>NC_035443.2:124820765-125450765 GCF_002127325.2 Helianthus annuus | reverse complement strand
TATTTATGGATCGTGGTGGAACTCGCAATGTGACCCACACTAATGAATTAAGGATGTGTTTCACCAATAAGTCGAGAAGCATTATCACATAATGATATGCGTATCTATGATATGATAAGAAACCCGTATCGATTAAGGATCGTCAGGATTAGAATCTAAGGAAGAAAACATGAACCTATTATAAAGGTCATTTAGGATGCCTCTAGAGGACCAAATAGGCTGTGGAAGTTAAATCCACTGACCGACAAAGAGTACTTCCATTACTTTAGCAAATCTCGAGGTCAAGATTTCTTTTAAGGGGGTGAGGATGTAACACCTCGTAAAATCACGTCCAATGATGTATTGACACGTGTAGTAAACCCTAATGAAGTCAAACAATGAATTTAAGGGACTAATTTTTCGAAAAATCGAAAACTTTGATTATGAAAGAACTGGAGGTGTTAGCATACCTAAAATAAGTTTCTAAATAACCTCTTATGACGTTTATATTCACAAATGTGCCACTTGATGATTAAGTGTAGCCGTTTGCGTAATTAATTGAAAGTTTGTGCGATAAAGGGTTAAAAGCGTCAACATGTTAATTCTTACCTCTGAGTGACCTTTTAACAAACCGGGAGCTTCATAATATTTAATTATACACTCGGGAATGCCAAATAATGCCCGTCTAAAGTTTTTATGCCTTTAAGTAAAGTTACACGCAACTTTGCAAGTTAGAGGGACTAAAAGTGTCAATTTGTTTAATTATACCTCTGAATGACCTTTTAGCGAACCCGAAGCATTGTGATGTTTAATAATACTTTCAAGGATGCCAAATATGGATTAGATGAGGCTTCAATGCTAATAAATGATGAGATGCGCTAGTTTGCGCAATAGAGGGGCCAAAAGCGTCAACTTTTGAATCTACGCCATTCGGGGACCATTTAAGCAAACGGGAGCATAGTAATATTTAAGTATATGCTTGGTAATGATTAATATGGGCCATAGAAGGCTTAGATATCATTAAACGGCATTTCGCGCTACTTTGCGCAATTAAGGGACTAATTGCGTCAAACTGCAAAAGTATGTTGATTCGTACAGAATCGAACCTTTCGAAATATGACCATAAGTTAAACATACCCAATTTATCCTTTAAATAGCATAGATATAGGCTTAGAGGTGTTTAGTGCGCAAAAATAAACTTTTAAGTCATGCAGGGACTAAAAGTGTCAAAAAGTGCACAAGATTGCATTTTCGCGCATATCTTACAAACTGAATATATCCGGACATCCAAAAATTTATGTAACCACTAAAATATTTTATTTTAGTGTTCGGCATGATAAAATTCCATTCGTCGCGTAATTTGAATCGTTTTTCGCGTCCGTTTGTGTTTCGTCGTAATTAGACGAACAACGTGACCGTACGGCCAAACGAACCGACATCCGGCATATTTTTAAGCATGTTTCGTGTTCCCTATACCTTAACTTCATAGTAGAGCCTTGAAATGAGGTTATAGGGCCTTAAACATGTCAAACATGTCCTTATATGCTCACAGGGACCATTTCTTCAATTTTTAAAAGTTCTGTTTGCTGAAGTAAAGTGCATCAGACCTGTAAAAACAGTTGTTTTCATTACAGCAGCTGGTTTCTGGTTTCCACACATTGTTTCCTTCATTCTATGGGCCATTTTGAACACCCATGGTATTGAAAAACAATGGGCATGAGGTGTACGGTCCAGATTTAAGCATGGTTATTGAGGAACGATCCTAACGGTTCTCAAAAACCTATAAATACCCATTCCCCACTTCACTTCTTTTGCACCTTTCCTTCTAATATGCTTATTCTCTGAATTGGAGAGGATCTTGAACCTTTTTGAGAACCTCCCTCATTCCTTTGGACTCTTGTAAGTAATCCCTTCATGCTTAGTTTAATTTTTAGCGTTTTAACCGAAAGTCAAGCGTTTTCGATAAACGCTTTGACTTTTAAACGGTTAAGCCATTGTTCGCAACGAACATGGTTACGTGACCGTAATTAGGTAGGTGTTTAACCCTGATAAGGGCACCTCCTAATTAGCGCGTTTACTTAGTTAAATTGTCGGGTCAAATGAAAGTCAAACAGGTTAGTTTTAAATAAATTCATAACTATTAATATAAAAACCATAAAATCAGTTTCTCACTTTAATAACTTGGTAAATATTAGTTGAACATGTCTAAGCATGTTCAACCCGACAATTCTAAGTATAGACTCGGTTCGGAACCGAAAGTCGCAAAAGTTGACTTTTGCTTTGACTTTCAGTTCTGACCCGATTTTGCTTAGTTTAGATATGCATTAGGATTCCATTAGGACCATATTATAAGTTAGTATAACCCTCCAAGGTTATACAACTTGGTTCCATAGAAATCCTAGTTCATGCGTGTTTCCGTTATATGCCTAAATGTTGACCGTTATGCCCTTTGGACCTTAAAACGATATTTTTGAAAATGCGAGAGGATAGAAACCTTCACTACTGAATTATAAACTTGTCCCTAAAATTTGACATCAGTTTGAGGTCTAGATTAGGAGTTATGCTCATTAGCGTCAATGAAAAGCTTTTTACTAATTAAACGACATAATTAGCGTATAGCCTATCTAAACCCAATTTTTAATACCAAACTTTTTACCCACTGATATAAAATAATATTTTCGGATTTTTGAAGATTTTTATTTATTTTTAGGCTGAGCATAACATAGGGTTCTAGCTATGATTCGGTAATTACCGGTTTTGCCCTTTTGGGCTATAAAATGAGTTTTATAAATCCTTTTGACCCCAAACCTTTTTCTACTGATCTTATATGTTAAATAAAATATTTTGAGCCTTCTGGAATAATAAAATCATCAGCTTTCTTGTGAAAACCCGGAAATGGCTCCAAATCGCCTTTTTAAGCGTTTTTAACGCATAGTATGTATCAAAACTATTTTAAACATATAAGGGTTGATGCCTACTGATATATTCAGTAAATGTTTATATTTTAACAGTAAGGAAAAGTTCTAAACTCAGGTTTTCAGTTTTGACCTTTTAAGCCTATGTGAAATTACCAAAATACCCCTACGGTGCATAGTATGGTTTTAATTAATGAATTTCACATATATATGATACCCTACTATTATAACTTATTAAATTGAGTATATTTACTGACTAAATCAGACCTGTAACTCAGATTACTATTTAAACTCTTTTATAAACTTTAAAATGACCAAAATGCCCTTGCGAGGCATAGTTTGAGTTTAAAATCATCTTGGGCATAATGGAAGGTATCCTACTGATATCACAACATATTTAAGGCATATTAACTTAGGAAACCTATTCATGACTCTTGTGGTTACCCGTTACGCCCTATTTGCGTTCGGATCGGCTTATGTAACTAGTTTGCATAAATTAGCCGAAACGGGTCAAACCTTATCATTTTCATCTCAAAATCCAGAATGTGTTTAGTTTACACATATTAAACAAGTATTCAAACTTGTTGGGACTAAACCACATTCTAATCCGGTCTTCGCATAATCTTGCGTTTGAACCGTAGCCTTTCCTTAAAACTAACTGGTCTAAGTTAATACTTAAACAAGACCCGTTAGTAATCTAATAGGTTATTAAAAACCTTCATTCCAGATTAGGAGCCCCAGTAGAAGTACTTGTGCTTGCTGATTTGATATACGGCTGGGATTGAATTTATATTTAGCTCAGGTAAATACTCTTAACTTATTTTCCCTATACGGGCTTGGGATACGGTATTATAATAATACCGCTTAGTCGGGTATTGAATGTTTGATCGTATTGTGATTAAATTATTGAGGTAACCCGCTTTAATCTGTATTGTTTGAAATAAAAGCCTTTAGGGGTTAATGACCATGTCCCGGATATCCTTGGCATCATTGTATTATAAAACGACCACATCTTATGCACGGGGTGTAGGCATACACCTGACAGTTGCATAAGGGAAACGGTATCTCACACTCTTGTGGGCCTATACTTGTGGCGTATCTGTTAATCGTGACTCGGTTTCTACATCGGGCCCTAAATGTATAACGAACATGTAAATCTGTATACAAGATTATTTTTATATAATTGTCCCAAGTTATAAAAGAATTTTGTGCCTTGAGCATTCAAATCAATTTTCTAAACTATTTTCAAAATGAGTCAGTTAAGTAGTATTTACCAGTGTAAACTGACGTATTTTCCAAAAAGGTTAAGTGACAGGTACTGTACGTAATTGGCTGGGAGCTCAGGGCGTCAATAGGGAGTCTTGCAAGTTCTAGATGCCTAAAGTCTGTTGAACAATGTTTATCTTTCTGTTTTAAGATCCGCCTGTGGATCCTTTACATTCCGCTTGTAATATGTTAGGATCGGAGGCTGTCATGATTGTGCTTGTTTGTAAGAATTTGACAAATCAATGAATATAAAACAATGTAAAGTGCAGCGGAAATGGATACAAACTTTGTAAACACAATCAAAGAAGAGAATAGTTTGATAAACACATGCTTTCTCATTAAGTTGAATGATTACAATGAAAATCAAAAGATTACAAGCATGCTTACATAACTAAACTCCCCCTCAGCCTGATACCCCAAGGTTGGTTGTACAAGATGAAAGGATTGAATTGAGGAGAAGAACTCACTCAAAACGATCAAGTGTAACAGTACAGAGTACTGTTACATTTATAGACAATCCAAACCACTGAAGCATCTCAGCTGACGTCACCATGAAAGTGACATCTAACAACCTAACAAACTCTATCTACTGATCTATACAACTACTGCTTTGCTAACTACTGATATTGCATTACATTACATGAGATGAATAAAACTGTTGCTGCATCATTCTACTGCTGTGAACCCAGCAGTACTTATCATGATCAGCAGTGCTTGACTCAAGGCAGCAGATTGAACAGCAGGGCTTTTAGTCTTCATCAGTCCTTGAATAGAACAGCAGTTGTAGGTCAGCAGTTATTGATAAAGGCAGTACTTTGGAGTGTATCATCTGTTGGAGCCACAGTCAAGGGGAAAGCTTGTATTAAACAACTGCTTATTGTGAATCCATTGTTGTGATCCGGTTTTGGCTTTCATTATCTGTTCCTCTGGTAGGGTTCAATCTCAACAATCTCCCCCTAGAACAGATAATGCCAAAACCCTTCATTATTCTGGATTTTTATTTCTCATCAAAAGCTCCCTAGCTTGTCTTTTAAATTCCGCTTCAAATTCCTTGGAACTTAGGTCATCTTCATCCTTACACAGTGTAAGTTCAAGGAGATCCTGCAAATCTTCAACACTAAGGCCTAGTGCTTCTTTCCTTGATATGTACTTCACTTCACCATTGGATCTGACCAAGGTCAATACGTGGGTCTTTTGATCAGACGTCCACTTTAGTACTTTTAATCCTAATGGGTTTCTTGGGAGAGATTTATTCTTAGATGAGTTTGGAGATGTTGGCCTTGTGAACACTTGCAGACTTTCAGACATTCTTTTGAAGGCTAGTTTAATGACATTGTTTGCTGCAGCTATGTCTTCTGCAGTTTCTTTTTCAATTTGCTCTTGCCTCTTAATTTTTGTCATGCCTGTCGAAGTGTTTGGTGATGCAGGTTTAGTTAATACCTTCTTAAAAAGGTTCTGAAGCTTTGTTGAGCTCTCTTCTTTTAGACCCATTTTCATGATGGTTTCTTTGAAGTACTCAGCTTCCTTTTCCTTTACCTCTTCTTCAGACAACTGTTTACCTTCTTCTTAGTTTGACACAAGAATAGGATTGTCTGCTGATTTGAACAGTGTTCTGAGGTTTTCTATCTGCTGTTCAAGCTTCATCATTTGTTCACGTTTCTTTGAAGTGCCTGAAACAGTTATCTTCCTTTTCTTCAGCCTTTCATAGGCTTCATCAGTCTGCTGCTTTGACCATTTTGATATGGCTTCAGCAGTATCCATTTTTGCATCCACCAACTCATGTTTCTTCTTTTTATATTCAGAAGTACGATCAGCAATTAGCTTTTTATATTTGTTCCAATTCAGAGCTGTCTTCTTCTTACTTCGATCACCTTTAATCCTTTCAATCCTATTTGCTTCTTGCTTTAAGGCCACTATTGGCCATTCTTCAAATTGGTTTTCTTCAGCAGGATAAAATTTTTCTTGCATAATGTATGCAAGAAGTTTTCTTCTCAGCTCTTTTCGTTGTTCTGCCTTTTCTTTGCTTAGCTCTTGTGCAAAATCTTTTATCTGTTTGACTTTTATGAGCAGAAAATCCAATCTTTTAGAGATGGCTTCATCACCTTGATCTTTACATTCGAGTTTAGCTCGAATCTTTGCTTGCCTTGCTTTCATTTCGAGATATTCATCCATGTCTTCTGGAACTATGAAGCCTATGAGAGAAGGAAATTTTCTTTTTGAAGGATCATCCTCAGTGTAAAATTGTTTCATCTCATTCTTTACAGCATCTAGTTCCAATGGATATTTTGCAGCAATAGGATCAAATTTTTCATCAGTGGCTTGAGTTATTTCTCTTTTTCTTTGGTAAAGCTTTGTGGATGAAATGGATTTTGCTTGTGACATAGGAATGGTGAGAGCAGTGGTGGATGATTGACTAACAGCTGTTGAAACAACTGGTGTTTCAACCGCTGTTGTCATTACAACTACTGATGTATCAGCAGATATCTTCTGCTTTTGAGCAGGGGTTGTGATGGCAGTTGTTTGAGTGGTGATGAGTGGCTGACTAACAGTAGTTGGAACAACTGGTGTTTCAACCGCTGTTGTCATTACAGCAGATGTTGTAACATCTGCTGTCTTCTGCTTTTTGGCAGGAGGTGATGATGGGGTGGCTGATTTTGATGCTGATGATGGTTTTGGTGCTGTAGACACAGATGATGGTGGAGCAGTAGTTGTGGTGGTGTGTGGTGATGTGGTGTGTGTTGATACTGCAGTTTTGGTTTGGCTATTTTCTGGCTCAACATATATACCATCATCAATTCCCTTTTTCATCCACTTGATCTTCTCCCCTTTTTTGCCATTATCTGGGAAGGGTTCATTCATGAAGAGAACAGTGGAGGGAACTTTTCCAGAGGCACTTTGAATATGAGCCTTGATAGCTTTGATATCTGTCTGAGTATCTTTGAATCTTGATTCCACCATATTTGTCAGCTTTTGAACATGTATAGCATGCTGCTGATCTGCCATCTGCTTTTGTCTTTCTAGCAGTGGTTGGAACATGGTCCATAACTCATTTGCAGCAGGTGCCTGCTGAGCAGGTGCTTGAGCAGGAGGAGAAGTGGATTGGGCTTTCTGAGCTTTTAACAGCTGCTGCACCATATCCTTTATTTCAGCAACTGAGGTTTCCAGGTTTTCAACCCTGCCCGTCAATTCCTGATATTTTGAATCATCACCCGAATTAACAGGAGCATCTGAATCCCCACCAGCAGTGGTTTTACCAATGTATGACTTAGGAACAGAGTCCCAAAAGTCAGCCATCGATGCCCCGTGTTCTTGGTACTGGGGACTTCTTTCTTCAGCACTTGATAACCTTTTGATGTTGCCAGTAGTTAAAACAAACTCACTGGTGGTTCTCAGTGGTGCTATAGAAGAAATTGCCTTCAAGGGAGTCTTATGAATGTAACCACTGTCCAAATGCAAACCAGTGGGTTCAACATTTGTAGTGGCTGCTCCACTTGAACTACTAACAGGAATTACTTGTAATTCCTGCAGTGTAACCTCCTCAGTTGTTGCTGGGGAGATATCAACATCAGACCCAGTCACTTGTGCGAGTATATTCTCGGTGATAGGTGTTTGACAAGAACTGGTTTGTGTCTGAGTAATACCAACTGTATGCAACAAGGGAATCATGGATTGTGGTAATATGGAGGGTGAGGGTGAAGGGATTGAAAGAGACATGTCCTTGGGATTAGGACTATGGAAGATGGATCCGAGTGGGTCCAGAGCTTCATATTGTGGGGTCCCTGTGTTTACAACCTGATCCTTTTGTGAGGATGCAGGAGGAGTTTGAGGCAAGGGTTGAGATCTTTCTTCCATCTGCTGTGAGGAAGTAGCAGCAGTGGTTATTGGTGACTTTTGTGCTGTCACTAGCATTGACTCTGGGATCTCATCTTCCAGAGGCGCCTTTGGTTTGGGTTTGGTGGGCTTTCAGGATGTTTTCTTTTTGGTTCTTTTTGTGGTGGCAGGTGTGGGTTTCAAAACAGTGGCTGTGCTGCTTTGATCACCTGGAGCAGTGGGGTCAGCAGCCGATACCTGAGGAGCAGTTTCATCTGCTAAATTCTGCTCAGGCACCTCTGCTTTTGTTTTTATTGGTGCCAACATTCCAGAGAATGTTTCAGGTGTTAAACACTTTATTTTAAAAGAAGCACCTTGTTTGGGCAATTCTGCATCTTCCTTTACAATTTTTTGTTCAAAATAGTAGCTTAAAAATTTTGGAAAGAGCAGAAATGCTTTATTATCAACGTTTTTTTTACCAAATCATCAAATATTTCCTGGGAATAATTAAAATTTTCATTGTTTAAAATTGCATACCCCAAGCATTGAATTTTCGATGGTATTTCATTAAAAGACGTTGTTTTATTAGAAACACACATCAATAGTGTGTGAAACAAAAATCTGGGTGCAGAAGGGAAATAGCCTTTTTGTAAGGTATCCCTTTTTGGTTGCTCTGTATAGCCCCTGTTCATGAAATCATTTTTCAACTCGGCTTTAGAAAATGAGGTTTTACCTTTTAAATCATCGAGTTTGAAGACTTCTGAAATGGACTGTGGAGTGATTTGGATCTTTTTACCCTGTATCGAGGAGTTGATGGCTGTGACAGTTTCTCCTTGTTTTTCAAGGGTAGCCTTGTTCCAGAACTCTCTCTGGGTTTGTAGATAGATGGGAGCGTCTGCTGTTATCAATGTTTTATACTTTGATGCAGACAAAATGTCGATGATGGAGTCGAAGGTGTTGTCGGTTGTGGGTTTTGTGAGTATACCCAAATAGTTGTGAGGGGCTTTGTAACGAATTTCTGTGGTTTCAGAGGCCATTTGAGTGGCGTCTGATGGAGTGGAGGAAGAAGATGGTTTTGATTTTGACTTCGATTTTGATTTCGTCATTTTTTGATGAAGAAGAACGAAGAAAGTTTTTGTGAAGAAGAGTGGGAAACTGCTTTGAGAAGAGAATTTTTTGGAATTCAATTCGACAGTGTGAGCCCCTGTTTGGGTTTAATCAGGGTTTTATTTTAGTGAAAAAGTGAATGCTGATGTGGCAGCGGTTATAACGATCTGACGACTAAAAAACTGACCACGTGTCAACACCTGATGAAAGAGTAAATAATGGATGACAGTTGTTTTGACAACCACTGATGAATCAACCATCAGTATTTACAACGGTAACAAAATGAGGCAGTGGATGATTTTTACTATCAGTGGATAGTTTATCATTGGATAGAACAATGATTTTGAGCATCAGTGTTTTTCAAGATTTTCAAGGAACAGGGGTTGACTTTCAGTAGTGGACAGACTTTAGAGAACAGATGTTGAGGCACAACAGCATTTAAGGTACAACAGTGGTTGAAGACAATAATGAAGATCATTAGGATAACAACTATTTGTGCAGCAGTGTTTTGACTTTTGACAAATAATTTTTGCATCTGCTTGTTTAGATGTGGGTATTGATTTTGTGTAAACACAATCTCATGTTTAACATCTGTTATTCTGCAGAAATGCTATACTCAACAATTTACATTTTGGATGTAAATTCTCAAGTTTAAATTGTCAGCAGTTGTCTCAGAAATCTTTGTTCAAGGTTTTGCCACATGTTCATTATTCCTGACAGTGGTTTAGCATCCCAGGCGATGAAGACTTTTCTACTAAGGCTACTCATTTTGTGTCTAATTATTTGAACTAGAACATGAGTATTTCAGTAGTTCAAAATCAATTTGCAATCAAGTTTTGATCTGTGACAAACAAACTTGAGCTTAACATGACCTTGACATGTGTACTATTTCCTTTTGATCAGATTTATGGATAATAATTTCACACAAAAATAAGGAAATTACATCCTGACCGGTGAGAAAACTTTTACTATCAAAAATGAGTAAAAGTACAAAATATATTATTAAAAAATGAAATAATATATCCGGTTTTATTTGAGAAAAACACCTTTAAAAAAATAGTTAAAGGATGTCTTGAAAATAACATCAAAAGGATCTGACAGCTTTTCAAGTAAGTACATGATCATATCATTCTCAAGTTATTTTAACCATTGTTTAGGGTCATTTTCTTGTCAATTGATTGTAAATTCTTCTCTTAAGGTCAATCACTGGAGATGCCATTGTTACCTGAACAATTCCTGTATTGATGAATGCACACAGTTGCATGATTACCATTGTTTTACCCAACTTTGGACTCATAAGTGTTTTATGTTTATACTCCTTTTCTTTTGGTTTCAAAAGTTTTGAGATAAACACACTTTTGAGTTTTGTTCATTTTCTTCTTCCCCCTTTTTTTTACCCTTCTCATTCATAAGTACAGAAATACTCACTGGGAGATTTCATTTTGACAAAGCATAGTCCAGAATCATTTTGAAGTAATGTTTTGAGAGATCTGGCCACATTTGTACATGTTTTATTACCAAATCTCACATTACGTACGATTTGGACTGTTTTGACCCCTTATTTTCTTAATTTGTTTTGACAAAGTTGATTTGGTCCTTTTGAGGATTCTCAACCTGCCTTTTAGCACATAAGAAATTTTGACTAAAGCTTTATTTCCCTCTTTCTATGTTAGCAGAACACTAATGTTTATATGAACATAGGTTTCGCTAATCTGAGGTACATACTTTAGTATAAAATATTATGAAATCATCACATCTTGAATGAAGATAGTCATACATAGTTGCCAGACATGTTGTCAAATCTGAAAACTATGAGTGATTTGAGCATGAAAACACTTGTTATTTTGAAATTTGTGAATCTTATGACATCTTGGTTGTTTTACAGAGTATCAGATTCATCATTTTGAACATGATTTCTCGTTGCTCTGTTTTTCAACTAAATACAATCAACCTTAGTATCAATGAATTTTGAGCTGAACTGTTATGTCAAATTGATTGTTAGATCGAATTTGACTGTCCGGGCTCTGATACCAATTGTTAGGATCGGAGGTCGTCATGATTGTGCTTGTTTGTAAGAATTTGACAATCAATGAATATAAAACAATGTAAAGTGCAGCGGAAATGGATACAAACTTTGTAAACACAATCAAAGAAGAGAATAGTTTGATAAACACATGCTTTCTCATTAAGTTGAATGATTACAATGAAAATCAAAAGATTACAAGCATGCTTACATAACTAAACTCCCCCTCAGCCTGATACCCCAAGGTTGGTTGTACAAGATGAAAGGATTGAATTGAGGAGAAGAACTCACTCAAAACGATCAAGTGTAACAGTACAGAGTGCTGTTACATTTATAGACAATCCAAACCACTGAAGCATCTCAGCTGACGTCACCATGAAAGTGACATCTAACAACCTAACAAACTCTATCTACTGATCTATACAACTACTGCTTTGCTAACTACTGATATTGCATTACATTACATGAGATGAATAAAACTGCTGCTGCATCATTCTACTGCTGTGAACCCAGCAGTACTTGTCATGATCAGCAGTGCTTGACTCAAGGCAGCAGATTGAACAGCAGGGCTTTTAGTCTTCATCAGTCCTTGAATAGAACAGCAGTTGTAGGTCAGCAGTTGTTGATAAAGGCAGTACTTTGGAGTGTATCAGCTGTTGGGGCCACGGTCAAGGGGAAAGCTTATAGTAAACAGCTACTTATTGTGAATCCATTGTTGTGATCCGGTTTTGGCTTTCATTACCTGTTCCTCTGGTAGGGTTCAATCCCAACATAATACTTGGATATTACTTATTATCGGGTTGTAATATTTTATCTTTTGCTTCCACTGTGCATTCATTATTTGTGTTGTTTGACTATGATGATATCAACTACGTCACTTTACCTCCACCGAGCCCACCGGTGACACGTGGAAAATTAGGGATGTGACAATGATTAACATCACAATCTCTAGTAAACAACAATCAAACATCATTCAAACACTAAACAACATTATTTCATCACTATTTCATCTTATGTTAAGCTTTATGTTCAAGATTCAAGTGTATGTCTTTTAGTGATCTTATGATTTTCAACATACTGCATCTTTTAACCAATCAAAGTATGAAATAACAAGGGTTGTGAGAGCCTTACTACTATCTTTAAGCTAGGGAAGAACAGTAGTTGATGATGAAGACAAAAGTGAAGGATAATAGCAAATGTTGAAGGTCCTTCAAGTTCCGAGACCACCAAGCTTCACAAGACACTTCTTACACCTTAGTGAGTATGTGGATTGGATGAACAAGATCAAATGATGAGGGTGGTTGTTGTTGTTGCTCACGGCCGTAGGGAGAAGAGAGGGAAGGAGAGTGTTGTGGTGATTAAGTGTGTGAGCTTATGTCTTCTTATAGTCCATGTTGTTCTATTATCCAATGGTTCATATGTCCATTTAGTACAATGCAAATCTTCCACTAAATCTCTAGAGATTGTACAAGATCTTAATAAGATTGAGAAGATCAAAGGAAGATTTATGGAGATCATGGTGGGGCCATGGTGACCGTCCACTCATATATGGGGGGGGGGGTTATGTGTAACTTTAGATGGTAAGTAGGTAATTAATTGGAGGTTAAGTGTAAAGTCTAGTATTTTAAGTGTATGAGGCATTATGTAGTATGTTAGGGTGTTCAGGGATCACAAAATAGCTCAAAAATAATAAAACAATGCTTTTAGTAATATTTTGGTGTTCCGGGTAATGTCCGGTTGTTCGGTTAGATACCGGTTCGTTAAAGTGTCAAGTTATTCTGTTTAGTGTCCTTTAAGTACCATTTTGTGACACTTTTAATTCCCGACACTTAGGAAAGCATCCAGGACCATTTTGCCATATTTTTGCACATTACTAGCTTGTTAAAAAAGCTGAATTTTGCTGAATTGTGTAGAACCCGGGTGAGTTTTAGGCACTTCCTAGCACTTAAACTATCACCTAGAAAAGCAGTTTTGTGGTCCTTACTTCCCTACACACTATACTAGTGTAATACGTCGTCTCTGGCTCATACTGGGCCTCAAAATATTGTCTGTCTATGTACTGAACATCGTCAACATTTTAGTTTGTCTGATAATGGTGCCAATTCTGTTATGTGCATTATTAGAACTATATCGTGTTGCATGTAGCAACGATAAAAGTCTTGAAACATGAAATGCCATTGTAGGTATATAATAGTAATCAGAAATTCATTTGTCTTGTAAACTAGATCATGCACAGTTATTAAAGCACATGTTACTGTTCAATTAGTGTATGGAATGTACGGAAAAGTGACAGTTGTCACAAGCAGACTATTTTGATGTAATTACTGGGACAAGCACCGGTGGTCTCATAAATGCCATGTTAACGGCTCCAAATGAAAACAAGCGACCTTTGTTTTCAACTAAAGAAATCAAAGACTTCTACGGTTCTACCATCGAAAGAGCCACAAGATCTTTCATCAAGATTGGTAATATATATTCAAAGTATATAATTATTATGTACATTTAAAACTATTTAAATGTTTACCAAAGTTACTATTAAAACATTATTTAAAAGGTGAAAATGGGATTTAGACAAGAATTGGCTATTGTGATGACCGACAAAAATCGTCGCAAATAGTTTTCTGACGGAACTCTTTTGCACAGGTATTAGCAAAATGGTATATTCTGTAGCAGTAATCTCTTATTTTGCGATAACTCGTTGGTCGTGAAATAGAAATGAAATTTAAATTCGTTGCTATTTTAATACGCATTACCATTTAAAAGACGTGGTTGGGGACTCGAAGGTGAGTTGTGATATAGAAATGGTGTGACCTGATATCACCACATTTTATTAGGGCTCACCATTTCTTATTACTCCTGCAACCACAGAAATTACGTTCAACTTGGAGGTGCTTGATCATGGTCGAAATGGGTTGGGTCATTCGAAGCGTGTTTTTGAAATGATAAGTAACAAACTCAGTTGTATTCATACACTTGTCCAAATCATTTGCCATGATCACAAAGGTCGATTATATGATATAATGTGATTTGCAGCTTGGTATAACCGGCTAGCCTTCTCAGCTCCTTAAATATGTTTTTAATATAGTTAACAATAACAATTTTGACCCATTCACTTGTGTGTTGGTTGCTTCTCGCTCCAGGTCATGCTAATGTGTTAAATTGTTAAGAATTTTAAAAGAAATTAGCTAAAGAAGGAAACGGATCAGGAGTTGCTCATGCATAATTATAACAACTTTGCTATTATGTAATACAAATAAGTAATTATATATTTGTGCGGGTGGTCTTGAGTTTAAAATTGAGTTTTAATGTATTTATATGTAGGGTCTGTGAATGGTTCCAACTACCTTTTCAGACTACTAAAACATATCATAGAATCCATATTCACTAACATCCATATTTATATTGTTTCAGTATTTAAACGTATAATTACAATAACCTAACATTTCTTATATCGAACTTGATTTACTGCTATTCAGGCATTAGGTAAAAAGGTTTTAAGTCTTTTGCTGGTTAGACCAGTTATTGGTAGCTTCTGACCCGCTTACTTTATATTCATTTGATAGTTATTTGTGTTCCTCCTTTTCAAGACTGGTTTCTAATAGTGGATGAACTTGTTGTTTCTGATGGTGGATGCTTGCAGGTAATATCATTACTGTAATTTTATTAGCAGATTCACAATTTGACATAAAATAACATTTTCTTTTTAAATTGATTGTCTAAGGCACTTCTTTGTCTTGTGTTCGGTTAAAGGTTGCCACAAGAGACTACGCATCGTTCATACCATAGAGTTTAGTGATGGGGGTTCAGATATCCAAATCTTGAGGGTTGCTGTTTACGAATAGCAATGGGTCAGTACTGCTCATCTTGCTGACAAAAGGTATCCTAACCTTTAGCAACTTGCAAAACACTAACAATTGTAGCAAGTCGGAATTGATTAATACCTAAAACACTAACAAGTAACAACTAAAACTTAAAGCACTAATAATTGAAAGATGAATGCTAGAACTAAGAAGAAAGGTACAAATATCGTGAAAACCGATATTCTGACCGATATCTCACCGGTCATTTATTAAATATTAACACTACTCAATATATAAACAGGACACTTTGAACTGAATTTAGCAAAAAATAATATCATTTGTTGCGTTCATAAATTCCTCCTACAATGGGTATGTACATGGCAAAAAAGTAAAGCCTTTAAACACTTTGGGAGGGGGAGGTCTTGGGTTCAAGTCCCACAGACAGCAGGGAATAAAAGAAATTTGCCGTCCAAAGAAAAACATGGCAAAAAGGCTCTATATTAATGTAAAGAGTATTCCCGCTCAATCACAGACATGAAGCTTTTGTTGCAACGTGTACAAACCGAATTGTATATTGAAACCGACAATCCAAAAGTTAAAGAAAGAAAGTGACGGCGAAACCAAACCGAAGACAGGTTTTGGCGGTTTTATGATTTGAAACCGAACCTTGATCAGCCCTACAATATATCATGAAACGACTAATAAACTAACGGTAAATGAGTATCCTATTGTACATCGTCACTCCCGCCGCATCGCGCGGGTAAATGGCTAGTATATATATATATATATACACACATATATAGGGAGCCGCTAAAATGAAAACCGCCCCTCCTCCCCCCCCCCCCCCCCGTACCCCTTCTTTCTCCGGCCACACGTCCGGTAAACTCTGTCTATTTTTGCTTCACCACCATCTAATCACTACTACCACCCGGCTACCCCCTCTTTCTACTTTCTCTCTCTTCATTTCACCGTCAAACTTTATGAGGGGTTGCTCAGATCTGAACGGGTGTGGCGGCAGTGGTTAGAAATGGGTTAGGGTTGCTCAGATCTGAACCGGTGGCCCCAAACAGAGGCGGAAGGCGGTGGTGGGGGCGGTGGTTTGGTGGGAGTTGTGCAGAGGCGGAAGGCGGTGGTGGTTTTGTGGGGAGACGGTTGTGCGAGGTGGTTGGTCGGCCCCATCGCCTGAAAACGAACCGATTGGTGTTCTTGAATTTTGGGTCTCTTTGTGATTCTTGATGATTTGCCCAAAGGTTCGTTCTGTTTCTGTTTTGATTGGGGTTCTTTTATTCAAAAATTTGGGTTTTTTTTTCGGCTTGAAGTTTGGTGGGTTTTGATTATTTTGGTGGGTTTTGTAAAAAACAGTGGTTGAAGTGGGTTTTGATATGTTGAGTGATGTTCATGTTCCTTTTGCTGGGTTTTGTTTGAATGATGTTCATGTTCATGTTTTGTTTGAATGATGTTCATGTTCCTTCTGTGGGTTTTAGTATGATCGATGGTGATTTGTGAATTTTTTGAATGTTTGAACAGGTTACCTTTTTCCTGGGTTTTGTTTGAATGATGTTCATGTTTCCTTCTGGGTTTGAAAGATGTTCATGTTTCCTTTTGAATGTTTAAATCGGTTGAATCTGGTGCCTTATTGAATAATGCAAAAAAAAAAAAAAAAAAAAAAACGGACGATGGCGTGGCAAAGATGGTGGAGGGTAGGTTTTTGAACCCGCAACCCCACTCTGCAGCCTCTGATTATCGGGAAATCTGAGCCAAAACTTTTCAAGAATCCACTCGTTCTTTTTCATTTTTGTTTGTTGGGTTTTTATATTTTTTTGAGGCGTCGATGATGATAGCAAACTATCTGAGACACCTACCGAGTAACGATTTTCTGGGTGCGTTCGTTTTTGTGTAAAAAAGTTTTTGTAAAAAAAAAAAGTCAACCGTAAACTTTTTAACGTAAAACGTAAAACGTAAAAAGTTTTACGTAAAACGTAAAAAGTTTTTCGTAAAACGTAAAAAGTTTTTTCGTAAAACGTAAAACGTAAACTTTTTTTCAGAAAACGTAAAAAGTTTTACGTAAAACGTAAAAAACCGGCGCGTAAAACGTAAAAAAACATTAACGTAAAAGACCGGTGCGTAAAACGTAAAAAACCGGCGTACACGTGTCCTGATTCATTTCGGTTTAATAAGCTTAAATTAGACAATTAACCTAATCACCAGAGGGCAAATTCGTCTCTTCATTCATTCAACGAGAAGTTCGTTACACTGATATCCCGGTAATTATTATTCAAATCAGTTTCAAATTTTCCATAATTCACAATTTGCAGTTTTCGTTCTTATGTGTTAGGGTTTCATTCAATTTGTCTATTTCGATGGATCCACAGAGTAGCACTGGACGAACAGAAGTTGATTTTGAAGAAAATCGACCGATCGGTGATCATGCTCAATTATCTGCTTATCAGAGAGTTTCGATTGAGGATGTTTTAAATCCGCAAGCTGCAAATCCAATTCCAATTCCAATTTCAAGTTCAAGTGCTGCAAATGAGTTTTCTATTGGTAATTATGTTAATTAAGATATCTAAATTGTTCGTATAATTGTTTTTTGTTTAATCGTAGCATTGTTGTAGCTGTTTTTGTAGTTTGAATGTTTTGATTACACTTTTGTATTTTTGAAAAGCAACATGTATAACTTCGCATGTTATTACTCTTACATTTCACATTTGATTTTTTTTTTTTTTTGCAATTTCGCATGTTACTATGTAATAAATCGCATATGTAATTCAGATTAATCAATATCATCATTTTGCATGTTTTTGATCAGACAATTCGCATGTGGTTTATATGACGTTTTATGTTTTTTTTTTATTTTTGATTCATGTAGATGAAAGGGTTTACACTCCGGAGGTTCAGGCATCAGCTACACCGGTTGTTGGAATGCAATTTATCTCTATTGAACAAGCATATGCATTTTATCAATCATATGCTAAGTTAGCTGGTTTTTCTATTCGGAAAGGTGGTGAAGTATGCAGTGGTGGTATAATCAAAACTAAGTATTTTGTTTGTTCTAAAGAGGGACATAAGCCTTTGTGTATTGATGATCATTCGAAGTCAAAAAAGCAATTCAAAACAAGGAACAGGGGGACTATTAGGACCGGATGCAAAGCTCAACTTATGATTTGCACTGTGGATGGTAGATTATATACAGTAAAGAGATTTGTTGATGGTCATAATCATAAGTTTGTATGTCAAAATGACATTCACATGCTCCCAGCTTACAGACAATTGTCAGATGTCCAGGAGGAGATGGTGTGGGAACTAGGCGCTTTAAACCTTGGTCCTGTTAAAGCTTTTCATATAATGAGGAAACGTTATGGTGGTTTCGAGAACGTTGGTGCTACGGTTGATGATTGCAAAAATTTTAGGAAGCGAATAAACAGCTATATAGGAGACTATGACGCTGACATGGTAACAAATAGGATGTCTGACAAAAAAAAAATATTTAGCTTATTTTTCGTTTGAATACTCTGTTGATGATGGCAAACGGTTAACTGGTTTGTTCTGGGCTGATGGTTTATGCAAACTTAACTATTTGGAATTTGGCGATGTGATATCGTTCGATGCAACCTTCAAGACAAACAGGTAAGTGTTTCAAAGACAAACATGTTTTGTTACCGATTTTCGCATGTTTGTTTGATAATGAGTGTTCAATATCGCATGTGTAGACAATAGAGTGGTGTTGAATATATCGCATGCCTTTTTCCTGGTTTCGCATATGATATTTAGTAATTCGCATATAATAAACGCGATTTCGCATGTGTTGTTCAGGTACAAGATGGTGTTTGTTCCGTTCACAGGCATTGACAACCACTATCGTAATGTAACACTCTCAGCTGGGTTGTTGGCATCAGAGAGTATTGAATCATATAAATGGCTTCTGAATTCATTTTTGAAGTCATTTGGTCGGCAGCCTAATGTTGTAGTGACGGATCAAGACCTTGCTATGAAACAGGCTATTGAGGAGGTTTTCCCTATTAGCAGACACATATTGTGTATGTGGCACATAATGAAAAAAGTGGCAGATAAGGTATAGCATGCAATATTTTTGTGTTTTGTTGGTGTTATTTCTTATTATTATAGTTTTTTGTAATAGACTAATATAAAATGCATTTATTGTTAAAAGGAGGATGTGCGACATTGTTTGGACTGATTCGATTGAGCCCGAAGAATTCGAGAGACAGTGGAAGTTGGTGATGATTGAGTTCGGTCTTACTGAAAACAAATGGATTGATGATATGTTTGGGATGAGATCCATGTGGATTCCGGCTTTTTACCGGCACGAGCCAATGTCAGGTCTTATGAGAACAACTTCAAGATCAGAAAGTGAGAACCATTTTTTTTGTCAGGTTGCTAATTCACAACTCACACTTGTAGAGTTTATGAATCATTTTGATGGTGCAATGGATGTACAAAGGTTCAGTCATAGAAAAAATGATCATATTTCAAGATATACTGAGCCAGCTGATTGGAGTCAAACTACATTGGAAAAAGATGCTGCTAAGATCTACACCAGGTCTATATTTTTTGATCAGCAATTAGAGATACATGGAACAATTGCCGAATGTTTGCCGATGGACACCAAAGTCGAAGGTCCACGTATCAGAATATTGTTGAAGGACTTTAAAGCACATGGAGATGGTTTATTGGAGGTATTTTACATGTTTTTTAAATATGCGAATTTGTTACATTACATATGCGATTTTAGTTTATTTATTTTACATAATTTTTTAGACATGCGAAATTGTTATGTTGCACATGCGATATTAATTTTATTCACTTGCATGATTGTTTAGACATGCGAAATTGTTAAGTTTATACTTGCGATTTTACATTTTATTATTTTTTTTTTATTTTGGTTATTTGATAGGTGTGGTTCAAGAATCTTGAAAATGATGTAACTGCACAGTGTAGCTGTTTGTGTTTTGAGCAGTATGGGCTGCTATGCAAACACATATATTTTCTTTTCAAGATGTTTGGTGTTAAAGAAATTCCAAACAAATATGTTACGAAGAGATGGACGAAGGATATGGTGCCCAATGAGTTAAATGTGAAGTACAATCTAAATATTGGTGGTAAGGATGTGCAACACAAGGCTAAACGGATTGCTCGTGAAATCATCCACACAGGGGAGTATTTGGTTAGCAATTTGATTTCCGACCTTGATCAACTTGTCTTCGTGAGGGATCAAATGATGTAGGTTAAAGAGAGAGTTGATCAGAGTCACATAACCAAGCAACTTGATCCAAAATTTGACCGATTTTCAAAGTTGATTGGTTATCAACAACCAGTAACTAATGCTCCCCCTACTGTTCGTGTGCCGGCTGGTATAAGAAACAAAGGCCGCGGCTCGCATAGAAGGATTAAATCTAAGAAGGAACAAATGATCAGCCGCAAAGGGAAAAGGTCAAGGACATGTAGCGTATGCAATGAAAAAGGTCATGACATTTGGACTTGCGTCGAGCTTAAAGCCAAACAACAAGGTAAACAGGGAAAAAAGAAGATGAAGGGTGTCCAGATTGAAGATGGTGTGAGAGACAAAGACAATGAGGGTGAAGACGACGAAGAGGAAGATGACTTTGAAGATTACAGTAGTGATGATGATGATGATGATGGATCTGAAGAAGAAGATCAGTGGGAAGAGGTGTCTGGAGATGAAGATGACGAGGATGAGTAATGTTTTTTTAAATGTAAATGCGAATTTATACGAAACACATGCGATTTTATATTCATTTGTGTATATCATTTTTCACATGCGATTTTAGTAGTATAAACTTGCAATTTTATATGCATAAGTTTATATTTAGTTTATATCATTTTTCACATGCGATTTCTCTTTTAATACATGCGATTTTGAATTATAATAAAGCATAAGATTTGTTCAAAGATCTCTAATTCATTCATGCGATTTTAAATTATAATAAAGCATAAGATTTGTTCAAAACATATATCAAAAATACAAAATAGTTGTTATTGTCAAACACGGCTACAACCATAAAACGATTAAACATAAATTTAGTTACTTGAAGCAAAGATTTTGTCACGTTCATTAGAGCTGAACTCCATCTTCTCCTTCACAATGTTTAGAGCATCTGTCAGGAAAGAGAAGGCTAAGTCATCAGCTCGAGATTGCTCTTTTATGTGATCCAAAGCTTTGTCTCTGAAGCTTGTTGGTGGTTCTTGAAGTAGCTTTTCCCATACTGCTTGATTGTTCTTGATTTGTTCAAGGATTTTGCCCTGCACATCAAGAACCAGATGAGAAGAGTTGACATCAGTGCTTATTTCTGTCAACGTGCGAGTTGACAATAGCTCTTTGATTGCAATGTTTTTTATTTTTTCTATATCTTCAGATGCCATTTTTGTTTGGTCTGTGTTTTTGTGTGTGTTTTATTTGGTCTTCTATGTCTTAATATGGAAGGTAGTTATCAAGGTTTTTTATATTAATATAGTAAATTTATTATATAGGTAGGGTGGTAAGTTTAGTAGTATTTATTGTAAAATTCATCATTACATGTCAAATTATAGTCACATCGTTAATAAAATAAGTTTTTTATATAAAATAATATTATTTTTAGTTTTTAGTTTTTTTTTTGCATTTTTATTACAAAGTAATTTTAAAATTTTTTTTTGCAGTGTTCTTTATTCAAAATCGCAATTGATTCGAAACAAATTCGCAAACTGTAAGAAACCAAACATTTAAATATCCTTTTTTATGATATCGCATGTGTAAATTATCTGAAATCGCACACTATATGAAGAGTTTTTTGAAAAGTTTTGAAATCGCATGTGCATTATCATGAATTCGCAAACTATATGAAATCTTATAGAATACGTAACTTTTTACTGATATCGCATGTGCATCCTATGAATTCGCAAACTATATGAAATGTCAAAAAATTCTTTTTTTACTGAATTCGCATTTGCATTGTCGACGTTTTCGCACATGATTTGACATTCTGCATCATCTTCTTCGATAGTCAGTCCATCCAGAATTTCTAAATTCATCAAAAGTTCATTTTCTCAGAAGAATTTGGTGAATAGGAATCGATCGATTTGGTGAATAGGAATCGATCGATTTTTGGTTAATTGTTATAATTTCGTTTTTGGTTTTGATTTAGGATCTTACGTTATGATTTTTGAGGTTTTGTTTGCCGTTTATCAGGTGTTTTGATCTTAAATTTGACGATTTTAACCTTGGCGGTTTCTTTTTTATTAATCCTATGTTGATAAATTTAATAGAAAAACGCGCTGTTTAAGAAAGATGATCCGACGGTTGTGGATGAAGCGTACATAATGTACGATTAGGTTATTTGTATAATAACCGACCTCTATATATATATATATATATATATGTATATATATATATATATATATGTATCGTAACCATTAAGAACAATACACAATTAAAACAAAACGAATACATAAGATAAGATGGTAACTTGTACTTAGTAAGTTACAAGTTTAGTTGATTAACGTACGTAGAACATTTATAGGTTATGTCGCAACGAAGAAAATACCGGTGGAGTTTAGACGCTGAAGACGCAAAATTGTGAGTTCATGTCCCCACTTTTAAAAATTTTCTTGTTTTCTAAACTTTGGGGAAGATACATGTACTATGATATGTTGAAACAAAACTAAGGAATGATATGTAGATCATGTTACGAATAGGGTGAAACATAAGCACCATTAATCAACGTATACATTTAGACCGGGGAGCGAAAGGTTAGATCTAATGGGTTTTAGGCAACCTCACTCTTAGCCTCGTTTTACCAAAGAGTGCTTTTGGGTCTCAGTCGATAAACGACGAAAAATGCTTAGTTTGGATGCTTCCTATGTCGTGACATATGTTAATGTCATAGCTAAACATTTGCGATCTCAATTTCCTTTCATTTACAACTCACAAACTTACATTTTACAATTACATACCATGTTTTATACAAATACAACTCTTATGTTTTTTACAAACTGCATGAATTCACACCAACTTTTGTTGACAATTTTTAAACTTACATGTATTTCAAGAAATTAGTGGAATGCTCGCGGCCTCCTTTGTTCAATATGTAGTTTTATGTTTCAAGATGTTATGTGTCCATGCTCCATTGCCACCTTTTGATGGATTTGTTTGTTATATCTCGCCTCCTAGCGGCGATATAGGAAACAAAACCTTAATCTTTAATTTGAAATGAAGTTGTAAACTTTTTAAATCATTATCTTTTGTGGAGATGTAAACTCTAAACTAAACTTGTATTTTGGATGATTAGAATTTGAATGGCAAATTGGAGTTTGTTTTATATCATGTAGCATGTTTACTTATCGTATGCAATGAGAACCTTTCACGATCACACCTTGTGCTTCCGCCTCTGAAAGGGGTGTGACATTAATAATCTATTATATATTAAAAGAACTTTGTAACTATAAAAAACAGTCCCTAAGGTATATAATGACCTAATTACTTTTGCCCTTAATTGCAAAAAAAAAGTAACAAATTTAGTGTCAGGGGCTAAAATTGTTATAAAATGCAACATCAGGGTCTGATACGTCAAAAATTCCTTTTTAGGTTGAAAGAGTTAGATTGGCTAAACTACAGGGGTCAAAACTGTCACACCCCAACCGCGTTAAAACAACAAAAACCGCGGCGGAAACGTCTGGGAGTGTCGTAACAGAATCATTGTTTCACAACACATGGATTGAAGTTTCGTTTTATTGAATTTAGTTATTACATTGTCTTGTTATTTAAAAACAAAACACAAACATGTTGTCCTTCATTGTTATTAAGTCACTAAGGCCCTCGTCCAATCCTATGTGAGCATGCATCAAGATCATCATAATCGTTAAACTACTACACCTGAAACATATGTGAAAATAAAGTCAGCATAAAATGCCGGCGAGTACATAGGTTTTGTGAGTGTGCCAAATTCATGGCTTGTATACATAATGCAATACCTCGTACGACTACTAGAGTCAATAATCGAAAACCTTGTATTGAAAAGTGTTTGGTATTGCAATATAATTAACCAACTAAAACAAGTTGGTTATAGGTTTGTGAAAACCTCGTTACCATGAATCTTGACTAAAAACATTTGCTTTTGTGAACCAAATTGTAAATCGTCTCGTGTGAAAACTTGTTTGGTTTATATCATTTAGTAAACATCGTTCAAAATCGGTTAATTCGTCCGTATTATCATTCTTTCGTGTTATCCAAAACCAATCATCAAATCTTTTAACTTGTTCGTGTTATAAACCATCGTTCAATCGTTTGTGTTATAAACCATCGTTCAATCGTTCATGTTATAAAACCATTCGTTCAATCGTCCGTGTTTTAATTGTGAAAACTAACTTTTGGTCGTTCTAGTTGAACACATTCAAACCTGTGTTTTGACTCATCTATACCACCAAAGGGTATCTTTAATCGACTAACAAACCACCAAAGGGTTTGTTAAAATCATCAGGTTCTGTCGTTACCCACATTACCCCATAACCATGGCAATAGTCCAATAACGGGATTTCTCAGATCCTATGGTACCATAACATACTACTGGTCGGCTCGGCCAAAGCTAATGAATGTCATTCGTGTTATGTATCAACGCACCAACAAGTTTCATTCACATTATTGAAATCGTTGTGTTTAATATAAACCATAGTAATTGTTTTTGAAAATTTAGAATCGGTTCAGCACATATGAATCACCCCAAAACAATTGAAATCAGTAAAATAGGGGAACTATGTACTCACTTGAGATTGCAATGTATCCTTGATTAAGTGAACTAACAAGCTCGGGTAATCATGGAATCAAGTGGCACCTAGTATGGGATCACTATGTTAATAAATCGGACCTAAATCGGGAGATCGGGTAGAATGAGGTCTTGTAAACCAAATGAGTATTGGAACTCATATGATATGGTTTAAGAAATCCTACATTCTGAATTGAAACCTATCCTAAGTGCTTTTGACCCGTTATGACCCGTTAAGGTAGTCTACGCTACTTTAATGCGTCATTTGCGCAATGCGCGTTCGGATGGTCTAACTAGTCCTATTATAAGTATTATATGCCCTAACATGTTTAATAATGTTGCATAATCAATTTAAGTGTCAAAATTTAGGTTACATATGCTTAAATTCAAATTATGCGCAAAAAGGGTATTTTGGTCATTTTCCTAAGGCATATAAACTACCTATCATACAACTAATTAAACAAAGTGACCATAAGGTATAACCTCAGAAGGTTATTCCCTATACAACTTTGGTCACAAAATATGTTTGGTCGGATCCTAACGATCGACTAAACAGGTCGGGTTCGAAAGTCTAAGCGGTTGTCGAGACCGCTTGACTTACGACCCTAAACAAGCACTAAACTAAAAGTGACGAGTTAAACATGTTAAAACATGTTTAACTAAGTTAGAAAACTGATTTGATATCAAAACAAAATGTTTTGATACCAGGAAATAGTTTCATCGCAAAATGCACATAATCGTGCATTTTGACCGAAACTTTGACTCGTCACTTCGACTAGTCAACGTAGTAATCAGTAGGTATAGTTGCAAGGGACTATAACCATCGTGATTACGCTCACGTTGCAAAGTTCAAACGAACTTTGTCTTGACCAAATCATGGTCAAAGCTGAAAGTCAAACACTATTTGACTTTCTTCCTTGAAATAAATAAGCAAAGCATGAAAGAACACTTACAAATGCTCTTAGGCTGGAAAAATTACTAAGAATGCTCAAGTATGAGGCCTCCAACAAAGTGTGGTAGCCTCAATTCAGAGCAAGAGTGAAAGAAAATGAAATGAGCAATTAGATCATTGCAATGTGTTTGTGTGATGATCAAGGAACAATCAACACATAAACCAGCCTACAATATGCAAAAACCAAGTTTAAAATCAGGTTCAGCAGGCTGTTTTGCTGAAATAGGATTCTGCCCAGCATGGTTCTTCGCGGCCCGTGACTAATACATGGTCTGGCTGTCGCGCCTCGCCTAGTACTTACGCCAGAAATTTCAGTTTTTTGTCAAAACAGGTCCCTGCAACTCCGAAACTTGTTTTTCGACGCGTTTAACCCCCGTTAACCAAATTTTAAGGCTCTACAAGGATCTTAAAGCATACGGGACTTGGAAAATGCTTGGAAATGTCACGGATGTCGGTTTGTTTGGTCGTACGATCACGTTTTTCGGTTAATTACGACGAAACTCGAACGGCAAATTACGCGACGAATGGTATTTTTGCATTCATATCAGTATAATAAAATATTTTAGTGATTACAAAATTTTTGGATGTGCGGATATGGTCAGAATGCGAGATATGCACGTATATGCAAACTTTCGCAGTTTTGACGCTTTTAGTCCCTATGATCAAATAAGCGTATTTTCGCATACCGAACCCCTCAAAACTTATTTCTAAGCTATGTTAAGGGTATTTAGGGTATGTTTAGCTTATGATCTTGTTCCGGGGTGTACGTTGCTATATTAATTGGCAGACTTTTGCAGTTTGTCACAAGTCCCTTTGATCGAATAAACTTGTTTTTGACATACCAAACCCTTCAAAACTTATTTCTAAGTTATGTAAAGGCTATTTAAGGCATGTTAAGCTTATGTCACTATTCCGGAGTGTATGTCCCATTAAACTGATTACGTTTACGTAACAGTTTGCGTATAACTTTCCAGAAAGTGATTCAGTGCTTGAAATCGAACTAGAATCAAAACGTGAAATTGTCAAACACAAATAAACAAATATTGAGACCTAAACACATTATTTCATTGGTAATTGATATTGTTCTATATCGTACAGTGTTTACAAAGCACAATTGTCACAAAAACAATAATTTACTCTTAAAGTAATTTGGTTTTGGGGAAAACTAAGGAAATCTTGGATGACATTGCGGGAATCTAAGAAAAACTAGGGAAATGTGAAGAAAACTGGAAAAAACTGATGTTTCGCTGATGTCTCACACAGAAAAAACTGAGGAAAACTGGACCACACCCAATGCCCTTATGGGCTTTCCATATATAAATACGTGGGCTTTCCATGGACTTTATTCATGAGCTAATTAAGCATGATAACAAATACACACATTAAATCTAATTAATCATCAATACATCAATTTCTTCATACAAAATTTGAAGTGTTATAGTTCTTTCATCATACCGACATTCCCTGCATTTTTCTTACCATGCATACTCCCTAAACTAGGGGTGTGCAATAACTGAACCGTTAACCGAAACCAAACCGCAAACCGACAAAACCAACCGAAATTAACCGAAAGTCGGTTAATGGTTATTTTTTTTACCGTCGGTTAACCGAAATTAACCGAACTGAACCGAATCATTTATTTCATTATATATTACTAACTTTTAAACTCTATTTCATGTATTTCATGTTTTATACTTTCATTTCATTTAATAATACCTCTATTTCATTTATTTATGCTTTCATTTCATTTATTTATACCTTCATTTCATTTATTCATACCTCCATTTTACGTATTTAAACATCTATTAATGCATTTATACCTTCATTTCATTTATTTATTTATACATACATTTCATGTGTTTATACATCTTTTTCATGTATTTATACCTCCATTACATGTATTTCTAAGAAAAAAAATTAGCCCTTGTTTGAATTGGTTATTAACCAAAAATTAACCGAACCGAACCGAAAACCGATAAACTAACCGAATTAACCGAACCGATTAACTGATGACTTCGGTTACAGTTACGGATAATGCTAATTCCGAACCGAACCGAACCGAACCGTGCACACCCTTACCCCAAACTTCCATCACCGCTAGCAACAGTGACAACCCCCCACTTGTGGCCTAGTGGTAGGAGACTTAGTTTTTCAATGGGGAGTCAAGCTCAATTCTCACTTGTGTCATATTGGGGTGGATATAGGCAATGAAGGATTTGGACTAGGCCTTGTGTGAGGTTGTCAGTCCAATTCCGGAGCCCAACTGGGTTTTTGTCCCATCGTGTGTTACGCCAGAGTTCTACTCTTGTGGTGGCACAACGACTGTCAAGTTGCAGCTAGTGGTATGGTTTTCCGGGGGAACGCCCAAAAAAGCCAAACTTTGAAGTCAGTGTGGGCCCGGTTAAGACAACATAGTCTGGCCAAAGTGGGACAATATGGGGCTCTCCGATTTGAAGAGTGTGGTTACCTTATACATGAAGTTCACCGTTCAAAAAAAAGCAAAGGTGACAACCCCATTTCTGTAACAGTTTCAAACCGAGCCCCACTTGTGATCAAGTATTCAAAATTAGCACCATTCATGCAAAAAGTTCTTTGGAATTCAATATCTATGGTATTTTGTTTATATTCGAATGGAGCCAAACATGTATGGTTAGATTTGAATTCTAGTATATTCTAATATAGATGAGACCCGCAAATGTGTGGTCAGAACTGTAAGGAATCCCCTATCATCATCCCAAAATATCTTTACATACTCGTCTCAACGCCATTATATATTGGATGTTCTCTACACTCAGCGATTGATCAGGCAATGGATCATATACCGGTGATTGATTTGACACCGTATGTGGAAGCAGCATCTGGAGAGTTTTGCTTGGACAGGGTCCAGAATCCTGAACTGGAGAAGGTATGCTTAGAGGTCAGTCGAATTTTAGCAGAAACCGGAGCGCTGTTGGTCAAGGATCCACGATGTTCTGCGGAAGACGATGATCGATTTATTTCTATGATGGAGAAGTATTTCGAAATGCCTGATGAGTTTAAGCTTCTCCAAGCACGTCCTCATCAACATTACCAGGTCAACTTGTTAATATAGTTTATGTGTTTGCATGAATGATGAATCTATGCATGTGCATGGGTTTAATTAGTTGATGTTCCAAATTTACCCTCATTGTTTTTCTTTTCCAAATTTAGTCAAGCTGTCATTAGCAAAGTGGTTTGCCAAGAACCTTTTGCATCACAATCACAAAAATATATGAGTTAAATGCCATTTTAGGCAATGTGGTTTGAGCTATTTTGCCAGTTTAATGTAAATGTTTTATTTTTAAATGTAATTCTGTTAACTAGAAAGGCAATTCGGCCATATAAAATGACTGAATCACCCTTCTCGTTAATAGAAATAATGGATAAAGTTAACCCAGTGGACTAAAATGACAGCAGTGAAACCTTTTTGGACCCACATGCAAAAAATGAAACCTTTGGACTATACTGGCAAAATGACCCAAACCACAGGGACTAAAATGACATTTAACTCAAAATATATTGATCAATTAAGCCAATAAATTAAACGATTGTAGCCTAAGACTATACGGGAGGGCCAATAAATTATGCGATTGTAGCCTAAGACTATATGAAGTGGGAGGACTTTGAAAAGAGGGCGTTAAGCGACATGTGGTAGCAACGCCAGCAAGTGTCACAACAGCAGTGTGGTGCAAAAAAAGGCGTAGTGGGATGGGTTGTGAAAGGGTGGCGTGATGGGACACGTGGCACACAATTTAAATTTGTATTTATTGTATATTTAAAAACTATTAAAAATCTATTAAATTTAAAAAAAAAAACGTTACACAAGTTAAAAACGAAACTAAAAAAAATACACGTGATAAACTAAAAAAAACGTTACATGGAATCACTTCGACCCAAAATTTACACAACGCGTTGTGCTTTCCGAGCTTTGATATTCGTTGGCTGTTTCAGAAAAGATGTTTATTTCTAAGTGGTTGAACATTTTAGTCCCATGTTAGGTATTGTTGTAGATTTAGTGGGTGAGTGAGTTAGCGGTTCAAAGAAAAGAGATTAAGCCAATAGAAAATTTGGAACCAAAATTAGACTTGGGTATTTGTGTTTGAGGGATAGAAGAACAAATATTTACACATATTTTTGTGTGACAAAATTACAGAATGGGGCAACACCAGGAGGACTTGAAGTACCCCGGAGTCTAGCTGTTCCAGATATGCTAGAGAAGGCGAGAGAATTGCCGAAAGAGCACCAACCATTGATTCCAACGGGAGCAGATCTGAAGTGGCGATACATGTGGAGAATTGGCCCAAGACCATCTGTTACTCGGTTTCAGGTTTACCATATTTCTTTATCACCTTGTTACTAAGACACTAACTCGTCAATTTTAACCCGTTTACTAAAAACTACGGGGATAATCACCGAAATAGATATGATGACCCAAGAAGCTAACAAAATAGACATTGACTTTTAATGTTATGAAGATTAACATATCCAAAACCAACCAATAAAAAACGTGCTAAAAAAGGCTGAAATTTAGCAAGCACTAAAAACATTAAACAGTACAACTGGTACACAAAATAGCCAATCTAACAATTACATTTGTAAAGTGTCCGCTAGATCTTAGTCAACGATGAAAGGAGCTGAGTATATCTTACGCAGAGCCGAAGCAAATAATCAAAGATAATTATTCTCAAATAACTTTGGTAAAAATGAATGATAACACCAATAAAATAGGTGTATTTTTATGGGGAGTTTGCCACTTGATCCGACCTGTTGAGACCTTTATGTTGCCTGCTTGTGGGTCTCATAACTCTAATTGTCGACCAAGTTATGACTGTTTAAAGTTTGAGCCCTTTTATGCCATGTTTCTCCTTATCTAGTTGGTCCTTGTAAGAAATCGCTAACTCTTGGATCCCCTCCTCATCAATATCTTAACCAGCACAGAAAAAGAAGGGCTAAATCTTAGTCGGTGGATGAAATTTCTTTTTCTCGTTAGCTAAAATTTAGCCCCCTATTTTTTGTACCGACTAAGATATAACTCGCTCCTTTAGCCGTCGGCTAAGATTTAATTGACACTTTATACATGTAATTATTAGATTTGGTTAGTTTGTGGACCTGTCGATTTTGTGCTGAGTAAATTCCAGTCTCCTCAGGCAACATTTATTTTGTTTCATCTTTTCATATGGTTATCCATCACTTGTGGTCTAGTGGTTAGAAAGACTTGGCTTCTCATTGGATACTCAAGTTCAATCCCCACTAGTGCCACATTTGGTGGATAAAGGCAATGAAGACTAGTTCTCCCAGACCCTAGGTCAAGAGTTCGAGCCCGAGCCACCCCGGGTTTTAGTCCACCGTGCGTTGTTCAATAATTTTTTATGTGTTATTTTTATGATGATTTTATGATAAATTAGCCATATACAGTTAAACCACTAAGTTAGATTGCTACTAAAGGATAAATTTAAACCTTTTATAATCATAAATCACACATTACTTTGTCATGAACCAAAGAATTATCTATTTTAACAAGTTAACAGCCTACCTATCACGTCTATTTGCCACAGCTATCTTTTTGTATTACTAATTTGCATGATGATTTTGATGATGTGATTGTGTCTCTCTCATGTAGGACCTGAACTCGGATCATATCGTACCGGAAGGTTTCCCAGACTGGGAAGAGACCATGAATTCATGGGGTTATAAACTCTTGTCTGCTGTAGAGGTGCATCATTTGCGATGACTTACTATACGATTTTATTTTCATATCTTGTGCTTCATATAACTTAATTCGATCGACTTGTTCAGGCTGTTGCTGAAATGGCTGCAGTTGGATTTGGTCTACCCAAGGATGCATTCACCAATCTTATGAAGAATGTTAGTCCATTCATTTATCTAACTTTTTCGAAAAACAGATAAATTTGATGACTGTTTTGTAAGGGTGACAATTCTGCCCCATTCTTCAAAGAATGGATTGATTAAGGCAAAACAAATATTCAAATGGGTTCATTTTGTTGTAGTAAAATATTGCAGGTGAAACTACTTTTATTCTTTTTCCTCATCTCCACCAGAATCCATGGTTAGAACCTGTTTTGACCCAACCAAATTGATATTTTTCTGAAATAGCAGTTTAACCCGTCGACATGCCCGACTGGACCCAACTGTTTTGTAGGCTAGTGTTTTACTACATGAATTGCGATTAAACCGTCCATATTGTTAATTTTGTAGGGCCCACATCTTCTTTCTCCTACAGGAGGTGACTTAGGGAGTCATGGCAAAGAGGGTACTGTGTTTGCTGGATATCATTATGACCTTAACTTTTTAACAATTCATTACAGAAGTAAATTCCCTGGTCTATACATTTGGCTTAGAAATGGGGAGAAAGTAGAAGTAAAGGTTCCAGAAGGATGTCTACTTATTCAGACAGGAAAACAGGTAACAAAGCTAGTAGATAATTCAAATTCATGTTACTTGATTTCTAATTAAGGATAACCAGATTTTTGACCCGTTCCGCGCGTTGCGGCGCGTTTGCGACTTTGTCACACGCGTTACGATGATGACATCAATGTGTGGTGCCCGTGCATGACGTGATGCGTTTTTGACTTTGTTACACATTTTACGTTCATGACATTACTTTGGTTAGATATAGATTAAAAAATAGAATGTCTTGCCCGTTGCGGTGTAAATATGTAAAAACAGTTTAAACAAAAGAATTGAAATGTTGGAGAAGACAAAGTGTGAAGTTATTAATTACAAAAAATGGGGCTCAAAGTTGTCAATTACCAAAAGTTAGGGGTCAATATGCCACTTACCAAAAGATAGAGATTGAATGTATTAAATCTCTAAAGTTAGGGGCTCACTTGAAAAAGGCATGTCCGGAACCACCGACCATGCATTTTAAGACATACAGTAGTAGTAGTTAGTTATTTTGGTTTTTTTTAGTTATAAAATGTAGAACTTTTATTTTACGTGTTGGGAAAGCTGATGCTAATACTGAATACTGAGTTTAATCTGGGACATTGTTCTGTTACAGTTAGAATGGGTAACTGCTGGAGAGTGTATGGCTGGTTTGCATGAAGTTGTGGTAACTAAAAGAACAATCGAAGCAATAAAAGAAGCTGAGAAAGCAAATCGAAGCCTATGGAGAATTTCCTCAACCGTGAGTGCAATAAGCATTTACACATTAACTTTTGATTCTATATGAACTAAACTAACTTGGGGTATCAACTTCTTGTTTGTTTTGGTAGTTGTTTTCTTCTGTCGCATCAGATGCTGTGATGAAGCCCTTGGGACATTTTGCAAAATCGCCTCATGCTCATGAGTATCCACCAGTTCATGCCGGAGAATATTACCAAAAAGAGCTTGTTGTTATTAAACTTAATGAGAACGGGAAAGAGCATTAGACCGTCTTTGATGAAGAATGATACGCCTGTTGTTGATTAAGTATGATGCAATAGTGTGATAAATAAGGAATTGAAGATGAAGTATGTTTTATGTAAAGTTGTTTAACACGCTTGATAAATGTGTGATGGAATTGAAGATGAACTATGTTTTATGTAAAAATTGTTAAACATGCTTGATAAATGTGTGAAGGAATTGAATGTGTAATTAGTACTTAAAAGTTACAGACAAATTATCTATATTTCTTTTCAAAATAAATAAAGACAGTCTCTTTATTTTGTGGGAAATAGACAATACCATTTGTATGATACAATATAATGTAAGAAGATTCAGACTTGTACCTACAATTGTAGAAATCAAACAAACAAGAAGAGTGAGATTTGACTTAGGCCGTAATAACGGTTCTTGTAAAATAGATTTCGCACAAGTAGCTCAATACTTTAGCCATGTTTACTGAAGACGGAAATGGATAATGGCTAACATGATGGTGGCAACAAACGATGGAGCTATAACGGCAATAGGCGGTGGATTTACACGCGTTAGTCAATTGTGGTAATTACGTTAGTTATGGTAGTTAGGGTTAAGAAGACAGTTAGGATATTGTATTATATAGGTAGGATCAAATACACAATACTCTTAACCTAAGAAACATAGGAAACAATCTTGATTCAACATAGGAAACGATCTTGACTCTTGATTACATCACTTTAATAGCTTGATTAATTCACTGGTAGTTTAGTAAATACGTAAAAGTTAGTACAGAGATAGAATGAAGAGGAGATGTAAAATTGGTAGTCTACTATTACAATGAGTTTATTTTTATCTATGTTTCAATTTAAATTTTATTCAAAAATGAGCTATACAAATTTTTCATCAGATCAACGTCCCGACCACAACGCGTAAGTTTACATCTATATAATAAAAATGAATTGGGGATAATAATCTAGTGATATAATATAAATTGTATAGCGATTTGATATTTTTTATATGAAACAGAAAATAATTCCTGTATAGATATTTATACACAATAACTACGTTATCACCTAGGACTGCTTCCTGGGCTTGAGAATGTTTTTTATATTCTAATTTTATGAGTAACATGGTATTTAAAATAATACAACAAGTCATCTATAAACGAATTTTAAAGTTTGGGTATAATTAAACATAGGTTTTTGAACATTAGCACAATGTTAAAATTGTACTAATAACTTATGATAAAAAAAGACAAATGATAGTGCTCAAATATTTTAACCAACAAATAAACACCTATTACTGAATATAAAAAAACAATGTTATGCGAAGATGATATTTATAAACACGATTTTATGAAATATTAAAGGTCTTGATGTATTGCAAGCAAAATAGTTCTTTGACTTATTGACCATTTGAAAATACTCATCTTGCCCCATAGAACTCCCTCAGATTTTAACAAATCATTCCAACCGACAACATTATATTTGTAACAAACAACAATTAATAAATGTAGATACGAAAAAAAATGTAGTATATTATAAACAGATTACAAACTGTAGTATATTATAAATAGGTTACAAACCTTATAGTTTCGAAAAGTCCTTCTATAGATATTTTCAATTCCCATTCAGATCCACCAATCATCTTTATAATTATTTTGGAATTATTGTGTAAACCAGTGAAAATTCCGATGTGTTCAGGTAGCCACTACAAAATAAGAACAAATTGTTAGTAATATTAGAATGTAAATTGTTAAAACAGTTATTAAAAACAATACAAAAAATATTAATGTAATAGTCATTTACCAAGGTAGACTTTGAATCATTTGGAAGCTCAATGAAGTTGTATTGGTTATAAGTATCTTCAAAATCAAATCAACGGCATTCCGAGGTTGATTTCCTCAATAGTATTTCACAACCATCTTTATTAACCATTGTAGTTTTAAAAAATATCTTATTTTGCATTTGGAAACAGAGAGTATCACCAAAGCCCAACTTAAGTTCATACACAAAATTACTCTAGTCATCTGGTGAAACAAAAGTAATTTCCACATTTACTTTTTTTTTTTAAATTTGGTATGATATAAATCTTTATTAATGTTTACAAACTTATTTTTTCCAATTTATTTAATTACTTATGAGATTAGGCACATGGAACCATTTATACAATAATTTATCATTTATATTTCATTAAAATGGGTTACGAAATTCATAAAAAAATATAAGTACTAGACAATAATTAATGACGCAGAAAACAGAAAACAACGACTCTCTAAAAAGAGTACTTAAAGAAACATATTATATAAACAAACAATTTGTATTATTAAAATAAAGTTATTCATAGATACTAAAGATGATAAATGTCAAACCATCATGTCAAAGATTGTAAACAAAGAACTTATATGGTTGTCTTGATTATGAATTTTGGATACTTTCATTGGAAGTTAATGATTTGAAATTCAAATTGTTAAAAACTACTGTTGTTACCTTTCAAATTATATTTATTTTTCGAATGTGATTATTGCTTTATTATTTAAATATTTTTTAGAGTTGGTTACGACTATATCTAACAAAACAATTGCATATATCATTTTAAAATTTAAAAATATTTAAGAAAGTTTACGTAAACATATAATGAATATTGATTAAAGATAACATTTAATTAAAAATTCAAATAAAAAAGGAAGAACAATTTGATAATCATTTTAGAATACAATGGCCTGGAATACATGACCGAATTTTAAAAGCAATAATAGTGCTTCAGGGATATTAGGGTGGTATACAATGCTAGTCAAATCTGCTGACCTTAAAATGTTTCATACATAACATAAAAGTTTAATTATGTAAGATACAATGTATGATTGTTAGAAAAGTAATGGATAATTTATGTAAACCAGTATGTTAACAATAACTTACTTGAGTTCCAATTAACCAACATGACACGTGCTACATATATAACAAGCTTCTTTTCAATATTCAAGTGAGTAGATTTGTAGCCATAGTTTTTCATGTCATACAACTATATTTCAATCACATGTACACTACAAAGTAAAATTTAAGTAATAATATACATACTAATTTAATAAGATGGATATGTATTAAAAAATTATGTGGAAACAATTGTTTTTTGTGTTAAACAAATATTGACTTAACTAAAATCCTATAGAAATAATAAAAAAAAAAAAAAAAAGTTTTGCAGCTACTCTTTCACCCCATATTATTCATCTAACTACATCTACAAAGAAACTATATATTTTGATTAACAATTTTGGTTTTAGTTTTGAATCTATTATATAGACATATTGCTTAAATAGTGTGTAATCGATTGTATGAGAATAAAGGAAAGTATAATTGAAAAACTGATTAAAAAATTCAGCCAATCTAAATTTCAAAGATACAAATGAATTATATCATAAAAAAAATAATCATATAGGGAAAAGTTGTAAATTGAAAAAAAGAAATTATTGTAATTGTAAACGTCAACTAAAAATGAAATTATTGTAAAAATTGGCGACTTTTAAATTTGAAAAGAGTAAATTATTGTTTTGATCCCTGTGCTAGTTTAATCCTTTTAACCCAAAAATGAATCTTTTAGCATATAAAACCTTGAGGTTGCATTTTATAACGATTTTGGCCCCTGACACTAACTTTGTTACTTTTTACAGTTAAATGTAACGGTAATTAGGTCATTATATACCTTAAGAGTTGTTGTTGATAATTACAAAGTTTTTTTAATATTTAATAGATTATTAATGCAATTACTCAAGTTTATTTTATAATTTTCACGATTATTATTTAAAAAATACTTTTTAAATATCCTAATAAATATGTACTTTCTTTAATCGTTTGTATTTTACAAATATCGTTTTTAAAATCATTTGTTTTTAGCATTTTTAAAACTGTCTATTGTTTATAAAATTATTCCTTTATAAACCATTTGTTTTTTAATCGTTTTTTTTTTAAATTCCTTTGTCTTTTAAAGTTTTTTTAAAACAATTCATTTTATACCTTTCTTTTTTTTTTAAATCATTTGGTTTTTAAACTTTTTAAATAATTCGCTTTTGTTAAGTCGTTCATTTTAAAATTTTAAAAAACGACGTGTATGAAAAACGAAAGAAATTGAAGATTTGAAACAAAATGAATCATTCTAATAAAAAGTTTGCAAATGATCGTGCATTTTTCAAACTTTTTTAGAATGGTTTATCTTTTTTCAAACCTTCCATTTGTTTGTTCAAAATTCATTACTTTTAAACCTTTCGTTTATTAAATTCGTGTGTTTTTAAAACCTTACACTTGTTAACTTATTTTTGTAAGGTTTTTTTTTATAACGGCGTTTTTCAAAATCTTCGCATTTTAAACCACTTGTTTGTTTAAAATCGATCATTTTGAAATTCCTTCGACTTTTGAAATCGTTTATTTTTTGAAGTTATTTTTCCTAATGGCTATAAGTAAATTGAATACAAAGTTTCAAATGATTTTAAAAATGGTTCTAAAAGGAATGGTTTAAAAATAAACGATTCTAGAAATGAACGACTTAAGAAAACGAATTGTTTTAAAAAGTTAAAAACCCGTATAAAATGAAATGTTTAAAAAAACTTTAAAGGACAAACAACTTTAAAAAGAATTAAAAAACAAAGGGTTTAAAAAGGAACAATTTTAAAAATGATATATTGTTTAAAAAAGGTAAAAATCAAATGATTTTTAAAACGACATTTATAAAAAATAAACGGTTAATAAAAACGCATATTTACTTTTATATCTGAAACGTATTTTGTAAAATAATAATAGTGAAAATAAATAAATAATAAAAAAACTTGAGTAATTGTTAATGCACTTTAGGTGATAAGTGCATGTCTCCCATTTTGTAGGGTCTTTATTGTACATATAGTGAAAGATAGTCCCAACTTTATCCTAGGACATTTTGTCCAAGTTTTAGGAGAGCCTTTTGTCTGAGTTTTGTATAGGACAAAAGGTCTGAGCTTTGTGTAGTTTGTTTGTCCGGGCTTTCTAGTTTGTCTTGAAAGTCCGGGTTTTGCCTTGTATATATACCTTTATGTGGAATAGACAAGGTGGCGATTCTGTGTGAAATTTTGTGCACCTAACCCTAATCATTGTGTGTGTTTTGTCTGGCGGCTGCTTTGTGTGAGTGACGTCATTCATCTTCCTCATCAAGAATACTCAGTGTATTCTTGATTTCTCTCACAAATCTTTGCATACTAGTGTTTCATCTGCAGTGGTTAATCATCAGGTGGATTCCGCACACCTGTTGGTGGCTTTAGCTGAGTGAGATCTTGGATTAGGAGGCCTTACAAGTGGTATCAGAGCAGTGTGCTCATACTACTGTAGGTGTTTCTTAGTTTGAAGGTTTTGTGAGAAAAGTTCAATCTTTGATAGGGTTTAGTGAGAGTTTAGTGAGTTTTTGTGGTTTATTCATGATTCTTCATTCATATCGAGTGATTTGATGATGGATTTTGAGTAGTTTGGTGATTTTTAGTGTTGTTCTTCATCTGGGTTTTACATGGGTTTTGTTTCTTGTTCATACAGAGTTTGAAGGTTGAAAAAGATTCTGAGTTTGATCTTTGGAAGCTTTGTCCGTGGTTTAAATTATGTGTTTGTGTCTCCGGGGTATTGTTGAACCAGTGTGTAGTCACATTGGGGAGATAGTCCGGAGATTGGTTCTTCTAAGTTTTGAGAAACTTATACCGGTTCCGAATTTTCACCTTAGTTTGCTATAGAGTCCGAATTTTCAAATTTTCTCTTTATTTGTGTCCGAAGTTTAAGAGTTTGAGTTTTAGATTTGGTCTGTCCGATCTTTTCTTTATCTTAAATTTAAGAGTCCGAATTTTTCTAGGTGTTAAGAGTGTCCGAATTTTTTTTTTTAATATTTAGAGAGAGTCCGAATTAGAGAGAGTCCGAATTTTTCACCTACTTGAGTCCGAATTTCATCTAGTTCTTTGAGTCCGAGTTTTTGTTTCTTGTTGTTAATGAAGTATTAGTCCGAGTTTCATCAGCATAGTGTAAAGTCCGAATTTTTTCAGGTAGTCCCTAGAGTCCGACTTTTTAAGTTAGTGTCCAGTCCAAATTTTTCCTTTTTTTCTTTGTGTCCGAACTTTTTTTAATTTTATTATCATCTAGTCCGAATTTTAGGTGATCTGACCTAGTCCGAACTTTATAGTTTGACTTTGTCCGAATATTAGTTTAGGTGATCTTTAAGGCTTTACCTAGTCCGAATTTTTAATATATTATTTGTCTGAGTTTTAAGTCATAGGTTCTAGAAGTCCGACTTTGTTTCTTTTATTTCACTTCATTAATTAGAAGTCCGAATTTTTAATTATAATTGAGTCCGAGTTCCAATTAAGTGAGTGAGTTTTATTTAAATGAAGTTTGAGTCCAACTTTTGACTTTTGTTTATTAATATATTAGGAGTCCGACTTTTACATGCCCCTTGAGTCCGATTTTCATCTTATACTAGGTCAGAATTTTGGTTGGTCCGAATTTCTACCTTTTAGTTATTATTTTTAGAGTCTGGATTTGTGTCCGAACTTTATTAGATTGTCTTGTCCGATCTCTCGTGTCTGAACTTTATTAGATTGTCTTGTCCGATCTCTACTTTAGGAGTGTCCGATCTTTACATTGTCCGAAGTTTTGTCTTGTCCGATCTTCACATTATCTTGTCCAATCTTTACATTGTCCGATCTTTACTTTAGGAGTGTCTGATCTTTAAATGTGAAGTCACATTGTTGAACTTTATTTAGAGTCCGATTTTTTTTTGAAAGTATTAGAGTCCGACTTTTATATAGTAGTCTGAATTTTAGCTTGTCCGAATTTTAACCTCAGAGTCCGAATATTATATTCTTAGTGAGTCTGGTCTTTCATTAGGAAGTCTGAGTTTAAATTCCTAACAGTGTTGTGTCCGAGTTTTACGGTGTGTTTTATTTCAGGTTTTTGGGATCCGGGTTTCACACTCTAATTAAAGCTCAGACATTTCACTCCGTGTTTTCTCTCCGAGCTTGGATTTAGAAAATCTTTTCAGTAATACAGTTCTTGCTTGGAAACCTACTGTTGTTTTCTAAAATGGCAAACAACAATCTGACTGCAATGGTGCAAAACCTCAAGCACAATGCTGAGGTAGGAAGTAGCGACAAACCTCCTTTGTTGATAAACGAGCTTGATTTTCCTGAGTGGAAGGAGCGTTTCTAAAGATATGTACGAGCAAAAGACATCAAAATCTGGTTGTGTATCGTTAAAGGATGTGGAGCTACTCCAGTACGTACGTTGACGATTGATACGTATTTGGCACTCACTAACGACCAAAAGAGATTTTTTGACTGTGAAGAGAAAGCTATGTCAATAATAACGGTGGCAATGTCGCAATCTATACTTCATACGTTCCGTAAGAGAAATAGCTCAAACGAGTTGTGGGATAGTATGATCCAGCGATATGAAGGAAATGAAATGTACAAAGAAGCGACGTCTCGAACGTTTGAAGACTCAGTTTGTTGTGTTCAAGGCTTTAAGAAATGAATCATTTGATGACATAGTGAACCGATTTTATCATCTGCTGAGCGAACTTGATAGAAGTCAAGAGGGTATCTACACTGAATTTGAGAAGGTTGAGAAGTTTCTGAATTGTCTTTCCAGAGAATGGAATATGTACACCGCTTTGATTAGAGAGGGTGTTCTCTATGAGGAGCTCTCATTGGAAGAAGCTGTTCAAAAACTGAGGGGTTTTGCTTGGAATATGGAAGATCAAGCATCGGATTTCGAGAAGATCCAAGATCCTCAGTTATATAAGGCTTCGAAACAAACGGATAAGGGCAGTAATGGTGGAGTTGGTGTTGCCTTGTATTCGGAGAATGAAGGCCCTGCAAGTGAACACGCCTTTATAAGCAACAATGACAGTTCAAGTGGAACAACCAATTCCAATCAAGGGATGTACTCTTCTAGTGGAGCTCAGAAATCTCAAGGAACAAGTTTGAACATTCCCAAGATAGATGCAAGCTGTTTGAAGATGATTGAAGAAAATATGAGTCTGTTGGCGTCCTTCATGACTGCCTACGAGAACTTCTGTCTTGGAAAGCTCGTTGAACCGTCAAGTCTCGATGAGGACATTGATCAGATAGATCAAGACGAAATGGAAGAACTTGATCTACAACTCAATATGGCACTGTTAGTTCGTAGAGCGAAGAAGTTTCTGTTGAAGACAGGTAGAAAGTTCATAGGAGGTCAGACAAAGACTCGAATGGGAGTTGACATGTCAAAGGAAAAATGTTACAACTGCGGTATCTACGGGCATTTCGCACGTGACTGTCGAAAGCCGAAGATGGAAAGATCTGATAGAGACAACAACTCCCGAGGAAACAATTCAAGACCTCACAACAATGCATCAACTGCTACCTCTAACTCAAGTGCTCGTTCAAGTGGGTCTGAAAATCTTACACCTTTGACAAACAATGCTATGGTGGCTCAACTTCTACAGAGTGTGACTGAGCCTTATGACTGGGGTTGTGCTTTGGAAGACATCTCAGGAGCAATTGTGTCACAAGCATTTATAGCAGAAATTGTGAACGAAGAAGTGTATGAAGAGGTTGTCGAAGAGTCTAGTATTGAGGAGCTTGCGGTTGTAGCTGAGGTTCTTGGGGAAGAGTTGGATTCGGGGAATGTTGCTGAGAATGAAGATTCCTCGATTGAAGAGACCGTTGAAAAGTCTAACAAGACAGAAGATGGAGAACAGGGAGAACGTTTTGAATTCAACATCTCCACTGCTGAAATGCAGCAATTTACGGATGCAGAAGCTAAAAGGTTGGAAGAAAACTCCGTAGAAACCGAGGCTTGTGCATTCATGGCTGGCATTGAGGTAAAATCATCTTTTGTAGATAAGCGATGTGCTAGATGTGTTGAGTTTGTGACTAAGATTGATAGATATGCACTTCATAACACAAACTTAATTGCAAATTTAGAAAAATACAGAGAACTCATTGCTGTTTTGTCTAATTCGGATAAAGAACACCGAATTAAGATAAAAGCGCCGGAAAATGATATCTCTGAATTTGAGAGACTTGTGGCTCAGGGAAATCTTAGAAATCAGGAATTAAAATCTGAACTTGAAATGAATCAAAAATTGTGTTTTGGAAAAGAACAAAATCATTTTGGAAAAAGATAATATGATTTTAGATTTGCAACGAAAGATTGAAAAGTTCAGGGATTCATCCGAAGTGATGAATTTCTGTATTAACAGCCAACGTCTCAAAGAATCTGAGGAAGAAATGTTCGGCATTGGTTATACTAAGGTGCCTCCTCTGGTAAACCATAACTATACATCGATGCCAAGCATTGATCCTGAATTGGCAAATTTTGTGCCAACAACCCCTCTGACAGTTGAACCACAAAGTGAGTCAGAATCTGAGCCAGATGAAGTTACTGACTCAGATCAGTCGAAGATGAGTGGAGTTTCAAAGAAAAATGAGGTGAATCTTCAAAACATTGAAAATTTGATAAGCAATAAGATTTTGGAAATGTTCAATCAAGTTCAAAATGAGAAGTCAAAACCAAAATCACGTGGGAAAACTAAAAAGGCTGTGAAAAATGTCCCTAAAACTGAGTTTGTTAAAGGGGAAGATTTTGTCAAAGAAGAAGTAAAAATCGAAACAGGTTCCAACTCTCAGTTTGTGAACCAAATTTTGAAAAATTCCACCAACGCCTCATCATCTTCGACCGATCATGAGGATCGTCCAAAGAATGCTGCAAAAATTTGCAAATGCTATAAGTGTCGTGGAAAAGGACACTTAGCAGCAGACTGTCCTGATGACAAAGGTAAATCTCTTGTTGATCCTGATCAAAAGAAACCTTTTGTTGAAAAACCACAAAATGAAACAGTTAATGTTGAGAAGAAAAACGGTAAAAATCAGAAGGTTGAGAAAAACAAAGTGATTAAACAAGAAGTAAAACTAGTTGTCAAACCAAATGTTAAATCACAACGAAATAAGGATCAAGAGGAGAAACCCGCGTTATTAACCGTGGGGACAGATTGGAAAATACATCTCAAAGACATGCTACTCGTGAGAAAACCCCTCACAGACGACAAAATCATGTTACTTTCCAAGTAGTTGAGAATGACCAACGCTCTGGAGGTCCGAACAACAACTATGTTAGACCTCATGCACAGAACAGATTCGTGAATGACCGAAATGCGTCACCCCCCCAATTTCCAAATCAAAGACCGCATTCGGATAATCATCCACGATCATTCTCAAGACACGAAGATGCTCCTAGATTTGGTAGAAATTTTGAGCCACCCAGGAATCAAAATTACAGTTACCAAAACTATGGAAGCCGAGGGTATGGAAACTCTGGTTATAACAACAGATCGTCAACTCCGTATAATCCACGATTTGCGGGGACTCATTCCAACAATTTCCGAAATGGAAATGGTGGACACAGAGGCAGGGATGGTTATTTCAAAGAGTTTTCTTATGTTGACGAATCAGGACGACCCAAGACCATCATGGCTTGGGTCCCACACTCTAACTAAATTTTTGTTGGGGAGTGTAGGAGCAGCTGAAGAGGGCTATCTATATTTGGTATATCGATAGTGGCTGTTCCAGATACATGACAGGAAATAAAGAGTTATTGAACAATTTTAAACAAATCCGTGGTGGTTATGTGAATTTTGCCGGTGAAAAGGGTGGATACATCACCGGTGAAGGCTCTGTGTCAAATGGAAAAATCACGCTGCATAAAGTGAACTACATTGAAGAATTGAAGCATAACTTGATGTCGGTTTCTCAAATCTATGATAACAAGTACACGATGTTGTTCACTGATAAAGCTTGCTTCGTTTTGCGTCCGGGATTTGTTGTTCCTGAAGATTGGATCGTTATAAGGGCTCCAAGGGTGAATAACACATATGTCATGGACATGCGCCCGTTGGTTAACTCGTCTGCTCCAACGACATGTCTACTTTCGAAGGCGACTGAAGATCAATCGTATCTCTGGCATAGGAGAATGGGCCACGTGCATCTGCGAAAAATGAACCACTTAGTGAAAAACAACTTAGTGTTGGGGGGTTCCTTTACGTAGCTTCAATATGCACAACAAATGTGAATCATGTGAAAAAGGAAAAATCAAACGAAAGCCTCATAAACCGAAAACAGTTAACTCAATCCAAAAACCACTTGAATTGCTTCACATGGATCTTTTCGGACCGATCCATGTTGCTAGCATTGGTGGGATGTCTTATTGCTTAGTTGTCACTGACGATTTCTCACGTTACTCATGGGTATTTTTCTTAAAAACTAAGGATCAAACTGCTGGTATTTTAAGAGACTTATTCAAACAACTTGAGAAAAATTATTCACTTCCTATTAAGAAAATCCGAAGTGACAACGGCACTGAGTTTAAAAATCATAATATGGATGAGTTATGTTGGGAAATGGGAATAGTTCATCAGTTCAGCGCTCCATATGTTCCTCAACAGAACGGAGTTGCAGAACAGAAGAATTGTACCCTGATTGAGGCAGCCCGCACTATGCTTTCTGAATCAAAATTGCCAATTTTCTTCTGGGCCGAGGCGGTAAACACTGCATGTTATGTGTTAAATCATGTGCTTACGGTCAAAAGAGAAGATAAAACATGTTATGAATTGCTTGAAAACAGGAAACCGAACCTATCTGGTTTTCAACCTTTTGGGATTAAGTGTGTTATCAAACGCACCAAAGATACTCCTAAAATGGGGGAAGTTGGTGAAGTGGGGTTCTTTTTGGGATATGCCAATGGAACTCCAAACAAACGCGTTTATAACATCAAGAAGCGAACAGTGGAGATCGTGTTTGATATAACTCCTTTGAGTTTTGATCCTCCACCGTCCGAATTCGGTCCCAAAAGCGGTTATGATTATGATAAATTATTTGATTCATTTGATCTTCCTGATGTTTCAGAAGAAGATTCGGAGGTTGTATACACATATCTTGTGAACAAAGATGAAGTGGATGCTAGCTGGAGAGCAAGTATTCCTACTAATGTGTCTTAGAATGTTCCAGTCGCTGATTCTTCGACCGTAAATGATGTAGTTGCTGAGCAGATCCCCAATGCAGCTGCTCAAACTATAAGTGGAGATCTATACGTTGACTTTTCAGCATATCCAAATGTTAATGCGTCTTCTGGTAATGATCAAGCTTCTAGTAGTAATGCAAATGCTGAGGGGGAGATTCAATCGAATTTGGGAAACAATCTTCAAGCTCCGGTAATCCCAGTTCCAAGAACAAATGTTCATCATCCTATTGATAATATTATTGGGAATCCAAATGCGGGAGTGCAAACGTGAAGGAGTATTTCAGAGATGCAATGTCTGTTCTCTGCTATCAAGAAAGAAGAAATCTACAATCTTAGCCTGCATGAATGTTTTATCTCTCAGATAGAGTCGAAGAACTATCAAATGGCTCTGAAGGATAATTCTTGGTGTGAGGCGATGCAAGAAGAGTTAGCTCAGTTCGACAAGTTAAAGGTGTGGAATTTGGTCGATCTTCCAAAGGGCCAGCATGCAATCAACACGAAATGGGTTTTCAAGTGCAAGAAAGACGATAAGGGTGTCGTTGTAAGAAACAAAGCACGGTTGGTTGTTCAAGGCTTCCATCAAGAGGAAGGGATTGATTATACCAAAGTTTATGCACCGGTGGCAAGACTGGAAGCTATTCGTTTGTTTCTAGCCTTTGCTGCACACATGCGTATCAAAGTCTATCAGTTGGATGTGAAAAGCGCCTTCCTTTACGGGAAACTGCATGAAACTGTGTATGTGTCCCAACCACCGGGTTTCGAAGCTCCAGGGTTAGAGAACAAGGTCTATTTGTTGGACAAGGCTCTCTACGGTCTCCATCAGGCCCCTCGAGCATGGTACGAGCCGTTGTCAAAGCATCTATTGGAGCATGGGTTCTCGCGTGGTGCGATTGACTCCACACTGTTCATTTTGAAGAAAGGGGGAGATTTTCTGATCGTGCAAAATTACGTTGATGACATAATTTTTGGTTCTTCAAATGAAGAATTGTGTCGTGAGTTCGAAGCGGTGATGAAGTCAAAATTTGAAATGAGCGCGATGGGCGAGTTATCATTCTTTTTAGGTCTTCAAGTGAGTCAAGGAAAAACCGGGACGTACGTGCATCAGACTAAGTATGTCCACGAGATTCTCAAAAGATTTGGATTGGAAGATAGCTTACCCTATGACACGCCTCTCCCGACAAATCTCAAGCTTTCACCCGATAATGTGAAAGATCCTGAAGTGGATCCGACTCTATATCGAGCAATGATAGGTTCATTGATGTATCTTACTGCTTCACGACCAGATATTATGTTCTCTGTTTGTTTGTGTGCTAGGTACCAATCAACTCCGAAGGAGTCGCACTTGAAAGCTGTCAAGCGTATTTTCAGATATCTGAAAGGGACGCCTAAGCTTGGATTGTGGTATCCAGCTGAAGGTGGTCTGGATTTGATGGCGTATGCTGACGCAGATTTCGAGGGTGCCGAATGAACGGAAAGTCAACCTCTGGCGGCGCACAACTTCTTGGGAATTGTCTTGTCTCTTGGCAATGCAAAAAGCAAGTTGCCATTTCTCTATCCACGTGCGAGGCCGAGTACATTGCTGCTTCAAGCTGTTGTGCTCAGGTTTTGTGGATTCAGCAGCAAATGAGGGACTACGGTTTGAATTTTACTCGAACTCCTATCCTTGTCGATAACAACTCTGCCATTTCCATAACAAACAATCCAGTTAATCACTTACGCACTAAGCACATAGATGTTAGGCATCATTTTATTCGCGACTGTGCTGAGAAGGGTTTAATAGAAGTGGTTAGGGTAGACACCTTGGATAATCTTGCCGACCCGTTTACGAAAACATTCGATCGGGCTAGATTTGAAAATTTGGTCCGAATGATTGGCATGATCAACCCAGAGTAAAATGCTTTCTAAACTCGCATAGAAACTTTATTTTATCTTTTCTGTACAGTTCTTACCGCTTTCGAAAAATTGAAAAACTCCAAAAATATTTTACTTAGTTGTAGGATAAATTTCAGAAAAATACAAAAACATATGAAAAATTTAAAAAAAAAATGAAGTCGTGTTGAGATATAAGGGAAATGAAAGTACATCGGTTAGTCGTATCTGGTGCAGGACTATGGTTATATGCATAAAATTAACCGTTAACTGTGACAGCTTCATCATACGTTGCTTCGGTAGGTTTTACGCGTAAATAAGAACCTGTCTTTGGTATATAAACATAATGAACTGCGCAATTTGTGTGGCGCATCTCTCGGATATGTGGTCTTGGTACCGTAATTTCGTTTGATAGATTGCCGAGGTTCTGAGATACGTGGTCTTTATGCTGTTTATCATCTAGGTATCATGGTTGTTTCTTTTACCGGAAAATAACGGGGACGCAAGTCTAGATCTTCCATTATACCATACATACGTGTAAATATCCTTAATACATGATGCATTCGACCCAAATAAGTGATAAACAATCACATGTCCCACAAAATCATGCGGGAGTCAAGTTCGTCTCTTTGTCTGTACGATGGTACTAACCTGTTCACGGACTTGCTCCTGTGCCCTTTGCATCTGAAATTCAAGTTCTTCCTCAATAAGTGATTCTATCACAAAGGACTTGTTTTCAATTCCAAATAAGTGAGTATCTCACATCAGCTTATACGTCAAAAACAGATGATAAATGGTATACTCACCAGTAAGATGATCTCTCATGCATACCTTGATACAGGAGTATATTCTGAGGTGGGTAAACATAGTTAATGTCAGCTTTTAATACACTTAATTCCATATCTCTCGAAAACAGTGTTCGAAAGCGTGCTAAAACTTTAGTGGACCACAATACCGTTGAACGTCTTGAACTGTCAATATCATTCTAAAAAAGATTAAAGCTAAATGCTATGGTTCTTGTGTCGGGTACTGACAGTAAAACCGATATGATTCCTTTGCTCCGATTTCACAAAAAGATAATTAGTGTAAATATGTTCGTAGGTTTAATCTCCATTTCAGTCAAAAATTGAAAAACCTCAAAAAGATTTTGCTCTCTAGTTTCTATGTGCGAGTTATCTTTATTAAGAATACTCTAGGGTTGTGAAAATTATTTAAATAAGTTATTAAATGTTGGTTGTTTAATGTTTCAATTGTTTATTCTGGGGTTTCGGAATTTATCTTTTGGGATCCAGGTTTGGGCCGATGTCTCCGTGGTCAAGTTTCTTAATCCGGTGTTAAGTGTTTCAGGTCTGGATCGTTCATCACAAGATGGAAGATTTGAAGAAGCTGTGTGCGTCTGGTTCATTCATCTCAAGATGGAAGTTTTGAAGAAGCTTCGTCGCCCGCCTCTAAAATGCAATGAAGAAGATCATGTTCTAGCGGTCCAATTCATCAAGGTGGTTCAGTTCTGTATGAAGAACAAGGTCTGGGCAGGAAGCAACTTCTCGAAGAGAGTATGAAGATCTCAAGACCAATGAAGACCATGCACTGATCAAGGGGGAGTTTGTTAATGCACTTTAGGTGATAAGTGCATGACTCCCATGTTACCAATGAAAGGATGAAGATTTCAAGACCAATGAAGACCATGCACTGATCAAGGGGGAGTTTGTTAATGCACTTTAGGTGATAAGTGCATGTCTCCCATTTTGTAGGGTCTTTATTGTACATATAGTGAAAGATAGTCCCAACTTTACCCTAGGACATTTTGTCCAAGTTTTAGGAGAGCCTTTTGTCTGAGTTTTGTATAGGACAAAAGGTCTGAGCTTTGTGTAGTTTGTTTGTCCGGGCTTTCTAGTTTGTCTTGAAAGTCCGGGTTTTGCCTTGTATATATACCTTTATGTGGAATAGACAAGGTGGCGATTCTGTGTGAAATTCTGTGCACCTAACCCTAATCATTGTGTGTGTTTTGTCTGGCGGCTGCTTTGTGTGAGTGACGTCATGCATCTTCCTCATCAAGAATACTCAGTGTATTCTTGATTTCTCTCACAAATCTTTGCATACTAGTGTTTCATCTGCAGTGGTTAATCATCAGGTGGATTCCGCACACCTGTTGGTGGCTTTAGCTGAGTGAGATCTTGGATTAGGAGGCCTTACAGTAATTACATTAATAATCGTTTAAATATTAAGAGAACTTTGTAATTATCAAAAACAACCCCTAAAGTATATAATGACCTAATTACCCGTACATTTAATTGCAAAAAAGCAACAAAGTTAGTGTCAGGGGCCAAAAACGTTATAAAATGAACCCACAGGGTCTGATATGTTAAAAAATTAATTTTTTGGATTGAAAGGGTTAAACTAGCTAAACCACAGAGATCAAAACAGTAATTTACTCTTTAAAAAAATTAAGTATGCAGTTACTTTATTAAAATAACTGAAATAAATTTATTTTCGTTTATTATATATAATAGAAATAAATTTATGATACGTGTCCTACATTTGTTTTCGTTTATTATATATAATAGAAAAAAATTTATGATACAACGTGTATAAATAATTAAATTGTTAAGTGGGAACGAAAACAAAGTGGACTGGTGGTACCGTGGAAGGGACCATATAAAGACGGGTAATTGAAACGTACGAACTGAATTATTGAATAAACAAACTTCTATATTTTGTTGGAACGTCAAACACATCTTTTCCAAGACATAACACATACTTGAAATTTTTTTGGAACTTCTATACTCCAAATCTTTATTATTGTTTAACACAAGACTTGAAATTTTTTTTTGAACGACCAATAGAATTATTTATTAAAATTAACAAGAAGCTACGATCTAAACTTACACAATTGCCAAGCTAAGGCTCACCAAAAAGGAATAAAGACACAGTAGCATAGCTACACCTAAATAAAGAAATATGCACTGATACAGAAACAAACCAAACTAACTTAAAAGCCTTCAAACTTCCTCCATGTATCCTAGGAAATCGTCAGGTAAAAAACTCATCGATTTTATCTCCTCTATGACTTTTCCAACTGCTGTGTATTTGCCTTTGAAGACGACCTCATTTCACATACTCTAAATACTCCAAATGGTAACGTGGACAATAGCATGAAAAGCCTTTTTCCTTGTACCAGAACCCCTAATCCCACTATGCAACCTGAGGATATCTGTAAGGCCAAAGGAGAAATACGAGGGGATCTTGCACCTATGCATCACAAGTAATCAAATTGTTGCACGAAATGACACGATACAAACAAATACAAATGATCACTTATTTCAGCGTAATCCCTAGATAACACACAATTTATATTGCTAACCTGAATGTTTCTGCCGCAAGAGCCGATCTAGTTAGAATCCTTTCTCTATCCGCCCTCCATGCTACAAAACCAACCTTTCTGGAACCCATTTATTCCAAAGAAAAACGCAACTGGCAGCGATATATTATACCCACGTGTGATGAATTTTATGCTTCCAACTGAGAATTCGCCCGAAGCTTGAAGGTCCCAAGTTACTTTGTCTGATCACAACCCTCCCTCTCTGAATGCATACTTGTCCTTCTCCTATCTCCCTTCATTTATAATCATGGAATCTAAACTCCACCTTTGTGCAACCGTAACCGACATCAAGACCTTCATCCCCGTAACCCTAGAGATAAAATGAGGCCAATACTCGTCTTGATCCACACTTTTCAAACTCCACTAGAGGGCCTTTCTTGTTATTGATCACTTTTTTCGTAGACCCTCATGTGACAAAGAAGCCCAGCCACCCAAATCAGCTGATTAATGGGAACGCCTAGATGCTATCACACCATCCTCAAGCCAACCTCTACCGCCTATAACGCCTGCAATGCCATTGAAAATATCTTCCAGGACAACAAGAATTCTTGTTCAATATATCTCCTACACATGTTTTTCGACACCCGCTCGCATGGTTTCTCTTGTGTTTCTGCCTACTGTCAAGAACTAAAAGTGTTAGCTGACCAACTCGCCAACGTTGATTCTCCCGTAGATAATGGCATGTTAGTTTACAGTTGATCTCTGGGTTGAATGACCAGTACAAGGGCATTGCAACAATATTGTAACAACAAGACTCACTGCCATCTTTTTACTCTATTGTTGATGCATTTTGTGAGTCCGTTACTGTGCGAACAGGCTAGATAAAACGTGTGTTGAATATTGTATTGTTTAGAGTGTGTTACGAGTGCAAGACTCATATGCAGCGCAAGAGTCCTCCGCAGCGCACGAGTAGTGTGTGCGCATGATTCACACACAAGAGTGGTGCGCAGAAGTCCTACGCCTATAAATAGGGTAGTGATACACATTAGCTCATAAGTCTTGGATATGAGAGGAAATCAAACGTTGTTCTCTGTCGTGCTTTAACGATGTAAACTCTTTTAGTATGAAATGGAAGCTAATAAAATCTGTGTTGACTAGCCGTTATGCTGCCAAAATTTCTAATGAATTAGTTTATCTTTATCCAAACTTCCGTCTAAACACCAAATGTAATGGTTAAAGATCTAAAAATGGTTTCTAGATGTGGTATAAGAGCTACGGTACGATTCAATCGATCTAACCGTTGACTGAATCACCTACGCTCTTGATTATGTGTTTTAGACGTAAAACCAAAGGTGCGGATGCCTTAATGTCAAAATTGAAGGTCAATTCATGGATAAGGAGTCAAAATTGAAGATATAATTTTGATTAGAAATGGTTTTTGCACTTGGCTGTGGTGGTTTCATCATCAAATTTGAAGAAATGAAGATTTTGGATTGAAAATTTTGAAACAACAGCTCTCTGGAGCGTGAAAGTCATACGCACACAGGTTGTACGCACGTAGGAGTGGTACACACGCACAAGTGATACGCGTGCATGACTGGTACGCCAAGAGTAAAAAAGAAGGCATGGAAATTCCGTAAAAAGGGATCGAGAAAATTTATTCTTGTGATCGTTTCAAGGAGACGAGTGTCTAGGTGATAGAAATTTTTTCCGAAATTTAACGTTAGATACGGGTATTCGGGGACACATCGGAGTTTTCATAAAATGTTTAAAGACGATGAAATCACAGAGAGTTATTAATACTGGGGTAGTCATGGAGGCTAGAGTGAATGAAATGACTATTAATGGGCCAAAACATATAATATTCCGTGTTGTTTAGATCTGAGAGAATGGGGATCAGAATTTTCTAAAAAGGAAGGGGAATAAAAATTTCATGTCATATATTGAAATTTAATCTTCCCGTGCTACTTGTTCTTGAGAGAAAAATAATGGTTTTTAGCTTGTTTATGAATTTCATCATTTTTGAAAATTCACACAAAGGATATGGCATATCAAATTTGTCAAGAATGAGGGAGAATAAAAATTTTTGAAGTCAAATTGTGTGATCAATTCTTCGAAATTCAGATGTAGAAGAATAGTGAGAGATGCAACAGGTTTAGGGTGGTTTTGACTCAAATTATTTGCTAATGCATAGTATCTGGTATTTTTCAGTATGAAAACAAATTGAAATCTGGGTGTTCATGAAAGCTGGTTTGTAGAGTATATCATGGGATTTCAATTTGACAATGCATAGTATCTCGTATTTTGCGTACTGCTATTCATGGAGAAGTCTCATAATTGATCTTCAAAGAACGTTATCTATATACTATGAAGATCACATTGTGTTGCCAGATTAGTTTTGATCCAGTGAAGGTTTGCTGAGTGTGGAGATTATCATTTACACTAACTAAGAGTTGAAGTTGGTTGTGCATAACGTTGCTAACGGAAAACAGGCTAACAAAGGATATATTTGGGTGAAATATTAGGGTAAACAAACTAAAAGAGTATGGGTACAACAGAGCTTCTAAGGGAAAATATAAGTTATGAATATCAAAAGGAAAGGTTAAACAAGGCCTCATATTATCCTACTTTTTCCTTAATCATATCTGGGTAGACATTATCGTATCCACTAACAAATTGTATAACATACACAAGTTCTACAATGAATAGCTATACTAGTATCTCTCAACAAACAAAAGTATTATACATAGTAGTAAAGGCTCAAACACTCACCTAAAACGGAAGAAATTTGGGTTGCGAATATGAAGTAATGTGTGTGTCTAATAGTAGTAAAGGCTCAAACACTCACCTTAACTAATCAGGCATTCTTTTACATTTTTTTTTTCAAAATTTACTTGTTTTTGGAAAACTATATTCTAAAACTTACAATCGAAGTCAAATTTTTAAATCAAGGGATTAGAACATTGCATAGAACATATTACTAATTATGAATTACGATTGAATGATTTTTTTTCTCAAAACATAAGGAAGTTATTTAAAAAAAAAAAATTAGAAAATTAAGCTCCATCACAATTTTGCCATCCCCACACTTAAGATATACATTGTCCCCAATGTACAAAACTGAAATAAACAAGAAATAGGAATGTGAAACTTCCCTAGACTTGGCAATCAAGTAATACTGAATTGATATCCATATAAAGCACTTCCATCATGTAATGCCTTCCATATGGACCTGTTCGCATTCTCAATAGATATACTTGCATATAAAATTAAAATAAATATAAATTGCAATACCATATGTCAAATAATCATAATATAACCAACAAATATCCATGCATTACAAGAAAGGGGGGTCACATAAATGGGTATGTCCCGTATGCAGTTAAAGGTTGTAAGGCTCATACGAATATTGGGTTGGGTTTATAGATTTTTAATAAACTGAGCAGTATGGAATAGTGAGAATTGACACATAACACGGTTTGAAAGATAAAAACACACCGGGTTGCCTGCCGACAACGCTAAGCTTACAGACTAGTCTTCCGCTAGACTCATTCTGTAAATGTTATTTTGTAACAACCTCCAACATTTCAGTTACCCATTCCTAAAATGCATGTTAAGGAACCCTGAGGGAGACCCTCAACTTGTACGGTGCGACCCGAATTGAAAAAAAACGAAACTAGCAACAGGGACCCTCGGAGACTCATAGGGGGGATCCCCTAAATCTCCCGCGACGCGCAGAGTGAGTCTTAGACGTGTGTAACTTCAAAATTTCGAGTTCCAGGCTATAAACAAAACAAGGCTACCTTAGCCTATGGGGTTGTCCATCACGACACGCGGGCGAGGTCAAAACCGGTTATAAATCTAGCAGTTTGGGACATAGCCAGTTTGCTCATTTCGATCGAATTTTCCGTTTGTTATACTTCTCGAATCTCCGTTTCTTTCAATTAAAGCCTGAAATTTCCAAAACTCTACTCTGACATCAGGGTAATAACTCTATCACTGACCCGGTACTATATCTTATCGATTGAAACTGATCCAACGGATGTTTAAGTGCTACCGGTACCCTGCTATTGCTATACTTTGTCATTCATTGTGGGTTTTGATCTCGTGATTATCGTTAATATTGAATTGAGTTAATACACTAATACGTGTGCATTGTATATTTAATTAGGTTTACCATCTCTAAACCAGTAGGCAAGGTCTATCAACCTAAACCTGCAATGTGAGTCATTTTTCTTTTTATCAAAATGCTTTTAAAACCCTACTTGCTTTCAAGTTGTAATTACAGTGATTATGTTTTTGTATTATTCAATTATCGCTCGTAATTGGGGTTTTGTATACAGTACTTGATAAGCTTCACCATTGGACAACGGGTTAGCCAATGTGTGATATGACCATAGTCACAGATCCGTTCGAGTGACAAATACCCATTTAAGGTAATTTGTAGATATAAACAATGTAATCACCCTTGATACTGTAAATTATAACAATGTGTTTTTAAACAACTAAATGAACTCACCAGTATTTATCGCTGATAAAATGTTTTTAAACTCGTTTCAGGTGATTTACTATGAAGAAACGAAAAAGTGTCGTGAAGCACTTCAGCTTAGCTTAAATACGTGGCTATGTAAACCTAAAATAAAACGTGTTTTCTGTATATAAACGATTTCCCTAGTGAAATTCCTTTCTGTAAATACGGGATTTACCCCACAGTTTATGAAATGAAAATTCGGTGTTTTGCAACTTTGATAAATTTTCCTTACACCCGGTCCTGATGATTTTTTCGCTGCCAATTAATAAACACCGATACCACGATTGTCTGCCTCGCGGCGCCCGAACCGGGGTACGGGTCAGGGTCGTGACATATTTTCTTTTGGTGTAAAGGGAATATTGTAGGATCGTTTGCACGACCTAAACGAGTCGTTCAAAAGAGTTCTAATCAATACGAGAGGCGGAAACAAACGAATCGACTTTGAATCAGCTTGATATACACATTAACTGTCTTGTTTATTGATTTGAAAGCGTTTTACAGGCTAGAGACACTTCGGCAGCACCTCGGCACCAAAATTGAAAAGTTACAAATGAAAGACCAAGTACACATATTTATAGGCAAGCCATTTCGTGCAAAATGGACATCTGCCCATTCCGTGCAAAATGGACATGTTCCATTTCGTACGAAATGACATTTCCATTTCGTGCGAAATGGCTGCATCCCATATGTTTCTCGTTTTTTCTCGATCTTTGTACCCTGATCTATCATACTAGTTACAAGACTCGATACAAGACGAAGTCAACAGACATATGCACCAACAGACTCCCGCTTGGATGTTGACGAAGTCTTCGGTATGAGTCTTCAGCATGTCGACTCTTCAGTCTTGATCAGTCTTCAAGCTCTTTCCAACATAATCTGACATTTTAAGCATCCTCTTCAATCTCTATCATCTTCTTGTCTTCAGAATCTCATCCTGACTATTCCTGGATTGCAACCTGGCTCTCCAAAAACTTTATCAGGCCTTTTGATTCGTTAAGATCTTCAGCATCTGCAGCTTTTCTTTCTCGAACGATGTTCCAGGATCTAATCTACTCTGGCTCTAACATCATCAGACTCCCCCTTTCGACAAGCTGGGATCGCAGTCTGGAATTCGCTATCGCCTTAAGATCCTATCCTGGCTCAAACTCTGCTCAGGCTTTCTCAGGATCTGAAACATCTCCTGGCTCCCCGTAGCAATAGGATCAGAAACTTGGCTTTAACCTGCACAATCTTCTACCACTTGTAAAATAAACAATTTTGACATTGATAAGCTTCTTGAATTTGTATTATTCAAAATTTTGATTCAAATTAATGAACCATTTAACCATTTCAAAATTATTTCACATCTCAAACAAACTCTCCCAACCCTGTTGTTCATCATGTTTAGCACTTGGAATTTTGAAAATCAGCTTTTCAACATCAGTTGTCGAAAATCTTTTTGATTTTTTCAAAATTTTATACTAAAACACAATCTTTTTGAATTTTTGTTTTTAATGAAATGCAATAAAGAAATATTTACAAACAATATTTTTGTGAGTTTGTGCAAGAGGATCATATCAGTTTTTGAGACATATCACCAAAACCGTTGATCTTGATTAATCATTAAATTTTAAACAAATTAACTTCTGATTGTCAATATTGTTGTCCACTTAAACTTCTACACAAGTTTCAATTGATTCGATATACGAATTAGTGTTTTAAGGACTAACTTACTCATGTGTCCCACCTCAGAATATACTCCTGTATCAAAATTCCCTTGATTCAGTCTTACAGGTGAGTATACCAATCTGATATCTGTGTTCGGGTTAGTGCAAGACCTTGAGAGCTCAGGTACGAACTACCGTTCGATCAAAGAGATGAAGGCTCGACTTTCGGTGAGTTCCCTTTAGGGAATCTTTTCTTCAACTCATTTATATCTTTCGATATCTTTCAATTTTTTAGCAGAGGGAGAACTTTGAAAGCGCATTAAAGTATTATACGAAGTCTAGGCTATTGCTCCCGCAAAATCAGAAGACCAAGTATAATACCCCATATATCAAACAGTATAAAGACCTAGTATCTCATAATCAGGCAATCTCTCAAACAAGATTTTGAGGGTTACCCATATATCCGAGAGATGTTCCCCACGAGATAAGCAAGTTTTGATATTTAGGTTTATATCTCGAAAACAATTTACTAACTGTGTGAAGCCTACTGGCACATCATTAGTGAGACTGGTTTAAAATCATTTTGACTTTACATTTCTTTAGCATGTTATGATAGTCCACTGACATACTATCATTTCCTCTTTTTCACAACAAAACTCGTTTTGAATTTTACAATGTTTTTGAATTTTTCAAATTTTCAATTTTTTCTAAAATTTTTACTCCCCCTAAAATCAAAAATATGTTTCAATTTTTTATTTTCTAGGAAAATTTGAAAACAAACTGTACAATAGAATGACAACTGTTGTGAATTCCTTTAATTCTCCATCCACTTTGGTATAAACAATCAGAACTCCCACTGACAACAATCTATTTTCCCATTATGATTTCAAAACACTTAAGTTTGTTTTAATCAAAATGGTTTTTCCGGAAAATTAGTTTGTTTGTCATTACACAAACGTGGGGTTTATTTCATCACATTGTTTTCTCAACCACTTGTAGGTTCACTTTTTCCTTTTCTTTAATCACTTATAAGAAAGTTAAAACAAGTACAACTTAATGTCCTTGATTAACCACTTGTACGTCGAAATATCACAGTTACCAACCTGTGAATTTATCAAGAAAGATGACGATTCCTACTCCCCAATTACCAACCTGGGAGTTCCGGCAAGTCAGGATTTTTATTTAAAAAGATCCACCCAAGCCTGACGAACCTTGGGTTTGCCAATTTTTTGTTTTAAATTTCCGTTTGACAATGATGGAAAGTTTGCATCATCCATTGTCGACACGGAATCATCACTTTTTACCTCAATTTGTGGCTCCTCTGATTTTAACGAATCAGATTCATTGCCCGAACATGGCTCTTCTGACTTTGACAAGTCAGATTCATCACCAGAAGATGGCTCTTTTATTTTCAAGAAAACAAATTCATCGCCATCTTTTATCAGAACCCAATCCACACAGGATTTAGGTTTTCCAAATTCATCAACCTGTGACTTGAATGATCTTTCACAGTTTCTTTTATACTCAAAAACTTTGATAAAGATTTTATCCGAAAAATTAACTTTCTTTGATTTTTTATCAATTTGATTAGTCAATTTTTCTTTCTTTATCCTCTCTTTTGTCCTCAGATTTGTATCTGATGAATTCATTTTGCTTGACTGACCATTTTTTGTTGAGCAAATCAATTCATCAGCACTTTTATCTGAATCACCACAGTTGTACCCGAGGACAAAATCTTTTCAAGATACTCCCTCGCTTTCTTTCTTTTCTTTTTCAGTCAATCTTTCTGCCCTTGTGAAAGTTTCACTTTCTGTTCTTTCTCTTTCTGTTCTTTGGGCTTTTCTTCAATTTTGACTGATTTCTTTATCTTTCCATGAGATTCAGCCCTCGATCTTCCCTTTGATCTCATTGGGCAATCTCTGGCAATATGACCTCTGATTTGACAGTCATAGCATCTTCTTGTTTCAAAACTCTGACTCTGACAGTTAACAGCAATGTGTCCTTCAAAACCACATTTGTAACACACCCTGTTATCATGCCATTCTCCTCTTTCAAACCAAACACTCAAATCATAACACTGATTTGATTTGTTGTACTCATCATTTCTCTGTTTTCTACCATTGTAATGATTTTTCTTTGAAGAATCTTCATCCCATCTTCTCCTGTAAACTTGATTTGACTTTTGAGCACCGTGGTCAAACCTGCACCACTTATTACCAACTTTTTGTGAGTTTTGATTTTCAAATTTTTGTGATCTTTTATAATGATTGGATGATAGAACTGGTGATATTTTATTGTTGTTTTGGAAATTTATCGAATTTTTAACACTTTGTTTTTGTTCTACATTCTTCTTAAAAGGTTTTTGTGTTGAACATTCACCTTTTTCATTAGACTGTAAAACAGTTTCTTGAAATTTTTCTTTTAATTTCAAAAATATTTTCTTTTTATCATCTTTATCATCAGATTTATCATCACAATCTTTAATTATGACTTTGTCATAATTTGTGACATTGTCACTTATTGGAATTTCATTGATCGGTTTCGGACATAAATGATCTAGTATAACTGATGAGGTCACAAAACCTTTCAATTTCTTTTCTAACTCATCAATTTTATTTTTGGCACTCTCAACTTCATTTTCAAGTTGAGTGATTTTTTCAAGATGAGAATTTATTGCCTTTTCATTTTCAATTTTAATTTTATCTAAAACAGATTTTTCATTTTCTAAAAAAATTGTTTGATTTTGAAACTTTGTTTTCTAATTTTATCCAAACAACTTTATTTTCTGAAATTTTTATTTTGTTTTCAAAATCTTTTTCAATTTTTAATTTTTCATTTTCTAAAACTGTTATTTTATTTTGAAATTCTTTTTCATTTTCTTTTAACTTTTTATTTTCCAACGTCAAACTCTCCACATCTTTTAGAAGTTTGACATTGTCTGATTCAGATTTATCACATTTTGAGCACACTGGTTCAGATCTTGAAGTTTCATTTTTCTCGGATTCTTCATTCTTTGAAATTACCTCTGTCTCTATCTTGTATGTGCCTGCACAAAAAAAATTAACGAAATTAAGAGGATTCATATTTTCATCTATATAACAACCCCTCTTAATATCATATTTCATAACATCTTTTGCTAGAAGACATATATTGACCCTTCTTCTCATTTCAAGAATCACATTCAAACTTATTTTTATCTAAATTCTTTTCTATTTCATTCATCAAACCCTTCTTTTTCTTATTATTTTCATAAAAGTGTGTTTTAAGCTTATTGATGAATTCTCTTGGATAAAATTCTGAAAATCTAGAATCCTTTTTTAGTTCAATCAAAAATTCATTCCACTGTGCAGGTAACGCATCTGCAAATTTTGATATCTTTTCATCATTTGACAACCTTATCTCGTATCTTTTTAAATGTTCAATTAAATCATCAAACCGGTTTTCCAACTCATCCAACGTTTCACGTTCCTTACACAAAAAATATTCATGTTTTTTCACCCAAATATTCTTATTCTCATCTATCCTGTTATATCAAAACCCATCAACCCTATTTAATCTTTCAAGGCTATCATTTTCCTTTTCGTCAAACATTTTAATCACACTTCAAACAATCCTGATGTGATGTTTACACAACCCGTACAACCTGAAACACTTTTCAAGTGAACTGATCACATATCAAACGAATTGGATCCTTTTACCCACTTCTTGTGAATTGGAATAAAAAATGCTCAATTCGTACGAAATGACTTGGTGCGAATTGGCCCGATTGTTCAATTCGTACTGTCACACCCCAACCAATGGCGGAAACATCGGGATGAGACGAAGTGTGAAGATTGCTCGAGACATCATAACGCTATTTGTGACAATAATTTAATAATCCCAATTTCATTTCCAAAATAAATTGTCAAAACATTACAAGAAAAGCAAATAACAACATTGTTCAACATAACATAAACAAAATTGATACAACACTTTAAACCTAAACGTCTAAGTGAGTATCTAGGCATCTTTGCTATCCGTTTTCATTTCATCATCATCAACCTGTAACATGTTTAAAAATACAATTCAATGCAAAAGCAAAGGCGAGTATACAAGTTTGGTACGTACATAGCATAAGATAAAAAGTGTGAACAATTCCTCATGGCAAGCATATGATTCAAGATAACATTAAATATGGCATGTGTCTAACATATCAAACCAAGAAAACGCAATATGCTCAAGACATAACCTCAAGTTTACGGGCGGGTCGTTAATCCTATAGCGCTACATATGTCAAGGTTTGGCTCGTACGAAGTTAATGATAAGTTCAACACATAAGAATCACCCAAATTTAAAGTATCAAGCCATCACATATACAAGCATGTTATAGGAATGTTCATGTGTTTAGACAAAAGTTCATGTGTAAGTTTCAATAGGTAAACATGTTACACCCCAAAAGTGGTAAAAGTAAAAAGGGGAAAAGTACGAGTATACTCACAAAGTTTGCATATGTTTTCCGATTATCCAATTGTTGACGAGTAGAGATTTAGAGTCCGAATGTATAAGGGTTAAAGTTCAAGTATGTTTAGAGTCGAGATTCGGTGTTTAAAACAACATAAAAATAAGATATGAGAATAACATGGAAAATAATCATTTAGTACATATGATGCTTGTTCTTGACACTAGGAAACTCGAAGGAGTTTAGATGTTTTCATGGAACAAGGTTCCATTAGAATCGTGACAAGTTATCATAGTCTAGGATGATGTAATCTAGTACCCCGACATATGAACACTAGTTCATCATCAAAGATTTGATTATTCGAATAATATATTTAGGTTATATAATATATGTCCAATAGTTCAAGCATGAGGTAGAAGATTAAAATCTTCATTTTGGTACCTCTAAATGTCATAGAAGTCATGTAGGAGGTAGGAAGATCAAGTCTTCCATTTAGGCACCTCTATGTGTTCACCACTACACTTGATGTAAAAAAAACAACCAAGGAGGGTCATGAACATACAATAAAGAATAAGAAATATACACACTAACTAAGAGAAATCATCAAATCATGTGAGGATTGTATGTTTGGACAACCCAAGTTGTTCCATAATCACTCATGTATCAAAGACAAAGTTTGACATGACTTGTGGGTTAAAAACCCTAAACAAAACACCAAGTTTATGAGGTTTAATCCTCTGATTTTAAATGTCTCAACCTTTTTTTTAAGCTTAACCAACCATGGGATAAGTTGTAAGCATTAGGACATAGGTATGAGATGTGTTGGACACAAGTTGCATAGGTTTAAACAAGTTTTTGATGAACATAAAAACAAACAGAAAGTTTATGGACTATTTCGGGGCATTTCCAGGTCTGATTTCTCCAAGGAGAAGTCTAGGAATCGAACCCCATGATTATACAAGCAAGTAGGAAAAAGAATCGAGTGAATCGGATAAGAATTGAGTGAGTTATGCTCATTTTCGTGAAGGGGTGTCAATCTACTCGAACCCTTGCTTTCAGCTACGGTTTGGTGGATGTTTTGTGAGTTTTTAGGGTTGCAAAAGTGGTAGGGAGGCTAGTTATAAGTGGTATTTATAGGGGGAAGGATTAGGGTTTCAATGGGTTGGGCTTTGGAAGTGTTTAGAAGGGGTTACACCTTGAAACTAGCCCACAAAACCCAACTATATGGGGCTGAATTTTGCTGAATTGGGCTGCCATATTTCTTTATTTTTTTTATTTTTTTAAAACATTATAATGAGTAATTTTGTTAATTAAGTTGTGTAATAATATGCAACAATGTTTCCCCTAACTTGTAACAAGGTGAAATATGAAATAAAACATGATTTAACTAGGTAAAGAGTGTAATGTACAAGTTTTATTTACGAAGGAAGTTCCGTATTTTACAACGATTACGATGAAAGAATGGTTATAAGAACACAAGATTTCCAAAGATAGAATTTCACGTAAGGTTTCTAAATGTAGGAAGTTTGAAAACGCAGGGCGTTACAGTCTCCCCTCCTTTAGGAAATTTCGTCCCGAAATTTATTCAAGAGGAAGGCTTGAAAGAGTTTTTGGCATAAAGGTGATCATTTAGAATTGAAACTTGGGAAGTTTGAAAGTTTTGAAAAGTACCAAATTTTGGAGAACATCAAGGTAGATTTGCAAGGGGAAGTTTTTAAGGATAGCATAAAAAAATCATACTTTCGTAAATCCTGTTTATTGAGAGGAACGAAAAGGTTTGTTATTTGAAATAAAGCAATAGAGGTATACTAAGTATAGTTACACAAGAATCAAGAATAGGGAGGCTATTTTATAGGTAATGAGGTAAGTTAGGACTCAAATGTTTAAACAAGCTGGATTGCGAACGAGTTTTGTATAAAATAATACGAGTATAGAATGAACGAATGGCTCTTAAAGAGTACAAGTATGTGAATAGCATAAGTGTTGGATAGATGAACATAGTGTGTTAAGGATGAAGTCTCGTCATGAATAATCGGATATAATGCGTTTGTGAGTTGCGTGAAGTTGTATTAGGTCCAAAAGGTCTGCAACACACTGAATTTCTCATGGCACGTTTTACGAAAGTTTGGTAACATGGTGAAAACACTTATATATAGGAAGTACCAGCGGCGTATCCACCATGTTTTAACCACATTACGTCCGTTTCGTTACTCGGGGTCATGTTACGTTCCGTGTCTTACCATACACAGTAGTACACTCTATGGTTCTCATACGCCTATCACTATAATCCCGTGTGCACCCGCGATTATACTGATCGTCGCATGATTCACATAGCTTGTACTAGTTATGTATGAATCAAGGTATACATGAATTTGAAAATAAGAATGTGTACGTAGAAGAATGTCGTATGTAAGCATGTTTATGTTTAAGCATGTATGGGACCCACGTAAGCGAATCCCTCGGATTACGCTCGCGTATAGGTACGAATGTACGAATCATGAGTAAGGATGAAAGTATGAGCATAAGTTCAAGTATGAATACGCATGTATGTATGAGCATAAACATAAAACGTGTAAGTTGTATGTGTACAAGTAGAAGCGTAAAACGTATAAGTAGTATGTGTATGAGTACAAGCATAAAACGTATGAACATAGGTGTAGGTATGAAAAATAAATATTGCGTATATGGTGTACGTTGAGACATTGCGGAGAAAAAAAAAAGTTAAGTATGTAGATACGAACGATATAAATGATGTTATCGCGAGATATCGTCTAAAATGTGTATGATGATGTGCATGTATAGTTGTTTAAACAAAACGTTGAGTTTGTCGAATCAAAATTAGATTGAGCTTGGTTTGAAAGGTAGAATATAGTTTGTATATGTAAAGGAACATAAAGTACTCATTGGTCATGCTTAACGTATTTTGTAATGATTGAAATGCTACTTTTGTTTTAAAAAAAAGAAGTTCACGTATGTTGAAAATTGTCGGTCCCCATGAAGTCTTCTAGCCCACGTGTTTTGAAATTTGGATGACGAGTTAAGCGTTGTAGAGGAGGTTTTTTTTTTTTTTTTTAATAACGGGTTTGTTTCATTTGCATCAAAACATGAAATTTTGAACTTTGAAAGTTCTTATGAAAACGTCGACCCTTAGAAAAGAAATTTAGTAAAAGAACTTAGTGATTGTTTAAAAATAATTTTAACAAAGGATTTATTGATGTTGGAAAGAGTATTTGGTAAAACGATCATATAACATCTATGAGGTCTTATAAGTAATTGAGAAAGGTTAGTTTGATTTCGATTAAGAGTGGAAGTCTCTAGTATGATGATATAATGTGAGCGTGTTTCAGTTAATAAATCAGATGTGAAGTTCATGGGCAAGAGATTCATTAGACCGATTAAATTGATAGGTAGCATTTCGTAAGGTTTGGAAATTCGTGTAGTAAAACGGTAAAGACATGATTAAGAATCTCGTGTATATGATTTGAGTGAAAATGGATGGTAGAATAAGAAGTACGTTTGATAAACAATGTATTTTGAAATCGGTATAAGTAGGTATTTTGAATAATGATAAATGATTTAGGTATAAAACATGATCGGGTTTGCATAATAAAATATTTTGAAAGAGAAGTTTTGGGTAACGGTCACCTAAGTAAGGGAATCACCCCTAACTCGTTGGTGAGGTCGTTTTAAGGGAAGAGGGGTGGAGTCAATCGTCAAGGTAAGGAAGTCACTCCAATCTCGATGATACCTCTCCACTAGTTGTTACAAGGAATATGAATTTAAATTATATGAAAATCATGCATATATAAATGTATCGAAAAGGTTCGATATGTTGTGCGTGTGAAAAGAGAAATCAAAGGTAAACTCGAGGTTGAAAGATTGCATCGTATAAAATGAACAATAGAAACACATGTTTGACCAAAGTTTGGAGTGTTCCAAACGGAACTTTGACTAACCAAAGTTGTCGAAAAGTCTTTTGAATTTGAGGAGCATGCTTTGGCCTAATAGGTAAAATACTCTCGCCGACAAGTCGGTTAACGGTATTTACCCTTCCGGTTACTACATGTCCCAAATCAATCGAAATTTCGAGACTTGGCGGGATTTATGAAAAAAATTAAGGAGTGGAACTAGTCGACAAGGTGCGGGTTTCACCCCTATCTTGACGATTTCGTATCCTAAGTGTGGTTGGTACTCGTCGGGTCAAAATTTAAATTTCGACATGTTGACGAGGGTCCACTAGAATTTGAAATTTGAGATTTACCATTAAGATGTGGATTTCACTCCTAGCTTAATCGCGATATCTCGTGTAAAAAAAAAAGAATAGGTAGATTGAGAGTCGTTCACCAAATTGTGGGTTTCACGCCTATTTTGTGAATTCGTCTCATTTGTACAATATGAGTGTTGTCGGATTTAGAATAATCGAGTAAAATGCATGAGGGAAGTGTATGTCGAAGGAGATACACAAACAAGTATAAACACATAAGAAAGCATATCAAGGATGATACTTAAATAATGAAATAAAACAAGTATTAACACATAGAGAAATATGTCAAGAATAACACATAAAGAATCGAACAACGAAACAAGTGTTAACACATAATAAAACAAGCATTAATGCGTAAGAATAACATGTCGAATATTACACATGAGTAACATACATGTTTAAAAGAGCATAAATAAGTAACAAATAAAGTATCATGTAGTAGTCCAAGCAAAGCATACGAATAAGGTTCTAAAACTATAGACTAGGCTAAAGCATTCCTACTTTTCCTAATTCCCTATAGTTATGGCTCTGATACCAATCTGTCACACCCCAACCAATGGCGGAAACATCGGGATGAGACGAAGTGTGAAGATTGCTCGAGACATCATAACGCTATTTGTGACAATAATTTAATAATCCCAATTTCATTTCCAAAATAAATTGTCAAAACATTACAAGAAAAGCAAATAACAACATTGTTCAACATAACATAAACAAAATTGATACAACACTTTAAACCTAAACGTCTAAGTGAGTATCTAGGCATCTTTGCTATCCGTTTTCATTTCATCATCATCAACCTGTAACATGTTTAAAAATACAATTCAATGCAAAAGCAAAGGCGAGTATACAAGTTTGGTACGTACATAGCATAAGATAAAAAGTGTGAACAATTCCTCATGGCAAGCATATGATTCAAGATAACATTAAATATGGCATGTGTCTAACATATCAAACCAAGAAAACGCAATATGCTCAAGACATAACCTCAAGTTTACGGGCGGGTCGTTAATCCTATAGCGCTACATATGTCAAGGTTTGGCTCGTACGAAGTTAATGATAAGTTCAACACATAAGAATCACCCAAATTTAAAGTATCAAGCCATCACATATACAAGCATGTTATAGGAATGTTCATGTGTTTAGACAAAAGTTCATGTGTAAGTTTCAATAGGTAAACATGTTACACCCCAAAAGTGGTAAAAGTAAAAAGGGGAAAAGTACGAGTATACTCACAAAGTTTGCATATGTTTTCCGATTATCCAATTGTTGACGAGTAGAGATTTAGAGTCCGAATGTATAAGGGTTAAAGTTCAAGTATGTTTAGAGTCGAGATTCGGTGTTTAAAACAACATAAAAATAAGATATGAGAATAACATGGAAAATAATCATTTAGTACATATGATGCTTGTTCTTGACACTAGGAAACTCGAAGGAGTTTAGATGTTTTCATGGAACAAGGTTCCATTAGAATCGTGACAAGTTATCATAGTCTAGGATGATGTAATCTAGTACCCCGACATATGAACACTAGTTCATCATCAAAGATTTGATTATTCGAATAATATATTTAGGTTATATAATATATGTCCAATAGTTCAAGCATGAGGTAGAAGATTAAAATCTTCATTTTGGTACCTCTAAATGTCATAGAAGTCATGTAGGAGGTAGGAAGATCAAGTCTTCCATTTAGGCACCTCTATGTGTTCACCACTACACTTGATGTAAAAAAAACAACCAAGGAGGGTCATGAACATACAATAAAGAATAAGAAATATACACACTAACTAAGAGAAATCATCAAATCATGTGAGGATTGTATGTTTGGACAACCCAAGTTGTTCCATAATCACTCATGTATCAAAGACAAAGTTTGACATGACTTGTGGGTTAAAAACCCTAAACAAAACACCAAGTTTATGAGGTTTAATCCTCTGATTTTAAATGTCTCAACCTTGTTTTTAAGCTTAACCAACCATGGGATAAGTTGTAAGCATTAGGACATAGGTATGAGATGTGTTGGACACAAGTTGCATAGGTTTAAACAAGTTTTTGATGAACATAAAAACAAACAGAAAGTTTATGGACTATTTCGGGGCATTTCCAGGTCTGATTTCTCCAAGGAGAAGTCTAGGAATCGAACCCCATGATTATACAAGCAAGTAGGAAAAAGAATCGAGTGAATCGGATAAGAATTGAGTGAGTTATGCTCATTTTCGTGAAGGGGTGTCAATCTACTCGAACCCTTGCTTTCAGCTACGGTTTGGTGGATGTTTTGTGAGTTTTTAGGGTTGCAAAAGTGGTAGGGAGGCTAGTTATAAGTGGTATTTATAGGGGGAAGGATTAGGGTTTCAATGGGTTGGGCTTTGGAAGTGTTTAGAAGGGGTTACACCTTGAAACTAGCCCACAAAACCCAACTATATGGGGCTGAATTTTGCTGAATTGGGCTGCCATATTTCTTTATTTTTTTTATTTTTTTAAAACATTATAATGAGTAATTTTGTTAATTAAGTTGTGTAATAATATGCAACAATGTTTCCCCTAACTTGTAACAAGGTGAAATATGAAATAAAACATGATTTAACTAGGTAAAGAGTGTAATGTACAAGTTTTATTTACGAAGGAAGTTCCGTATTTTACAACGATTACGATGAAAGAATGGTTATAAGAACACAAGATTTCCAAAGATAGAATTTCACGTAAGGTTTCTAAATGTAGGAAGTTTGAAAACGCAGGGTGTTACACGTACGAACTGGGAGAACTTTCAAACGTATTGGAACAAAACAAACCAAACTGTGCGAAATGAAGGTTTGAATGTTTAACTCATGCGAAATGGAGCACTTAAGGTTCAAATCGTGCAAAATGAAGTCCAATTAGTTCAATTCGTGCGAAATGAGGTCCAATATGTCCAATTCGTGCGAAATGATGATGACGTCACACGATCGGGAATGATTTTGGCACAATTGATCAAGATTTAGGTCGATTTTAGGTCTGTTCTTTCAAGGATTTGTTAAAACAGTGTTTCGCACGTTATATGTGAAAATCAAACCATTTTATCTGTAAAATCTTGATTAATTTGATGAAAGCTTATAAAAGAAGGTGTAGAAATCAGAATTTTCAGTGCAATCGAGCTGAATCAATAAGAACTCTTCCTCGTGAGCTCCGATACCACATGTAGGATCGTTTGCACGACCAAAACGTGTCGTTCAGAAGAGTTCTAATCAATACGAGAGGTGGAAACAAACGTATCGACTTTGAAACAGCTTGATATACACATTAACTGTCTTGTTTATTGATTTGAAATCATTTTACAGGCTAGAGACACTTCGGCAGCACCTCGGCACCAGAATTGAAAAGTTACAAATGAATGACCAAGTACACATATTTATAGGCAAGCCATTTCGTGCGAAATGGACATCTGCCCATTTCGTGCGAAATGGACATGTTCCATTTCGTACGAAATGACATTTCCATTTCATGCGAAATGGCTATATCCCATATGTTTCTCGTTTTTCTCGATCTTTATGCCCTGATCTATCATACTAGTTACAAGACTCGATACAAGACGAAGTCAACAGACATATGCGCCAACAAATATTCCTCAATCAGGTGGCTTCTCCTATATGTGTTTCCCACTTGCCTCGTTTAGTTTGATTTTTTTTTTGTCGCTTGGTAGGAAATATCCAACGGTAGGATAAACAAAAGTTTTGAAAATTTCAAACGTGTTGGACCACCAATATTTATACTTACCCGAAAAAACCATGAGTGCTGTAGTGAAGGAGACGATCATCTTTTTTGCTCTTGAATGTTTATGATGTTTCTTTCGTCATCTCTTTATTCTAAAAATTGAGTGGTCCAATGTTGGTGCATATTCTATGACAACAACTTAATAGTTTGATTATTTAGTCTTTGGATATTTTGTAATGTGCAAATGTGCAAACTGCATAATTCGTACCAAAAATGGTATTTGTCTTAGCCCACGTTAGATATTTTGGTCTCATTGTTGTATGAAAGTACTGACCTGATCACCAATTATCTATCGTTGTAAAACAAAACGGATGAATTCAGTATACTCACCTACTACGAGGAATTTTTATGCATAACTTGATCGCGGGGGTATGTCCTGAAGTGGGACACACTAGTATATCAGTATAATGTTACCTTAACGTATCATATGATAATGGTACTTGAAATGTTCATGCATTTTGTTTAAGTGGACAAACATACTAGTAATCGTCTTGGACTGCTTTTCATGAAAATTACATAAAGAATTATCTAATAGTGTGAAAACAATTTGATTTTGTTGATATGATCTTCTGGCACATGATTCTCACAAAAAGATGAAATTGTACATACTTTTGAGTTTAGTTTAGTTTGTTTAGTTGTTTTGAAAAATATCAAAAATACCAAAAAGATTTCTTTTTAAAAGACTTCCATTTTGAATTGTCAAGTTGTTGTTTTTGCATATGTTGATGTCAGAAACTGTGTAGCTGACGCAATCCACAGACCAAAAGAACGCAAGATGTTTGAAGACAAAGTTACACTATGAAGCTATTGTCAAAGGGGAGTCTGTTGGTGCATATTCTGTGACAACAACTTAGTAGTTTGATTATTTAGTCTTTGGATATTTTGTAATGGGCTTAGCATATTGGTTAGTGAGTTATTTGTTGTAATGGGCTTGGAAAATGGCCAAGCCCAGCTGGAAGCCCAGTTCACAAACATATGGTATATAAACATGTTTTTGTGATTAGGGTTTTAGTTGCTAGAAAATTTTAGAGAGAGAAAATGTAGAGAGAGAGAAAAAACGAATTTAGGGTTAGAGCAAGATCACAGAGAGTGGCTGTGAGGTTGTGTGGTATTGAATTGATTGTAAACTGCAAGTTGGATAATCAATAGAATACCGGTTTAATTGTGAATTCGATTTTCTACTATTTTCTCTGCAAATATGATCTAGAGGATTCCGCACTCTAGGTTAGATAGACCGATTCTGTAAAAGATCCATAGGATTAAGGGACCTACAATTGGTATCAGAACGTTAGGCTCTTGATTGGCTAGGTTCAGAATTAGCTGCTGCAGAAAATTAGGGTTTTGGAAGGATTTTCAAAATTTTTGGAGTTTGTTCTTGGGATTTTCGAAAATTTTAGGGTATTTCGATCTTATTGCGTATTTAATTTTGCGGTTTTGAGTATTTTTGGTTGCAGGAAAGTTGAAGATTTTGAAGAAAAACTTGAAGATTTGAAGAAAAACTTGAAGATTTGAAGAATTGTTCTTCGTGTTCTTCGTTGTGTTCTTCATATTTTTATCAAAATTTTGCTGATTTTGGTTGTTTGATTTTGCAGGAAAGTATTAAAAAGATTTGGAGAATCTAGATTAAATCTTTTCAAATTTTGAAAAGATTGGATTTTCAGCATAATTAACAATTACACTGACTGGCTAGCATAATTAATAATTACACCGACTGACCAGCATAATTAAATCCAAAGGCGACTTTGGTAACTGTGGTAATAGTCCTCAGCGACATTATCACGGTGATCAACGAACTTGCTAGTCGTCGTAATATTGAACTGATCAGCTAGCGTAATTAACCGGAGTATTTAATTCTCAGCGTGTTTGACTAGCCAATGTATTTAATCAGCAACTTTGCTCGCCAGCATATTTACCAGTGTATTTGATCTCGCCAGCATATTTACTCAGCACCAGCATAATTAACTTGGACCAGCATATTTACTCACCTGAGCTTTTGACTCACCAACATAATTAACTTCAGCATAATTGGCTTACTAGCGTATTTGTTGGAGAAATTAAAAAAAAGTAGAGTATTTATTTTGGTGGAGTAATTGGTTGCGTATAAAGTATTTAACTTTTTCGTAAATAAAAAACGATCCGTAAATAATCTTGACAAACCGTTTGCACGGTTAGACTTGGTTGATTTTTAGGACAAAAAAAATCTTGACAAACCGAAATTGGTGTTTGACATTATATATCATTGGATTCGTAATCTCGAGACGAGTCTAACGGTATAATTTGTTAAAAACAGTTTTTAGAAAAATTTTGTACGGTTTAACAGTACGGTTACGGTAAAAGCTCGACGAGGACCAGTAGAGAAGTTAGATTTGGATTTTGACACAGGTTACCAAAATCCAGTTAAACTTTTACGTTGCGTGATGACCAAAATGGTTAAGGGCAGTGACAATGTTTAGAATTGGCCAAAGCTTATAAACGTCAAAGAATTTGCTGACTGGAAAGAGAAGTTTGAGGTATTTGTGAAAAGTGAAGATGCTAGAATGTGGAGCTGTATGATTGATGGATACATTGCTCCTACACGTCGTGTTGATGGAAGAGTTAAAGTGATTTCTTATGAGAAGATGGATGAATCTGAGAAGGTGGTTGTTGCTGAGAAGAAAGCTTTAGCAGCGATAAAGATGTCCTTGTCAATTAGAATAAAACATACATTTAATAGGTATGGGACTTCTAGAGAGCTGTGGAAAGCTTTAGAAAAACGTTATCAGATTTCTTTAGAAAAGGTAGATGAGATTACAGCAGTGAAAATTGGAGTAGTAGCTGCTGGGGTAGAAGAGAAGAAGAAAGCATATAAAGGGAATGTTGAGAAGAAGGCGGCAGAAGTTTCAAAGTGCTTGAATGGTGTGAATGAACTTACAACAGAGGTGCAGATAAAATCAGAATCCGTAAGTCATACATGTTATAATTGCACTGAACTACAAGGTAAAGTTGACAGACTATCGGAGCAAAACAAAATTCAGTTAGCTGAATTAGAAAAGTTAAAAGAGTCAAATGTTCTTTTGATTAAACGAGAGTCAAATTGTTTAAATAAACTCAAATCAAATGAATAAGAAATCAGCAGTTTAACAAGCAAAGTCAATGAACTGTTACAGGTCATTGATTTGGCTCGTGAAATTGTGAAGGAAAAAACTAATGAATTTTCTGAAAAGTGTAGGGATTTGGTCATTACACAAGATCAAATTGTTGACCTAAAAGGAAAGTTAGACAAATTTGGAAAATCCTCATTAGTTAGGACTCACATTCAAAAAGGGCGGAAAAGGAGTAATGATAAAAAGGGAGTAGGGTTTAGTAAAGCTTTGCCTTCTAAGGATCAAGACTACTCTTTTTTACCTGATGAGAATGAGTTAACGGATTTTGTGCCTATTACACAAGCTGTAGTGGATCCGATAGCTGTGGACTTATCGAATAGTCCAGTTTCTTTGAAATAATCTGTTGAGTCTAACAATACACCTCATAAAGTGGATGAGGATACTGAAAAGGAATAGCAGAAAACATTTAAAAAAAGATTTCACAAAAAAAGACATTATAAGCAAAAAATCTTGTTTTAAATGTCACAACAAAGGACATGTGGCAAGTTGTTGTCCTTTAAAGAAAGATAAGCAAAAAGTTGATGAGGTTAAGTATGGGAATAGGGTTGGTTTAAATAATATTGTGCAACCACATTGTCAAAGTAATCAACCAAGATTTCAATCTAAACCTTCACCATCAAGAAGATTTGATAGACCAAGAAGTATTTCTCCACAATTTAGTCATTTTAATGGTAAATCAAATTGGTTTTAAAGTCAAAATAGAAATTTTGGATATCAAAATCGATACCAGACTTCTAGTAATCGGAATTTTCAAAGAAGAAATGAACATAGGGGTTTTAGTAACTCAAATGCTCAACAACATCCAAATTTTTTTTCAAAATTCATGGTATGATATTGGGAGAAGAAGTTTGAGAAGGGTAATTTTCAAAGGTCATAAAATCCGAGAGTTTATTGGAACTCTCGCGATCAAAGACCTGGTGGAAGTTATAAATCTTGTTCAACAACGGGGAAGCATCCAAGACACCAGTAAGGTGTGATGGATATTGGTTAGAAGCATCTTATATGGATTTACATGGTAAACCCAAAATTGGTAAGGTTTAGGTTCCCAAGTCTAACTAAGTTATTGAGTGTGTGTAGGATGACCAAGAAGGACTGTTGATGTGTTCAACAGTGGTTATTCATGTAAAGCATTTGAGGTGAATAGTAGGCTAAAATTGGTAACGAACTATTTACTATAGTGATTGTTATGATAATTCTAAGAGTTAATTACTGTTTTCGTCCCTGTGGTTTGTCAAAAATCACTATTTCAGTCCATTAGTTTAAAAATTGCAATTTCAGTCCCTGTGGTTTCACTTTCGTAACCATTTCAGTCCACCTCGTAACCATTTCAGTCCATGTACTAACAAAATAAATGGATTGAAATGGTTAAGAAAGTGAAACCACAGGGACTGAAATGGTTACGAAAGTGAAACCACAGGGACTGAAATCGCAATTTTTAAACTAATGGACTGAAATAGTGATTTTTGACAAACCACAGGGACGAAAACAGTAATTAACTCTAAACCTTTAACATTGAAAAACTTATTGTCAGGTTAAAGTGGGAGTCTCTTTGTGTTTTTGAAAAACTTATGTGTTTCTAAATTTCTGTTTTTGACATTTACTCCATAAAAACAAAAATTTAGGGGGAGAAATCGCCCTACACCAAAAAGAGTTTAGATAGTGCGTGAGTTTAGGGGGAGTAAGTTAGTAAGTAGAAAAATTTTTAAAAATACAAAAACATTGAAAAATGAAGAACATAAAAATTGAAAAAGAGTTTTTATGGTGTGAAAATGAAGAAATGATAGTACATCACTAAGTTAGACTCTCACACTGAATATGAATTAAAATGCTTAAGTGTGATAGCAGATTCATCATATGATGTACCAGTAGGCAAAAATCATGAAATAATTAACTTACCAATGTGATATAAACATAACGAACTGTGTATGAGTGGGGAACACATTAGTGGCGTATGGTTTAATGACCTTAAATCTTGCGTTGATAGATTGCCAAAATCTGAAGTTTTGGGTCTTTATACTGTCATTTCATCCGGGGGTATCAAGGTTCTCCTTCTGCTGCATCCAGATACATGCTGACCCAGGCACAACGAGGATATCTTAAAAGAGCTAAAAATGCCAAAACCCATAAATTGAAGAAGTTCTCCTAGAGAGTCATTCAAATGTGCAAAATGCATAAATCGTACCAAAAAATGGTATTTGTCTTAGCCCTCGTTAGATATTTTGGTCTCTTTATTGTACGAAAGTACTGACCTGATCACCAACTATCTATCGTTGTAAAACAAAACGGATGAATTCGGTATACTCACCTACTATGAGGAATCTCTGTGCATGCCTTGATCGCGGGGGTACATCCTGAAGTGGGACACGCTAATATTTCAGTAATAAAATTACCTTAACGTATCATACGGTAATGGTACTTGAAATGTTCATGCATTTTGTTTAAGTGGACAAACATACTGGTAATCGTCTTGGACTGCTTTTCATGAAAAATTATATAAAGAATTATCTAATAGTGTGAAAACAGTTTGATTTTGTTGATATGATCTTCTTGCACGTGATTCTCACAAAAAGATGAAATTGTAAATATTTTGAGTTTATTTTAGTTTGTTAGTTTGTTTTGAAAAAAAATCAAAAATACCAAAATGAATTCTTTTTAAAAGACTTCCATTTTGAACCGAAAGGTAGTTGTTTTTGCATATCTAGATAAAATATTTCTTTATTTTTAAATGTGAAAAAGAATACTTGCTTGTATTGCTAAACAAATTGATGCAGTTATCAAAATGAAGTGTAGAATACAAGTAAAGTGCAGATTGAGAATGAAGTGAAGATGTGTGAAGAGCATGGTAGGATCCTTCTATTACATTGCAGAGACAGATATGGAAGAGTTAGAGCTTACTTGCTTAACCAAAGATTGCTAGCTAACTGATCTACAACGAATGAAAGTTTTGGAGATTAGAAGCATCAGCTAAGGGGGAGTATATTGATGTCAAAAACTGTGTAGCTGACGCTATCCAAAGACCAAAAGAACACAAGATGTTTGAAGACAAAGTTACACTATGAAGCTATTGTCAAGGGGGAGTCTGTTGGTGCATATTCTGTGACAACAACTTAATAGTTTGATTATTTTGTCTTTGGATATTTTGTAATGGGCTTAGCATATTGGTTAGTGAGTTATTTGTTGTAATAGGCTTGGAAAATGGCCTAGCCCAGTTCACAGACATGTGGTATATAAACATGTTTTTGTGATTTGGGTTTTAGTTGTTAGAGAATTTTAGAGAGAGAAAACATAGAGAGAGAGAGAACGAATTTAGGGTTAGAGCAAGATCACAGACAGTGGCTTTGAGGTTGTGTGGTATTGAATTGATTGTAAACTGCAAGTTGGATAATCAATAGAATACCAGTTTAATTGTGAATTCTGTTTTCTACTATTTTCTGAGCAAATCTGATCTAAAGGATTCCACACTTCAGGTTGGATAGACCGATTCTATAAAAGATCCATAGGATTAAGGGACCTACACCCAACTTGTTTTTTACCTTCTTTCCTGATGTCTTGAGTGTGGGTGGCGATCCACGACCATGCTCATTTACGGAATGGCTATCTTCATTACAGTGTCACTCCCCCAAATTACCACCTGTAGAGTTTTACCGCGAGGCGTGTGACGTATCAGGATCTAGCCACTAATCATGTCGAACTAATAGTAAAAAATATAAAACACAAACCTCATGTCCAACTTGAGTAGTGTGTTTCAAAATAAATGTTTCAAACCATTTTATGTATTCAGTAGAAGCAAAAGTAATTGTTCAAACCACCAAAACCATTTTGTTTTAAAAGCATAATGTAAAACGTTCTCTTCAAGTAGTACGCCCCATGACACTTCCAGTTCCCCAGACTGCAAGTTCCCATGTAATGATGCACCTAACGACCTACAAGCATGCAAAAGTGTGTCACCATAAAGTTGGCGAGTTCACAGTTTTGTTCAACGTAATTCATGTCAATGTTTAGTTTTAAAGACATGTAAAGGATAATAAACTCGATACTAATATAACTGAATACGTTTGTTGTGCCCTCATCAATGTCTATCAGAATTAATCAAAATGTTTATGGTCCTTAGTTCACGCCCGGCTCCCAGCACGGTGTGAGGTTTGTCAAACCTATTAGCGCTATCAACTAATACCCCGTTCCCTCCCACGCAACTAGCTCGGTAATAAGTAGGGACTTACATGATAGAGCTTGAGTTTATTAACCGACATCGAAATTAAACTACTACATTTATTAAAAAGTATTCCTCCCCGGAATAATGGTTTGTCACCCCAGGACGCATGCTAGTGAAAGAGTAGTGAACTCACCTTAGTATGCTCGGCATGTGTTAATGTGCCTTTAACGCGTTACTAAAATGTTAGGTCCGTTACACGCGACCTATGTACAATATCATGTAAGTAAGTATACGAGTAGGGTTTGCAATACCCTAAGTGTCTAAATAACCCAGTGTTTATGTGATCAAGTTAGCCAGTTTAACATACAGTAACATTTAGTGATTACTCTGGTTGGTGATATGTTGTGTGGTTTTAAGAAAACTCGGACATCACATACATACTCGGATCATTATAAATTCAGAACAACATATAAACTTGGACCACTTAAACAAATTCGGAACACATGTGTACACATTATATAAATTCAGAGATGCATCAAATCTTGGTGACATGTGTGGTTTCCAACAGAGGTTTCCAAGCAACTGTCATCCATTACCACAACAGAGGTTGCCACGTGGACAGATGTTAGCCATCAGATCTTTGAATCAGCTGCCACGTTAGCTTTCACTTTTTCACCCTATAAAAACCCTGTTCCATCCCCAAACTGAGCTTACACTATTGTCTCGAATTCAAAATTCTCCAAAGCGGTTTTCACTATCATCTTCTTCAAACCCACTCATCTTTTTCTCCGATCATGGCTCTGCAAATCAAAACTCCTCAAAACTACCTTCCTAACTTCGAGAAAACAAAAAAAAACACACCTTTCCACTCAATAGTTGACATTTTTAACGTCATCAAAATACAAAACAATTCTCACTGCCGATGCACCAATCCATCAGGATACCCTCCGACAATTTTGGGCAAATGTTGAAGTTTAATCAGAAACTAAAGAGCCCTATGCTATCACTTCTAAGGTCGGAGAGACCATTGTTCAAATATCTCCATCTTCAATATCCACAGTTTCTGCATTGGATGACCAGGCAGGTAAAACTTATTTTCAAAAACAGGAACTTCACACAGAGTTCATAGAAAGGGGATATGATGGTCAACTGACAGGAGTTACCATTTTTAAATGAAAATTTCCTGCTGAAATGAAATTCTTTTTCCATACCCTACTCACATGTCTCTCTGCCAAGACCACCTTATTCAATGAGATACCACAAAAGGTTCAATACTTGGGATATGCAATTTTGAAAAAAACTAGTTACAATTTATCCTAGGTATTGTTCTCGTACATGGTGGAAAATGTGAATAATGTTAAAAAGGGCTCTAATAATGCATTTATTATGTATCCAAGACTTTTAAGCTATTACCCTAAAAAACAAGTGTCTCAAAAGGATTTTCAAAAACACAAACAAAGGGGGATGAGCCTGTTTTAGATGTGCCCACATTTGTTGCTCAAACCTTTGTTGTTGAGCCCACTACACCTGGTGATCACGACACCACAACCGATGTTGTGAAACCCACACCAACAAAACCCAAAAAGAAACCCCCACAACTAAAAAGCCCACCAAAACAAAACCAAATAAAAAGGCACCTCTGGATGATGAGATCCCATGGGATAGCCTTGTGACAACACAAAAGTCACTTGAAACCACTATTGCTACTTCCTCACAACAGTTGGATAGATCTCCACCCAATCAAACTCCTCATGAATCCTCACAAAAGGATCAAGTTGTAAGCACAGGGGCGCCACATCATGAGGTAGACTATAACAACCCTCCTAGAACCTATAACGTGACCCAAAAACGTTCCTTCTATACCCCGTATGAGAGAAACGAGCACGAAATACCCTTATACTTATAAAATTCAAGAAAAACAAGGCATTGCGCCACGTGTTCGATGGCTAAACAGGGCTAGTCATTAACTCGACCAAGCTATAAGTGACACGTGCCCTCTCGCGGGCCGCGAGAGAGTATGCTTAGGTTTACGCGGGCCATGAGCCGCCATAGGAAAAGCCTATAAATAGGTTGGACGAGTTCATTTGGAATTCGTTCAACTTTCTGATTTCTCTCTCAATTTCTGATAGATATTGTTATACTCGGGCATAATACCCACTATAAAGCAAAGCTCTACCTCGTTGTAAGTATTATAACCTGTTATTACCCTACACGATCGATTTAGGGCTCCGTAATGCATGTCAAGGCTCTGTCCGTTGGAGTTCTGTCTAGTGTTACACCTGATTGATCTAGGACTCCGTAATGCATGTCAAGGCTCTGCCTGACTCAGTCATTGGAGTTCTGTCTCGTGTGGTACGGTTAACGTGATTTGGGTTATTTTACTGACACGTGTGCATTGTTTAATAACCAGGAGATTCCCAGGAAGCTTTAGTTTTATCTAAATAAACAATGCGAGTACATCTTACTTTTTGTTACCTTTTTGTAAACTGTTTTTACAAAACCTCAGATGTTTTAAAATATAATTAACAGTGATTGAGCCTATGTATTCTACAATTACTACCGGTATGTTGGGGTTTTGTATACAAAATGTGAAAGACGTTACCATTGGACAACGAGTTAGCCAATGAGTAATATGATCCACAAGTCAGGTGTTGATAGTACTGAATGAGTAATTTTGTAGATATAAACATTGTAATCGCTCTTAATATTGTGAAATTATAAAAGTTTTTTTGATTAAACTGGTATGCACTCGCCAGTATTTCTTGCTGATAAAATCTTTTTAAAATGCGTTTCAGGTAACAAAATGTGAAAGCCAATAGAAGCCAGCTGGAGAGCACTGAAGGCTTGGAAAAGTGGCTATAAAAGTTACCTAAATAAAAAGGAGTTTTTATTTTCAGTAATTAGGGTTTACCCCTACAAATGTATTGTCAAATGCTCTTGGGTTTTATCCCAATGAATTGTTATAAAAGTTTGGTTTAAACTCTGATGAAAATATTTCCTAACTACGGTCCTGATGTATTCCGCTGCTAAATTAATAAACACCGAGACCACTAATCTGGATCTCGCGACACCCGCTCCTAGGATAGGGGTCGGGGGTTGCGACAGAGAGGGGTATCAGAGCTACAGCCACTGGTTTAAGCCAAAGAAGTGTTCTGCTCACAATTAAATTCTGTGTTAGGAAATAATTCATGTGATTACGTATTGTTTTATGTTATTTGACTATTTGTTAGTTTACAGTATGAGTGAGCAAGGATCATCGGACGCTTATCGTCAGTTAGATAGTTCACCAAAGATGAAGGAACATCATCTCAACCTAATAACTCAGGATACTCAGCCGATACTGAGGAAGGGATATTCATATTTAAGGCACAGTTTGAGGAACCCTTTACGACTAAAAAGAGAGGTTGCTTTAATAGAGGAGCACATGAGAGAAGAAAAAGAATGAAGAAGTTACAACAATAGAGAGCAATAGTCAGAGCTAATAGGGAAGCAAATGCACAGACTCGGGAGGCAGTCAATAGGCCACCTTGGGAAGAGGAACTAGATAGACAATTGGCCGATTTCCATATGTTAGCCACTACAGCAGTCGACGCTAACCCAAACCAAATAGCTGAACCGCCCTTGTTACCTTTTTTCCCAGACCAACAAATGCTAGAATCCAACCAAGAAAACCAATTCCCGATACCTGCATTTGATCCCAATAAGTTACCTAGAATCCCAACCACAATGCCTTTAGAACGTGATCTGTGGTGGGATGATGATAGAACATTTTTCGAAATGAATAGCGCAGACCCTTACGAGGAACCCATACGTCAGAACCCTGACCCATTAAACCCAACAATGAGTTGAGAATGTGTGCAAGAACTTCGTCAGTATGGAGAAAATTTAGTAAACGAGGGGAATAGAATCCGACAGATAGGGGAGAAATTAGTTTGGAAGTATGATGAGAATGAAATGTAGTACTGGAGAAACGGTACCTAGAAAATGCCTAGATATATGTGTAATTTTGTATTTTGATAAAAAAAGCTATAGATAGACTAAAATAGAAAACTACTAGTATATTTGATTTCCAGTTGTAGTATGTAACCAATGCATATATAAAAAAGAGTAAAAGTCGCAATGATCGACGTTTTTGATCAAATTGTTTGTGTGATTCTGTATAAATACTTGTACTAAATTTATTCTGTGATAATTAATACTTGATAAATGTTCACAATTCAGATGGACAACGAAGTAAATCAGGAAAACAAGAATAATGAAAATAATGGAAACCAAATAGATAACAGTGCTATCCAACACATAGTAGCACAAGGAATTATAGATGCTATGCCTTATATTATTAAGACTATTAAAGAACCAGAAAATAATATATCTGCAAGTGGAAGTAAGCGCCAACACGCTAAACCAAGTCATAGTGTGAACGATAATAACAGACCTACTATCCAAGCTCTAATTCCTAAAAGAAGAAGAACCGCTTCTTACGGTTGTTCTTATAAGGAATTCTTGGCCTTCAACCCAATAGAATTCTCAGATAATGAAGGATCCACTGCAACCTTATGTTGGATAGAAAAGACAGAAGCAGTCATAAAAATAAGTAAATGTGCAGATAAAGATAAGATTATGTTTGTTTCTAATCCTTTCAAAAATGCAGCCTTAGAATGGTGGAATACTATTCTCCAATTGTAACACCCCAACCCAAAGGGGCTGACGTGTCACTCATATAGATATCAAAACTAAAACCAATCCATAACGTTGAAAACAAAAGATCCTAATTACATCTTCATTACATTACCGAAATAAAAAAAAAATCTTTATCTTCACGACACGCTTCACTTATTCCCCATGTTTCCCAAATTATCTGTCAAACAAATAAGACAAACACAAGAAAGAAACTACGGCTGAGCCAAAAAGTTGCTCAGTAACGGAGAAATCAACAGTACATGTAAAGACGAACATATAGGAACGAAACACCATTTAACGGAAGCTGAACAGAGACTGACATTGAACCACATTTGAAACTAAAACAGTTTTCCTTCTCTCAAGTAGTTTTACTTATAATATAATATTGTAAAAAAAACCTAATTCCTTTTAAACAAGAAAATTATCGAAATTACTATATTATGAATAAACATTTAGATTTAAATCAAAACCTAATGATAACTCGAATTTCGTAACAAATCATTATTTAGTCAAAACAACTATATTTCTAATTTGAAAATATATATTTAATTAACAAAACAGTTTAGATAACTTGAGTTTTAAAAACAGAGTAATCTAATACTTGTAAAGATTATGCAACCCGATAATGGAAACAAAACAGTTCTAAAACAAATACTGAGGCGGACACCGGACAAATGCTAAAAACAGAGACTGAAATCCTGGCAATGAAACAACTACTTTTATAACCTGAATCCCAAACCTTATACTGAACAGATAACAGATACTAAACATAATCTGATGCATATAAACATATCAAACATATCATAACAGAGACAAGACATATGTGACAACATATAACAGTAAAACAAGTCACGTAATATAGAAGCACCCACTAGCCTAAACTGAGGCATACATGGCTATAGTCCATGCGCCGAGATGGTGTATGTAGGCATACACACATTATTCCATCTCAACAGGAGTCAGGAGTCCGGAGTCAGAGCTAAGATCGATCTATTCGCCTCTAGGGGCCAGGTGCTACAAAAGCACAAACTAGAGACGCCGTGAACTTTAGTTACACACCGTCACGATGAGTGCCATGTCGTTGACGCCTCAACGACAAGTCTTAACTTATAATTGCTCGGGTGACAGAGTACAAAGCTGTATCAGAAATAAATGTATCTTGACATAAGTTTAAAGGGAACATGCAATAACGAGCACAAAATCTAAAGTCTATTGCATGCTACAAGAAATGCTAATCATATAACAATACGTACCGAAACATATAAATGAAAACATCCGTACTACAAAGCAATGTTGTAGAAGGCGCTAGGTGCTAGTCGGGCGGTGAGGTACCGCCTAGGGATTAATCGGGATTAATAGCGATTAATCGGGATTAATAGGGATTAATCGGAATGGGAATTTTTATATTTAATTTTTCAAATTTATATATACACACACTAATATATAAATAATACTTCAAAATTCACATAAATACTTCAAGTTTCAAACAGTATTGTTCAATCATAAGCAATTAAACTTAAACATAACAAATCAAGTACTTAGAAGTTCGAAAACTAACATATATTTCAAATACTTCAAAGATCATCAAGCAAGTCACAATTCACATCATCTTCTCCGTATTGGTCAATGATTTGAACACCATCTGACTCATATTCAACCTCCTCATCTGACACTAACACAAATTTCGATACAAAACCGATGCGGATACTACATCAAAGAGATACAACTGATACTAAAACAGATTCAGATACTGAATATGATCATAAGCAGATTTAGTAAAGATTGACAAAAGGAATGCCCTCATCAAAAAGACCCAAAGACAACAAACTGATGAGTATGAAGATTGATTGAAAGTCGAAATCCTAACCCAACGTCTATCCATTACCTCACAAGATTAAGTTTTACACTTTAAGTTTTCTACAGCAAAGAGCCGTGGCTCTGATACCATAGTTGTAACACCCCAACCCGAAGGGGCTGACGTGTCACTCATACAGATATCAAAACTAAAACCAATCCATAACGTTGAAAATAAAAGATCCTAATTACATGTAACTTCTCGTATTTTCGTATTTCTATTTTAAAAATGTTCGTATTCGTATTCTAATTTTAGAAACCTTACATTCGTATTTTAAACATATTTTTTATTCACACAACCAATCATTTAAATACGTACTTATACGCAAGCCGACACTATTTAAATGTATAAATACTTATACGCACATCCTCAATACTTGAATTATACTTTTATACTTTTTATATACTCAGTTACATAATATATACTCAAGAAATACTAAGAAATATACCAATCATCTTTCCACCTCATCAATCCTCTTCCACCTTCTTTGACCAATCAAATTTCACCCTTTTCTACCTCCTTTCTCCACCAATCATCTTTTCAATTCTCTTCCACCTTCTTTAACCAATAATATTTCACCCTTTTCCAACTTCTCCACCTATAAATACCAACCTTCTTCTACCATTTTCTTCACACTATTCTTCTCTCCATCTCTCTATTTTTCTCAATCTCTCTAAATCAAGAATTCTAAAAATTCTTAAAGGACAGTAAGTGTTCCAACCATTCTTCTCCCAACCTCTCTACTTCTCTCAAATCTTCCAAGCAAAGAAGAGAACTCAAAGAGTTCTAAAAGAAAACACTAAGTGTTTTAAAGGAAGCTTTGATGCTCCAACCTCCAACTCTTCACGGAATCACCCTTTGCAAAACTGTGAGCACACTTCACCCATTGTAGGATCGCTGTGTGACCCGAACGAGTCAATCAGAAAAGTTGTTTATCCGAATCAAAGGCGGAATCAATGATTCGGACGCTTAATGTAATTATAATGTCTCTATTATTGATCTGATAATGTTTTACAACCTGGAGACAATCCGGCAGAGCTTCGCTACTCAGATCCGAAAGTTACAAAAGAAATAACCAAGTGCCCTATATATACATGTGAGATTTCGCTTGAAATGGACAAAACAGTTTCAAGCGGAATCACTTGTTTCTGATTTCGCTTGAAATGGTCTTGTTCATTTCAAGCGGAATCACCACCATTTTCCTAAAACTCAGTTTCTCGAACCCCGTGCACTGGTTATCCTATCCTATCTCATTACACGACTCGATACAAGATGAAGTCAATAGACATAGTGCACTAACAGACTCCCCCTTGGATATTGACGAAGTCTTCAATGTCTAATCTTTATCATGACACATCTTCAGTCTTGATCAGTCTTCATTCTCTTTCTGGAATTGTCTATCATTGTAAGCATCAATCAATCTTCATCTTTTCTTCAGCTTCTTTAGGCTCCCCCTTTCATCAAGCTTCCGTGCTTTAGGGATCGACACCTTGCTTTCTGGTTACAAGCTCCCCCTTGCTTTGAGCTTGTCTTCAGACTCCCCCTTAGACTCTGCTTTCGGGATCGTAGTCTGGACTCTTACCCGCAATCACTCATACAACTATAAGTAACAACATTTTAAACTTCCAGATATTGTAATCTGGCTCTTTCAAACCTTCTATATCACTCTCCCTATCAATCAATATTTTACAAATTTGGCAATGATAAGAATCCAAAATCCTCACAATTAATCATCCAAGTCCTAACTAATGACCTTGGAGATATCACAAACTGTTTTTGATTTTTGATTTGAAATTCAAGTTTCAAATTAATGAACTTGTTTTATTTTTAGAAACACAATCAGCTTACTTAGATTTTGAAACTCAGCATTTCAGACATCGGTTGTCGAAAATAAAGCAGAATAAAAAATCTTTTTGTATTTTTATGAAAATATAAAGCAGTAAAGAAATATGTACAAACATATTTACAGACAATATTTTTGTTTGAGTATGCGTCAGAGGATCATATCAGTTTTTGACAAGTCACACGTACCGTTGAGCTTAGTTACACATTAAGAATTAAACAATTCACTTAGATTGTCTGATCCACTTAAATTTTCACACAAATTTCAACTGATTCAGGATACGAATTAGGTGTTTTAAGAACTTAAACTCATTCATGTGTCCCACCTAGATGATATCTGTAAGGGGTTAGATGCGAAACCGTAAGAGCTCAGGTCAGAACTTCCGTTCAGCAGAGAGATGAAGGTTCGACTTTAGGTGTGTCCCCTTTAGAGGATCTTTTCTTCAACAGCACATGATTAACATTTTTCAATGTTTCATCATTTTTTATGCTGAGGGCGATGCTATTTTTCAAGCAATGCAGAAAGTATTATTCGGGGACTAGGTCAGAACTTCCATTCAGCAGAAGTCCCGAAATAATACCCCAGATATCACTAAACATAAAGACCTACTATCTCAGAAAGAGGGACCTTTCAAACGAGATTTCAGGCGTTACCCATTTATCCAAGTAGTGTTCCCCACGAAATAAGCAAGTTTGAATTTAGGTTTATATCCCGAAAAAGTTTACTAAATGTATAAAAACCTATCGGCATATCATCAGTGAGACTGTTTAACGCTATTTAATCATTACATTTCTTTAGCATACTGTAACTGTCTACTGATGTACTATCATTTCCTCTTTTTACACAAAACTCAAATTGTTGAATTTTATCATGTTTTTGGCTTTTTTCAAATTTTCTAATGTTTTTGTATTTTCTGATAATTTTTCTCCCCCTAAAATGCAAAATCATTAAAAGAAAATTTGACAAACAGAGATACTGATAGCTTTGTCTCGCCATCCATTTTCTGCATAATGTGCTCTGTTTTGCAGAAAATCTAATATAAAGTACCCCCATGATTTACAACCCATTGATTTTCGACAGTTTGAAAACCGTTTTTCAATCTTGTGAAAGTAATCATGTTTGTTCCGCCGTGAGGGTTTCGGCATATTCAATCAAAACATATTTTTGGTTTTTAATTTCTCAAATTTTTTAGGGTTTTGAAAATATTGTTTATTTATTTACAGAAAGAAAATAAACCCCCTGTTTCAACCAACACAGGGTCCAGCAACCTCCTCCTCCTCTCGGTGTGTCAGGCTGCTCCAGCTTTCATTCTCACAATCTTCATTCATCTTGAGCACCTACACATTCAACTAACTCAATTACTTGAACAATTTAGCCCAGGTCTGTTGGACCTTAGGCATTTCAACACAATAATTTTCATTCAATGCTGGAAACTCTTTGTCATCATTCACAATGACTTTTTCAATTTTGACTTCAACTTTCTCATCTTTTATCGAAGTCACTTGTTTCTTAACAGACCATTTTTGACCTTTCGGTGTATCTCTTTTGTAAAAATGTGTCTCTTTTTTATCACTTTGATTTTGAACAACAACTTTTGGTTTCCAAAACTGTTGGGGTTTTGTCATATCAACAGATGTTTTCCAACTTTGTGTTGTCCTTAATCTGGGTGTGTGAGCATTCCAGGTTTGTTTTGAATCAAACCTGTTCGGGTTTGATTTCCAATTTTGATTTGAAACAAACTTATTTGTATTGTACCTCCAAGTTTGTTTCAAATCAAATCTAGTGAACCTTTGTTTCACACTCTCAGATTTTTGTTTTTCAACATTTTCAGATTTCCTTTTGTCAACATCAACAGGTTTCAGATTTGGACACTTTCGTGCAAGATGTCCAATTTGATCACATTTGAAACATGTCCTTTTTGAGACATCTTTGACCTGTTGTTGTTGCTTTTTCTTTTGAGTATGAAACTCATCATTAGACTGTCGTCCAAATTTGAGTTCTTTCTCTTCTGCTAAATTCATTCCTTGAACAAAACTCATTTTTGCCTGAGAATTTGGCACTTCATTTTTCTTCCAATTTTGTTTCTTTTTATAACCCAACCCAGCCTTCATGTTTATCTTCTTGAAACCAGGTTTGTTATAAAAAGTTTTGTGACCTTTTCCAGCAAATTTTGAAATCTCAAATTTTTCAATTTCAACCATTTTGAAAACTTTGTCAATCTTTTCTGAAATCACATTCTGAATTGGGAATACAACATCTAAGAATAATTTGTCTGATCCAATCATGGTATAAACCAATCCTTTTGAATCTTCATTCAATTTTTTCTCGGATTTTGTGTTTTTCAGATATCTATCATGAAAATTATCTTCATTTTCATCCTTTGATTCAGATTTACCTGTATCAACTGACTCTTCTTTCAGGACACTTTCAACAACTTTACCTACCACCTCTGAATCATGAGATTCATCAGATTTGGAATAGGTTATGTCAATGTTGTCTGGCAATTGATCTATGATGCGTGTGTAGTGTAATATATTTTAGATGTATATTTAAGCCCCTTTTTACACTTTTAGCCAAGTTTTAAATTTATAGAACACGATATTTACTAACACTAAACACACATATGGGCAAGTGCACCCATCGTGGACGTAGTATAGTGTTGGTAAGATACCGAGGTCGTCCAAGGACACAAGAGCTTTTAATACCGGTTTATCCTCAACGTCTAATCAAATCAAAAAGTGAGAAAAATGTTTTAAACTAAGAAAAATAAAAACTAACTAAATGCTGAAAAATAAAATAAAATAAAAACAGATAGACAAGATGAATCACTTGGATCCGACACGTGTGTTAGTATAACCTTTGATTATTTTCGCAGTTTTGCACTTGTTTAAGAGATTATCTTAGTTATTGTAGTAGGCCCCTCTTTTGAAGGCGACGTTACCCTCAACCCAGTAGTTTGAGTCAGCAAGGATACAATCCTAAAGGGTCGGATTATTGAAAGATAATGAATTAAGTTATTAATGCAAATTGTGGTAGGCCCCGCTTTCGGCGGTGACGTTCCCCTCGGCTAAGTAGTCTGAGTCAGCAGGGATACAGTCCTAAATAGCCGGGTTATAGTATTAATAGTAGTTAACTTATGAGGGGGTCAAGGAGTTTGGATCCCCGCCATCCAATACCTATGGGCATTGAAGGAGATCCTACTAAATTTGACCCAGGTCCCAAGCAGGACCTCTAAACGCTGAACAAGGGCAAGACCCTTACCAAACCATTCCCTTAACCCCCGACCAGGTAGCCAACATACCTCCATATAGACCGTGGAGATATGAATGGTGAAAATCTTTTATTTTATATAGACAGTAAAATAATGCCAAGACACCACGGACAAACGATAAGGAAAGATCACCTTCAACATAAGTAACTAGTTATTAAAGTCATTAATACAAAACCAAATAAAAAGTGCAAAAGATTAAAAATTAAAAGTATTATACTAAACACTTGTCTTCACCAAGTGATGTAAGAGACTTAGGCAAACATGGCCTTGATTGTCAAGAACTCTTACGATCAATCTTGGATCCCGAGACGACTCACACACTCTATGATGGACAATGGATGATGGTGGTGGATGATGGTGTTATGGTGGTGGTGGGTGGTGGATGAAGTGTGAGAGAGGTGGTGTGCCAAGGGATGAGATGGAATGAAACCAAGCACCCCTATTTATAGGCTGAACAGAAGGCTGGGCATGGCCCCGTGTCCGCTGGACACGCCCCCATGCCCGTCTGACATTCTCTCTCTTCATTAATTGTAATTCGCAATTACAATTAATGCTCCTGCTGTACTTTCACCACGCCCCCGTGCCCGCTGGACACGGCCCCGTGGTGGGCAATGGAAGCTTCTACTGGTTTGTCTTTTCTGCTGCTTCTTGGGCACGGCCCCGTGTTCGCTGAACACGGGGCGTGTTCAGTCTTCTGTTTTCTCTTCTTTGCCTTGGGAGGTGCCGTTGAGGGTCCGGGCGGTCTACTTTTATTCCTTTTCTTGTATTTATGCTAGAATCAGTTGTCTTTTTGCTTCTTTTGTGATTTTGAGCTCATTTCATCCTGAAAATACAAAAGAAAGACAAAAACACTCTTTTTCCAACATTAGTACTTAAAAAGGGTTAGTTTTATGCCTTAATTGATGTGATTTATATGTTGCATTTTACACACATCAAATACCCCCACACTTGAACTTTTGCTTGTCCTCAAGCAAAACTCTTTTAAATGTGGCTTACACTCCCAAATGGAATAGGTAGAAGAGAAAGTTTTTAGCTTGTCCTAGAGTGTCGGGAATCCAAGGTCTTTGTAAGTTTTATTTTTATTTATTTACAATCCTATTCGTTATGATTTATTTTGAACGTTTCATAAGATAAATTACTTATTTGGGCATAGCATGCCTTATTAAAATTCCATTTATATACAAGTTCACATACCTCGCGGGGGATCACTCAACACTCGGCCGAAGGTGTAATTTTTAGTGAATCACTCGAGAGCGGCATGGAACTTACGCCTTCCATAGGCTTGTCAAGCAATCAATCCTCCTCCTTTTTAACTTTTTACCTTTGTAAATATCAAGAGGACTTTTGGGGTGAAGGGTTAGGCTTTGGTTAAAGGTGGTTGGTTGGGTTAGTTAGAAAAAAGGGCGAAAATCGTAAAAAGCGTCGGTTTTCGTGACATACCTTGTTTTTAGTGACTTTTTATTTTGAAGTATTTCTCCAAACAAGCTTTTATATAGCTTTTGTTTGTTTTTGACTTCATCATTGTTTGTTTGTTTTTTTTTTCATCACATAAAAAAAGGCGAGTTTACAAAAAACCGAGCTTGTTACTAAAATAAAGGGTGAAAAATAAAAAGGGTTTTTGGTGGGTAAAAAGGGTTTTGGGGTAATGAAAAGAAAGGTTTAGGCTCAAAGGGGCTATCTAGGGGGATTTTGGGTAGGTGGTAAAAAAAATGAAAAATAATGGTTTAGAAAGAAAAATATGGTTAGTCCTAATGCCTCCATCACTTACTTACTTGGGTTTAAGTTGGTAAGGACCGGGAATGTATTGTCGTGGCAAGTTCTAGAGTTGTAAGAACCAAGCGGCTATTCACACAAGAAACGAAAAATGAGCATTTAGTCTAAATATGTATATCTTTATGCTCAATAAAGGCTCAAAACTCACTTTTGTGGGAATGGTTTTTAATGTGATCAAGTATATATAATCGAATTTTTTAACTAGACTTGTTATGCCGTTTCGTAATTTTCTTATGTTGGTTCTTTGTTATCACGACGCTATCGGTTGTAAATTTGTAAAAATATAACCTTTTTAGAACTTGTTATTCCCAACTTAAACTAAGACAAGTAAATGATAAAAAAAAATGAAAAAGTTTTTTGAAAAAAATTTGGGGTGTTTAGCGGTTCCAATAGAGTTTTGTGTAAGGCTTGTATTTAGGATTTGCAAAATTCAAGGTTTTAGCATTCCCCCCACACTTAAATTACACATTGTCCTCAATGTGTCCAAAAATAAGGTTTTTGGTTGATTACAATGTGTAAAAGTAGGTTAAAAAGCAAAGATTTATGTTACTGGCATCCTGGACACGGCCCCGTGGTGACCGGGCACGGCCCCGTGGTCAGGTGCCAGTAACGAAAATTAAAGAATTAAAACAGAAGCCTGGACACGGGGGCGTGTCCGCTGAACACGGCCCGAGTCTAGTTACCTGAACTGGGTGTTTTTCTGCAGGTGGCTCAGCACGGGGTCGTGTTGGTTGGGCACGACCCGTGTTGAGCCTTCTGTGATGGAGATTTGTGTCGGGTTGCTCTGTTCTTCGTGCATGGGTCCATTTTTCTCGTTCCCCTTTTCATCCATTACCACCATGAGTGTGTTTTATTCGCTAAACAACCATCAATCTTAAAAACCATCATAACATTGCAAACATAGAGAGATATTACATAAAGTTAAAGATGAAAGTACATAAATATTAAACCATGGAGTTCTAGCCCTATGTTTTATTCTAATATAGCAAAATTTCCAAGAAGCTACTAATCTTGGTTAGATAAGGCTTTTTAGAACTCCTTTTTCCGGGCGTGGTCCTCCTCATATATCGGCGAGCCACTCCTCTAACTCCCTTGGAAGGAGAAAAGAGGGCTCATTTGCATTAGTTTGAGGAGTTTTGACTTCCGTTGGAATTTCTTGTGGGTGTTCCATGGGAGGTTCTTCGGGAAAGTCGTCCCAACCGGTAGGGTTGTTAACCCCGAGTGCCAAGTTCCAGTCCTGTTGTGGAAGGACTGGCTCCATAGGAGGTGCTACAAGAATGTTTAACCTTTGGTGCAAAAGGTTAATTTCTTGGAAGCTACTTTCAAGTCCCATTGTAAGATCGTTAATACGGTCAATAAGGACCTCCTCTACTGACGTCATTTCCTCGAGAGCTTCCCTCAATGCTATCACATAGTGCACAAGTGTAGCTTCAACGGAGGGCCTTCTTCCCCTTCTGATGTTTGAGGAATGAACGGATGATGTTTCGCTGTTTTCACTCGCCATTCTACGAAAAATAAACCAAAAGTAGTTTATATGACGAAACAGTTTCTGGACACGGCCCCGTGCTCATTGAGCACGGCCCCGTGTTCATCTTTCTGCAGAATTTTGAAGCAAGGAATCTTGGGTTTCTAAGTTATTTTCTGAATTTATGTAGACTTTTTGGTCATAAATAACTTTAAACAATGTTACACAACATGTTTTCACCAAGATTCCATGATCAAAACTCCTTGTTTCCTACCACAAAGGTTGAAAAATTCAAACTTTTCATGGTAGTTCTTGAAGAAAGATGAAAAGAAGGAAATGTCTAGAAGAGGAAAGGACAAGATGGGTTGTTGGAACCTTCATTTAGACTTACCTAGGATTGTTTGAGAGAAGATTCCTTCAAATCTCTGTCCCAAGTTGGTCCAAATGTGCAGGATTTTTGGCTGCATTTATAGAAAACGACAGCCTCCTGGACACGGCCCCGTGTTCGCTGGACACGGCCCCGTGTGCAGATAAAATTCTGACACAGTTTGTCCGTATTCTGACGTTCTGATCAGAAGGGAATCTTTTGGTGGACACGGGGGCGTGTTGGCCGGGCACGGCCCCGTGTCGGGTAGCTGTTTTATGAAGTTTGTCGCTACTAAGGAGTTTATTTATATCGGGTGGTTCTTGATTTGTTGGAACAACCCCAAAGTGCCTAAGATACCTTAATTGTCCTATACTAAGGCGAGAACGCAAGAGGTTATCGGTGAGGGTAATTCCTATTTTCATTCTAGGTTGGACAAGTCCAACCCTTTTCCGGGCTCTCGTTAAAGAAGGTGTATGCCGAATCGCTCAGGTCTATGTATGCATCGAACGAAGTCGATGGGGAGTCCTTCACGGCACAATCGACACAGGGACGACTATCGTCCAAGTCCTTTCTAGGTATGAAGGTATTTTCGGGAGCAACGAGGTTGTCGGAATGCGGTTCCAACATTTCCTCATGGTCATCATCTTGGGATGGATCTATAAAATCCTTCCTAAGTTCTTTTGACCAATTGAGAATTAGCTCTTCTAGTTGAAATAACTCGTCAAGGAGCATTTCTCCTAGAATATCTGGTTGGGCGCATTCGAGGGAGAGATAGTGCTTATTTTTACTTTCGCCCCTCTTAAGGTTACAAGGAATCGGTGGGTCTATATAGTGGGGCCTATAGTTGAGAAAATAACATTTTAATTCCTCATGTTCGCCACCACATAATCGACACCACATACCATAAGAGTGCCGAAAGTAAAAAGAATTACTATCACTCATGTTTGTGTCAGAAATTACCAACCGCCGGGATCTAACGGTTCTGTTTTCAGTAAGAGAATCTTGGGCACGGGGGCGTGTTGAGTGGACACGGCCCCGTGTTCAGCTTACTGTCTGACTTAAAACAGGATTGCCAGTTCCAATGATTGAGCACGGGGCGTGTTCAGCAGGCACGGCCCCGTGTTGAGCTCTGCAGAAGCTGAAAATCTAAGAAAAATCCTAAAAATTAAAGAAAAAATAAAAATATGATTAGGCCGTTGATTCCTAACTTTCTTAAAATCCTTGTGTCCCCGGCAACGGCGCCAAAAACTTGATGCGTGTGTAGTGTAATATATTTTAGATGTATATTTAAGCCCCTTTTTACACTTTTAGCCAAGTTTTAAATTTATAAAACACGATATTTACTAACACTAAACACACATATGGGCAAGTGCACCCATCGTGGACGTAGTATAGTGTTGGTAAGATACCGAGGTCGTCCAAGGACACAAGAGCTTTTAATACCGGTTTATCCTCAACGTCTAATCAAATCAAAAAGTGAGAAAAATGTTTTAAACTAAGAAAAATAAAAACTAACTAAATGCTGAAAAATAAAATAAAATAAAAACAGATAGACAAGATGAATCACTTGGATCCGACACGTGTGTTAGTATAACCTTTGATTATTTTCGCACTTTTGCACTTGTTTAAGAGATTATCTTAGTTATTGTAGTAGGCCCCTCTTTTGAAGGCGACGTTACCCTCAACCCAGTAGTTTGAGTCAGCAAGGATACAATCCTAAAGGGTCGGATTATTGAAAGATAATGAATTAAGTTATTAATGCAAATTGTGGTAGGCCCCGCTTTCGGCGGTGACGTTACCCTCGGCTAAGTAGTCTGAGTCAGCAGGGATACAGTCCTAAATAGCCGGGTTATAGTATTAATAGTAGTTAACTTATGAGGGGGTCAAAGAGTTTGGATCCCCGCCATCCAATACCTATGGGCATTGAAGGAGATCCTACTAAATTTGACCCAGGTCCCAAGCAGGACCTCTAAACGCTGAACAAGGGCAAGACCCTTACCAAACCGTTCCCTTAACCCCCGACCAGGTAGCCAACATACCTCCATATAGACCGTGGAGATATGAATGGTGAAAATCTTTTATTTTATATAGACAGTAAAATAATGCCAAGACACCATGGACAAACGATAAGGAAAGATCACCTTCAACATAAGTAACTAGTTATTAAAGTCAATAATACAAAACCAAATAAAAAGTGCAAAAGATTAAAAATAAAAAGTATTATACTAAACACTTGTCTTCACTAAGTGATGTAAGAGACTTAGGCAAACATGGCCTTGATTGTCAAGAACTCTTACGATCAATCTTGGATCCCGAGATGACTCACACACTCTATGATGGACAATGGATGATGGTGGTGGATGATGGTGTTATGGTGGTGGTGGGTGGTGGATGAAGTGTGAGAGAGGTGGTGTGCCAAGGGATGAGATGGAATGAAACCAAGCACCCCTATTTATAGGCTGAACAGAAGGCTGGGCACGGCCCCGTGTCCGCTGGACACGCCCCCGTGCCCGTCTGACATTCTCTCTCTTCATTAATTGTAATTCGCAATTACAATTAATGCGCCTGCTGTACTTTCACCACGCCCCCGTGCCCGCTGGACACGGCCCCGTGGTGGGCAATGGAAGCTTCTACTGGTTTGTCTTTTCTGCTGCTTCTTGGGCACGGCCCCGTGTTCGCTGAACACGGGGCGTGTTCAGTCTTCTGTTTTCTCTTCTTTGCCTTGGGAGGTGCCGTTGAGGGTCCGGGCGGTCTATTTTTATTCCTTTTCTTGTATTTATGCTAGAATTAGTTGTCTTTTTGCTTCTTTTGTGATTTTGAGCTCATTTCATCCTGAAAATACAAAAGAAAGACAAAAACACTCTTTTTCCAACATTAGTACTTAAAAAGGGTTAGTTTTATGCCTTAATTGATGTGATTTATATGTTGCATTTTACACACATCAATCTACCAGGTTGAAAGCTTTTTCGACCTTTTCTTCATCATAAAATGCAAACTTTTCCGGTGGTGGAACTTGATGAAACTCTGAGCCAATGCCTTTCTTGTTTTGCTCAGACTCACCATTTCCCGGTTTTATATTGAAAATTCTTTCAAGCACATATGATGACGCATGATAACTTTTTAATTTGTTGTTATCCTGTTCTAAATCAACAATATGTTGCTTTAGCTTAGCAACATCCTCAATACAGGAATTAACAACACCTTGTTTGATTTCATACATTCGTTTAAGCTCTTTAGTTATTTCAGAAAGATAATTCATTCGAGATTGAGCAAATTTCATTTCATCTTTCACTTTTGCATATGACTCTTTTGTAATGTGATATGCCAATTTCATTGAGTCATATTCTTTCTTCATTTCTTGATAAACATTTTCCTTTAGATCACATTCTTATGTCTTTTTCAAAACTTCATTTTCTTTTTCTATCTTTTTACATTTTTCTGAAAGTTTATCATCATTTCCCTTTAAAACTTTTTCTTTTTCTAGCATCTCTTTGCATTTTTCTTTGAAAATTTTTTCAATTTTTATGAATTCAAGATCTCTTGTTCTGAATTTCTCATCTTTTTCACTACAAGCTCTGTACGTTTCCATGCATTTCTTGCACTGTTCAATCGGTTTTAAGATTTCAGAATCAGAATTTACCTCAGTGATTGGCACCTCAGTGTTTTCAGCTACCTTTGTCTGCTTCTGATCAGCAACATTCTTCTTTTCTTCAACACTAACTTCATCACCAGCCTCACCAGCTTTCAAATTCTCATTCTTTACTTCTGTCAAACTTTCCGTTTTCTTCTCTTCTTCTCCAACTTGCTGTTTTTCAGTAACAGCTTTCTCAACTTCTACATTCACCTCAACTTTTTCTTTACTCTTTTCTGTCTCAACATCTTTCAAAACTTCTTCTTGCATAACTTTAATTTCCTTCACAGCCTCAACTTCAACAACTTCAGCTTTAACCTCTTCAGCAACTTTCTTCAGATTGTTCACCATTTCTTCAACATTCTTCTTCATTCTCTCTTCATCCCTTTTTCTCAGACACGATGCCATGGCATATCTAATTTCCTTTTCATGCCTTTTTGCATATGTGTCATCTTTCAACACATTTCTATAGTATTCGGCTCTTGAAGGAATTATGAGAAGAACATCTTCAAAGATTATGTATTTCTTTGGGACAACCGGTTCTCCTTCTCTGTTGAAGTAGCACTCTCTCTTTTTATCCCGTCTTTTGCTGCTGACAGCACTCTCATATTCTTCTTGCATGTCATCCATTCTGTTCAAAACAATGTTTCTTTCGCGATAAGTTTTCTCACTTAAAATCTATTCTCGAGTTTTCTCTTTGACCTCAGCAACAAGATTTTCTTTTTTGTCTTCATCTGTGTCTTTGTCTTTGTTTTCCTCTTTAATTTCAGCAACAAAGGCATAATGATCATGTTTCTTTAGAGGAATTTCTGAATCTTCCTTTGTTCTAATCTTGAATCGATAATCAAGCCGGTCTTCTACTGGACAAATCTGGCTCCAATCAAAACCTTCATCATCATGAAAGACTGCACAAGCCCTTGACTTAGGTTTATCTTCAATCATTTTCGGATCTTCTCTGCTTCGTTGGTAAATTGCCTTTCGGTAGTAATCATCATTGAACGGATGTTCACTTCCACCAACTGCTGAATTTGTGCATTCTCTCTTGAAATGACCTTTCTGCTTGCATTTGAAGCAGGTCACTTTAGATTTGTCAAATCCAAGTTTTTTTGAAGCACCTCCAAAAGATTGTTTCCCAGTAATTTCCATATATCTCTAAGCTCTGCGGATGCAACTAGCTAAACACCAACGGATGTCAATGAGCTCCATCTCTTCTGGATCAATCTGGTCGTAGTCTTCTTTGGTCAATTCAGAGTTTCCAATTTTTCCAGCTACAAGACCTTCATATGATTCCAGAACTGATGCTAGGAAACTCATTTGCTGCTTAGCTGCATTGATGCTCATTGCAGGAGAATTTTTCAATTTGAGAGCAATGTTGCATAATATCTCCTCTGCATCTTCAGAACTAGCTTTTGAAGCTAAAGAATGATAACCCGGATCATAACTTGATGAGCTCTTCTGTGGCTCTTGTGTTCTTTCACCACTAAATGCTGTCTTCGGTGAACTGACAACTTTCTCTGAAGGTAAACTTCCTTTGTAGTACAAGCCAACATTCTGTTGATGTGAAGAACTGCTCATCTTGTTCTGTTTCTGCAATTCAAGCTCATTAGTTTCAATCTTTTCAAACAATTTGCCAAGAGAGATTGTTTCATATAAAGCATCATTTTTTAAAATAAAAACAAACATTTGCCATTGATCAGCTCGTGCTAACGCTTCAATCACTTTGTCTATAAGTTCCTCTCTTGTTTTCTCTATCTCAAATCTCTCTAGTTCAATTTTTAAATGGCAAAATCTCTCAATCATTTGCCTCACTGTCTCTCCTTTTAAACTATCAAATAAATCGAATTCTTTTTTAAGCAACGCAATTTTGTTCTTTTTGATCTGTTTACCCCCATCAGCTTTAACACGTAAAGCTTCCCAAACTGATTTCGATGACCCATGATGATTGAGCAATGCAAAAATATCATTTCTGATTGATGACTGGATCAAAGCAATCATTCTCTGTTCGGCGGAAAATTCAGATTTATCCTCTCTGGATAATCTCTTGAATGGAAGCTCTTCGCCTTTATCATCTTTTGGTCGTTCGTATCAAAACTCTAAACAAAACCAGCTTTCATGCGCATATGCTTTTGCCCAATTAAGAAATCGTTCTTTCCACCAAGTATAATCCTCAATGCTTTCCAGAGTTGGTGGCTTTGAATGTGTTCCATAGAAGTTATCATGCATGATATTCTCATTGATCGCTTTCGTGATGGTTTTTGGTGTAACCGTTGTAATCTCAGAAGATTCGGATGTGAACGCGTTGAAAAACGTGTTGTAGAATTCTTCAGCCATGATGTGATCCTGAATAACCTGGAGACAAACAAACAGACACAATTAGTACAAACAATATCAAATAATCTGAAACAGACTGACACTTGGTTGACGAGAAATGATCTTGACACGAAATTTCACTTTTCAAGCGAAATAGGAAACTCAAGCGGGATCACTTTGTTTGACAACTCAAGCGAAATCACAAGTTGACCAGTTGAAGCGAAATTAGTTGTCTAGTACTTCAAGCGGAATCACTAAGACAACATCTTCAAGCGAAATCAGGCATCAACTTCAAGCGAAATATCATTTTGAAGCGAAATCTGATTGAATTTCGAGCGGAATCACTGTTTCGAGCGAAATTACTTGCTATTTCAAGCGAAATATTGTGAATTGTTCAAGCGAAATAAGACTACTCGTTCAAGCGGAATCAAGTATTTGTCCAGTTTTTGTCATTTTTAAGCTGTATTTTGGTCTCAAACTCTCAAGGTTTTGTTAATATACTGTTTTGCACATTCGGTGAAAAATTCATTCCATTTTGACTGTGAAATCTTGTCCAATTTGAAAAAGAAGGTGTAGAAAATAGAAAACTGATGCAATCGAGCTGAACTCTTCTTCCTGAGCTCTGATACCACTTGTAGGATCGCTGTGTGACCCGAACGAGTCAATCAGAAGAGTTGTTTATCCGAATCAAAGGCGTAATCAATAATACGGACGCTCAATGTAATTATAATGTCTCTATTATTGATCTGATAATGTTTTACAACCTGGAGACAATCCGGCAGAGCTTCGCTACTCAGATCCGAAAGTTACAACAGAAATAACCAAGTGCCCTATATATACATGTGAGATTTCGCTTGAAATGGACAAAACAGTTTCAATCCGAATCACTTGTTTCTGATTTCGCTTGAAATGGTCTTGTTCATTTCAAGCGGAATCACCACCATTTTCCTAAAACTCAGTTTCTCGAACCTCGTGCACTGGTTATCCTATCCTATCTCATTACACGACTCGATACAAGACGAAGTCAACAGACATAGTGCACTAACACCCATTTTCCTTTTAATACACATTGGGTGCAACATGTTTTTCTTGTTAAAATGCACGACTCACAAACACGCTTTATTCATTCAATCCTTGTACATGCTTTGTTATGCTTAGGTTCATGCTAGAATTCATACTACATGTTAACCCGCCTTAACAATTATAGCGCTATAGAAGTAGCACACCACCCAACGGGGTTTTGTTAAGTTATATTCTTTACGGTCTCGATATTGCTATATCGAGGGATGCTATTATTCATTCTTTACGGTCTCGATATTGCTTTATCTAGGGATGCTATTATTCTCGTGGACACTTGGGTTTGACCTTTAGTTATGCATGATAGTTTGACCTTGTATACCAAATTGCTTTGTTAGATTGAAAATACTTTTTATACCTGAAAGTACTTTTTATACCTGTGTCACGAGTCTAAAACTAGTGTACTCGCCAATACGTTCTATTGAACTATGTTTTTAAAACATGTTGCAGGTTTAATGTTGATGTTGATGATGCATGGAACATAGTAGGATGCCTAGATACTCATTTTAAATTTTGTACTCATATTGTAATGTAATTCGTTTATTTCAAGTTGTTGTATTTGTATTTCCTTTCCGTGTTGTACTTGAATTCTTATAGTAATAAAATTGAAATTCATTAGTTAAATACTTGTCGCAGATACTAATGGTATGGTGTATCGAGCAATCTATTTCGTCTCACTCCGATGTTTCCGCCATCGGTTGGGGTGTGATAGATTGGTATCAGAGCCATAACTATAAGGAATTAGGAAAATTGCTATGCTTTTGACCTAGTCTATAGTTAAGTACCATATTCTAGCATACTTGATTCATATGCTAATTTCTTGAAACGTCTCTTATGTGCTAGATTCTTGAAATGTTTTACATGTTCATACTTGCTTTTTTTATTTCAAACATATGCCTTTCCTAAGGCATTTTACTCGATTATACTAAACTCGAAAACACTCAAAATACACAAACGAGACGACTTCACCAAAATAGGCGTGAAACCCACAATTTGGTGAACGACTCTCAATCCACCTATTCTTTTTACATGAAATTCGCCATCAAGTTAGGAGTGAAATCCTCACCTTGATGGAGAGTTTCCATTTGAAATTCTAGTGGACCCTCGTCAAAGTGTCGAAATTAAATTTTGACCCGACGAGTAGCAACCACACTTAGGGTACGAAATCGTCAAGTTAGGGGTGAAATCTGCATCTTGTCGACTAGTCTCACTCCTTAATTTTCAAAAAAATCCCGCCAAGTCTCGAATTTTCAATTGGTTTGGAACATTTAGTAACTGGAAAGGTGAATACCGTTACCGAAATTTCGGCGAGATTATTTCACCTATTAGGCCAAAGCATGTTTCTCAAATTCAAAAGAATTTTCGACCACTTTGGTTTAGTCAAAGTTCCATTTTGGAACAATCCAAGTTTTAATCAAACCTATGTTTTACTATTATCAATCTTATGCGATGCAATCTTCTCTTTTCAAATTCTAATTATTTTTTAGATTATTTTGTTTTACACACCCATCATACTAAATCTTTTCATACATCTATACGTCATTCACATGCATGATTTCAAAAGCATCACCCAATTTGATTTACATTTTTGTAACCCCAAAATGGAGACATATCATCGAGATAGGAGTGATTTCCTTACCCCGACGATTAACTCCGCTCCTTCTTTTCTTAAAACGACTTCACCAACGGGTTAGGGTGATTCCCTACCTAGGTGATCGTTACCAAATTTCCTTTCAAAGAGACTTTATTATGAAAACACGATCAAGTTTTATACCAAAATTGTTTATCATTTGTCAAAACCCTTACTTATGCAAATTTCAAAATTCATTGATTTACCAAACGTATTTCTTATCCGATAATCTATTTCACATAAATCACATACACGAAATACTTAGTCATACCATAAACGTTTTGTGCCCCTATTTTCAAAATTCGACGAAATGCTACCCATCAACTTAATCGGTCTAATGAATATCTTGCCCACAAATTTCATGCTTAACATAATCACTAAAACACGTTCACGATATATCATTATACTAGAGACTTTAATTCTCAATCAGAAATCAAACCAACCTATCTCACATTCCTATAAGATCTTATAGATATTATAAGATCGTTTCACTATAACTCTTTCAAAATCAACGAATCCTTTTGCTAAAACACTTTTTCAACGATCACTAAGTTCATTATGCTAAATTCCTTTTTAAGGATCAATGTTTTCATGAGAACCTCCAAATTTCAAATTTCTTATTTTAATGCAAGAACCTTTCAAATGATGCAAACTTACTCTTTTCAAAAGCCTTTTTATACACCGCTCGTTACATCATTTCAATTTCAAAACACGTGGGCAAGGAAACTTCATAGGGGCTGACCATTTTCGACTTACATAGATTCTTTTTAAAACAAGAGTAGCATTTCCGTTCTTTTACAAAGTACATCTCGCATAATCAATAGATACTTTATATACTTTTGACATTCACAAACTAGATTCTACATTCCAAGTCAAACTCCATCTATCTCGATTCGATAAATGCAACATTTTGTTCAAACAATTATACATGCATATCATTGTACACGTTTTAGTGAATATTTCACGACAATTTCATTTATATCATTGGTTTTTACTTACTCCAACTTCTCGATCGTTTTATATGCTTAAATTCGTTGTATTCAATTCATACCATACACTCAGTCGTCATTTATGCCTATACTCATATTCATACTCATACTCATACGTTTCACGTTTATACTTATACTCATACTCACATTCATAATCATGCGTTTTATGTTTATACTTATACTTATACTTATACTCATACGCATACTTTTATTCATACTCACAATTCATACATTCGTACCTATACGTGAGCATAACCCAAGGGGTTCACTCACGTTGGTCTTACATACTTAAACATAAACATGCTTATATACTACATTCTTATACGTACACATTCTTATTTCCAAATTAATGTATACCCTGATTCATACACAACTAGTACAAGCTATGCGGATTATGCGACGATCAGTATAATCGCGGGTGCACACGGGATTATAGTGATAGGCGGATGAGAACCATAGAGTGTACTACTGTGTATGGTAAGAAACAAAACGTAACATGACACCGAATAACAAAACGGACATAACATGGTCAAAACATGGTGGATACGCCACTGGTACTTCCTATATATAAGTGTTTTTACCATGTTACCAAACTTTCGTAAAACGTGCCATGAGAAATTCGGTGTTTTGCAGACCTATTTAGACCCAATACAAACTTTAATAACTTACAAACGCATTATATCCGATTATCCACGACAAGACTTCAGTCTTAACACATCACTTTCGTTTACCCAATGCACATACCATCCTTATACTCGCATTCGTTTGTTAGATCCATCAATCACTCTTATACCTCCATTATCCTTCGTCATTCTTTGTCTTTTATACAAACCTCGTTTACAAATCAATCGGTTTAAACGTTCAAATCCTAAAATACTTTCTCACTTAAAAACTATTTTCCATTCCTTATTTATGCGCAAACATACTTAGTTGGTCGTCACCTCCAAAACCGCTTTATTTAAAATACCTAACCTTCTCGTTTCGGACCGATAAACAATTCATCTACAAAATTGAGATTTATTGATACTCTTAAAAACAAATGAAACTTTTCACGCGAACTACCGTGTGACCACACTTTTCATCAAAATACGAACTGTTTTGCACAAAAATATTCATTCATAGGAAGCATATTTTAACTACATCTTCGTTAGTTATTCAAGCTTGTTTAAACTCGATTGTCTATACACACACATACGTGTCACACCCCGACCACGAAAACAACAAAACGTGGCGGAATCGTCGGGGAGTGTTGTAACAGAATCATTGTTTCATAACACATGGAAAAATTAAAATGTTGTTATATTGATAAAAAGAGTTACAATGTCTTAACAAACAAAGAAGTATAACAAACTTAACTAGTCTTGCATCTTTTATTGTCACTAAGGCCCAAGTTCGCCTATGTGTATCTTGATCAATCCTATGCATCATCTCCTGAAACACATGTGAAAATAGGTACATCAGCATAACAATGCCGGCGAGTACATAGGTTTTATTGATTTAGGATTCATGACTTATAAGTTTAGAAAAAGTTGTTTAACAAAAATCAGTCATGATCCTTGTAAAATGTTTTGTTTTATAAATTCTTTGAAAAGCGATGATAGATATGTATAGATAAAAGAATGATTGTAAGGTTAAATGAATAACCAAGTAAAATGAATTTGTATAAAACAAACTGTTTTTGTAAAACAATGTCTTGTGAAAAAATATGTTATTTGTGTAAAATGTATAAGTCCAAATTGAATGATTTAAATAACGCTGCGACATGTAATATAATACAAGAACTTATATATAGGAAGTACCAGCGGCGTATCCACCATGCTTGTATCACATTGCACACGCCTCGTTACTTAAATCACTTACCCAAACAAACCACCAATGTAAATTGCCCATGTCTAAACCAATTTTCAAATGTCATTGTGAAAACCATGTCAAAATGTCTATGTCAAATGTCAATCATGTAATGTGTAAACAAAATATCATGTAAGGCAAGTGAAATATGTATCGACTAAACCATAGGTGAAAATGCACAAAACAAAGTATTGAAGTAAAACTCAGTTTAAATCAATGTTATGTTTTGTGGAAATGCATGCTATACTGATACAAACATCTATGCGGTGTTGTGAAAATTCCATGCATTCAAGCCTTGAGACAGCAGGATAACCTTCGAGTAAAAGTTATCAAAAAGAAATGTTTTCGGATTCGGTCATTCCATCCATCCAAACAAACCTAGGATTTTAGGAACGGGATTTGTCAAGTCCTATGGTACCATTACCTACTACCGAGCGGCGTGATCAATGTTAATGAATGTACATTGTCCCATTTAAACAAACCAAATGCCATACCAAAATGTAAGCATGTGATGTGATGTGAATGTACTAAGTATGAACAAAATGAACATACATAGCATGTGATGTAAAACAAATGTACTAAGTATGATGAACATACATAGCATGAAAAGGTGATGTAAAACAATGTACTAAGTATGCGCTAAACGAACATACATAGCATAAAATGTCATGTAAAACGATGTACTAAGTATGCACACAATGGACATACATAGCAAAAACATAATGAAATCATGTACTAATAGTGTACTTGTGAACATAGCAAGTATATGATATAAAAAACATGAAAAGCATGAAAGTAACAAGTAGGCACATGTGTTTCACCCTAAAACGTTTGAAAACAGTAAAAGAGGGGACTATGTACTCACTTGAGGGTGCTTAGAAGTCTTGAACAACAACCAAGCAAAGCTAGAGGGATCACGGAATCAAACGGCACCCTATATAGATAACTACATAAATAACCGGACCTAAATCAGGAGATTGGATAGTATGAGGTTTCGTAAACCAAATGAGTATTGGAACTCATATGATATGGTTTAATAAAGCCTACATAATAAAATGAAACCTAACCTAAGTGCTTATGACCCATTACGGCCCGTTTAGGTAGCTTATGCTACTTTAACGCGTCGTTCGCGTAAAATGCGTTCGGAACGCCTAACTAGCCCTATGACAAGTGAAATATGCCTTAACATGTTTAATATTGTTGCTAAATCAGTTTAGATGTCAAAAGTTACGTTACATATGCTTAAAATGAATTTATGCGTAAAAAGGGTATTTTGGTAATTTTCCTAAGGCATATAAACTACCTATCATACAACTACTTAAACGACGTGACCATAAGGTATAACCTCGGAAGGTTATTCCCTATACAACTATGGTCACCTAATGTCTTTGGTTGGATCCTAAAGATCGACCAAATGGGTCGGGTTCGAAAGTATAAGCGATTGTTTAGATCGCTTACCTTTACGATCCTAGACAAGCACAAATCTAAAAGTGACAAGCTAAACATGCTAGAACATGTTTAGTTAAGTTATAAAACAGGTTTGGTATTAAAACAAAATGTTTTAATACCCTAGAGTAGTTTGGTTACAAAATACGCGAGAAAACGTATTTTGGCCGAAACAACGACTCGTCACTGAGCCTAGATAACGTGGTAATCAGTAGGTATTGTCACTAGGGACTATAACCATCGTGATTACGCTCACGTTCTGAAGTTCAAATGAACTTCGCGTTGACCATAAACTGGTCAATGCAGAAAGTCAAACGCATTTTGACTTTAACGCTAAAACGAATGAAAAACGCGAAAGAATACTTACAAAGGGTCCCCACAAGATTGATTTTCCAAGTATTCTCAGGTATGAGGTGATGAAACACCCCAACTTAGAGAAATCTCAGAAATCAAGTATGTTGGGGGTGAAAAGGGTGGGGGTATTTATAGGAAAATGACCACCGTTAGGATCGTTCATCGAATAACGTGCCTCGATCTCAACTGTCCATGTGTGCCCCTTGTTTTGGGAAACCTTGGGCACCCATAGAATGGCACCTAGTTTTCAGAAATCCCATTTGCAAGAGGGTTTGGAGTGCATAACAGCTGTGAAAACTGGTTTTGCAGGTCTGACACTCTCTCGCGGGCCGCGTAAGGTTTTATGGGGGCTTACGCGGGCCGCCTGAGCCTTCTGATCAGCAAACAAGTTTGAAAAATGATAGTTTCATTCCCTGTTGGTGTTTAAAGCCATTTCCGACATGTTTAAAGCCCGTCAAGCCAAATTTAAGGGCCTAAAATGATGCCTAAACATCGTGGACATGAAACATGCTCAAAAATATGCCGGATGCCGGTTCGTTTGGTCGTATGATCGCGGTGTTCGCTTAATTACATCAAGTACCTTTCAAGCGGAATTACCTTCAACATTGTTTTCTCGTTTTGCGTGCCCTGATCTATCTAATACATTACAAGACTCTATAAAGACGAAGTTAACAGACATCAGTGCACCAACAGACTCCCCCTTGATGTTGACGAAGTCTTTAGCATCCTGTCTTCAGTCTTTAGTCTTGATCTGTCGTTCTCTGCCCAAATTGTCTTTGACATTGTAAAGCATCCTTCAATCTTCTATCTTTAAACTCTAAACTTCAATCTCCCCTTTGAATGTTGTTCCAGAATTATGACTCCCCCTTTCGCAGACTCCCACTCTTGATAAGCTGGGACTTCAATTCTGGTTCAAACTTTAAAATTTTCTTTGCCATGGGGATCTTGACTCCTGTTTCCTGTTTCTCAAACATATAACATTACAATCTATTCAATCTTAAACATCCATTAACTGTTCATCAGTTTTAGAAATCCACTTAAGTATTTAGGTCCAAGTTAATGACCCTGACTACTCAATTTATCTACCAAGTCCAATTTAATGACCTTGGTTGATACATGACAGAAACAAAACTGATTTTTGATCAAATTTTCAAATAATTTCTGTAAAATTACAAGTTTCAAGTTAATGAACTTGTTTTGACTTTCCAATTTCTCAATTAATATGTTAAGCTCTCAACTCATCATCCAGCTTAGAATATTTCTGCATCTGCTTCAACCTTCTGAATCTGAAGATCAACTCTCCACTTTGGTTTGTCGGAAAATAAAGCAGAAATGAAAATTCTTTTTGGATTTTTTTAATAAAGCTTCTAAACTAGAAAATGAATTACAGAAATTAAAATGCAGAATATAAACTATTTACAAACATAATTTTGGTGAGCGTGTCAGGGAATCATATCAGCTGACGACAAGTTACTAGCACCGTTAAGCTTGATAACATGCTAAGTCTTAAATAATTCACTTAGATTGTCAATATGCTGATCCTCTTAAATTTTCATACAAACTTCAATTGGCTCAGGATACGATTTAGGTGAATTAATGACTTAAACTTATATGTGTGTCCCACCTCTTGAATATACTCACGTATCCAGATCCCAATATTCAGTCTTATAGGTAAGTATCCCTAGATGATATCTGTAAAGGGTTAAATGCGAAACCGTGAGAGCTCAGGTCAGAACTTCCATTCAGCAGAGAGATGATGATTCGTCTTTAGGTGTGTTCCCTTTAGAGAATCTTTTCTTCCACAGCACATGATTAGCATTTTGCAATGTTTCATCATTTTTTGTACTGAGGGCGATGCTATATTTCAAGCAATGCAGAAAGTATTATACGGGGACTAGGCCATTGCTTTCGCAAAATCAGAAGTTCCGGGATAATACCACAGATATCACTGAGTATAAAGACCTAGTATCTCAGAAAAAGGGACCTTTCAAACAAGATTTCAGAGGTTACCTATATAACCAAGATTCATTCCCCACAAAATAAGCAAGTTTGAATTTAGGTTTATATCCGAAACAATATTTACTGAATGCATAAAAACCTATCGACATATCATCAGCGAGACTGTTTAAGAACTTTAAACTTTACATTTCTTTAGCGTACCGTAACTGTAAAGCTAATGTACTATCATCTTCCCTTTTTACACAAGCTCTTTTTTAGTTTTCTATTGTTTTTGGATTTTGAAATTTTTTCATGTTTTTGGATTTTTGAATTTTTTACTGTTTTTGTATTTTCTGAAAATATAAAACTCCCCCTAAATACCAAAACAAGTAAAAAATCGACAAACCATTGCAGATTGTTTCTCAACATCATCATCTACAATATTATCCTCATCAATGCCAATAATCCCATCCGACACCGATAAGAGCTTCGTACCATTTAGTTTTAAAAGATATTTAAAATGAGTTTTGTCAAATGCTTTGATATGTAAATCAGCTTTCTGTTCGTCAGTGTGGATTTTCTCAATTCGTATCAACTTCTTCTCGAAGCAATCTCGGATGAAGTGATAACGAATTTCGATATGTTTCGTTTTAGCGTGATGAATAGGATTTTTCGTTATACTTATCGCTGCCTCATTATGAATAAAGATAGGGGTGTTAAGAAATTGCAAACCGTAGTCGCGCATCTGTTGCTGGATCCACAAGATCTGAGAGCAGCAACTGCTAGCAGATACATACTCGGCTTCACATGTGGATAGAGCCACAGAGGTTTGCTTCTTACATTGCCAGGTGACCAAACATGGTCCGAAAAACTGACAACCCGCTGTTGTTGATTTTGCGTTAACTTTGCAGCTTCCGTAGTCGGAATCAGAATACCCTTCGAGCATGAAATCTCCTGTTTTTGGATACCACAACCCCAATGATGGAGTTCCTTTCAAGTAGCGTAATATCCATTTCACAATCACCATGTGCGAAGCTCTGGGGTTTGACTGAAACCGTGCTGCGAGGCACGTTGGATACATGATATCGGGTCTTGAAGCAGTTAAGTACATCAACGATCCGATCATGGAACGATACATCGTTTCATCTACCCTGTCTCCGGTGAGATCTAGGTCTATCGCATGATTTGTTGCTAAAGGGGTTGAAGCTGGAGTAGATCCTGACATCCCAAATTTCTCTAAGATATCATGAACATACTTCGTCTGGTGTATGAAAATTCCCTCAGGTAGTTGATCAACTTGAAGTCCCAAGAAGAATTTCATCTCCCCCATCGATGACATTTCGAGTTTTTGCTTCATAACTGATTCAAAATCTTTGCACAAACTTTCATTCGTTCACCCAAATATGATGTCGTCCACGTATATCTGAACTATCAGAAGATGTCCGTCGACCTCTTTGGTGAAGAGAGTGGCATCCACTTTTCCACGGATGAAGCTGTTGACTAGCAGGTGTTGAGACAATGTTTCGTACCAAGCTCTCGGGGCCTGGTGTAAACCATACAGCGCCTTATCCAGTAAGTAGACCTTGTCTTTGTGGATTGGATCGATAAGCCCGGTGGCTGGCCGACATATACCTCCTCTTTTACCTTCCCGTAAAGAAACGCCGATTTAATATCTAGCTGATATACTTTGAAATTTTTCCACGATGCAAATGCCAGAAAGATTCTAATCGCTTCTAGTCGAGCCACGGGAACATATACTTCAGTGAAATCTATACCTTCCTGCTGACTAAAGCCCTGGACTACGAGTCGAGCTTTATTGCGAAAAATAACCCCTCGATCATCTCTCTTGTATTTAAACACCCATTTTGTGTTAATTTTCCTGTAACCATCAGGCAAATCTACTAACTTCCACACTCCTAACTTTTCAAACTGGCTTAGTTCCTCCTGCATCGCATTGACCCAGGAATCTTCAGTAAGCGCCTCCTTATAAGTCCTCGGTTCAATCTGCGAGATAAAACAACTAAGTGAAAACTCAGTTTGTAACGAAGCAACTGTAGAATAAAAACAAGTAAGGCCTTGATCAATTTGTCGTCTAGTGCAGATGTCTGACTGTAATTCTCCAATAATCAACTCTTCTTCTGGATGGTATGGAAGAGTTCTTGGCATCGCCTTGCCTGGAACATCTACCTCGCCTTCCAAATTAGTGATATTTTGGTTTACATCTTGTTCACCGACTGGATTTGTTTGACTTGAAATCTGGATCTGCTCCCCCTTAGAATCTGAATCACCACGATCAAAAACTGGCATGTTATCAGATTCTAAATTCTCATTGACTGCCGTCTGATTATCAGGAGCATGTTCTTGTTCTGAAGATTGTTGAATATCATCATGTTCACCAGCATTGCTCGGACCGGCTTCATCATCATTTGAAGTTTGCCGTTGTCTTCTAGAATACTCAGCTGGAAATCTTTCTCCTGATGACTCATACGCTCTCAGAATATCCAACTCATCAATGAACTCCGTTTCTTCCTCTGTTTCTTCTTCCATGTCAAACGAATCCCACAAAGTGTTTTGGTCAAAAATTACCTAAGCAATTTAGTGATCAAATTAGGTAGTGTGCTAAGAGAATGTGTTCAAAAATATGTTAATTAAGTTGTTTGCAAAAACAGTTTTTGGATACGGCTCAGGATATAGAGATGTATCTATGATCAAACAATAAGAAAAAAAGTAAAGGTTGACACATGATGTACGAGGAAAGCCCTTGATCAATCTAGATCGACGCCACAAAACCTCAGGAGCTGACAATCGCAGCTGCCTTGTTCTTCTATTACTTCAAATGTCGGGATATAGTGCAGGATGTAGTGCGGATCAACTAAGTGTTACAATGTAATTCGAGTACAAGTGTTTGCTAGAAGCTAGAGAGCTAAAGTGTACGAAAGAGTGTGAGTGTAAAATTATGTGCCTTAATCTGATCCGCCCCATCTATTTATAGTAAAAGAAATATAACAAACTATCCTATTAAACCGGGATCCGGCGGATATTCTCCACTTGAACGTTGTAGACCTTGTCTTTCGGGTCTAACGTCTCTCACATAACTGATTTGCCCGAGTCTCTAGGAGAAGAAGTCCACCTGACCGTTTGTGACCTATGGCTTCTTACCTGCACGTGGACTATTTAGTTAAGACCAGGATATCGCCCAGGATGTTACCAATATCCCGAACCAGTATCCTGATCATAAGCGAACAGTCAAAAGCAAAATATTAGTCAGGATATATACGCTCAGAAAATGGCCCATAACAATTGTCCCCAAATATATCTATTGGTATACCAATCCAACGGATATATTTCAAAAAATTCCGTGTCATAAATCAAGGCAATTAAATCGAGACGACGGTCAAGATTACACCATAACTTCCAACGCGCTTTTAACTCGATGGAGATTCACAACGCTCCTATATCTTCTCTCTTTTTGTTTGAAAAGCAGATATCTCCAACGGAGTCTCCAGGTAATTCCCTACTTCTTATTCATTTCCTGTCAATCTCTTTTCCTTTACTTGCAATGGCTGCCAGAACTTCTTCTCAAACCGGCGAATCATCTGATACCTTCATTCAGGAGAATCTGCTTAAAAATCCCGAGAAGGAGGTCTGTGCTTTTGATAACGCAGACATTGTGGCTTTGAGAGCTTCCGGTGCTTTCCCTGATGGCACGGTCTTTAGACCATTTGATCGGTCAATTCGATCGGACGTTTGTTCCACTGATTGGGTCTGCTTCTGTCACACCCCCAAAATCCACCCGCGGAGTATCACCGCTTGGGAGTGTGACTGACCAGGATCAAGCCACCAATCATACAGAACAAAACATATAATAAAAGTAGTTGTCATTTAAACCAAACCAAATCCATATGAAAGGTGTTTCAAATCATAAGAAAGTTATCTTTGTTTAGCGGAAGCGTATAAATAGAACCCATCGTAAACAAGTATCAAATATCAAAAGTGTTTAACAGGATAATCACGATCCAAGCCCCACAACGACCAGCTCCTCCATGTGCAAGCTCCATATACCTAACGACCTGTAAGGCATGTAACAGAGGATCAACAACTAGTTGAGCGAGTTTGCAGAAAGTAAATGCGTAATAGTAAGTTCGTTTGTAACAGGTGGCTCTACTGGGCCATTAGTACGTTCTATTGGTGGGGGCTTCCCATGTTGTATAACCACTAGACTACTCGTAACCATAAGTATCCTTCACAACCGAGGATAGTAATAAGCATAAGTATCCTTCACATCCGAGGATAGTAATAAGTATAGGTATCCTTCACATCCGAGGATAGTAATAAGTATAGGTATCCTTCACAACCGAGGATAGTAGTAAGTATAAGTATCCTTCACATCCGAGGATAGTAATAAGTATAGGTATCCTTCACAACCGAGGATAGTAGTAAGTATAAGTATCCTTCACATCCGAGGATAGTAATAAGTATAAGTCTACGTAGATTGTAAGTATGTGTCCTGCACAACCGAGGACAGTGAATAGTATAAGTATGTGTCCTGCACAACCGAGGACAGTGGTATGGTAGTCTAGTATGAGTGTCAGTACGAATCTATTCAATCATATTCCTTCAATCCCATTCCCAAGCCCTTGGGAATCCCATGCCTTAGTAAGGGTGTGAACTCACCTTGGTTTGCTCGGTATGTTATTGCTTCTAGGGTTTAACAATTGCCTAAGTCCGTTACACACGACCTAGGATATATTGCACATGATATAGTGTAAGTGTTTGAAATCAATTATCAATTAGGGTTTACAAGTCTTGGCGTTCCATCAACTGTGTGTGATAATCGATTACATACTCATCTAACATGGTTTGCACATAAACACAGTAATATACCACAATTACAGCAACATAGGTATCATATCATGCAGAACAGAACATAGTACATGCTGTTATTGTATCACACAGTACACGGATGGTAAAACTCAAATGTTAACACATTCAGGCAAGGCACAACTAAGAAAGTCGGGCTACTCATGAGTTAAACTCGGATAGGTTAACATTCACCAAGATCAAACAAGGGTAAAGCATGAAACTCAGGCAACATGTAGGTATACAACTCAGAAAAAGAAGGAGAGGGACCTCCCTTTCAAAAGTCGGACCTAAGGGTATTCCCCTTTAAAATTCGGACATTATGTAATACCATTAAACTCGGATCACATCTTATTTCAAGGTCGGACTCCCTTCCCCCCATCAACACAAACTCGGACCAAACAATTCACATTAAACTCGGACCAAAGAATTCATATTAAACTCGGACCAAAGGGTTCACATTAAACTCGGACCAAAGGCCTTATGGCATTAAACTCGGACATAAAGTTAAACTCGGGGGGGGGGGGGGGGTTTCCTTCATTAAACTCGGACCCCTTGGCTTAACAAAACTCGGTCCACACATAGGTTTTAAAGTCGGACATCACTTGTCCTCTTATAAATAAACTCGGTCCATATATTCCTTCAATAAACTCGGTCCTAATATTCATCAAGTAACTCGGACATGAGGTACCTCGGACATTCACGAATTATCATTTAAACTCAGCATACATGAATTGTCATTTAAACTCGGGCATACATGATTTATCATTTAAACTCGGACCGAACATCATGTTATAGAAGCTCAGACAATCACTAATATGTGAATTCCAATACAACGCCAAGAGAATCAAGTCAGTTACGTTTTGGTTTCTAATCGTGTTCATAAAACCCTAATACAGATTCATACGGACGGCATAAACAAAGACCAATCAACCGGTGATTAACCACAATAATTATAACAAGAACAATCTATCAAGCATGTAAATCATCATCATGATCACAATTATCCATAATCAAATCAGAATCATAGGATATCATGTGAGGAACTAGGGTTTACAAGCATAAATCAATCAACAATTAATCAAGAATTGATACGATCAAATAATCAACGCACAATCATTAACAATTACCTTGAACGATTCTAGAGGAAGAGGAATTAAGTGTGATGATTATCTTGTGCCAATGATGATGGTGATGATTGCTAGAGCCAAAGAAATGAAAGTACGTGCTTGAATTCTTGTGTGTGTGGTTTAGTGAATGATTTAGGGTTAAGTATAGTTTAAGTTCACTAATGGCCCTCTACACCCTTAACTAATATATTTTACAATAGTACACCATCTCAAATAGTTTCACAGTTTCACCACCAAGTTTATGCCTTTGACAAGTTTATCACAATTAGCACATAATCATGCATAATCACATAATCACACAACACACTTCATTGAATCAAAACATATACAAATTCCATAACAATCAGTTGTGCAAATAAACAACAAAACAATACAAGAACGTGCAATAAATGCGAAATAGGAATCTTGGAAATTCGAGTTGTCACAGCTTCTCGGCGTACCCTTTCTCGCTAGGTCTTCCGTACCCTTTTCCCGAATTTATGATGCAATTCTTCTGTGACAACCCTCACTAAACCAGGTATCCGTACGATTTAATTAACTATTAATTGCTGCTTAATTACTGTGCTTGACTGTGATTACTGATAAACTGCTACTTGACTGTTGATACATATACATATCTGCATCATACTTTGATTTCCGTCACTACATTATTTACTTATTGAACTCTAGTGACAAACATGATGCACAAAAGCACAGTAGCATTTGAACGGATAACCTATTGAACATGCTGATATAGCCAGCATCAGGCAGACACTGCCTCTAAAGGCCTGTATGAGCCAGAATTATTTTACTACACCCATAGTGTGTGTAGGGATACAAGGGTTGTGGAACTGCGTCTCTAGGAATAAGATATAACGATTGGATGTGCCTAAAACGTACTCAAAGTACAAAATTCAGCACTTTAATTAAAAATTCAGCAATTAGCTAACTAGTAAAGTGCCATAACATGAGAAAAATATTACTAGACACTTTCCAAAATGTCGAGAATAAATTGTGTCACTAAAAATAATATTGACGACACTTTAAATAATTATTTGGCACTTTAACGGACTAGTATCCAACCGAACAACCGGACGTAATCCGAAACATAAAAATATTATCATTTACATTGTTTTTCTTTTTCTGAGCCAGTTAGGGTCCCCGAATACCCTAACACCTGTTATAATTTACTACCCACTAATAACTAATATTAAATTCCTAAACTAACTAACTAAATGCCTAACTAACAATGAAACCCAAACCATACCCAACCCCTTATCCCAACCGGCCCCTCCATGGGAAACACAAAATCCCACAAGATTCATTATTTTATTGTTTGGTTTTGGATGTACAAACACATTATCTAGTGGGTTAGGGAATATGGAAGGTTTATAAAAGGACCCACAAGATCACATCTCCACAACACTCAACAAAAAAAAAAAAATCATTCTCTTTCTCCTCTTGCTTGGTCACGGCCGAGAGCCACAACACACATCCATCATTTCTTTTTTTTTCCATTCAAGCCATTCTATACATCTACAAGTGTGAAGGATCGCGTACGAGGAAGCCCGGTGCTCACGGATTGCAAGGGACCTTACCACATTGCTTTTAACCACTCGTTTTTCGACTAGATTCTTCCCTAGCCCCGAGCTAGAGGTATAATGTTTAAAACCCGTTTTTAGTCATGTCTAAAGTGGTTAAAAGGATTTTTGTCGGTTGAATGTCGGTAACCCGCTTAATGAAACTTTAAAGTCTACTAAAATGCGTATATCGTTGGATAAAAGCTCATAACGCGTGTAAATGTCCTAGTATTTGAATATGTTGATTAATATGGCCCGATCTATGATGTGGTGGCTCTCATCATCGTTTAACCCGACTTTGTTAAGATCCCGAATCTTGACATACACTTGTTTCTAGCAGTACAAGGGTTAAAAGGTGAAACTCCACCACACGGGAAACATGAACTTGTGTAAAAGTGTTCTAACATGAAAAATAGTATTTAAAACGAGCCGATCTACGTATGTACAAGTGGTATATTCGTAGGACCGGGTATTGAGAAAATCATGTTTTATAAAAGTTGGTTAACATGTTAACAAATATGATTTTCAAAGTCTACAAGTGTAGAAACACTTATAAAATGAAAGATCCGGCAAAATAACCATTTTTACAAAAATTGTCGGGAAGTTGTAAGAAGTGATTTGTTCCAAAAACGGGGTTTTTGCAAGACTAAGTTATTTTATGTATAGATCCACTAAATATAAAGTGATCTACAAAACGACTTTCGGAAAAATTACAAGTTCGTGTGATAATGCGATTTCACATTTTAATCTACAAATTTGAAGTGTTGAAACTTGTTGATTGTATTGGAAATTGATTGGTTGATTTAAAGGAAGTATTGAAATGATTTTGTAAAAGAAAATGATACGCTTGAAAGCGTGGCCACCTCCAGTTACAGGGGAAACTCTGGCGAAATTTTCCTAAAATCTAACACTTAGAATTATATACAAGTGTTAGACTACTTTGACATGTTTTCAAATATATTTCGCCACAACTTTATTTATAAATAATCGGAGGTGGGATTTTCACAAAGTTAAACGTGATAAATATTTATTCGATAAATATATTATTCACCACACTGTTTATGATTATTTTGTGAAAATATATAGATATTATTTTTAGAGTAAAAATAATATTTACAAACGTTGATGAACCCAAAATAATACAAACGCTTACACGACAAATATATAAGTTACAACGGTAATTATCATTACCACTTAATCGCCAAAACGTAACGTACGCTTTATTCGGAAATATTCATAAGTGCATGTGTTGTCAAAATATTAATTTGGGAAAGTATTATATGGAAAAGGAAATATATTGTTTTTGAGAAAAATAAATATATTTTGGAATTAGGAATAAAATATATTAAGTGGGACTTAATAAAATGATATAATTACACATGTATTAATTCCCCCATCCTTGGGAAGGAGAATACGTTATCAAGTAGACACACGGAGCGGTTGTCTAACCGTTTCCCAAAAATATAAACTAAGAAGCTAAAGCACGGCCATCCGTCTAATAGAATTAGCACATGTAGGTCGTTGCGCAGCTTTCGGACATTTGGATTACTTGATATTGCGACGCACTCACTGTGAGTTCATGTCCCCCTTTTCTCTTAACTGTTTTCAGTTTTCTAAACTGCGGGGGTGAAATACATGTTACTATGATTACGAATATTTCTTACATGGTATGGTCAGCTACGGAAGGAACTGTTAGGTTATGTGATTGGGTAGGCGAAATCTTAAGAACATTAGTCCTCGTAGTACGATCGAGGGATAGAAGTGATAGGCCTATTTGAGCATAACAAACCCCACCCATGAGCCCTAAGGTTGGACCATGCGGTGACCTCGTCTTAACACCACCCATGCGCCCGCAGGTTGGACCATGTGGTGACCTTGTCGTAACACCACCCATGCGCCCGCAGGTTGGACCATGTGGTGACCTTGTCCTATCCCCTCCCGTGCGCCCGCAGGTTGGACCATGTGGTTACACATTAACTGATATGTTTCCTTATTTGCGTTCATACCAGAGTTTACAAAATATTCATACTTACAATGGTTATAAAGGTTTAATCGCGCGCATATACTAAACGCATGAACTCGCTCAACATTATTGTTGATTTTTCAACTTACATGTATTTCAGGGAATTAAAGGATCTGGCACGGTATGGCACGTTTTCCCGCTGCACTAGTTTCCGAGGTCATCCGGGGTTTAGGGAATGTGACTCTTTCCTGGACAAGTCACAGTCCTTAAACTGTGTTTATGTTTGTTTGGTTGTTGAACAAGATTATGGTTGTTAGGGTGTATTCCCGTTAAAACAATGGTATTGTATTTGGTTTTCAAAACTTAATGGATGATCCTGCATGTTTTTAATTCATATAGCTTTGTTATGATTAAGCTACGGTATTAAGAAGTCACACCAAATTAACCACGCTTCCGCAAAGCCAGGGTGTGACAGCTTGGTATCAGAGCTCTGATCATAGCGAACTAGGATTCCTTCTCGAGTCTAGACTATGATCACTAGGGCTCTCACGAAAACATTTTTACTGCATACCACTTAAGTCCAGATCCAAAACGTTTTTACAAACAATGTTGAGCACATTTCATTTATTCATTATTAGGCTCAGTCTTGGAGGCTGAGGCTCGGTCTTGGAGGCCGAGGCTCGATCTAAGGGGTCGAGGTGGATGATAGAGCAGTCTTAGAGACTGGGAGGCTAGTGGGACTAGGAGAATTATTTGATTGTTTATTGTTGACTTACATGTTTATATGAATATATGATTGATTATTATACGTATGTGTGTTTGTGGTACAAACGTCATGCCTTCATCATGTACTAGAAAGATGGACATTACGAATCCCATGGCCATAGTATCAGACGACATAGTTTCATCGGAGCACGAAGGGTACATCTCCGATACTACCGGCACAGACGATGACGACTATCAGCCCTTTTGCGCTGTCTGAAGTCGTAGCAGAGCCTACTGATGGCCATCTTGTTGGGAATTTGCCACTCGCGGTGATCCCTACTCCTGTGCCCCTTGCCGCTTATTCTGTTGTTGATATGCCCCCCGACGTGGCCTCTGATGACGATAACGAGCTACTAGTGGAGGACCCATTCGAGGGCGAGGCCCTATTGCTGCTGGTATCAACCTACTGCTTGCGGACGCTCCTGCAGGGGAGACTCATGGCCATTCCTCTGTCCCAGACTCATTTGAGTTGCTGACATCCGCATCTTCGCATATACAGGGAGTGCAGCACCATTCACACAACGCCGACCCTGATACGGCATCATCGGCTGCACCGGTTCCCGCACATAGCTTGAGTTTGATCACAGTATTGAGGGTGATCCTGTTCTTCCATCTGGTCTTGATCCAGGCCATGACCTTGAGTTCATACGCTTAGGCCAACCCTTGGAAGATCCTGTAACCCCTTGTGATGGTTGATCCAGATGATTTTGAGATGGAGTTTGTTGATCCGGAGCCAGCCGTGGCCCCTGAGCCAGGCGTCGCTCCTAACACCGCATTAGAGCATGACCCTGTTCATGCCAATGCACCTGTTGTTGCTCCTTGATTGATCATCTGCTTGGACGAGAGAAAATTTGGGGTAACTGTGCAAGACAATTTATTATTACGGGGGCCCACGTAATAACGACTTGTAGTGCACAGAAATCCTGGTGGACTCTGCGGGTCAAGCTAATGAAAACCAATGTGGCAGGAAATAACTCGAACACGAATGACCAAGGCGATGAAGCCTCGAGTTCATCTTATTTCAAGCAACAAGCCAAATTGGCAAGCCTATGTGAAGGCTCAGTAATTTATTTCCCCACCCATACATTAAGTATATTTATAAAATTAGGTGAGTACATGATGGTTTATGGTGCTATGTATCTCATAGACAATTGGGAAGTTGTCTAACCCACTTCATTCCATTTCGGCAGAAGAGAATGTCACCCAGGCGTGACACAAACACCAGTATGTCGCCAAGGATAGAAGCCGAGCTACAAAAACGCATCTCACAGGCAATTGCATGACATGAAGCTCTCCGCTTTTAGCACAGCAATGGCACTACTGGAAATAACCCCCCCCCCCAGCTGACTGCACCTATAAGCAGCACCTAAACTACAAGCCTTTGAACTTCAACGTAACAGGAGGCGCCGTTACATTTGTTCGTTGGTCCGAAAATATTGACTTCATACCAAGAATGACTAATTGTTCATCCCAACCGAGTGTTACCTTTACCTCGGGGTCATTTCTAGATGGCACACTCTCATGGAGGGACCATCAGGGTCAGGCCTTGGAACAGAATGCTGCCTATGCACTGAGCTGGGACGAGCTCAAGGAAATGATTAAGGAGAAATATGGTTCTAAGACTGGAATAACAGAAGCTTGAGATGGAGTCCTGGAATTTGAAAATGGACGAGTCAGAGAGTCCTGAACATGACCAGCGATCGCACGACTTGCCAAGGGTCGTCACCTACTAAGTCATTGATGTTGTATGATACAGTTGGGTACCTATAAACCTTACATTCTGGTCTCGATTTGTGGCAATGAAATCGAAGTGATCTATTATTTATGTTCTATAACATGAGATGTTACATGATTGATTTATTGATAACATGAGATGTTATGTGTTGATATTGTTGTATACTTACGCACATTTTACTTACTATGACCTGACCCATACGATCATCATAGGAAGATGCCTCCAAAACGGGATGTACGCATACCCACCAATGAGGCGGAACTTCAGGGAGTCATTGCTGCAGTCATCGCACAATACGAGGCCCACCACTCCGAGCGCAACGGGGGTACCTCAGGAGATAACCCACCCAATGGTTGCACCTACAAGCAGTTCTTAGGCTGCCAGCCCCTACATTTCAACGGAACTGGGGGTGCCGTAGCCTTCGTACGCTGGATTGAGGAGACGGACACTGTTTTGCGTGCGAGCAAATGCGCCCCAAGAGATCAGGTCACGTACATTTCTGGGCTGTTCCGAGATGGGGCTCTGTCATGGTGGAAACTTCAGGTTCAGACAATGGGCGAGGCTGCTGCGTATGCTCTATCGTGGGACGAACTGAAAGAGCTAATGCATAAAAAGTACTGTTCGAGAACAGAAAGCCAGAAGGTAGAAACTGAGTTCTGGAACTTGAAGATGGAAGGTCCAAAAATAGCTGAGTATGTGGAGAAGTTCCAAGTTCTATCGCGTATCGTTCCTTACATGGTAGATCCGGAGTTTAAAAGGATTGAGCGTTTCATTTGGGGATTGGCACCCCAAATCATGAGCATGGTAACGGCATCAAAGCCTGCCACAATCTCTGAGGCCATCAATCTAAGTGTAGCCCTGACGGAAGAGGCAATCAGGATGAACAAATTTTCAACCTCTAAGGAGAAGAAGGAGACTCATGTAGAGTCATCTGGGGACAACAAGAGGAAGTTGGCGAATTTCAAACAGGGTACCCAGTCGAGTAGCGACGACAAGGCCAAAAAGAGAAAAGAGTACACGGGTATCCTACCAAAGTGCGACAACTGTCGACGTCACCATAACGGGCGGTGTAGATATGGAAAATGTGGTAACTGTGGCAAGGTGGGACATGTCAAGGAAACGTGTCGGCAAGGTACTAAACATGGAAATAGAGGTCAAGATGGTAACGGAAATCGCGGAGGAAATAACGACGACGACAACTATCAAGGCAGGGATGGTGACGATCAAGGCTGTGGCCAAGCATGTTTTAATTGCGGTGATGTGGGGCATTTCAGGAAGTATTGCCCTAAGAACACTCAGGCACGTGGATGAAAGCTCAACAGCGGGGATAGAATCCAAGCGTGGATATCGGTACGTCTCATAATAGTCAATATTACGCTCTATTTGACAGTATTGTCCAATTTTAGCTTCAGAAAATATAGTTGTTTTAGTAGTAAGTAACCTAGATACCCAGTTCTCGATAGAACAAGCCTAACGGAAGCTTCGATGTGATAATTGGGATGGACTGGTTGTCGAACAACCCGGCGGAGATTGTCATCCGCACCCCGACGACGAACGGAGAAATGATTGTGATTCATGGAGCAGGATACGCTCCTACGGATTATCAGGCAAAGAAGACACAAAAATTTTCGCACAAAGGATGTGTTGCATTCTTGGCTCATGTCGTGGAAAAAAAAAAAAAAAAAAAAAAAAAACTGAAGAACCAAAACCCGAAGATATCCCTGTGATTGGAGAATACCCCGAAGTCTTCCTCGAAAACTTGCCGGAATCGTCTCCTCAATGATTAGTCGAATCCCGCGTCAATTTAATTCCAGGCACTACATCCGTAGTCAATGCATCGTAGCGACCTACATTTCCGGAGATGCAAGGATTGACAGAGAAGTTTTAGCAATAGGTAGAGAAGGAAGATAACAGACCAAAATTCCCTTTTGGGGTAACCCCATTACTACTCGTTAAAGAGAAGGATGATGATTTTCAAATAAACATCATCTACCGGGAGCTGAACAAGCTGACGATCAAGAATAGATACCCTCTGCCAAGAATTGATGATCTGTTTGATCAACTGCAAGGTTCAAGCTTTTACTCAAAGATCGACTTGCGATCTGGATACCATCAGTTAAGGATACAAGAGGAAAGTATCCCGAAGACAGCCTTCAGAACTCGTTATGGACACTACGAGTTCCTTGTTATGGCGTTTGGTTTGACAAACACACCTGCAGTGTTTATGAACTTGATGAATAGAGTTTGCAAGCCGTACTTGGTCAAGTTCGTGATTGTATTCATCAATGATATTTTGATTTATTCAAAGACGAAGGCTGAGCACGAGCAGCATTTAAGAGCCATTCTGGAGCTGCTAAAGAAGGAACAGTTGTATGCCAAGTTCTCTAAGTGCGAGTTTTGGCTACGAGAAGTGCAATTCCTTGGGCATGTGGTAAGTAAAGGTGGGATTCACATGGACCACACCAAGATCGAGGCGATCAAAGATTGGGAAACGCCAAAAACGCCAACCGAGATTCGGCAATTCTTGGGTTTAGCTGGCTATTATCGAAAGTTCATCGAGAACTTTTCAAAGATCGCCCAACCATTGACACTCCTCACGCATAAGGAAAGGAAGTTTGATTGGGGAATCAAACAGGATGAGGCATTTCAGATATTGAAGGATAAGCTTTGTAACGCGCCAATCTTAGCTCTACCGGAAGGTACCGACAATTTTGTGGTATACTGCGACGCATCGCGTCAAGGATTGGGTTGTGTGATGATGCAACGTCAAAAGGTTATCGCCTACGCATCACGCCAACTGAAGGTGCACGAAAAGAACTATACCACGCATGATTTGGAGCTAGGCGCAGTGGTCCTTGCTTGAAGATCTGGAGACACTACCTTTACAGTACAAAGTGCACAATCTTCACAGATCACAAGAGCCTCCAGCATATATTCAACCAGAAGGAGTTGAACATGAGGCAAAGATGATGGGTCGAGTTAGTGAACGATTACGACTGCGAGATCAAGTATCATCCAGGGAAGGCGAATGTGGTCGCCGATGCCCTAAGTCGTAAAGAAAGGAATCAAGCCCATAAGGGTTAGAGCTTTGGAAATGATTATTCAAACCGATCTTTCCTCGCGCATTCGTGCAGCGCAGCAAGAAGCTCCCAAGGAAAGAAACCTTGCAGAAGAGTATCTCCGTGGGATGGAGAAGTTGTTGGTACCAGACAAGGAAGGAACGTTGTGTTTTGAGAAAAGGATTTGGGTTCCTCTGTTTGGTGGTTTAAGGAAGGTTATTTTTCGATGAAGCTCACAAGTCACGGTACTCTATCCACCCTGGAGCGGATAAGATGTACCAGGATCTTAAAGATTATTATTGGTGGCCTAGGATGAAAGGCGATGTTGCTGTTATGTGAGCAAATGTTTAACATGTGCCAAGGTTAAGGCAGAATACCAGAAGCCTTCAGGACTTCTGCAACAACCGGAGATCCCCAAGTGGAAGTGGGAACAAATCTCCATGGATTTTATTACGAAATTTCCAAGAACGCCAAGAGGCCATGACACTATCTGGGTGATAGTGGATCGATTAACGAAGTCTGCACACTTTTTACCTATCCGCGAGAAGGATAATACAAGCAAATTGGCCGAAATCTACATGAGAGAGATTGTTACACGCCATGGAGTACCTCTCTCGATTATCTCCGATAGAGACGGAAGGTTCGTATCAAGGATATGGCAATCCTTCCAGGAAGATTTTGGCTCAAAGTTGAATCTGAGCATTGCTTTTCACCCGCAGACCGACGGTCAAAGCAAGCGGACGATTCAGACATTGGAAGACATGCTGAGAGCATGTGTGATGGATTTGGGCGGTAGCTGGGATAAGCATTTACCCCTGGTTGAGTTTTCATGCAACAATAGCTACCACACCAGTATTGGTGCCGCGCCATTCGAAGCTTTATATGGGCACAAGTGCAGATCACCGCTCTATTGGTCTGACGCAGGTGATAGACAATTGGTAGGTCCCGATGTAGTTCAGGAAACTACAGATAAGATCGCGCAAATCCGAGATCGCATTAGTGCGGCTCGTGACCGTCAGAAGACCTACGCAGATCTGAAAAGGAAACCTCAAGTGTTTGAGGTTGGGGATATGGTTTTGTTGAAGGTATCACCCTGGAATGGTGTGGCACGCTTTGGGAATCGTGGGAAGTTGAATCCGCGCTACATTGGTCCTTTCAAAGTTTTGGAAAGAATTGGAACTTTAGCGTACAAGTTGGATCTACCTGCCGAGCTGAATAACGTTCACGATACATTTCATGTATCCAATCTGAAGAAGAGTCCAACTCAAGTTAACGTTGCCATTCCTACCGACGAAATTCATATTGATGACACGCTCCACTTCGTTGAAGAACCTGTCGAGGTCACGGATTGGAAAGTAAACAAGACCCGCCGGAGCAGTGTCAAGCTCGTCAAAGTTCGCTGGAATGCTAGACATGGTCCTGAATTCACCTGGGAGCGTGAGGACCGAATGAAAGAAAAGTACCCCCACTTGTTTCCTAAGAACCCTGCTTCTACAAGCAGAATTTAAAATTTCGGGACGAAATTTATTTAACGGGGGGAGAATGTGACAACCCTCACTAAACCAGGTATCCGTACGATTTAATTAACTATTAATTGCTGCTTAATTACTGTGCTTGACTGTGATTACTGATAAACTGCTACTTGACTGTTGATACATATACATATCTGCATCATACTTTGATTTCCGTCACTACATTATTTACTTATTGAACTCTAGTGACAAACATGATGCACAAAAGCACAGTAGCATTTGAACGGATAACCTATTGAACATGCTGATATAGCCAGCATCAGGCAGACACTGCCTCTAAAGGCCTGTATGAGCCAGAATTATTTTACTACACCCATAGTGTGTGTAGGGATACAAGGGTTGTGGAACTGCGTCTCTAGGAATAAGATATAACGATTGGATGTGCCTAAAACGTACTCAAAGTACAAAATTCAGCACTTTAATTAAAAATTCAGCAATTAGCTAACTAGTAAAGTGCCATAACATGAGAAAAATATTACTAGACACTTTCCAAAATGTCGAGAATAAATTGTGTCACTAAAAATAATATTGACGACACTTTAAATAATTATTTGGCACTTTAACGGACTAGTATCCAACCGAACAACCGGACGTAATCCGAAACATAAAAATATTATCATTTACATTGTTTTTCTTTTTCTGAGCCAGTTAGGGTCCCCGAATACCCTAACACCTGTTATAATTTACTACCCACTAATAACTAATATTAAATTCCTAAACTAACTAACTAAATGCCTAACTAACAATGAAACCCAAACCATACCCAACCCCTTATCCCAACCGGCCCCTCCATGGGAAACACAAAATCCCACAAGATTCATTATTTTATTGTTTGGTTTTGGATGTACAAACACATTATCTAGTGGGTTAGGGAATATGGAAGGTTTATAAAAGGACCCACAAGATCACATCTCCACAACACTCAACAAAAAAAAAAAAAATCATTCTCTTTCTCCTCTTGCTTGGTCACGGCCGAGAGCCACAACACACATCCATCATTTCTTTTTTTTTCCATTCAAGCCATTCTATACATCTACAAGTGTGAAGGATCGCGTACGAGGAAGCCCGGTGCTCACGGATTGCAAGGGACCTTACCACATTGCTTTTAACCACTCGTTTTTCGACTAGATTCTTCCCTAGCCCCGAGCTAGAGGTATAATGTTTAAAACCCGTTTTTAGTCATGTCTAAAGTGGTTAAAAGGATTTTTGTCGGTTGAATGTCGGTAACCCGCTTAATGAAACTTTAAAGTCTACTAAAATGCGTATATCGTTGGATAAAAGCTCATAACGCGTGTAAATGTCCTAGTATTTGAATATGTTGATTAATATGGCCCGATCTATGATGTGGTGGCTCTCATCATCGTTTAACCCGACTTTGTTAAGATCCCGAATCTTGACATACACTTGTTTCTAGCAGTACAAGGGTTAAAAGGTGAAACTCCACCACACGGGAAACATGAACTTGTGTAAAAGTGTTCTAACATGAAAAATAGTATTTAAAACGAGCCGATCTACGTATGTACAAGTGGTATATTCGTAGGACCGGGTATTGAGAAAATCATGTTTTATAAAAGTTGGTTAACATGTTAACAAATATGATTTTCAAAGTCTACAAGTGTAGAAACACTTATAAAATGAAAGATCCGGCAAAATAACCATTTTTACAAAAATTGTCGGGAAGTTGTAAGAAGTGATTTGTTCCAAAAACGGGGTTTTTGCAAGACTAAGTTATTTTATGTATAGATCCACTAAATATAAAGTGATCTACAAAACGACTTTCGGAAAAATTACAAGTTCGTGTGATAATGCGATTTCACATTTTAATCTACAAATTTGAAGTGTTGAAACTTGTTGATTGTATTGGAAATTGATTGGTTGATTTAAAGGAAGTATTGAAATGATTTTGTAAAAGAAAATGATACGCTTGAAAGCGTGGCCACCTCCAGTTACAGGGGAAACTCTGGCGAAATTTTCCTAAAATCTAACACTTAGAATTATATACAAGTGTTAGACTACTTTGACATGTTTTCAAATATATTTCGCCACAACTTTATTTATAAATAATCGGAGGTGGGATTTTCACAAAGCTAAACGTGATAAATATTTATTCGATAAATATATTATTCACCACACTGTTTATGATTATTTTGTGAAAATATATAAATATTATTTTTAGAGTAAAAATAATATTTACAAACGTTGATGAACCCAAAATAATACAAACGCTTACACGACAAATATATAAGTTACAACGGTAATTATCATTACCACTTAATCGCCAAAACGTAACGTACGCTTTATTCGGAAATATTCATAAGTGCATGTGTTGTCAAAATATTAATTTGGGAAAGTATTATATGGAAAAGGAAATATATTGTTTTTGAGAAAAATAAATATATTTTGGAATTAGGAATAAAATATATTAAGTGGGACTTAATAAAATGATATAATTACACATGTATTAATTCCCCCATCCTTGGGAAGGAGAATACGTTATCAAGTAGACACACGGAGCGGTTGTCTAACCGTTTCCCAAAAATATAAACTAAGAAGCTAAAGCACGGCCATCCGTCTAATAGAATTAGCACATGTAGGTCGTTGCGCAGCTTTCGGACATTTGGATTACTTGATATTGCGACGCACTCACTGTGAGTTCATGTCCCCCTTTTCTCTTAACTGTTTTCAGTTTTCTAAACTGCGGGGGTGAAATACATGTTACTATGATTACGAATATTTCTTACATGGTATGGTCAGCTACGGAAGGAACTGTTAGGTTATGTGATTGGGTAGGCGAAATCTTAAGAACATTAGTCCTCGTAGTACGATCGAGGGATAGAAGTGATAGGCCTATTTGAGCATAACAAACCCCACCCATGAGCCCTAAGGTTGGACCATGCGGTGACCTCGTCTTAACACCACCCATGCGCCCGCAGGTTGGACCATGTGGTGACCTTGTCGTAACACCACCCATGCGCCCGCAGGTTGGACCATGTGGTGACCTTGTCCTATCCCCTCCCGTGCGCCCGCAGGTTGGACCATGTGGTTACACATTAACTGATATGTTTCCTTATTTGCGTTCATACCAGAGTTTACAAAATATTCATACTTACAATGGTTATAAAGGTTTAATCGCGCGCACATACTAAACGCATGAACTCGCTCAACATTATTGTTGATTTTTCAACTTACATGTATTTCAGGGAATTAAAGGATCTGGCACGGTATGGCACGTTTTCCCGCTGCACTAGTTTCCGAGGTCATCCGGGGTTTAGGGAATGTGACTCTTTCCTGGACAAGTCACAGTCCTTAAACTGTGTTTATGTTTGTTTGGTTGTTGAACAAGATTATGGTTGTTAGGGTGTATTCCCGTTAAAACAATGGTATTGTATTTGGTTTTCAAAACTTAATGGATGATCCTGCATGTTTTTAATTCATATAGCTTTGTTATGATTAAGCTACGGTATTAAGAAGTCACACCAAATTAACCACGCTTCCGCAAAGCCAGGGTGTGACAGCTTGGTATCAGAGCTCTGATCATAGCGAACTAGGATTCCTTCTCGAGTCTAGACTATGATCACTAGGGCTCTCACGAAAACATTTTTACTGCATACCACTTAAGTCCAGATCCAAAACGTTTTTACAAACAATGTTGAGCACATTTCATTTATTCATTATTAGGCTCAGTCTTGGAGGCTGAGGCTCGGTCTTGGAGGCCGAGGCTCGATCTAAGGGGTCGAGGTGGATGATAGAGCAGTCTTAGAGACTGGGAGGCTAGTGGGACTAGGAGAATTATTTGATTGTTTATTGTTGACTTACATGTTTATATGAATATATGATTGATTATTATACGTATGTGTGTTTGTGGTACAAACGTCATGCCTTCATCATGTACTAGAAAGATGGACATTACGAATCCCATGGCCATAGTATCAGACGACATAGTTTCATCGGAGCACGAAGGGTACATCTCCGATACTACCGGCACAGACGATGACGACTATCAGCCCTTTTGCGCTGTCTGAAGTCGTAGCAGAGCCTACTGATGGCCATCTTGTTGGGAATTTGCCACTCGCGGTGATCCCTACTCCTGTGCCCCTTGCCGCTTATTCTGTTGTTGATATGCCCCCCGACGTGGCCTCTGATGACGATAACGAGCTACTAGTGGAGGACCCATTCGAGGGCGAGGCCCTATTGCTGCTGGTATCAACCTACTGCTTGCGGACGCTCCTGCAGGGGAGACTCATGGCCATTCCTCTGTCCCAGACTCATTTGAGTTGCTGACATCCGCATCTTCGCATATACAGGGAGTGCAGCACCATTCACACAACGCCGACCCTGATACGGCATCATCGGCTGCACCGGTTCCCGCACATAGCTTGAGTTTGATCACAGTATTGAGGGTGATCCTGTTCTTCCATCTGGTCTTGATCCAGGCCATGACCTTGAGTTCATACGCTTAGGCCAACCCTTGGAAGATCCTGTAACCCCTTGTGATGGTTGATCCAGATGATTTTGAGATGGAGTTTGTTGATCCGGAGCCAGCCGTGGCCCCTGAGCCAGGCGTCGCTCCTAACACCGCATTAGAGCATGACCCTGTTCATGCCAATGCACCTGTTGTTGCTCCTTGATTGATCATCTGCTTGGACGAGAGAAAATTTGGGGTAACTGTGCAAGACAATTTATTATTACGGGGGCCCACGTAATAACGACTTGTAGTGCACAGAAATCCTGGTGGACTCTGCGGGTCAAGCTAATGAAAACCAATGTGGCAGGAAATAACTCGAACACGAATGACCAAGGCGATGAAGCCTCGAGTTCATCTTATTTCAAGCAACAAGCCAAATTGGCAAGCCTATGTGAAGGCTCAGTAATTTATTTCCCCACCCATACATTAAGTATATTTATAAAATTAGGTGAGTACATGATGGTTTATGGTGCTATGTATCTCATAGACAATTGGGAAGTTGTCTAACCCACTTCATTCCATTTCGGCAGAAGAGAATGTCACCCAGGCGTGACACAAACACCAGTATGTCGCCAAGGATAGAAGCCGAGCTACAAAAACGCATCTCACAGGCAATTGCATGACATGAAGCTCTCCGCTTTTAGCACAGCAATGGCACTACTGGAAATAACCCCCCCCCCCCAGCTGACTGCACCTATAAGCAGCACCTAAACTACAAGCCTTTGAACTTCAACGTAACAGGAGGCGCCGTTACATTTGTTCGTTGGTCCGAAAATATTGACTTCATACCAAGAATGACTAATTGTTCATCCCAACCGAGTGTTACCTTTACCTCGGGGTCATTTCTAGATGGCACACTCTCATGGAGGGACCATCAGGGTCAGGCCTTGGAACAGAATGCTGCCTATGCACTGAGCTGGGACGAGCTCAAGGAAATGATTAAGGAGAAATATGGTTCTAAGACTGGAATAACAGAAGCTTGAGATGGAGTCCTGGAATTTGAAAATGGACGAGTCAGAGAGTCCTGAACATGACCAGCGATCGCACGACTTGCCAAGGGTCGTCACCTACTAAGTCATTGATGTTGTATGATACAGTTGGGTACCTATAAACCTTACATTCTGGTCTCGATTTGTGGCAATGAAATCGAAGTGATCTATTATTTATGTTCTATAACATGAGATGTTACATGATTGATTTATTGATAACATGAGATGTTATGTGTTGATATTGTTGTATACTTACGCACATTTTACTTACTATGACCTGACCCATACGATCATCATAGGAAGATGCCTCCAAAACGGGATGTACGCATACCCACCAATGAGGCGGAACTTCAGGGAGTCATTGCTGCAGTCATCGCACAATACGAGGCCCACCACTCCGAGCGCAACGGGGGTACCTCAGGAGATAACCCACCCAATGGTTGCACCTACAAGCAGTTCTTAGGCTGCCAGCCCCTACATTTCAACGGAACTGGGGGTGCCGTAGCCTTCGTACGCTGGATTGAGGAGACGGACACTGTTTTGCGTGCGAGCAAATGCGCCCCAAGAGATCAGGTCACGTACATTTCTGGGCTGTTCCGAGATGGGGCTCTGTCATGGTGGAAACTTCAGGTTCAGACAATGGGCGAGGCTGCTGCGTATGCTCTATCGTGGGACGAACTGAAAGAGCTAATGCATAAAAAGTACTGTTCGAGAACAGAAAGCCAGAAGGTAGAAACTGAGTTCTGGAACTTGAAGATGGAAGGTCCAAAAATAGCTGAGTATGTGGAGAAGTTCCAAGTTCTATCGCGTATCGTTCCTTACATGGTAGATCCGGAGTTTAAAAGGATTGAGCGTTTCATTTGGGGATTGGCACCCCAAATCATGAGCATGGTAACGGCATCAAAGCCTGCCACAATCTCTGAGGCCATCAATCTAAGTGTAGCCCTGACGGAAGAGGCAATCAGGATGAACAAATTTTCAACCTCTAAGGAGAAGAAGGAGACTCATGTAGAGTCATCTGGGGACAACAAGAGGAAGTTGGCGAATTTCAAACAGGGTACCCAGTCGAGTAGCGACGACAAGGCCAAAAAGAGAAAAGAGTACACGGGTATCCTACCAAAGTGCGACAACTGTCGACGTCACCATAACGGGCGGTGTAGATATGGAAAATGTGGTAACTGTGGCAAGGTGGGACATGTCAAGGAAACGTGTCGGCAAGGTACTAAACATGGAAATAGAGGTCAAGATGGTAACGGAAATCGCGGAGGAAATAACGACGACGACAACTATCAAGGCAGGGATGGTGACGATCAAGGCTGTGGCCAAGCATGTTTTAATTGCGGTGATGTGGGGCATTTCAGGAAGTATTGCCCTAAGAACACTCAGGCACGTGGATGAAAGCTCAACAGCGGGGATAGAATCCAAGCGTGGATATCGGTACGTCTCATAATAGTCAATATTACGCTCTATTTGACAGTATTGTCCAATTTTAGCTTCAGAAAATATAGTTGTTTTAGTAGTAAGTAACCTAGATACCCAGTTCTCGATAGAACAAGCCTAACGGAAGCTTCGATGTGATAATTGGGATGGACTGGTTGTCGAACAACCCGGCGGAGATTGTCATCCGCACCCCGACGACGAACGGAGAAATGATTGTGATTCATGGAGCAGGATACGCTCCTACGGATTATCAGGCAAAGAAGACACAAAAATTTTCGCACAAAGGATGTGTTGCATTCTTGGCTCATGTCGTGGAAAAAAAAAAAAAAAAAAAAAAAAAACTGAAGAACCAAAACCCGAAGATATCCCTGTGATTGGAGAATACCCCGAAGTCTTCCTCGAAAACTTGCCGGAATCGTCTCCTCAATGATTAGTCGAATCCCGCGTCAATTTAATTCCAGGCACTACATCCGTAGTCAATGCATCGTAGCGACCTACATTTCCGGAGATGCAAGGATTGACAGAGAAGTTTTAGCAATAGGTAGAGAAGGAAGATAACAGACCAAAATTCCCTTTTGGGGTAACCCCATTACTACTCGTTAAAGAGAAGGATGATGATTTTCAAATAAACATCATCTACCGGGAGCTGAACAAGCTGACGATCAAGAATAGATACCCTCTGCCAAGAATTGATGATCTGTTTGATCAACTGCAAGGTTCAAGCTTTTACTCAAAGATCGACTTGCGATCTGGATACCATCAGTTAAGGATACAAGAGGAAAGTATCCCGAAGACAGCCTTCAGAACTCGTTATGGACACTACGAGTTCCTTGTTATGGCGTTTGGTTTGACAAACACACCTGCAGTGTTTATGAACTTGATGAATAGAGTTTGCAAGCCGTACTTGGTCAAGTTCGTGATTGTATTCATCAATGATATTTTGATTTATTCAAAGACGAAGGCTGAGCACGAGCAGCATTTAAGAGCCATTCTGGAGCTGCTAAAGAAGGAACAGTTGTATGCCAAGTTCTCTAAGTGCGAGTTTTGGCTACGAGAAGTGCAATTCCTTGGGCATGTGGTAAGTAAAGGTGGGATTCACATGGACCACACCAAGATCGAGGCGATCAAAGATTGGGAAACGCCAAAAACGCCAACCGAGATTCGGCAATTCTTGGGTTTAGCTGGCTATTATCGAAAGTTCATCGAGAACTTTTCAAAGATCGCCCAACCATTGACACTCCTCACGCATAAGGAAAGGAAGTTTGATTGGGGAATCAAACAGGATGAGGCATTTCAGATATTGAAGGATAAGCTTTGTAACGCGCCAATCTTCGCTCTACCGGAAGGTACCGACAATTTTGTGGTATACTGCGACGCATCGCGTCAAGGATTGGGTTGTGTGATGATGCAACGTCAAAAGGTTATCGCCTACGCATCACGCCAACTGAAGGTGCACGAAAAGAACTATACCACGCATGATTTGGAGCTAGGCGCAGTGGTCCTTGCTTGAAGATCTGGAGACACTACCTTTACAGTACAAAGTGCACAATCTTCACAGATCACAAGAGCCTCCAGCATATATTCAACCAGAAGGAGTTGAACATGAGGCAAAGACGATGGGTCGAGTTAGTGAACGATTACGACTGCGAGATCAAGTATCATCCAGGGAAGGCGAATGTGGTCGCCGATGCCCTAAGTCGTAAAGAAAGGAATCAAGCCCATAAGGGTTAGAGCTTTGGAAATGATTATTCAAACCGATCTTTCCTCGCGCATTCGTGCAGCGCAGCAAGAAGCTCCCAAGGAAAGAAACCTTGCAGAAGAGTATCTCCGTGGGATGGAGAAGTTGTTGGTACCAGACAAGGAAGGAACGTTGTGTTTTGAGAAAAGGATTTGGGTTCCTCTGTTTGGTGGTTTAAGGAAGGTTATTTTTCGATGAAGCTCACAAGTCACGGTACTCTATCCACCCTGGAGCGGATAAGATGTACCAGGATCTTAAAGATTATTATTGGTGGCCTAGGATGAAAGGCGATGTTGCTGTTATGTGAGCAAATGTTTAACATGTGCCAAGGTTAAGGCAGAATACCAGAAGCCTTCAGGACTTCTGCAACAACCGGAGATCCCCAAGTGGAAGTGGGAACAAATCTCCATGGATTTTATTACGAAATTTCCAAGAACGCCAAGAGGCCATGACACTATCTGGGTGATAGTGGATCGATTAACGAAGTCTGCACACTTTTTACCTATCCGCGAGAAGGATAATACAAGCAAATTGGCCGAAATCTACATGAGAGAGATTGTTACACGCCATGGAGTACCTCTCTCGATTATCTCCGATAGAGACGGAAGGTTCGTATCAAGGATATGGCAATCCTTCCAGGAAGATTTTGGCTCAAAGTTGAATCTGAGCATTGCTTTTCACCCGCAGACCGACGGTCAAAGCAAGCGGACGATTCAGACATTGGAAGACATGCTGAGAGCATGTGTGATGGATTTGGGCGGTAGCTGGGATAAGCATTTACCCCTGGTTGAGTTTTCATGCAACAATAGCTACCACACCAGTATTGGTGCCGCGCCATTCGAAGCTTTATATGGGCACAAGTGCAGATCACCGCTCTATTGGTCTGACGCAGGTGATAGACAATTGGTAGGTCCCGATGTAGTTCAGGAAACTACAGATAAGATCGCGCAAATCCGAGATCGCATTAGTGCGGCTCGTGACCGTCAGAAGACCTACGCAGATCTGAAAAGGAAACCTCAAGTGTTTGAGGTTGGGGATATGGTTTTGTTGAAGGTATCACCCTGGAATGGTGTGGCACGCTTTGGGAATCGTGGGAAGTTGAATCCGCGCTACATTGGTCCTTTCAAAGTTTTGGAAAGAATTGGAACTTTAGCGTACAAGTTGGATCTACCTGCCGAGCTGAATAACGTTCACGATACATTTCATGTATCCAATCTGAAGAAGAGTCCAACTCAAGTTAACGTTGCCATTCCTACCGACGAAATTCATATTGATGACACGCTCCACTTCGTTGAAGAACCTGTCGAGGTCACGGATTGGAAAGTAAACAAGACCCGCCGGAGCAGTGTCAAGCTCGTCAAAGTTCGCTGGAATGCTAGACATGGTCCTGAATTCACCTGGGAGCGTGAGGACCGAATGAAAGAAAAGTACCCCCACTTGTTTCCTAAGAACCCTGCTTCTACAAGCAGAATTTAAAATTTCGGGACGAAATTTATTTAACGGGGGGAGAATGTGACAACCCTCACTAAACCAGGTATCCGTACGATTTAATTAACTATTAATTGCTGCTTAATTACTGTGCTTGACTGTGATTACTGATAAACTGCTACTTGACTGTTGATACATATACATATCTGCATCATACTTTGATTTCCGTCACTACATTATTTACTTATTGAACTCTAGTGACAAACATGATGCACAAAAGCACAGTAGTATTTGAACGGATAACCTATTGAACATGCTGATATAGCCAGCATCAGGCAGACACTGCCTCTAAAGGCCTGTATGAGCCAGAATTATTTTACTACACCCATAGTGTGTGTAGGGATACAAGGGTTGTGGAACTGCGTCTCTAGGAATAAGATATAACGATTGGATGTGCCTAAAACGTACTCAAAGTACAAAATTCAGCACTTTAATTAAAAATTCAGCAATTAGCTAACTAGTAAAGTGCCATAACATGAGAAAAATATTACTAGACACTTTCCAAAATGTCGAGAATAAATTGTGTCACTAAAAATAATATTGACGACACTTTAAATAATTATTTGGCACTTTAACGGACTAGTATCCAACCGAACAACCGGACGTAATCCGAAACATAAAAATATTATCATTTACATTGTTTTTCTTTTTCTGAGCCAGTTAGGGTCCCCGAATACCCTAACACCTGTTATAATTTACTACCCACTAATAACTAATATTAAATTCCTAAACTAACTAACTAAATGCCTAACTAACAATGAAACCCAAACCATACCCAACCCCTTATCCCAACCGGCCCCTCCATGGGAAACACAAAATCCCACAAGATTCATTATTTTATTGTTTGGTTTTGGATGTACAAACACATTATCTAGTGGGTTAGGGAATATGGAAGGTTTATAAAAGGACCCACAAGATCACATCTCCACAACACTCAACAAAAAAAAAAAAATCATTCTCTTTCTCCTCTTGCTTGGTCACGGCCGAGAGCCACAACACACATCCATCATTTCTTTTTTTTTCCATTCAAGCCATTCTATACATCTACAAGTGTGAAGGATCGCGTACGAGGAAGCCCGGTGCTCACGGATTGCAAGGGACCTTACCACATTGCTTTTAACCACTCGTTTTTCGACTAGATTCTTCCCTAGCCCCGAGCTAGAGGTATAATGTTTAAAACCCGTTTTTAGTCATGTCTAAAGTGGTTAAAAGGATTTTTGTCGGTTGAATGTCGGTAACCCGCTTAATGAAACTTTAAAGTCTACTAAAATGCGTATATCGTTGGATAAAAGCTCATAACGCGTGTAAATGTCCTAGTATTTGAATATGTTGATTAATATGGCCCGATCTATGATGTGGTGGCTCTCATCATCGTTTAACCCGACTTTGTTAAGATCCCGAATCTTGACATACACTTGTTTCTAGCAGTACAAGGGTTAAAAGGTGAAACTCCACCACACGGGAAACATGAACTTGTGTAAAAGTGTTCTAACATGAAAAATAGTATTTAAAACGAGCCGATCTACGTATGTACAAGTGGTATATTCGTAGGACCGGGTATTGAGAAAATCATGTTTTATAAAAGTTGGTTAACATGTTAACAAATATGATTTTCAAAGTCTACAAGTGTAGAAACACTTATAAAATGAAAGATCCGGCAAAATAACCATTTTTACAAAAATTGTCGGGAAGTTGTAAGAAGTGATTTGTTCCAAAAACGGGGTTTTTGCAAGACTAAGTTATTTTATGTATAGATCCACTAAATATAAAGTGATCTACAAAACGACTTTCGGAAAAATTACAAGTTCGTGTGATAATGCGATTTCACATTTTAATCTACAAATTTGAAGTGTTGAAACTTGTTGATTGTATTGGAAATTGATTGGTTGATTTAAAGGAAGTATTGAAATGATTTTGTAAAAGAAAATGATACGCTTGAAAGCGTGGCCACCTCCAGTTACAGGGGAAACTCTGGCGAAATTTTCCTAAAATCTAACACTTAGAATTATATACAAGTGTTAGACTACTTTGACATGTTTTCAAATATATTTCGCCACAACTTTATTTATAAATAATCGGAGGTGGGATTTTCACAAAGCTAAACGTGATAAATATTTATTCGATAAATATATTATTCACCACACTGTTTATGATTATTTTGTGAAAATATATAAATATTATTTTTAGAGTAAAAATAATATTTACAAACGTTGATGAACCCAAAATAATACAAACGCTTACACGACAAATATATAAGTTACAACGGTAATTATCATTACCACTTAATCGCCAAAACGTAACGTACGCTTTATTCGGAAATATTCATAAGTGCATGTGTTGTCAAAATATTAATTTGGGAAAGTATTATATGGAAAAGGAAATATATTGTTTTTGAGAAAAATAAATATATTTTGGAATTAGGAATAAAATATATTAAGTGGGACTTAATAAAATGATATAATTACACATGTATTAATTCCCCCATCCTTGGGAAGGAGAATACGTTATCAAGTAGACACACGGAGCGGTTGTCTAACCGTTTCCCAAAAATATAAACTAAGAAGCTAAAGCACGGCCATCCGTCTAATAGAATTAGCACATGTAGGTCGTTGCGCAGCTTTCGGACATTTGGATTACTTGATATTGCGACGCACTCACTGTGAGTTCATGTCCCCCTTTTCTCTTAACTGTTTTCAGTTTTCTAAACTGCGGGGGTGAAATACATGTTACTATGATTACGAATATTTCTTACATGGTATGGTCAGCTACGGAAGGAACTGTTAGGTTATGTGATTGGGTAGGCGAAATCTTAAGAACATTAGTCCTCGTAGTACGATCGAGGGATAGAAGTGATAGGCCTATTTGAGCATAACAAACCCCACCCATGAGCCCTAAGGTTGGACCATGCGGTGACCTCGTCTTAACACCACCCATGCGCCCGCAGGTTGGACCATGTGGTGACCTTGTCGTAACACCACCCATGCGCCCGCAGGTTGGACCATGTGGTGACCTTGTCCTATCCCCTCCCGTGCGCCCGCAGGTTGGACCATGTGGTTACACATTAACTGATATGTTTCCTTATTTGCGTTCATACCAGAGTTTACAAAATATTCATACTTACAATGGTTATAAAGGTTTAATCGCGCGCACATACTAAACGCATGAACTCGCTCAACATTATTGTTGATTTTTCAACTTACATGTATTTCAGGGAATTAAAGGATCTGGCACGGTATGGCACGTTTTCCCGCTGCACTAGTTTCCGAGGTCATCCGGGGTTTAGGGAATGTGACTCTTTCCTGGACAAGTCACAGTCCTTAAACTGTGTTTATGTTTGTTTGGTTGTTGAACAAGATTATGGTTGTTAGGGTGTATTCCCGTTAAAACAATGGTATTGTATTTGGTTTTCAAAACTTAATGGATGATCCTGCATGTTTTTAATTCATATAGCTTTGTTATGATTAAGCTACGGTATTAAGAAGTCACACCAAATTAACCACGCTTCCGCAAAGCCAGGGTGTGACATCTTCTGGACTACCGGTATTTCTTTTGCCCAAACCATGCCCATGGTCTGGAGGGTATTAATCGTACTCAATCAAAACTAAAACCTTCACTGTCCCGACCTTTGTATTGAAGAGATGCCAATCGCATACCGCCTCCGATCCCACGGTTCTTGCCGGTTTTTGCTTTTTTCAACTTCCAACAAACCCCTTATTCTTAAAGCCACTAAGAACGAAGACGGATGGCAACGCAAGTTTTTCTTCGTCAAACGAGATTCCATTGATGAGGGTGCTAGCCTTCCGGTGGAGTGGTTAACCACCGGTAGGATCATGAATGTCCCCACGTATCTCAAAACTTTTATCTTTTGCTAATATCCTCTTACTTGATCCTTTTGCAATGAATTTTAAGGAAGTAGCTCCCCCTACTGTGGAATCAGAAAAGGGAATCGAAACAGTTTACCAATTACCTGCAAGTGATAGAAGTTTTACCACACATATCCCGAGTTCCAGTCAATACTCATCATCCGAAATGTCTAGTAAGGAATACTTTTGAAATAATTAATTAGCACAATATAATATAATGAAGGGTAATAAAGATGTAAAACTTTTCCCTTTATGCAGCACCAGCCAAGATCCCTGAAGTCTTTGACCTCGACGAGCTGGACAGTTATTCCGATCAAGTCCAGATCAAGAAGGAACATAGTCCCAAGGCCACGGCCTCATCCAAGCCCAGCAATTCCAAGGCCATCGTCATTCCCAAACCTTCGCCAGCTACCAAGCCTCAGAGTTCAAGCTCTCGTAAAAGGAAAGAGCCCGATTCCCCTATTATCTCTGATACATTCCCCTACGAGAACCACGGGTTGATCAAAGCAAGCGGGTTTATGACTTCTTTTCTCAACCAGGTTAGTATCCTTGAGCCATATTCTGCAGCTTATACCACTTATAAGTATTTATCAAAACCAATACCTGTCCTATTTTTGCAGGGTCTTGAACGTCAGGTTCATCTATATCAAGAATCCTGTGGGCTCAACAAGACGCTTGAATCCAAATTGAAGAAAGCCGAGGTTACCATCTCCGATCAGGGCATAATTGCAGCCGCCAAATCTCGGCACTACGAGGAGAAGTTTAAAGCTTTGACCCAAGAACACCAGACTGCTCTCAACAAAGCTGCTCTCCAGGCCCAAGCCGATCTTGATGCTGCCCATGCTCAACATGAACGGGATATGGTCAGTTACCGGGAAAGCCTTAAAAGCTCCGTCGTCACTTCTCTCCTCCAGGCCAGGCTAAAGATGGCCCATGAAGCCAAAGCATTGGGCTTCGAATGCCCTTCTTGGGACGTCAATGCCTGGGAAACAAAGTTAAGGAGCCTCGACGGCACTTCTACTAAACCTGCAGCTGAAGGATCTTGAAAAGCAGTCGAAAAACCAACTGGTGCTGAGGCTGATCCCGAGACGGATGCTGCTGAAAATACCATGAACGAAGAAGGCGCTGGCTCCTAAAACTTATTTTCTTTAAATTTAAGAGTTATGCTTATGTTCGAACAATTTTATTTCTTGCCCTATGAACAGTTTTTATTTCTGTATTAAAACGTCTTGATAGCCGAAGGTGGATGGGTCCTAGGTTTTAGGATGAAACCTTCGGTTATCAACTGGTATTGCTTATTTCAAATAATTTCTTCTTTCAATTGGCTTGCTATTGCTCTCATATCCTGATCAATATACTTAGTGATACATTGTGGAAACTTTTATAGAATTTCTAAAAATCCAATCAGTTTCAGATAAAAGATAGTCCACTTTCTAAAACCTGTTTTGATAACAAGTATTACTTCCCCAATATTTCAATCAGATATCCCGAAACATATCCAAAAACACATTCTGAAGGCATATCCTAATGATATGTCGTTAATCAGAGTTAAATAATTCATGTAAGATTCACAAAGTAAAGATCATACCAGGAATTGAGTGTAACCCTAGTTATCAAACTCCAACCCCTTTTGCAACTTCTCCCACTAAGATGTCCCCAGTCCGAGATACTTAGCCCAATCTTGATCTTTTGAGCTTCATACAATTGCTTTAGAAGGAATGTCCCCTATGCATGAAGTCTTTAAGCACTTAGAAAAATTTTGAACATTAGTTCCAACTGTATAGACGATTCTTGTGTTACAAGGGTAAAACCCAAAAATACACTGGAGATAAATCCTTAGTATCCTGGGGAAAATCCCAAATTTTCATGCGCTACAGGCAGGAGTGTATAAACTCCAAGACTTAGAAAGGTGAAAACCTTTAAACCTTAGAGAGTATGAAAATACCCTTTCGCGAGAGAGGGTGATCAATCCTCGTATACCTTTAGGATTCAGGATATAGTCAATAGTAACGAAATTATCAGCCACATTTACCTGAATTGGTCCCGCTACCTTGAACTATCCCCGAATAACTTGCGCTCCAGGCGGGGTGTTCAAACCCAATTCGGAAGAAAGGTGAATACCTTTAAACCTGTGAAGGGATCAGGATCCCTTAAACGTGAGAGAGGGGGCCAATCCTCTAATCTTTCGAAGTATCCTGAATGTAGATCCTGGAGCTATATCCCGAAGCATATACTGCAAAACATCAGTAAACTAAGGTGGGTGTTAGCCTGGCTAACACCCCTCCGATGCTTAAGTTAGTAATGGGTTTAAATAATATCAAAATTTAATAAAAGAGATAAAATCCATACCACCCTGAGTTAGAATTTAAATTCCATACTCACTTGAAATAGATTTTTAGATGTATAGCATTCCAGGATCTTGGTAGCATATCCCCCTCCATATTCTTGAGCCGGTATGCCCCTTTTCCTGATTCTGATTCAACCTCATACGGTCCTTTCCATGAGTAGGATTAGTAGTATTCTGAAAAGCCTTTCTCAATACCCAATCTCCAACTTGAAATCTTCTAGTCCTTATATTCTTGTTATATGCTCTAGATATCCTCTGTTGATATGTTGCCATCCTAAGCCTTGCAGCGTCTCTTGTCTCATCAATTGTATCCAGTTCCTGGCTTAGGACTTCAGGATTCTGCTCAGGATCCCTGAAGTTGGATCTTGCTGTAAGTATCACCATTTCAGTCGGGATCACCGCTTCTACTCCAAACACCAAGGAAAACGGGGTTTGGCCAGTTGCACTCTTCACCGTTATCCTATCAGCCCACAAAACAAAGAGTAATTCTTCTACCCATCTTCCTTTCTTAGCCCCTAGTCTCTTTTTTAAGTTGTTGACAATTATCTTGTTCGAGGATTCTGCTTGTCCGTTTGCTTGCGGATGTACTGGTGTAGATGTGATCATCTTGATTCCCCAACTCTTGCAGAAATAAGTAGTCCTTTTACTTATAAATTGAGATCCATTGTCACAAATTATCTCAGCTGGTACTCCAAACCTAGTTAGGATGTTCCTTTTTATGAAGGATACCACCTCTTGATCTCTGACCTGGACAAATGTTTCTGCTTCAACCCACTTGGAGAAATAATCCGTCATTGCCAACATGAAAACCTTTCCTCCTGGAGCCTTAGGAAGCTTTCCCACTATATCCATCCCCCATTTCATAAACGGCCAAGGGGAAACAATAGGATACAGTGGTTCAGCAGGCTGATGTAATATATTACTATGTCCTTGACATGCGTCACCTCTTCGAGCATATTCTGCAACATCTCTTCTCATCGTCGGCCAATAATATCATGTTCTTAACACCTTTGAGAACAAAAACCTGCCCCCAGTATGGTTACCACAATCCCCTTCGTGGATATCCTAGAGCACCTCTTTGGTCTCGGGATCCTCCAAGCACCTCAGATACGGACCTGCAAGAGATTTCTTGTATAAAACGTTATTTATAATAGTAAATCATGATACCTTCATCCTAAAGGCCTTAGGATTCTCATCTTTGGGGATATGTCCTTCCTTGAGATATCTTGCGATTGGAGCCGTCCAGGACTTAGGATCCTGCTCGGGATACTCATCATCAGGATCCTGAATACTTATTACTTCCTTATCCTGATGATTCGTCGCAGGATATAGGATACTTCGGGTTCCTTCCGGTATCCCGACCGATGATCCCAGATTTGGCAAGGCATCAGCTTCAGCATTTTCCTCTCTTGGTACATGTTCAAGTGTAAAAATATCGAAATATCCTGCTAATTTTTTGAGAATATCGAGGTACTCGACTAACTTCTCACCTTTGACTGCATAGGATCCATTAAAATGATTTGTGATTAACAAGGAGTCGACATATACTTGCAAATTCTTGATATTCATATTCTTAGCCAATTCTAATCCTGCAATTAAAGCTTCATATTCTGTTTCGTTATTAGTAGCAGGAAATTCACACCTAATAGCCTGGGGTAGTATGTCCCCCTGTGGTGATTTTAGTAGTATACCTAGACCTACACCTCTTATATTAGATGCACCATCAGTATACAATATCCAGGATTCTAAGTTTTCTGCTAGCGGCTGTACTTTTAAGTCTACGTCATTTTGAATGTCACTACTGAAATCAGCCACAAAATCAGCTAAAGTGTGACAACCCTCACTAAACCAGGTATCCGCACGATTTAATTAAAAATTAATTACTGCTTGATTACTGTGCTTAACTGAAATTACTGATAAACTGCTACTTGTCTGTTGATACTTGTACATATCTGCATCATACTTTACACTCTGTCACTACATTATTTACATGCTGAACTCTAGTGACAAACGTGATACACAAAAGCACAGTAGCATTATGAACGGATAACCTATTGAACATGCTGACAAAGCCAGCATCAGGCAAATATTGCCTCTAAGGCCTGTATGAGCCAGAAATATTTTACTACACCCATAGTGAGTGTAGGGATACAAGGGTTGTAGAACTGCGTCTCTAGGAATAAGTTACAGTGACTGGATGTGCCTAAAACGTACACTAAGCACAAAACACAGCACTTTAATTAACATTTCAGCTTCTGGCTAACTAATAAAGTGCCAAGACATGAGGAAATATTCCTGACACTTTGAAGAATAAGTTGTGTCACTAAATATATTATTAACGACACTTAAAAGCTTTGTTAAGCGCTTTAACGGATTACTATCCAACCGAACAACCGGACTATATCCGGAACGTAAAAATATTGACAGTAACATGTTGATCTTTTTCTGAGCCAGTTAGGGCCCCTGAACACCCTAACACCCGCATTAAAGCACAACACACCACTAACCAAGTTAATCCCTAAACTAACTTGGTTTAACCTAACTAATACTTAACCTCTAGTTGGAATCGAACTAGCTTACCCCCCCCCCATGGCCGAGTTCGGTCCCCATGTAACAAGTCTTGTACCATTTTGATTAAAATAATATGTGATGTCTCAAATCAAGAGAACATAAAACCCAATGGACTACACTTTCACTTTGCCTATAAGTAACCTAGGTTAGCACATGAGATTATCACAACACACTTCAACACATAACACACCTCTCTCCCCTCTCTTGGTTCTCGGCCGAAGGCACCCCACCCCCATCCATCATTGTTCGATTTTGATCAAGCAATCCCAAGTCCATACAAGTGTTACGGGTCACATACGAGGAGCCTTGGAGCAAACGGAAGGCGAAGGACCTCTCTATCTAGCTTTTATCCACCTCTTTTTCGCATAGATTCTTCCCTAGCCTCGAGCTAGAGGTATAATGCTAAAAACTCGTACTCGAACTAATCTAAGGTGGTTAATAAGATATATGATGATTAAAACTCGGAATCTTGCATTTTGAAGCATTAAAGTCTACTAAAATTACAAGTATTGTTGGTTAAAAGCATATAAGTTGTGTAAAAGTTGTAGTAACTGAAATTTGTGGTTACCTAGACCCGATCTACGTTGTGGTAGCTCGGATCACCATTTAACCCGGTTTGGTTAAGATCATGGATCTTGACATAAGCTTGTTTTGAATGAGACAAGGGTTAAAAGGTGAAACTCTACCACACGAGAAACATGAACTTGTGTAAAAGTATTTTTACTTGTAAAATAGTGTTTAAAACTGGCGGATCTACGTATGTACAAACGGTTTTTTCATAGAACCAAGCGTCAAGAAAATCATGTTTTCTAAAAGACGGATATTACACTAACAAGTATGATTTTTATAAACCACAAGTGTATAAACACTTGTGAAATGAAAAGAACCGACAAAATAACAGTTTTTGTAAAAGGTGACGGGAAGTTGTAAAGATGGATTTACTTTAAAAACGAGGTTTTTACGAGATCGATCTACTTTATATAAAGATCCACAAAATATAATGGGATTTACACTATAGTTTTCGGAAAAACTACAAGTTCATGCGATTATGCGATTTACATACTTGTCGACTAGTTGATGTGTCGGAAATTGTTTGATTGAATAAAGAGGTTGTTGAAATTGATTTTGCAAAAGAAAATGATACGCTTGAAAGCGTGGCCACCTCCAGTTACAGAGGAAACTCTGGCGAAATTTTTCTAAAACCTAACACTTAGAATTATTTACAAGTGTTAGAATTATTTTGACATGTTTTCAAAATATATTTCGACACGACTTTATTTACAAATATTCGGAGGTGGGATTTTCACAAAACTAAACGTGATAAACATATATTTGGTAAATATATTTTCACAACACTGTTTATGATTATTTTGTGAAAAATGCACAAATATTATTTTTAGAGTAAAAATAATATTTACGAACGTTGACACATCCAAAATAATACGAACGCCTCTACGATAATTATATAAGTTACACCGGTAATTACTATTACCACCCGAATGATAAAACGTAACTTACGCATTATACAGAAATATTCATGAACGCGTATTTTATCGACGTATTATTATTATTTTTGGGGAAAATTATGTGGAATGGAAATATAATATTTTTGAGAAAAATATTTATATTTTGGAATTAGAAATAAAAATATATTAAGTGAGACTTAATGATATAATTCGAACGCACATGTATTAAATCCCCCATCCTTGGGAAGGAGATTAACTACCAAGTATATACGAAAAGTAAACACGGAATAGTTGTCTGACTATTTCCCAAAAACTTAAACTATAAAGCTAAGGCACGGCCGTCCGTCTAATAGAATTAGCACATGTAGGTCGTTGCACAGCTGCCTGATTTGGAGTACTTGGTAGAGACGCACCGACTGTGAGTTCATGTCCCCCTTTTCTCTTAACTGTTTTCAGTTTTCTAACTACGGGGGTGAAATACATGTTACTTGTTTACGAGTACTTTTTACATGGTATGGTTAGCATAAGGAGGGTTACTACTTAGATCATGTGAGTGGGTAGGCGGGAACTGGAGGCCATTAATCCTCATTGTAGGACCGAGGGACGTAAGCGGTAGATCTATCTGGGTGTAGCGAGCCCAACCACAGGTCCAGCATAACGGACCTCGGGGTGACTTTGTGCCCCAACGCAAAATCGCAAGGTTTGAGTCTTCCTACTTGCACTTCACACATATCAATGGACTTGCAAACCATTGGTGATCTCTTTTTCCTTATTTGCTACATACCAGGGTTTTGATAACTACAAAGGTTTATTTACTCACTTACACATGAACTCGCTCAACATTATTGTTGATTTTTCAACTTACATGTATTTCAGGGAATTAAAGATCTGGCACGGTATGGCACGTTTTCCCGGACAAGTCACAGTCCTTAAACCATGTTTATGTTATGTTTGAGTTTGTAATGTTTGTTGAACAAGATTATGGTTGTTAGGGTGTTTCCCGTTAAAACAATGTTATGGAATTTTGGTTTTAAACTTAATGGGTGATCTTGCATGTTTTTAATTCATATAGCTTTGTTATGATTAAGCTATGGTATTAAGAAGTCACACCAAATTAACCACGCTTCCGCAAAGCCAGGGTGTGATAGCTTGGTATCAGAGCTCTGATCATAGCGAACTAGGATTCTTTCTCGAGTCTAGACTATGATCACTAGGGCTCTCACGAAAACATTTTTACTGCATACCACTTAAGTCCAGATCCAAAACCTTTTTATAAACAAATGTTGAGCACATTTTATTATTTTTAGGCTCAGTCTTGGAGGCTGAGGCTCGGTCTTGGAGGCCGAGGCTCGATCTTAGAGATCGAGGTAGATGTTTATTGTTTTAGGCTCAGTCTTGGAGGCTAAGGCTCGGTCTTGGAGGCCGAGGCTCGATCTTAGAGATCGAGGTAGATGGCTAGTGAGACTAGGAAGAGTAGGCTTAGTCATGAAGGCTGAGGCTCGGTCATGGAGGCCGAGGCTCGATCTAGGAGGTCGAGGTGGATGATAGAGCAGTCTTAGAGACTGGGAGGAATTTGGCTAGTGGGACTAAGAATGTCAGTCTTAGAGACTGGGAAGAATTTGGCTAGTGGGACTAGGAATGTCAGTCGAGGAGACTGGGAGGCTAGTGGGACTAGGAGGATTATGTGATTTCTTACTTGGTGACTTATGTGATTACCTGATTGTATGACTGATTATTTGTGCATATGTGTGTTTATGTTACAGACTCATGGACTCGCCCGGTACTGGCGACTCGGACACCACCGGACCCATACCTGTAGTATCTGATGACCTCCCATCCTCGGAGCACGAGGTGCACGCTTCTGACTACACCAGCACTGACGATGACGATTTCCAGCCCTTCGCACTACCCGAGGGTGCTGATGAGCCCACAGATGGCCCTCCCGCTGAGTACCTACCTCTAGTAGTGATTCCGGCTCCTATACCCTTAGCCGTTTATCCAGCATATGACTTACTTCTTGACGCCGAGGCTGACGGCGATATTGATCTGTTTGAGGATGAGCCTATCGAGGATGAGATCCCGGACGCAGCCCTTCTTCCCGCTGGCGACCTTCTGATGATCGCTGGTTCTCCTGCCGAGGACTCACCCGCGCATTCACCGGTCCCAGACTCCTTTGAGTCTGTGGCATCCGCACCTTCTCACACGGTGAGCGCACAGCACTTTGCACACGATTCGGATCCTGACAAGGCATCCTCTGCTGCACCTATTCCCAGCTTTGCGTTTGACCATGACGACATAGAGGATTCTGATCCTATCTTTCCCCCGGGATTCGACCCGGATCATGATATTGAGTTTATCCCGATGGACCAGCCCATGGAGGATCCCGCTGATCCAGTTGATCCTATTGATCCCGAGTTCGATTTCGAGATGGCTTTTGATGACCTTGAGCCTGCCTTGGCCCCTGAGCAGGCAGCCGCTCTAGGCCCTATGCTCGAGCATGACCCTGTACATGTTGGCATTCCTGTTGAGCCTGATATAGCTGACCCACCTGTTGATGATCTCCCTGTGGATGTTCCTTTGTTAGAGGGTGATCATGTTATTGCCGCCGATCCTGTTGTTCCCCCACCTGTTGCTGATATACCTGTTGACCATCATGTTGAGCACATTGCACCTGTTCACCCTTTTGTTGCTCCCCCACTTGATCCCGTTCCACTTGAGCCTGAGCACGCACTGTTTGCAGACCACATGGATCCACCGGATGAGCATGCACAGCACGGTTGGATACCTGCTGATGAGGATGTTCCACCTTTTCCCACTCAGATCCCTGATACACGACATGTTGATTTTTCTTTTCAGGTTCCTCAGTTTGCACCTCCAGCGAGGCCTGGAGAGGGTTCTTCAGCCCATCCTTTTGGGCATGTACCGATGTCTATCCCTTTCATGCCCCAGATGTCATCTGTTCCACCCTCTGTTGCACCATTTCATGTGGCACCATTCGATCCCACCAGTGAGCCTTTGCTCTGGTCCTTACCGCCCGTCATGCCACCGACTGATCCATACCATCCGTTCCATGTGGGACACACCATTGAGGACGTTTTGATGTCTTTCGTTTTTCAGCACGAGTCACACACGCAGCGACTCCAGGAGCTTGAGAGAGCTCAGCTGCCACCATGCCAGTGCCATGGTCAGACACACTTTCCTTTGCAGCCTTCTCGACCTGTACCCCCAGACTATGCTGCACGCCTCTTTGCTTTAGAGCAGCAGGTCGCCTCCTTCATCCATACTCAGAGAGCCATGGAGGAGGACTGGCTCCAGTTACGTCGTTTGTTATACACTCACTTTCCCCCTCCTCCACCGCCACCTGTATAGAGCTCATCAGTACTGTTAGGGTAGACGTTGGTAAGAGGACCGCGATTGCTTTTGACTGCACAGCCTTTTTGGAGACTACATGATGATTCTGACTTTTGTTGACATATATTTGATGTATTTGATGTATTTGACACTGACTTGATATAGTTTTTGGACAGGGGTGATGTAGCCCCTAGTTGATTGATGATTGTATGACACAGTGATGTATTGATACACTTACTACGTGGTCTTGATATATAGCAATCGCAGTATTCTCATCATATTTGATTCGCTTGATTGCTTATTTATATTTTTATGACATGGGATGTTGTGTGTATAATATTTGTGACATGGGATGTTGTGTGATTAGTATTTGTGATATATTGATGACATGAGATGTTATGTGCTATTACTATTACTATATACGTACGCTTTACTATGGCCTGACCGACGTAAACACATCTTTAGAAGATGCCGCCAAGACGTCAACAACAGCAAATGCCTACGACTCAGGAAGAACTACAGCAAGTCATTGCTGCTGCCATTGCTCAATATGCTGCCTCTCAAGGAGGGATGAGTGGAAGCAACTCTGGCAACACTGGCAACAACAACAATCCACCTCATGGTAACCCTAAGTCATTAAGACATACCATGACCTAAATGGATTTCCTTAGCAGAAATGCTAATGCCAATCATATGTTATAATGTATGTGCAGGGTGCACCTACAAGCAGTTCTTAGACTGCAAGCCCGTGAACTTCGATGGCATAGGAGGTGCTGTCTCCTTTGTTCGCTGGGCTGAGAAAACTGAATCTGTACTTCGCATGAGCAAATGCGCGCTAGATCAGCAAGTCACCTATATCTCTGGGCTATTTTTGGATGGAGCCCTCTCTTGGTGGAATCTACAAGTACAGACACTTGGCGAAGCTGCTGCCTACGCGCTGACCTGGACCGAACTGAAGGAACTCATGTGCAAAAAGTAATGTTCCCGCGCTGAAATCCAGAGATTGGAGACCGAGTTCTGGCACTTGAAAATGGAAGGTTCGAAGATAGCTGAGTACGTTCAGAGGTTCCACGACTTGTCGCATGTGGTACCCTACATGGTCACTCCTGAGTTCAAAAGAATCGAACGTTTCATTTGGGGATTGGCTCCTCAAATTATAAGCATGGTGACCTCCTCCAAACCAGCAACTATCACTGAAGCCATTGATTTGAGCGTGGCTCTCACAGAGTAGGCAATTCGTTTGAACAAGTTTGATGAAGCTGAGCCAAAGAAGAAAGAGACTCATGTGGAGTCATCTGGAGGAAACAAGCGGAAGTTTTCAAACTTCAAGCAGGGCACCGGGGTGGTGGTTAAGAAAGGAGAGCAAAGCGCGCCAGCTCAGGATACCGCTGGTAGCAGGAGGAAATGTAAGGGATATATGGGTGCACATTGTGACACCTGTGTCACTTCAACCATCAAACAAATGCCAAACCAAGGAAATATTGTATTTCATACTTGGGATTTGTATAAATATGTGTATGCTTTGCACATATCAATTCTTGTTCAATTTCATACTCTACAACGCTTTCTGGAGAATTATACGCAAACTGGTGCATAAACGTACTCAGTTTAATGCGACAAATACTCCGGGAGACCATCATACACTTAACATACCTTAAATAACCTTTACATAACTTAGAAATAAGTTTTGAAGGCTTTGGTATGGCAAAAACAAGTTAATTCGCTTACAGGGACTAAACTTGACAAACTGCGAAAGTATGCCAATTTGAACTGTAACGAACATTCCGGAACATGTCCATAAGTTAAACATACCATATATATCCTTTACATAGCTTAGAAATAGGCTTTGAGGGGTTTGGTATGCTAAAACAAACTTTTGGATCATTCAGGGACTAAATGTGTCAAAAAGTGCATAAGTTTGCACTTTCGCGCATAACTCACGTTCTGAATACATCCGGACATCCAAAAATTTATGTAAGCATCCTTATATTATGCCTTAGTGTTTGGCATGAGAAAAATCCATTTGTCGCGTCATTTGGATCGTCTTTCACGCTTATGCGCATTCCGTCGTAATTAAGCGAACATCGCGATCGTACGGCCAAACGAACCGACATCCGGAATATTTTTGAGCATATTTCAAGTCCCCTACACTTTAACTTCATCTTAGAGCCTTGAAATGAGGTTAACGGGGCTTAAACATGCCAAAAATGGGCCAAAATACGTGTTTCTGAAGTGCAGGGACCAAAATTGAAAATTCTGGTCTGGGAACCTTAGGCGGGGCGCGTAAGGATTTGCCAAATCCTTAGGCGGGCCGCGTGAACATGTCTGACAGAAAGATTTTGCATTTAATGCAGAATCTGGCCTTTCGTTCGATCAAAGGGCGATGCCTTTTCACCCAATGAAGAGCCAAGGGTCAAGTTCACTGAACTTATCCACTTGGACACATGTACGCACGAGATCAAGGCACGATATTCGATAAAACGATCCTAACGGTTCCACTTTTCCTATAAATACCCCCCCCCCCCCCCCTTTAGTGTAAAATTCACAAAATCAGATCTTAGAGCTCTAAGTTGAAACCATTGTTTCATACCTGAGCTATTTGGTCTTGATTAGCACTCGGGGACCCTCCGTAAGTCTTCTTTCGTTCTTTTATTCGCTTTTCGAGTCCGAAAGTCAATGTTTTGTTGACTTTCTGCATTGACCAGCTTTTGGTCAATGTGAAGTTCATGGAACTTCATAACGTGAGCGTGATCACGATGGTTATGGTCCATAGTGACCATACCTACTGATTACCACGTTATCTAGGCTCAGTGACGAGTCGTAGTTTCGGCCAAAATGCGCATTCTTGCGTATTTTGTAACCAAACTACTCGTGGGCATCAAAGCCGTTTGTTTTGATGCCAAACCTGTTTCTAAACTTAGTTAAGCATGTTCTAACATGCTTAGCTCGTCACTTTTAGTTTAGTGCTTATATAGGGTCGTAAGGTAAGCGATTTAAACCATCGCTTATACTTTCGAACCCGACCCATTTGGTCGGTCATTAGGACCCGACCAAACACATTAGGTGACCATAGCTATAACCTTCCGAGGTTATACCGTGTGGTCGCAATGTTAGGCGTTTCGAACGCGTTCTACGCAAACGACGCGTAAGGTAGCATAAGCTACCTAAACGGGTCGTGATGGACCGTAAGCACTTAGGTTAAGTTTCATTTTAGTATGTAGGCTTTGTTAAACCATACTACACGAGTCTCCATACTCGTTTGGTTTACGAACCCGCGTACTATCCGATCCTTCCGATTTGGTCCGGTATATTAACATAGCTACCTATTAGGTGCCGTTTGATATCCCGTGATCTTTAGCATTATCTGGTTATTATACAAGAACTCCAAAGCAATCTCAGGTGAGTACATAGTTCCCCTCTTTTACTGTTTTCAACTGTTTTGGGGTGAAACATGTGTACCTATCTGTTATTTTCATGATTTCAAAGTATAATTGATTATACATGTTAATATTTATCTTTTGACGAACTAAATGACTATCTATGGTTTAAACACTGATTTCTCAAAAATTACAAAAGAAATTGTTGGAATAGTACTTATTTTGTTCACCAGACCGATTGGTAGTATGATATAGCGCTATAGGACTAGACACCCCATTCCTGTTGTCATGGAATGTCTGAAACCAATTTGTTTCTCCATCCAAATAGGGATTTCCTTTGTGGTATCCTTATAGTCTCAAAGGTGTAGTTTGATGCACCAGGTCTGAATGAATTCTTAAATCGCACCTTTAAAGTATATTTTGATATACTCCCAAAAAGTATAGTTTGATATACTCTCATGTGTGGTATTGTACAGAACCAACATATATTTTGTAATCATCCAAAGCATATTGTGATATGTTACTTACATAACAAAAAACATAGTTTAATATGTTATTTATCACATCCAAAGCATATACTGATATGTTAGTTACAAAACCAAAAACATGGTTTAATGTGTTATTTATAAATCCAAGGCATACTTGTAATATACTACTGAAAACTATTATTTTGAACAACTAAAGTATATTTAATATACTATCTATCAAACGATTTAGTTTTGGTTAGTGTTTAGATAACGGAACGAGTGTAATGTGATGAAAACATGGTAGATACGCCGCTGGTACTTCTTATATATAAGTGTTTTCATTGCATTACATACCGTGGCGTTATTTAGTACACTTGGGTTAACAATATTGGAACTGAAATATATTTTAATATATTACTTATTCAACTTTCTTAAAACCAAGATATATTTTATATATACCATAAACGTTTTATTAAAACATTGTTTTTCAAACAACTTAACTTATACAAACTCATTTTACATGGTTATTCAGTTAACCATACATTATTCTCTTATTTATACATATCATCTGATCCTATCGTTTTTCAAATGATTTACAAGACAAAGCAAATTTACAAAGTTCATGACTAAACATTTTCTCAAACATAAGTCATGAACTCCGTTTTCACAAAACCTATGTATCTCACAGGCATTTTTATGCTGACGTACCTATTTTTACACATGTTTCAGGTGCTGTCTTGAGATGATTGTTGATGCATGCTACATTTAGGATGGACTCGTGCCTTAGCAACTTTAAAACTTGGAAGATCATAGTTGTACTTATGTGATTGTAATAGAACAACGAGTTCATTTAATCAATGAAACAATATTTAAATTTCCATGTGTTATGAAACAATGATTCTGTTACAACACTCCCCGACGTTTCCGCCACGTTTTGTTGTTACACGTGTTCGGGGTGTGACAGAAAAGTTGGTATCAGAGCTCATGGTTATAGGGAATTAGGTTATTAGTAATGCTTTGACCTAGTCTATAACCTTCCTAGGACCCTAACGCGAGTTTACTTGCGTTTAGTCATAAAACAACACCGTCACCTATCCTTAGGCGACGACCGCAACAAGAACATAAATTTCAAAACCGCTTTGAAAACTAATCATCTGTTCTAGGATGATTGATTACTAGGTTTTGAACCCTCTGTTATAAGGTTTTGAACCCCTTTGAATTTTCAAAACTCTCGTCAAAGTTGGTCTAAATATTGTGAACACATGCAAACTGGAAGGGTGGGTGCCTGTACCCTGAGTTTTCTGTCTAAGGCTAGAGTGTTCGTACAAATCCACATAATCGGACCAGTCACTCTTACCTGGGAACTCTTGGGGTGAGTGTCCACTTATAGGCGAGCATGTCTTCGCGATACGTTATTTTTGACCTATTTGCTTTGATTAATCACCAGGTCGTGTGTTGCTTTGTAGTAACAGACAGACGGCCACTATCCTTGCTTTCATCAGATTTGTTTCATCTCATTCTTTTCGTCTAAATTCTCTCACTCGTTTCCTCTCATGTTTCCTCTTTTAGAATGCCTCCTCGACGCGACAATCAGATGGCGAATGCCGAACTGGCGGAAATCATCGCGCAACAAATGGCTGCTGCCTTCCCAATTCTTTATGCTCAAATAACTCAAGCCATCAACAACAACAATGCTCCATGCAATTTCAAGATTTTTAACTCAGCTAAACCGCTCAAGTTCAATGGTTCTGAGGGAGCAACTGGTCTTCTTCAATGGTTCGAGAGCATTGAGAATACTTTCCGTCACGTTCAGTGTCCTGAAAATCGCAAGGTCGAGTTTTCTTCGAGTGTGTTTCAGAAGAGGGCTCTTACATGGTGGAACGGGGTTATGAGAGACCGCGGTGCAGAGGTTGCATTAGCACAGACTTGGGCCGAGCTTAGGGCTCTTATGATGAAGGAGTTCTGTCCTCGTCATGAGCTTAGGGCTCTAGAAAGGGAATTTGATGACTTAAAGCAAGACAGTGGGGAACATCGAGCCTATACTGATCGCTACGAGGAATTGAGCTTGTTATGCCCTACTATGGTTACGCCTCTGGATAAGGCGATTGAGAAATACATTGATGGGCTTCCTGACGTAGTTCAGGACATCGTTACTGGCAGCAACCCTACTACTGTCAGACAAGCCATTGAATTGGCTGCCACTCTGACTGAATCCCAAATCAGGAAGCGCAAGCTGTTTCGGAAGGGCGACTTAAGACCATCTGACAAGACTGCTCATGTGGAACCAAAGGAAGAAAGTGCTGAGGTGTCCAAGAAGAAAAAGCGCAAAGCCTCTCAAAGCTACGCTGTAACTGCTCAAGACAAACAAGTTGCACCAAACCAGCCAACACAACCTCGTAAAAGACAAAACTATGTTGGTACTGCACCGTTGTGCAACAAATGCAACCGTCATCATCTAGAGCAAGAGCAGTGTCACAAATGTACCCACTGTGGGCGGTTGGGACATTTGATCAATGTTTGTCGTTATGCAAATCAAACTGCTGCAAACCCTGCTGCTGTTCAAGCACGGTTCCCTCCAGGGTCATGTTATAACTGTGGTGACCTTACCCACTACAGAAACAATTGCCCAAGGCTTGTTAACATACCTCCAGCGCGTGGACGAGTGTTCAACATCAATGAGGCAAACATGAACAATGATGCAGCAGTGAACAATTAGTGTTTTGTATTACCTTAGTTGCTATCTTTTGACACTTCAAGACAATTCCGTTGTTACATAAATAAAGATTTGTTGTTTTTATTTCTGCAAAATTTATGCGTTTGTGTGAATGCTTGATGCAACTTTATGATGTCAACCCAAAGACAAACTACTCGTATGGTTCTGTCATATTATGATCACTTGTGATCTCCCCAAGAACCTTAAACTCTCGTTTCTTTTAAGAAACAAAGTCAAACACTTATTGAGAATCCCTCTATCTTTATAGATAGATCTTCATAAATCGTTAAAGTGCCAAATGAAATCCATAGGTTGGATTCCTAGTGTGCCTTAATATCCATACCTAAGGATAACAAAATAAAGAATCAAGTTAACTAAATTTGTGCTTATGTATTTTCTTACAGGTTTTTTGGTTGTATGTGATCCATCCAAATCCTCATAGAATCTTTCATATCTTCATACGAGAGATTCATAATGGGATATCCAAAGATACTATCTTAAACCCTTAATGGATTTCAACAGTGTAGTTAAGTCCCTCGGGTTATAAAGTATTATTCTATAATTGGACCTCTTGAAAGGTCTGCTTAAACAGATTGATTTTGAAAATCTGATTAGAAATATCATGTGATGATATAAAAATGATCCCTTAAGCGGTCTATTTAAAGAGATCGTACGACGGTCTAGTTAAGAAGATCATGTGTTGATCTAGTTAAAAAGATCGTTCGTTGATCGAATTAAAAGGACCCTTTGGTGGTCTAGTCAAATCGCTTCATATTTATTCAAGTAATTTTTATTATGAAATGGACTGTGCGGACTGTGCAAGGAATTACGTAATTATGGAGGCCTACATAATTATGAAATTCAGTGCACAGGAACCACAGGAAGTTTCATCATGTGTTAAGACCTAGTGACAAGAATGATACGGGAGAAGTCTCGGACCTCGACCAATGTCATTTATTCTCACACTCCCCCAATTCTGATCTCAATCACACACCAAGTTTTCCTATGATAAGCCTTCATAAGAAACGTTCGTCAATCAGTAGTTCAAAATTTCATGTTTTACTATTTCAAGGAATTCACTCTGAGGGTTAACAAATTCGCTAAGAATCCTAACATGGCCCAGGGTTTTACCTAAGGGTTCAATGGATCTATTATAAGGCGAAACCTTCACAGCTGTCCTCACGAGTTTCCTCTAGAATTAAATTTCGGGACGAAATTTCCTAAAGTAGGGGAGACTGTGACACCTGTGTCACTTCAACCATCAAACAAATGCCAAACCAAGGAAATATTGTATTTCATACTTGGGATTTGTATAAATATGTGTATGCTTTGCACATATCAATTCTTGTTCAATTTCATACTCTACAACGCTTTCTGGAGAATTATACGCAAACTGGTGCATAAACGTACTCAGTTTAATGCGACAAATACTCCGGGAGACCATCATACACTTAACATACCTTAAATAACCTTTACATAACTTAGAAATAAGTTTTGAAGGCTTTGGTATGGCAAAAACAAGTTAATTCGCTTACAGGGACTAAACTTGACAAACTGCGAAAGTATGCCAATTTGAACTGTAACGAACATTCCGGAACATGTCCATAAGTTAAACATACCATATATATCCTTTACATAGCTTAGAAATAGGCTTTGAGGGGTTTGGTATGCTAAAACAAACTTTTGGATCATTCAGGGACTAAATGTGTCAAAAAGTGCATAAGTTTGCACTTTCGCGCATAACTCACGTTCTGAATACATCCGGACATCCAAAAATTTATGTAAGCATCCTTATATTATGCCTTAGTGTTTGGCATGAGAAAAATCCATTTGTCGCGTCATTTGGATCGTCTTTCACGCTTATGCGCATTCCGTCGTAATTAAGCGAACATCGCGATCGTACGGCCAAACGAACCGACATCCGGAATATTTTTGAGCATATTTCAAGTCCCCTACACTTTAACTTCATCTTAGAGCCTTGAAATGAGGTTAACGGGGCTTAAACATGCCAAAAATGGGCCAAAATACGTGTTTCTGAAGTGCAGGGACCAAAATTGAAAATTCTGGTCTGGGAACCTTAGGCGGGGCGCGTAAGGATTTGCCAAATCCTTAGGCGGGCCGCGTGAACATGTCTGACAGAAAGATTTTGCATTTAATGCAGAATCTGGCCTTTCGTTCGATCAAAGGGCGATGCCTTTTCACCCAATGAAGAGCCAAGGGTCAAGTTCACTGAACTTATCCACTTGGACACATGTACGCACGAGATCAAGGCACGATATTCGATAAAACGATCCTAACGGTTCCACTTTTCCTATAAATACCCCCCCCCCTTTAGTGTAAAATTCACAAAATCAGATCTTAGAGCTCTAAGTTGAAACCATTGTTTCATACCTGAGCTATTTGGTCTTGATTAGCACTCGGGGACCCTCCGTAAGTCTTCTTTCGTTCTTTTATTCGCTTTTCGAGTCCGAAAGTCAATGTTTTGTTGACTTTCTGCATTGACCAGCTTTTGGTCAATGTGAAGTTCATGGAACTTCATAACGTGAGCGTGATCACGATGGTTATGGTCCATAGTGACCATACCTACTGATTACCACGTTATCTAGGCTCAGTGACGAGTCGTAGTTTCGGCCAAAATGCGCATTCTTGCGTATTTTGTAACCAAACTACTCGTGGGCATCAAAGCCGTTTGTTTTGATGCCAAACCTGTTTCTAAACTTAGTTAAGCATGTTCTAACATGCTTAGCTCGTCACTTTTAGTTTAGTGCTTATATAGGGTCGTAAGGTAAGCGATTTAAACCATCGCTTATACTTTCGAACCCGACCCATTTGGTCGGTCATTAGGACCCGACCAAACACATTAGGTGACCATAGCTATAACCTTCCGAGGTTATACCGTGTGGTCGCAATGTTAGGCGTTTCGAACGCGTTCTACGCAAACGACGCGTAAGGTAGCATAAGCTACCTAAACGGGTCGTGATGGACCGTAAGCACTTAGGTTAAGTTTCATTTTAGTATGTAGGCTTTGTTAAACCATACTACACGAGTCTCCATACTCGTTTGGTTTACGAACCCGCGTACTATCCGATCCTTCCGATTTGGTCCGGTATATTAACATAGCTACCTATTAGGTGCCGTTTGATATCCCGTGATCTTTAGCATTATCTGGTTATTATACAAGAACTCCAAAGCAATCTCAGGTGAGTACATAGTTCCCCTCTTTTACTGTTTTCAACTGTTTTGGGGTGAAACATGTGTACCTATCTGTTATTTTCATGATTTCAAAGTATAATTGATTATACATGTTAATATTTATCTTTTGACGAACTAAATGACTATCTATGGTTTAAACACTGATTTCTCAAAAATTACAAAAGAAATTGTTGGAATAGTACTTATTTTGTTCACCAGACCGATTGGTAGTATGATATAGCGCTATAGGACTAGACACCCCATTCCTGTTGTCATGGAATGTCTGAAACCAATTTGTTTCTCCATCCAAATAGGGATTTCCTTTGTGGTATCCTTATAGTCTCAAAGGTGTAGTTTGATGCACCAGGTCTGAATGAATTCTTAAATCGCACCTTTAAAGTATATTTTGATATACTCCCAAAAAGTATAGTTTGATATACTCTCATGTGTGGTATTGTACAGAACCAACATATATTTTGTAATCATCCAAAGCATATTGTGATATGTTACTTACATAACAAAAAACATAGTTTAATATGTTATTTATCACATCCAAAGCATATACTGATATGTTAGTTACAAAACCAAAAACATGGTTTAATGTGTTATTTATAAATCCAAGGCATACTTGTAATATACTACTGAAAACTATTATTTTGAACAACTAAAGTATATTTAATATACTATCTATCAAACGATTTAGTTTTGGTTAGTGTTTAGATAACGGAACGAGTGTAATGTGATGAAAACATGGTAGATACGCCGCTGGTACTTCTTATATATAAGTGTTTTCATTGCATTACATACCGTGGCGTTATTTAGTACACTTGGGTTAACAATATTGGAACTGAAATATATTTTAATATATTACTTATTCAACTTTCTTAAAACCAAGATATATTTTATATATACCATAAACGTTTTATTAAAACATTGTTTTTCAAACAACTTAACTTATACAAACTCATTTTACATGGTTATTCAGTTAACCATACATTATTCTCTTATTTATACATATCATCTGATCCTATCGTTTTTCAAATGATTTACAAGACAAAGCAAATTTACAAAGTTCATGACTAAACATTTTCTCAAACATAAGTCATGAACTCCGTTTTCACAAAACCTATGTATCTCACAGGCATTTTTATGCTGACGTACCTATTTTTACACATGTTTCAGGTGCTGTCTTGAGATGATTGTTGATGCATGCTACATTTAGGATGGACTCGTGCCTTAGCAACTTTAAAACTTGGAAGATCATAGTTGTACTTATGTGATTGTAATAGAACAACGAGTTCATTTAATCAATGAAACAATATTTAAATTTCCATGTGTTATGAAACAATGATTCTGTTACAACACTCCCCGACGTTTCCGCCACGTTTTGTTGTTACACGTGGTCGGGGTGTGACACACATCCCAAGTGTAATTCTTGCCAACGCCATCACTCTGGTCAATGCGGGCCAAAAGTATGTGAAGCTTGTGGAAAGACTGGTCATTCGAAGGATTCTTGTTGGGCTAATGCTGGCCGGGGAGGCCAAGGAGGATTTGGGAATAGAAATAATCGTGGTGGTATTGGGAATCGCCCACAAGGAAACAATGGAGGTGATGGGAATCGGGTCAATAATGCAAACCAAGCGGGCATAATGAATCGTAATCAGAGAAACAATCAAGCTGGAAACGGTGGTGGAAATGGGCAGAGGCCCGGATGCTTCAACTGCGGCGATATTGAGCACTACAAAAGGAATTGCCCAGAGTTGAACCAAGCCCGCGGAAGGGTTTTCAACATAGAAGCAAGGGAAGCGCGCCAGGATCCCAATGTTGTCACTGGTACGTTCCCTGTAAACCAATGCTATGCATCCGTTTTATTTGATACTGGCGCCGATTATAGCTTCGTATCATTAGAATTTAAGAATATGCTTGGTTTAGCCGCTAGTAAATTAGATGTTCCGTACTCGATCGAATTGGCGAATGGGAAGTTAGTAGAAGCTAATGAAGTGATTCGAGGCTGCGTAATCGAATTGGGAGAACGTGAGTTCGCTCTAGATCTACTACCAGTCCAGTTGGGAAGCTTCGACGTGGTAGTAGGAATGGATTGGTTATCAAGTAACAAGGCCGAGATAGTTTGTCATGAGAAGGTCGTTCGCATCCCGACCGAAGATGGTGAGACCATTGTCGTTCACGGAGAGAAGCGTGAGACGCCGTTGAGGGTTATCAGCTGCTTGAAAGCAAGAAAGTGTCTGCAGAAAGGATGTGTTGCTTTTTTGGCACACATTGTGGATAAGAAAGCTGAAGAACCGAAGATCGAAGACATCCCTGTCGTGAGGGAGTACCCAGAAGTCTTCCCAGAAGATTTGCCTGGCTTGCCGCCTCAAAGGCAAGTGGAGTTTCACATTGACTTAGTTCCAGGCGCCGCGCCTGTGGCTAAGGCACCATACAGACTTGCTCAGTCTGAGATGCAGGAACTGTCGACACAACTTCAAGAGTTGTTAGACAAGGGATTTATCCGACCAAGCTTCTCGCCTTGGGGAGCTCCAGTTTTGTTTGTCAAGAAAAAGGACGGTAGTTTCCGCATATGAATTGACTACAGAGAGTTGAACAAGCTGACGATCAAGAATAGGTTTCCTCTGCCAAGGATTGATGATCTGTTCGACCAACTTCAAGGTTCAAGCTTTTACTCGAAGATCGATTTGCGATCTGGTTACCATCAGTTAAGGATACAGGAGGAGAGTATCCCGAAGACGGCCTTCAGAACTCGTTATGGGCACTACGAGTTTCTCGTTATGCCGTTTGGTCTGACAAACGCACCTGCAGTGTTCATGGATCTAATGAATAGAGTTTGCAAGCCGTACTTGGATAAGTTCGTGATTGTATTCATCGATGATATCTTGATTTATTCAAAGACGAAGGCTGAGCACGAGCAGCATTTAAGAGCCATTCTGGAGCTGCTAAAGAAGGAACAGCTATACGCCAAATTCTCTAAGTGCGAGTTTTGGCTAAGAGAAGTGCAATTCCTTGGGCACGTGGTAAATGGAGATGGAATCCACGTGGATCCAACCAAGATCGAGGCGATCAAGGATTGGGAAACGCCAAAGACGCCAACCGAGATTCGACAATTCTTGGGTTTGGCTGGCTATTACCGAAGATTCATTGAGAACTTTTCAAAGATCGCTCAACCATTGACGCTCCTCACTCAGAAGGACAAGAAGTTTGATTGGGGAATCAAACAGGAAGAAGCGTTTCAGGTATTGAAAGATAAGCTTTGCAACGCGCCAATATTAGCCCTACCAGAGGGTACAGATGATTTTGTGGTATACTGCGACGCATCGCGTCAAGGATTGGGTTGTGTGTTGATGCAACGCCAAAAGGTTATTGCCTACGCGTCACGCCAGCTGAAGGTACATGAAAAGAACTATACCACACACGATTTGGAACTCGGCGCGGTGGTTTTTGCTTTAAAGATCTGGAGACACTACCTTTATGGTACGAAGTGTACAATCTTCACAGATCACAAGAGCCTACAGCATATATTCAACCAGAAGGAGCTGAATATGAGGCAAAGATGATGGGTTGAGTTGCTGAACGACTACGACTGCGAGATAAAGTATCATCCAGGGAAGTCGCCGATGCCCTAAGTCGAAAGGAGAGGATCAAGCCCATAAGGGTTAGGGCTTTGGAGATGGTTATTCGAACCGATTTTCCTCTGCGCATTCGTGCCGCGCAGAAAGAAGCTCTCAGGGAAAGAAACCTTGAAGAAGAGTATCTCCGTGGGATGGAGAAGTTATTGGTACCAAACAAGGAGGGAACGTTGTGTTTTGAGAAAAGGATTTGGGTTCCTTTGTTTGGAGGTTTAAGAAAGGTTATATTCGATGAAGCTCACAAGTCGCGGTACTCTATCCACCCTGGAACGGATAAGATGTACCAGGATCTTAAAGATTATTATTGGTGGCCTAGGATGAAAGGCGATGTGGCTGTTTATGTGAGCAAATGTTTAACTTGCGCTAAGGTTAAAGCAGAATACAAGAAGCCTTCAGGACTTCTGCAACAACCAGAGATTCCCAAGTGGAAGTGGGAACAAATCTCCATGGATTTTATTACGAAATTGCCAAGAACGCCGAGAGGCCATGACACTATCTGGGTGATAGTGGATCGATTAACGAAGTCAGCACACTTCTTACCTATCCGAGAAAAGGATAATACGAGCAAATTGGCTGAAATTTACATGAGAGAGATTGTTACACGCCATGGAGTACCTCTCTCGATTATCTCCGATAGAGACGGAAGGTTCGTGTCAAGGATATGGCAATCCTTCCAAGAAGCTTTTGGCTCGAAGTTGAATATGGGCACCGCGTTTCACCCGCAGACCGACGGTCAAAGCGAGCGGACGATTCAGACGTTGGAGGACATGCTGAGAGCATGTGTTATGGATTTAGGCGGTAGCTGGGATAAGCATTTACCCCTGGTCGAGTTTTCATACAACAACAGCTACCACACCAGTATTGGTGTCGCGCCATGCGAAGCTTTATATGGGCGCAAGTGCAGATCACCGCTCTGTTGGTCTGACGCCGGTGATAGACAGTTGGTTGGTCCTGATGTAGTCCAGGAAACCACCGACAAGATTGCACAGATCCGAGATCGCATCAGTGCGGCTCGTGACCGGCAGAAAGCCTACGCGGATCGAGGCAGGAAACCTCTAGAGTTTGAGGTTGGTGATATGGTTTTGTTGAAGGTATCACCCTGGAAGGGTGTGGCACGCTTTGGGAAGCGTGGAAAGTTGAATCCGCGATATATTGGTCCATTCAGGATTTTGGAAAGAATCGGGACCGTAGCTTACAAGCTGGACTTACCTGCCGAGCTAAATGGTGTTCACGATACATTTCATGTATCCAATATGAAGAGAAGTCCAACACAAGATACCGTTGTCATTCCTACCGACGAAATTCATGTTGACGACACGCTCCACTTCGTTGAAGAACCCGTTGAGGTCACGGATTGGAAAGTAAACAAGACTCGCCGGAGCAGTGTCAAGCTCGTCAAAGTTCGTTGTAATGCCTGCCATGGTCCAGAATTCACCTGGGAGCGTGAGGACCGAATGAAAGAAAAATACCCCCATCTATTTCCTAAGAACCCTGCTTCTACAAGCAGAACTTAAAATTTCGGGACGAAATTTTTCTAACGGGGGGAGAATGTGACAACCCTCACTAAACCAGGTATCCGTACGATTTAATTAATAATTAATTACTGCTTGATTACTGTGCTTAACTGAAATTACTGATAAACTGCTACTTGACTGTTGATACTTGTACATATCTGCATCATACTTTACACTCTGTCACTACATTATTTACATGCTGAACTCTAGTGACAAACGTGATACACAAAAGCACAGTAGCATTATGAACGGATAACCTATTGAACATGCTGACAAAGCCAGCATCAGGCAAATATTGCCTCTAAGGCCTATATGAGCCAAAAATATTTTACTACACCCATAGTGAGTGTAGGGATACAAGGGTTGTAGAACTGCGTCTCTAGGAATAAGTTACAATGACTGGATGTGCCTAAAACGTACACTAAGCACAAAACACAGCACTTTAATTAACATTTCAGCTTCTGGCTAACTAATAAAGTGCCAAGACATGAGGAAATATTCCTGACACTTTGAAGAATAAGTTGTGTAACTAAAAATATTATTGATGACACTGAAAAGCTTTGTTAAGCGCTTTAACGGATTACTATCCAACCGAACAACCGGACTATACCCGGAACATAAAAATATTGACAGTAACATATTGATCTTTTTCTGAGCCAGTTAGGGCCCCTGAACACCCTAACACCCGCATTAAAGCACAACACACCACTAACCAAGTTAATCCCTAAACTAACTTGGTTTAACCTAACTAATACTTAACCTCTAGTTGGAATCGAACTAGCTTACCCCCCCCCATGGCCGAGTTCGGTCCCCATGTAACAAGTCTTGTACCATTTTGATTAAAATAATATGTGATGTCTCAAATCAAGAGAACATAAAACCCAATGGACTACACTTTCACTTTGCCTATAAGTAACCTAGGTTAGCACATGAGATTATCACAACACACTTCAACACATAACACACCTCTCTCCCCTCTCTTGGTTCTCGGCCGAAGGCACCCCACCCCCATCCATCATTGTTCGATTTTGATCAAGCAATCCCAAGTCCATACAAGTGTTACGGGTCACATACGAGGAGCCTTGGAGCAAACGGAAGGCGAAGGACCTCTCTATCAAGCTTTTATCCACCTCTTTTTCGCATAGATTCTTCCCTAGCCTCGAGCTAGAGGTATAATGCTAAAAACTCGTACTCGAACTAATCTAAGGTGGTTAATAAGATATATGATGATTAAGACTCGGAATCTTGCATTTTGAAGCATTAAAGTCTACTAAAATTACAAGTATTGTTGGTTAAAAGCATATAAGTTGTGTCAAAGTTGTAGTAACTGAAATTTGTGGTTACCTAGACCCGATCTACGTTGTGGTAGCTCGGATCACCATTTAACCCGGTTTGGTTAAGATCATGGATCTTGACATAAGCTTGTTTTGAATGAGACAAGGGTTAAAAGGTGAAACTCTACCACACGAGAAAGATGAACTTGTGTAAAAGTATTTTTACTTGTAAAATAGTGTTTAAAACGGGTGGATCTACGTATGTACAAATGGTATTTTCATAGAACCAAGCGTCAAGAAAATCATGTTTTCTAAAAGAAGGATATTACACTAACAAGTATGATTTTTATAAACCACTTGTGTATAAACACTTGTGAAATGAAAAGAACCGACAAAATAACAGTTTTTGTAAAAGGTGACGGGAAGTTGTAAAGATGGATTTACTTTAAAAACGAGGTTTTTACGAGATCGATCTACTTTATATAAAGATCCACAAAATATAATGGGATTTACACTATAGTTTTCGGAAAAACTACAAGTTCATGTGATTATGCGATTTACATACTTGTCGACTAGTTGATGTGTCGGAAATTGTTTGATTGAATAAAGAGGTTGTTGAAATTGATTTTGCAAAAGAAAAGGATACGCTTGAAAGCGTGGCCACCTCCAGTTACAGAGGAAACTCTGGCGAAATTTTTCTAAAACCTAACACTTAGAATTATTTACAAGTGTTAGAATTATTTTGACATGTTTTCAAAATATATTTCGCCACGACTTTATTTACAAATATTCAGAGGTGGGATTTTCACAAAACTAAACGTGATAAACATATATTTGGTAAATATATTTTCACAACACTGTTTATGATTATTTTGTGAAAAATGCACAAATATTATTTTTAGAGTAAAAATAATATTTACGAACGTTGACATATCCAAAATAATACGAACGCCTCTACGATAATTATATAAGTTACACCGGTAATTCCTATTACCACCCGAATGATAAAACGTAACTTACGCATTATACAGAAATATTCATGAACGCGTATTTTATCGACGTATTATTTTTGGGGAAAATTATGTGGAATGGAAATATAATATTTTTGAGAAAAATATTTATATTTTGGAATTAGAAATAAAAATATATTAAGTGAGACTTAATGATATAATTCGAATGCACATGTATTAAATCCCCCATCCTTGGGAAGGAGATTAACTACCAAGAATATACGAAAAGTAAACACGGAATAGTTGTCTAACTATTTCCCAAAAACTTAAACTATAAAGCTAAGGCACGGCCGTCCGTCTAATAGAATTAGCACATGTAGGTCGTTGCACAGCTGCCTGATTTGGAGTCTTGGTAGAGACGCACCGACTGTGAGTTCATGTCCCCCTTTTCTCTTAACCGTTTTCAGTTTTCTAACTGCGGGGGTGAAATACATGTTACTTGTTTACGAGTACTTTTTACATGGTATGGTTAGCGTAAGGAGGGTTACTACTTAGATCATGTGAGTGGGTAGGCGGGAACTGGAGGCCATTAATCCTCATTGTAGGACCGAGGGACGTAAGCGGTAGATCTATCTGGGTGTAGCGAGCCCAACCCCAGGTCCAGCATAACGGACCTCGGGGTGACTTTGTGCCCCGACGCAAAATCGCAAGGTTTGAGTCTTCCTACTTGCACTTCACACATATCAATGGACTTGCAAACCATTGGTGATCTCTTTTTCCTTATTTGCTACATACCAGGGTTTTGATAACTACAAAGGTTTATTTACTCACTTACACATGAACTCGCTCAACATTATTGTTGATTTTTCAACTTACATGTATTTCAAGGAATTAAAGATCTGGCACGGTATGGCACGTTTTCCCGCTGCACTAGTTTCCGAGGTCATCCAGGGTTCGGGGAATGTGACTCTTTCCTGGACAAGTCACAGTCCTTAAACCATGTTTATGTTATGTTTGAGTTTGTAATGTTTGTTGAACAAGATTATGGTTGTTAGGGTGTTTCCCGTTAAAACAATGTTATGGAATTTTGGTTTTAAACTCAATGGGTGATCTTGCATGTTTTTAATTCATATAGCTTTGTTATGATTAAGCTATGGTATTAAGAAGTCACACCAAATTAACCACGCTTCCGCAAAGCCAGGGTGTGACATAAAGCCTGAGACTTTATGGCATTTCTAGGCTCATACACTAGATCAAAAGCACTTAATTTCACTGACCATTTAGCCATCCTACCAGACATCTCGGGTTTCCTTAGCACGTTTTTAACAGGATAATTGGTTTTAACATGAATCCTATGTGTCTCAAAATAATGTCTAAGTTTCGTTGATGCCATAACTAGGGCTAATATTAATTTTTCTAGATGAGAATATCTAGTTTCAGCATCTAATAAACTTTTACTAACATAGTAAACAGGATATTGCTGACCTTCATGATCCTTTACAAGGACAGAACTTACTGCATTCCCTAATACTGCAAGATACAGGGATAATGGTTCGCCATCCTCAGGTGCGGTTGAAAGATACTGCTTCAAATCCTGCAAGGCTGCTTCATGCTTTTCTCCCCATTCGAACTTCTTATTCTTCTTGAGGATATCATAAAATTCCTTGCATTTTTCCGAGGATCTTGAAATAAACCTGTTCAACGCTGCTACTTGGCCTGTTAATCGTTGAACATCCTTCATGTTTGAAGGTGACTTGATATCTAAGATAGCTTTTATCTGCTCCGGACTTGCTTCTATACCCCTTTTAGTCACCATGTATCCTAAAAACTTTCCTGCCCCCACTCCAAAATGGCACTTGGCAGGATTTAGTTTCATGTTATATTGATCCAGGATATCAAATGCTCCTTTAATATCCTGGAGGTGATCCTCGGCCTTCTTAGATTTCACTACCATGTCATCAATGTACACCTCCATGGTGTCCCCCAGTTTGTCTTTAAACATCATGTTCACCAATCTTTGGTACGTTGCACCTGCATTTTAAACCAAAAGGCATAGCAATATAACAATAAATATATGTTGGTATCATAAAAGCAGTATCCTCCTGGTCTGAAGGTTCCATTTGGATCTGCTGGAATCCTGAGGATGCATCCATGAAGGTCAACATTTCATGGCCGGAAGTTGCGTCCACCATTGAGTCTATATGAGGTAGAGGGAATGGGTCTTTAGGACATGCTTCGTTTAAGTCTGTATAATCCACACAAACTCTCCATTTCCCGTTTTTCTTTTGCACCACAACCACATTAGCCAACCATTTGGGAAATTTGACTTCCCTGATCATCTTGGACTTTAATAATCTTTTAACCTCTTCTTGAATAATTATGTTTCGTTCTAGAGCAAATTTCCTTCTTTTCTGTTGGACAGGCTTAAACGACCTGTCAACACCAAGCTTATGTGTTATAATTTCCTTGGAAATACCTGTCATATCCTCATGTTTCCATGCGAACGTCGACATCCTGCATTTCAAAAAGTTAGTCAATTGGTTCTCAATATCCTGAGGGATATTGGTTCCTACGGACACCGAGATATCCGGATTATCTTGATCCAGGATAATTTTCTTTACATCCTGCTCCGAAGCCTCCACGATATCCTGGGCCCGCATCTTTAATTGCTATGCTGCATTAGGCTTAGTCGAGGATTTCATTGAGGATGAGTAGCATTCCTTCGCCTCCTGCTGATCACTATCAACCTTGACAACCCCTTTAGGATCGTTTTCAGACCCGAACGAGTCGATCAGAAGAGTTTATCTCAACACGAAAGGCGGAAACAGACGTGTAGAATTCAATTCAGCTAGATTTACTCATTAAACTGTTGTATGATTGATTTGATAACGTTTTACAACCTGACAACACTTCGGCAGCACTTCGTTGCACAAGCCGGAAAGCTACAAATGAACTAGACATGAGGGTATTTATAGAGAATGACGCTTCCGTTTGAAAGTGGCATGACACCCTTCAAACGGACACGACATGCTTCAAACGAAACCTTCTTCAAACGGAACCATATTCAAACTTTTGGCACTCTTCAAACTTTTATGGCACTCCTCAAACTTTTATGGCTTCAAGTGTAGTAAACCGAGGCTCGATATAAGACGAAGACGACAGATGTATGCACCAACAGACTCCCCCTCAGATGTTGACGAGTCTTAAGTGTCGAGTCTTTGCATTTTCAGTCTTTACCGTTCTTCGGGTTCTTTCACAATCTGAGACTCGAACGAAGATGAAATCGACAGACAACTGCACCAACAGACTCCCCCTTGAATGTTGACGGAATCTTCAGTGAGAGTCTTCATCATAACGACTCTTCAATCTTGATCGGTCTTTTATCTTTCTTATCATGTACCAGTATCTTCTCTTTGGCTCTAACCTCATCAGACTCCCCCTTTCATGATGATGGGATCGCCGTCTGGAATTAGCTATCACCTTGAGATTGCATCCTAGTTTTAACTCTGTTTAAGCTCATATCCTGCACAATCTTCTCACAAACACATATGTTTCTACTTAAATCAATAAGAAAAACTTACTAGTAATAGTTACATCAAGTTCAAATTAATGACCCTGATTAACTATTCTCAACTACTTTCTTAAATCAAAATTTTCAATTCAGCACTCAAACCCAACCCTGTTCATCATATTCAGCACTTGAAATTTTGAATATCAGCTCTCCAACATCAATTGTCGAAAATCTTTTTGTATTTTTCAAAATTTATGCTAAAACACACTAAAATCTTTTTGGATTTTTCATAACAAAGGAATGCAGTAAAGAAATATTTACAAACAATATTTTTTGTGAGTTTGTGTAAGAGGATCATATCAGTTTATGAGACAAATCACTAGCACCGTTAAGCTTTAATCATTTTAAGTTCTAAACGATTCACACAGATTGACGATATATTTGTCCTCTTAAACTCAATCTAAAAACTTTCTAAATGCTTACCGATACGATAATGTATATTAATTTTGCACTAAATTCTTATGGACCCCACGATCTCAGCATATCCCCTCATCATGCAATACACTAACTCAAGTAATGCCTTTAAACTTTCATCATCTGTGATATGTACGAAAACAACGCAGAATGTTTAAACATTAACAATCAAGTCGATCTTTCGATACGCAGAGAAAGTCCAATGTTTAAACAAAATAAGAAAATAAAACAAGTTGAAGTTGTTTAGGCTTTAACCACCAGGTCGATACTCCCGTATACGCAGAGGTGATCCAAAGCTTAAACGAAACACCAAAGAAAATAAAGCAGAACGTTTAGGCAATAACATCCAGGTCGATACTCACGTATACGCAGAGGATGTCCAATGCTTAAAGAAAATAAATAAATAAAACAAGTTTAAGTCTTTGCAAAATGAAATGCACAATCACAGTGACTATTCAGCAAAGTTGTGAAAGTTCACAGACTTAACCAATTTTATGTCTTTCGACAATCAGCGATTACCGAGTAGGCACACAATCAAGAAGGACAAAACTAAGTACTATGCTTTCAATCATGTTTCCCACTAGAACTAGGCTTTTTCATTTTAGGTTTGTATCGTTATCGCAAATCTACTAGTCTAGCTGAGCCTACCGTCATATCTTTAGTGAGATCGCTTATCACATTTTATCTCTCCAATTCTTTAGCATGCTGTGACAGTCCAACTGATCTACTATCATTTCCTCTTTTTGACACCAAAACTCATTTTTGCAATTTTTCAATGTTTTTGGAATTTTCAAATTTTCTAATTAGTTTTTAAAATTTTTACTCCCCTAAAATCAAAATATGTTTCAATTTTGATTTTGTGGGAAAATTTGAAAATGAACTGTACAAAAAATGTGACAACATGATGAGAATCACTTCAATTCTCCATTCACTTGGCTTAAACAATCAGAACTCCCCCTGACAACAAAACATTTTAAACAATCAAAATGGTTTTCCGGAAAATTAGTTTTGTGAGTCATTTCTCAACCATGGGGATCATTCATCACCTTGTTTCTTCAACCACTTGTAAAAACTAACATTTTTAGGATCAATCCGCAAACATCACTTGTAGAAAATCAAGTACAACTTAATGTCCCTAATTTACCACTTGTCAGTCAAAATATCACTTTCGTGAATTTCTCAAAAAAAAATGCCGATTCCTGCTCCACTCTTACCAACCTGGGAGCTCCGGCAAGTCAGGTTTTTTTCATTTAAACAGATTCACCCAAGCTTGACGGTCCTTGGGTGATTTTGAATTCTTGTTCAACAATGGTGGAAAATTTGCATCATCCATTGTTAGACCAGAATTCTCAACTTTTACCTCAATAAATGGCTCTTTTGGTTTTAGTAAACCAGAATCATTGCTTGAATGTGACTTGTCTGACTTTGATGAGCCAGATTCATCGCCAACATGTGGCTCCTTTGTTTCCGAAGAAACAGATTCATTATCACAAACTTTTTTCTTCTTCTTTCCCTCTTTCATCCTCATATTTGTATCTGATGAATGCGTTTTGCTTGATTTGTTGTTCTTTGGTGAGCAAGACGATTTATCAGAACTTTTATCTGTTTTACCAGTTGTATCCGAGGACAAAATTGTGACACCTGTGTCACCACCACCATCAAACAAATACCAAGCCAATGAAATATTGTATTTCATACTTGGGATCTGTATAAATATGTGTATCTTTTGCACGTATCAATTCTTGTTCGATTTCGGGCTTTAAATCGCTTTCTCGAAGGTTATACGCGATCTGATGCGTAAATAAAACCAGTTTAATGCAACAAACACTCCGGAACAGTGAAATAGGCTTAACATACCTTAAATAACCATTACATAACTTAGAAATAAGTTTTGGATGGTTTGGTATGCCGAAATCAAGTTTATTCGCTTACAGGGACTAAATTCGACAAACTGCGAAAGTATGTCAATTTGTACTGTAACAAACCTTCCGGAACTTGATCATAAGTTAAGTATGCCCTAAATATTCTTTACATAGCTTAGAAATAGGCTTTGAGGTGTTTGGTGCGCAAAAATAAACTTTACTCATTCAGGGACTAAAAGCGTCAAAAAGTGCATAAGTTTGCATTTTCGCGCATATTTTACGTTCTGAATACTTCCGGACTTCCAAAAATTTATGTAAGCATTAAAATATTTTATTTTAGTGTTTGGTATGATAAATTCCATTCGTTGCTTAATTTGGATCGTTTTTGCGTTCGTTACGACTCCCGTCGTAATTAAGCGAATAACGCAACCGTACGACCAAACGAACCGACATCTGTGATGTCTTTGAGCATATTTTAAGTTCCCTATACTTTAATATCATTTTAGAGCCTTTAAATGAGGTTAAAGGGGTTTAAAAGTGCCAAAAAAATCAAGTTTTACAAGTGTAGGGACCATTTTTGAAATTTCTGGCAGATTCAATGAACCTAGTCCATTTTGAAGTGTTAATGGTTTTCACCCATGGTTTTGCAAAACCATGGGATGGTATTCAATGAACATAGTCCACATTAGGGGCTCCCATGGTTTTTGAAAACCATGTGCCCACATGTAAGGTCTAGATCAAATCACGTTTTTCGACGAACGATCTTAACAGTTCAAGGAAATCTATAAATACCCCTCACCCATTTCATTCTTCCTCACATTTGAATCTGATTCTACACTCTCTAAGTGGAAGTATATGCTTCCTACCTGAGAGTGAATCGGGTTCGAATCTTGCGGGGACCTTCTGTAAGTATTCTTTCGCGTTTTTCATTCGTTTTAGCGTTAAAGTCAAACTGCGTTTGACTTTCTGCATTAACCAGTTTATGGTCAATGCGAAGTTCGTTTGAACTTCATAACGTGAGCGTAATCACGATGGTTATAGTCCCTAGTAACTATACCTACTGATTACCACGTTATCTAGGCTCAGTGACGAGTCGTAGTTTCGACCAAAATGCGTTTTCTCGCGTATTTTGTGACCAAACTACTCTAGGGTATTAAAACCGTTTGTTTTAATACCAAACCTGTTTTCTAACTTTACTAAACATGTTCTAGCATGTTTGGCTCGTCGCTTTTAGATTTGTGCTTGTTTAGGGTCGTAAAGGTAAGCGATCTAATCAATCGCTTATGCTTACGAACCCGACCCATTGGTCGATCTTTAGGATCCGACCAAACACATTAGGTGACCATAGTTGTATAGGGAATAACCTTCTGAGGTTATACCTTATGGTCACGACGTTTAGTTAGTTATATGATAGGTAGTTTATATGCCTTAGGTAAATTACCAAAATGCCCTTTTTGACATCTAAACTGATTTAACAACAATATTAAACATGTTAAGGCATATCTTGCTTATCATAGGACTAGTTAGGCATTCCAAACGCGTTTTACGCAAACGACGCGTTAAAGTGGCGTAAGCTACCTAAACGGGTCGTAATGGGCCAAAAGCACTTAGGATAGGTTTCGTTTTAGTACGTAGGCTTTGTTAAACCATATTACATAAGTTCCCATACTTATTTGGTTTACGAACCCTTGTACTACCCGATCCTCCGATAGGTCCGTTTATTAATGTAGATACCTATATAGGTGCCGTTTGATTCCGTGATCTTCTAGCTTTGCTTGGTGGTTATCCTAAGACTTCTAAGCACCCTCAAGTGAGTACATAGACCCCTCTTTTACTGTTTTTCAAACATTTTGGGGTGAAACACATGTGCCTACTTGTTACTTTCATGATATCATGCTTTTATATCATATACTTGCTATGTTCATTAGTACACTATTAGTACATGATTTCATTATGTTTTTCCTATGTATGCCCATTGTGTGCATACTTAGTACATCGTTTTACATAACATTTCATGCTATGTATGTTCATCATACTTAGTACATTTTACATCACATGCTATGTATGCCCATTGTGTGCATACTTAGTACATCGTTTTACATAACATTTCATGCTATGTATGTTCATCATACTTAGTACATCGTTTTACAAGACATCTTATACTTGGTATCATGCTATGTATGTCCATCCGTCGCATACTTAGTACATTGTTTGTGCATTCTTACCTATGGTTTGGTTGTTACATATTTCACTTGCCATACATGACATTTTGTTTACACAATACTTGATTGACATTCGACAACGGTTTAGACATGGGCAATTTACATTGGTGGTTTATGTGGGTAAGTGATTTGAGTAACGAGATGTGTGTAATGTGATACAAGCATGGTGGATACGCTGCTGGTACTTCCTATATATAAGTGCTTGTATTATATTACATGGCGTAGCGTTATTTAAATCATTCATTTGGATTTATACATTTTTACACAAATAACATATTTTTCACAAGACATTGTTTTACAAAACAGTTTGTTTTATACAAACTCATTTTTACTTGGTTATTCATTTAACCTTACATCATTCTTTTAACTATACATATCTATCATCGATTTTCAAACGTTTTATAAAAGCAAACACTTAAACTGGATTCATGACAAGTTTTTGGTTAAACATTTTCTTAAACCTAAGTCATGGATCCTATTTTTCATAAAACCTATGTACTCGCCGGCATTTTTATGCTGACGTATTTTCACATGTGTTTCAGGTACAATAGTTGATGATATTTGATGATGATGTTGATGCATGCTCACATAGGATTGGACGAGACCTTAGTGACATTAAAATATGCAAGACTAGTTAATTTTTGTTATGTTTCTTTATTGTTAAGACATTGTAACTCATTTAATTCAATAAAACGAAATTTGTTTAATCCATGGTTGTGAAACAATGATTCTGTTACAACACTCCCCGACGTTTCCGCCACGTTTTGTTGTTTAACGTGGTCGGGGTGTGACAAAAATCCTTTTGAGATACTCTCTCGCTTTCTTCCTCTTCTTCCTCAGTCTGTCTTTCTGCCCCTGTGAAAGCTTCACTTTCTGTTCATGAACTTTCTGTTCTTGAACTTTAGGTTCCTGAACTTTCTGTTCTTTGGGCTTGACGTTGACTGGTTTCTTTGCCATTTTCTGAGATTCAGCCCTCGATCTTCCCTTTGATCTCATTGGACAATCTCTAGCAATGTGTCCTTTGATTTGGCAGTTATAGAATCTCCTTGTCTCAAACCACTGATTTTGGCAGTTAACAGAAATGTGTCCTCGAACACCACAAGTGTAACACACTCTGTTATCATACCAATCACCTCCTTCAGTCCAAACATTCAGATTATAACACTGTTTGGCTTGGTGATAATCCTTGCTCCTCTTGTTTGCTGGATTTGGCTTTTGAGCACTGTGGTCAAACCTGCACCACTTATTACCAACTATTTTAGATTTTTGATTTTTCATTTTTTTGTGGTTTTTGATTATGATTGGATGATTGATCTGATGAGCTTTTATTTTCTTTTTGAACATTTTTCGGTTTTTTATCCTTTTGTTTTTGTTCCACATTCTTCTTTACAGGTTTTTGCGTTGAGCATTCACCTTTTTCAGCAGAATGTAAAACAGTTTCATTAAACATTTCATTTAATTTCAAAAATATTTTTTTCTTTTTTCAACTTCATCATCAGTTTTCTCATCACAATCTTCAACTTTGACTTTGTCAAAGTTTGTGACATTGTCACTTATTGGAACAAAATTGATCGGTTTTGGACATGGATAATCTGGTGTTGATGACGAAGTCTCAAAACCTTTCAATTTCTCTTCAAGCTCTTTGATTTTAATCCGAGTTTTTTCAGCTTCATTTTCAAGTCGAATGATTTTCTGAAGATGAGAATTTATTTCAATCTGTTTTTCAAGATTATTTTTAAAAATAGCAGATTTCTCATCTTCTAAAATCTTCATTTGACTTTGAAAATCTTTTTCAAATTTTAATTTTTCATTTTCAAATTCTTTTTCTTTTTCTTTCAAAATCTTGTTTTCCAATGTCAAATTGTTCAATTCACTTAACAGTTTGTCATTTTCAGATTTCAACCTCTCACAAATTTCCTGCAAAATAAGCATCTGTTTAACATCAGCTTGCTTCTCATACTTCAACTTTTTGACTTCCAATGTCAAACTTTTCACATCTTTCAAGAGTTTGCCATTGTCAGCTTCAAGTTTATCACATTTAGAGCACACTGATGCAAAACTTGAAGATTCATTCTTCACAAATTCTTCATTTTTTGGAGCTTCCTTTGTTCTTGTCTTGAATGATCCTGCACAAAAAAATTTAACGAAATCAAGAGGATTCTCATTCTCATCAATATAACAACCCCTCTTGTTATCGTATTTCATAACATATATTGCCCTAACCCATTCAACAATCCTTTTGTTCATTTCGTCAATCACATCTAAACTCATATCCACCAAATGTGTTTCCAAGACTTTTATCAATTCTTTCCTTTTCTTTTCACTTTCATAATCATGAGTTTTAAGTTTGCTGATGAATCCTTTTAGATGTAATTTTGAAAAATTTGAATCCTTTCTTAAATTTTTCAAACATTCACTCCATTCAATAGGTAATGCATCTGCAAACTTTGCTATTTTTTCAGCATATGTCAAGAATATCTCATGATCTTTTAGATAACCAAGTAAAACATTATATCGGTGTACTAGATCATCCAAGGTTTCATTTTTCATACACACAAAATATTTAAACCTTTTGACCCAACCATCCTTTTTCACATTTCTATAACTATCATCTATAAACCCTCGATTCCAATTGTTAAATCTTTCATAATTATAATTTTCATTCTCATCAAACATCTTGTCCAAACCAATCTGTTCAAACACTTAAATCTGATTGGACTGAGACCTTTAATCACAAATTTCAAACGAAGTGTCAGTTTTCAAACGGAAACCCAAGTTCAAACTAGATCCCCTTTTCAAACGGAACCCTTTCAAACGGAACCCTTTTCAAACGGAACCCTTTTCAAACGGAACCCTTTTCAAACGGAACCCTTTCAAACGGAACCCTTTCAAACGATAGCTTCAAATGGAAGGACCAGTTTCAAACGGAAAGTCAGTTTTCAAATGACAAATTCACGTTTTCAAACGGAAAGGTCAGTTTTCAAACGGAACACCAGGCCTCGTTCAAACGGACACCAGTTTTCAAGCCATTTTTACCAGTTTTACTTTAAGTTTAGGTCTGATATTCTCAAGGGTTTGTTAAAACACAATTACGCACACATTGTGAGAGTTTCAGCCGATATTAACCATGAAAACTTGTTCAATTTTGATAGAAGGTGTAGAAAATCAGAATTTGCTAGCGAAAACGAGCTAAACGGTAAGAACTCCTCCTCCTGAGCTCTGATACCACTTGTAGGATCGTTTTCAGACCCGAACGAGTCGATCAGAAGAGTCTATCTCAACACGAAAGGCGGAAACAGACGTGTAGAATTCAATTCAGCTAGATTTACTCATTAAACTGTTGTATGATTGATTTGATAACGTTTTACAACCTGACAACACTTCGGCAGCACTTCGTTGCACAAGCCGGAAAGTTACAAATGAACTAGACATGAGGGTATTTATAGGGAATGACCCTTCCGTTTGAAAGTGGCATGACACCCTTCAAACGGACACGACATGCTTCAAACGGAACCTTCTTCAAACGGAACCATCTTCAAACTTTTGGCACTCTTCAAACTTTTATGGCACTCCTCAAACTTTTATGGCTTCAAGTGTAGTAAACCGAGACTCGATATAAGAGGAAGACGACAGATGTATGCACCAACAACCCCCAAGGAATAGGGATCTTGATGCACTGATGATAAGTTGACGACACGGCTTTCATATCATGGATCCATGGCCTGCCCAGTATGATATTGTAACAGGATAAGGAGTCCATCACACAGAAGCGCTGTATTGAATTGACCCCTTCAACGTATACTGGTAATTTGATCTCTCCCATGGTATTCCTGGCTTCTCCACTAAAGCCGACGAGTACAATGGACTTTGAAGTGATATCCATTGGAGATACATTCATTCCTTTCAACGTCTCTAGTTGGATTATGTTGACGGAGCTTCCATTGTCCACCAATATCTTGCGTACAAAATGGTTAGCCACATATAATGTTATTACCAGAGCATCATGGTGAGGATCCTGGATAGTATTCCTGTCATCACCATCAAAAGTGATCACTTTAACAGTCGTGAGGGTCGTCATCCTGGTTGGTCTTTCCCCTCTTTTAGCTTTAGCTTCCTTTGCATGTCTCTTGGCCGCAGAATATGAAGTCCCACAAATGTCGGATCCTTCTGAAATAAAGTTAATTATCTTGGCATCGGCAGGAGGTGATGTCGCTCGTTCAGGATCCTTCTCAGTATCCTGACCCTTATTCTTCTTTCTTCCAAGAAGATCCTTCAGATATCCTTTGCTTAAGAGATAACTTATTTCTTTCCTCAGGGCAATGCAATCCTCAGTAACATGTCCGAAATCCTCATGGAAGGCACACCATTTGGACTTACCTTTCCAATCAGCTTTTTGTGGATTCTTCCGTGGCCACCTGGCTTTGTCTCCTAAACCCTGCATAGCATACATCAATTCAGGTATATTAACAGAAAAACAATATTCAGACAGCTCAGGATACTCTTCAGGATCCTCGTCTTCGACAGCATTGACTTTTTTGTTGTCATTTCAGCCATATGGCTTAGAGCGATATGGTTTATACGAGGATTCTGATTTCATGTTGGTGGATTCATAGGTTGAGGTAGAATTCATTCTCTCTTGCATCTGTTTGTCATCTTCCAAGCGAATATATCTCAAGGCCCTGTTACGAGCTTCGTCGAGATTCCTGCAGGGATTCATTACAAGATCCTGATAAAACTGAGAATCCTTTTGCAATCCCATCTTAAAAGCCTGCACAGTTGTTGCAACATCAAGATGTGGGATATCCAACGATTCCCGGTTAAACTTATTCACATAATCCCTCAAGGATTCCTGAGGTCCTTGAGTTATCCTGTAAAGATCATTGGTTAATTTCTCAAAACTCCGGCTGCAAGAAAATTGACTATTAAATAGATTAACTAAATGAGAAAAAGAAGTAATTGAGTGAGGAGGAACGTTTAACAGCAATTTTAAGGCTGATCCTGTTAAGGTAGAGCAAAAACCCTTGCATAAGCATGCTTCTTTGAGATCTGGGGCAATAGGATTAATTTCCATCCTTTCCTTATATTGGGCGATATGCTCCTCAGGATCCGTAGTTCCGTCATAGAGCTTCATGTTGGGGGTTTGAAATCTTTTTGGGATTTCAGCATCACAGATAGGATGCGCAAAACAGGATATCCTGTGACTGTCCTGGGATACTTCTGGAATTGGCTGGACCACCCCAGGCACACTGGATATCATATCCTTTAGCTTCTGAAGCTCCCTAGATAACGCTGACATCACACCTGTATCCTGCAAAGATCCAACACCGTTAGTGGCAAGAGTATTATTATTAGATACATTACCGATCAGGGGATTCTGGCCATATCCTGAAGCATATCCTGAGCTTCTCACAGTTGACACTCTAACCGAAGAGGGTATCTCAGGAGTATGATTCTGAGAATGGCTAGGTATAATATTTCCCCGGTTATCCTCAGTGTAAACTGCAGAACTGAAGTTCAAAGCCCTGGGCGGCAAGGGAGTGACAGTATCTTCAGCAGGCCTGCTCGAGCTTGACTTCAAGAGTTGTATCTCTCTCATCAGCATCTGATTGGTTTCCTGCTGCTGCCTCATCTGTTCCTGTACACTACCAAACAAATTTAGAATTTCCTTATTAGAAGCTAAAACAGGACCGGATCCATGGACATTGCAGGTGGGAATAACATCCCGAGCCATATGAATTTCAGTTCCTTGAGAAGAAGCTTGAGATCTCGGAGGAGGTGGTGGAAGCACCAAACCAATTGTTGCAGAGTTTGTAGCAGACATGGTGGAAGAGCTCATTTTTGATCTTGAGGCCATTGAAAACAGTTTTGAAAAGAATTTTGAAAACAGAAAACCAAATAGCGATTTTGCAAAAGCTTCTAGTAAAAATAGCACCACTTGCCCCACGGTGGGTGCCAAATTGTTTTGGTCAAAAATTACCTAAGCAATTTAGTGATCAAATTAGTTAAGTGAGGTAGTGTGCTAAGAGAATGTGTTCAAAAATATGTTAATTAAGTTGTTTGCAAAAACAGTTTCAGGATACAGCTCAGGATATAGAGCTGTATCTGTGATCAAACAATAAGCAAAAAAGTAAAGGTTGACACATGATGTACGAGGAAAGCCCTTGATCAATCTAGATCGTCGGCACAAAACCTTGGGAGCTGACAATTGCAGCTGTCTTGTTCTTCTATTACTTCAAATGTCGGGATACAGTGCAGGAGGTAGTGCGAATCAACTAAGTGTTACAATGTAATTCGAGTACAAGTGTTTGCTAGAAGCTAGAGAGCTAAAGTGTACGAAAGAGTGTGAATGTAAAATTATGTGCCTTAATCTGATCCGCCCCATCTATTTACAGTAAAAGAAATATAACAAACTATCCTATTAAACCGGGATCCGGCGGATATTCCCCACTTGAATGTTGTAGACCTGGTCTTTCGGGTCTAACGTCTCTCACATAACTGGTTCGCCCGAGTCTCAGGGAGAAGAAGTCTACCTGACCGTTGGTGACCTATGGCTTCTTACCTGCACGTGGACTATTTAGTTAAGACCAGGATATCGCCCAGGATGTTACCAATATCCCGAACCAGTATCCTGATCATAAGCAAACAGTCAAAAGCAAAATATTAGTCAGGATATATACGCTCAGAAAATGGCCCATAACACAAAGTATCGTAGTTAAAACGCCATGAATCTCCTAGATTCTGCGGTGGAATAGTATAACTTTGATACTCAACATTCGGTGCTTCAATTATCCGCTTCAAGCTTGGAACAAAGACACTTCTTAGTGGACTTGAGTAACCCACATATATCCCTTCGATGCTCTTTGGACCAAATTTACCAAAAGGCTCTAGAACTGTACAGGGAGACCCAAACGGTTCTAAATACTTTAGGTTCGGCTTGCGGTTATTGATCAGGTCGAAACATATTTTGTTGAATTTCTTGACAGTGAGAACCCGGTTGAGCGTATAGCAAGCGGCTGACACTGCTTCTGCCCAAAATTGATTAGTAGCTTTGAATCAGCAAGCATCGTCCGAGGCGTTTCAATTAGTGTCCTGTTCTTTCGTTCAGCTACTCCATTTTGCTGCGGAGTGTAAGGAGCACTAAATTCTTGCAATATACCTCTTTCATCACAGTATTCTTCCATCTTGTTGTTCTTAAACTCAGTACCATTGTCACATCTAATTCTTCTGATTCGGGCTTGGTACACGTTTTCAATCTTTCTGAACAATGCCATCAAACTTTCAAACGTCTCATCTTTAGACTTCAAAAATGATACCCACGAATGTGACACCTGTGTCACTGTGACCGTCAAACAAATGCCAAACCAATGAAATTTTGTATTTCATACTTGGGAATTGTGAAAATATGTGTATCATTTGCACATATCAATTCTTGTTCGATTTCGGGCTTTAAGTCGCTTTCTGGAAGGTTATACACGATCTGATGCGTAAATATAACCAGTTTAATGCAACAAACACTCCGGAATAGTGACATAGGCTTAACATACCTTAAATAACCTTTACATAACTTAGAAATAAGTTTTGGATGGTTTGGTATGCCGAAATCAAGTTTATTCGATCGCAGGGACTATTTGTGTCAAACTGCGAAACTATACCGATTCGTATGGTGTCGAACAGTCCGGAACTTGATCATAAGTTAAACATACCATATATAACCTAAATATGGCTTAGAAATAAGCTTTGATAGGTTCGGTGTGTGAAAACATGCTTATATGATCTTACAGGGACTAAAAGTGTCATAAACGGCGTAAGTTTGCATTTTCGCGCATATCTTACGTTCTGGACACATCTGGACATCCAAAATTTTTGTACACACTAAAATATTTTTGTTTTAGTGATCGCCATGCAAAAATTCCATTCGTCGCTTAATTTGGATCTATTTCGCGTCCGTTCGAGTTTCGTCGTAAATAACCGAACAACGTGACCGTACGACCAAACGAACCGACATCCGGGATATTTTTGAGCATGTTTTGAGTCCCCTATGCTTTAACTTCATTTTAGAGCCTTGAAATGAGGTTAACGGGGTTTAAACGCATCGAAAAAGGCTTTAAACACGTGCAGGGACCATTTCTGTCAATTTTGAAACTTTGCTGAACCTGATACATGCTAGGGTAGAGCGAGCCCTAAGGCCTATGCCCTAGCGCTACGCGAGCGCCTCATCTAGGCAGAAAGTGTGTTTTCAGCATCTGTTTGCAAATTCAGGGGCTGTTTTGGTAAATTCTTGGTGTGTTGAGCAAGTTTAAGTGCTCTCCAAGGCTTTGCACCTGCTCCTAACACTTGTATGGATGAGATTTATTCCTTAATGGCTAAACAAACCACTTGTGATGATCCTAGAGCATCACCACAAGTATAAATAGCCCATCCATTTCATTCATTCCTTGCTCATTCTTCTCATTCTTCTCTTCACATCTGCTTTGGAGCTCTCTCTCAAGCATTTGGGACTTTGTCTTCTTGTAGAAAAGATAGCAAGGACCTTAAGTGAGCTTCTTCATTCTTTTTCTTGCTTTTTCCTTATGTAGTGCAGAAAGTCAAACAGTTTGGCCAACAGTTTGACTTTCGGTTTTGACCATCAATTGGTCAAGTCAAAGTTCAATTGAACTTTGAAACGTGATTGTAATCACGATAGTTATAATCCTTCGCGGTTATAGCTGCTGATTACCACGTTAGCTAGTTGTAGTGTCGAGTCAAAGTTTCGGTCAAAATGCGTTTTAGCACGCATTTTGCCTCGGAACTACTTTAGGGTATCAAAACACTTTGTTTTGATACCAAATGAGTAGGTTAGACATGTTTTGACATGTCTAACACGACACTATTAGTTTGTGCTTGTTTAGGGTCGTGAGGTAAGCGGTCTAAACCACCGCTTAGCCTTTCGAACCCGACCCGTTTGGTCGATCTTTAGGATCCGACTAAGCTTAGTTAGTGATCATAGTTGCATAGGGAATAACCACTGAGGTTATACCTTATGATCACATAGGATTGGTTAGTCATTTGCTTGTTAGCTTGTATGCCCATAGGAAATGACCAAAATGCCCTTTTGAAGCTAAAATCCCTATTTTGCCTATGTGAACATATTTTTGACAAGTAATCTGATTTAGTAACATGTTTAGGGATAATTGGGCATGTAAGACTTGGCATAGCACATAGTTAACCATCCGAACATAGTTTTACGCTAACGACGCCTTATAGTAGCTTATGTTACCATAATGTGTCGAAACGGGTCAAGAGCACTTAGGTAGGCCTTTCAATCAGAATGTAGGGTCTATTAAATCATACCATATGAGTTCAATTACTCATTTGATTTATAGAACCTCATTCTATCCTATCTCCCGATTTAGGTCCGGTTATTTACATAGTTACCTATATAGGGTGCCGTTTGATTCCCTAATCACTCTAGCTTTGCTTGGTTGTTGTTCAAGACTTCTAAGCACCCTCAGGTGAGTACATAGTCTCCTCTTTTACTGTTTTCAAACTGTTTTGGGGTGGAACACATGTACCTACTTGATACTTTCATGTTTCCCATGTTTTTATATCATATACTTACTATGTTCAATAGTACATTATTAGTACACGATTTCATTGTGTTTTGCTATGTATGTTCACGTAACATGCTAGCACATTGATTTCCATATACTACATTTTGTCGCATATGCTCATCCAGCATATGGACACATTGTTTTACATTTTGAACCGTTGTAACCATATGATCATTTGAACCGTTGTAACCATTTGATCATATGAACCGTTGGAAACCATTTGACTATGTGAACCGTTAGTAACCATTGATTATGTGAACCGTTTATAACCGTTGACTAGATGATCCGTTGAATTATGTGAACCGTTTGTAACCATTTGACTATGTGAACCGTTAGTGACTATTTGACTATGTGAACCGTTAGTGACTATTTGACTATGTGAACCGTTTGTAACCGTTGATTGACACGAACTGTTTGAATCTGTTTGAACCGTTGGGTTAGGGAAGTGATTAGGTAACGGGGCGGGTATAATGTGTTAAAAGCATGGTGGATACGCCGCTGGTACTTCCTATATATAAGTGCTTTTAATACATTATATATCGTTGCGTTATCTAGATCACTTGGGAAATGGTAAACAAAACAAAGTTGTAATACAAGGTTTTCCAACAATATATTATACTATTCGAGTTTTATTCCATAAACGATTTACAAATCTGGATTTAATTAAACAAATGTTTTGGGGTTAAGAATCATGGCTACGAGATTTTTTTTATGAAATATAACCAATTTGATTTGAGTTGGTTATTTGTGTCGCAATACTATACTTTTCAAAACAAGGTTTTTAAATAAGTATTGCAATATGTAAAACGAGCCATGAATCTGAAACTCATACAAAACCTATGTACTCGCCGGCATTTTTATGCTGACGTACCTATTTTCACATGTGTTTCAGGTACAATAGTTGATGATGCTTGATTGATGATATTGGTGTATTCTCACATAGGAATGGATAAGGCCTTAGCGACTTCAAAACTTGGAGGATAATAGTTGTATTTATCTAATTTGTATCAAAACATTTAGTTCAATAATTCAATAAAACGAAACTATTTATTCCATGGTTGTGAAACAATGATTCTGTTACAACACTCCCCGACGTTTCCGCCACGTTTTGTTGTTTTACGTGGTCGGGGTGTGACAACGAAAATCTGGAATAATCGTAAGTTACTACAAGACAGTAGAGATCACCAGTTATACTTTTGACATTCACTGTGTAGGACCGGTTTTGATGTCGTACGATTGTGTAACGAACGTTTGACGTGCGGAATCCGTGAACGTGCATGACCGAACACACAATAACGTACTAGAACCGTGAATCTATTGAAAGATATGACATGTACAATACAAGAATCACGTAGAGAGTACTTTCTCTCTCTAGACTTGAATCTTCTAAATCACCAAATGAGCAAAAGTCTTAAATGAGAACCCTAATGGTTCTATTTATAGGCCAAGGTATACAGAGGTTCTCCTTATTTACCATTATGCCACCTTGCCTTTTAGTAACTAGATATTACAACATAATCCTAGATTTCTATAGTTTCAGCTACGGTTTGAATTGACGGAGGCGATAGACATTAATGCACCAACAGATTCCCCCTTGGATATTGCCGCAGTCAATCCGTAGTTAACCTCGTAGCGACTTGTTTTTGTCTCTCTCTTGTGTGTTCTTTAAGATTTAACGTCTTCAGCAAACACATACTCTGTCTTGCTCGAACAGAATCCCGGTGGATCTGTCTTCAACTTCAGCTCCCCCTTTCGGTAGTCTCTTCAGGCTCCCCCTTTCGTCAAGCTTCCGTGCTTTTGGGATCGACACCTAGCTTTCCTGTTACAAGCTCTTCCAAAATAGTTACCTGGCTCCTTGAATGCACACTCCCCATTGTGTTGAGCTTGTCTTCAGACTCCCCCTTAGACTCAGCTGTCGGGATCGTAGTCTGGCTTTCATTAGCCTCATACCTACACATACTTTAATCAACAATAAGATTTGACTTTATGCTTATCACTTGTATTTAAAATGATTAAATTGGTTTCAAATTAATGAGCCATTTATCCATTTCAAAAACAAAATATTTCTCATTTTAACAAACTCTCCCAACCCACTGTTCTTCCTGTTTCGCACTTAGAATTTTGAATATCAGCTCTCCAACATCAGTTGTCGAAAATCTTTTTGGATTTTTCAAAAATTTTATGCTAAAACACACTAAAATCTTTTTGGTTTTTTTGAAAGAAATGAAGTAAAGAAATATATACAAAAAATATTTTTGTGAGTTTGTGTAAGAGGATCATATCAATTTATGAGACAAATCACTAACACCGTTAAGCTTCATTTCATTTTAAGTTCTAAACAATTCACCTAGATTGTCAGTATATTGATCCACTTAAATTTTTACACAAAGTTCAACTGATCCGAGATACGATATTAATGTCTTAAGAACTTAAACTTATCCGTGTGTCCCACTACTTGAATATACTCCCGTATCCAGATCCCAATATTCAGTCTTACAGGTGAATATACCTAGATGATATCTGTAAGGGGTTAGTTGCGAAACCGTGAGAGCTCAGGTCAGAACTTCCGTTCAGCAGAGAGATGACGGTTCGACTTTAGGTGTGTCCCCTTTAGAGGATCTTTTGTTACAACAGCAATGACTATCAATTTTATTGTTTCATCAATTTGCTGAGGGTGGCGTTTTTTCAAGCATTTGCGAAAAGTATTATACGGGGACTAGGTCAGTAGTTCCATACAGCAGAAGTCCCGGGATAATACCCTAGATATCACTAAGCATAAAGACCTAGTATCTCAGAAAGAGGGACCTTTCAAACAAGATTTCGGGGGTTACCCATATATCCAAAAAGTTGTTACCCACGATATAAGCAAGTTTGAAATTTAGGTTTATATCTAGTCACAATCTACTAGATGTGTAAAAAACCTACTGGCATATCCGCAGTGAGATTGTTTATCACATTTTAACTTTCCATTTCTTTAGCAAGTTGTGACAGTCCACTAATGTACTATCATTTCCTCTTCTATTCAACAAAACTCATTTTTAGTTTTTTAATGTTTTTGACTTTTTCAAATTTTCTAATTTTTTAAAAAATTTTCTCCCCCTAAAATCAAAATATGTTTCAATTTTGATTTTCAAGGAAAATTTGAAAACAAACTGTACAAGAAACATGACATATTGATATCGAATCGCTTCAATTCTCCATCCATTTGACGTAAACAATCAGAACTCCCCCTGATAACAAACTATTTTCCCATTTAGATTTCAAAACACTTAAGTTTATTTTAATCAAAATGGTTTTTCCGGAAATTAGTTTTGTTTGTCTTTTCACAATCTTGGGGTTTCATCACATTGTTCTTCTTTAATCACTTGTCGGAAAGATAAATCAAGTACCACTTAATATCCTTGATTAGTCTTTTGAACTTCGAAATATCACAGTTACCAACCTGTGAATTTCTCAAGAAATGTGCCGATTCATGTTCCACGCTTACCAATCTGGGAACTCTGGCAAGTCAGGTTTTTCATTTAAATAGTTTCACCCAAGCCTGACGGTCCTTGGGTGATTTTGAATCCTTGTTCAACAATGGTGGAAAATTTGCATCATCCATTGTTAAATCAGAATTCTCAACTTTTACCTCATCACATGGCTCTTCTGGCTTTGATGAACCAGAATCATTGCCTGAACGTGGCTTGTCTGACTTTGATGAGCCAGATTCATCGCCGACATGTGGCTCCTTTGTTTCCAAAGAAACAGATTCATTGCCAGTAACTTTCTTCTTCTTCTTTCTCTCTTCTGTCCTCATATTTGTATCTGATGAATTCATCTTGCTTGACTTTGCAGTCGAGAAAAGTGATTCATCAGAACTCTTATTTTTACCAATAGATGAACCCGAGGACAAAATTTTCTCGAGATACTCTCTCGCCTTCTTCCTCTTCTTTCGCAGTCTATCCTTCTGCCCCTGAGAAAGTTTCACTTTCTTTTCTTGAACTTTAGGTTCTTGAACCTTCTGTTCCTTGGGCTTGACATTGACTGTCTTTTTCATCTGCTTCTGAGATTCAGCTCTCGATCTTCTCATTGATCTCATTAAGCAATCTCTAGTAATGTGACCTATGATGTTGCAGTTAAAGCATCTTCTCGTCTCATAATTCCAACTTTGGCAGTTAACAGCAATGTGTCCTTGATAACCGCATCGGTAACACACTCTGTTATCGTACCAATCACCATTTTCAGCCGAAATGCTCAAATCAAAACACTGTTTGGCTTGGTGATACTCCTTTTTCCTCTTGATTGCTGGATTTGACTTTTGAGCACTGTGGTCCGACCTGCACCACTTATTGCCAACAAGTTTTGAATTATCATTTTTTACTTTTTGTAATTTTTTATTTTGATTGGATGATCGATCTGATGATCTGTTATTTTCTTTTTGTACATTTTTCAAATTTTTATCTTTTTGTTTCTGTTCCACTTTCTTCTTCAAAGGTTTTTGCTTAGAGCATTCTCCCTTTTCAGTCGAATGTAGAACAGTTTTCTGAAATTTTTCTTTTAATTTCAAAAACAATTTTTGTTTTTCAATTTTTTCATTTTCATCATCACATTTCTCATCACAATCTTCAATTTTGACTTTGTCAAAATTTGTGACATCGTCACTTATTGGAATTGCATTGATCGGTTTTGGACAGGGGATATTCAAAAACTCAGATGATGTCACAAAACCTTTCAATTTCTTTTCAAGCTCATCAATTTTAGCTCTCGAATTCTCAGCCTCATTTTCAAGCTGAGATATTCTTTCAAGATGAGACTTGATTGATTTTTCATTTTCAATCTTAATGTTTTCAAGAACAGACTTTTCATTGACCAAAACTTTTATCTGTTCTTGAAATTTTGTTTCATTTGCTTTCAGATTATTGCTTTCAAGTTTTATCCAGAAATCTTCATTTTCTGAGGATTTCTTTTTCCTTTCAAAGTCTTTTTCTTTCTCATTCAAAACCTTGTTTTCTTATGTCAAACTGTTCAAATTACCCAACAGTTTGTCATTTTCAGTTTTCAACTTCTCACAGGTTTCTTTCAAACCCAATATCTGTTTATCATCATCTTTCATCTCAATCTGTTCCTTTCCCCTTTGGTCATCATTTTGGCTTTTCTTATTTTCAGCATTGATCACCATCTGTTCTTCAATCTTTCCAATGAGTTCACAAACCGTCAGCTGAGAAAATTCTCCCGAATTCTTCAAATTCAAGATATATTTTCTCCATTCTTCTTGAGGTAAAGTACTGACAAATTTCTCAACCCATTCTTCTGGTCTTTTGGTTATACCAATTTTCGTCATTGAACGAACCAGATGTCTATACCTCTCAATGATATTCTTTGTACTTTCACCTGGACAATTAGAAAACGAGTCAAATTCTTTCTCTAATACTTTCATCTTACTAATTGTTTCACTACTCATATTAAAGAAATTTCTATCAAACGCGTTTATCGAGACAATTCTTTTCAAGCAAAATAAGCTTTTTAAGCGATATCACAAACTAATTGTTTCAAGCTTTAGGTTTCAAGTACTGGCCGACAATTGATTTATCACAAACAATCTATTGGACCTTTAAAATTTGAACAAAGATATTAATCACATGGGCCTTCAAATGCACATTTTAAAAAGCCTACTGTCAACACAAATATATGATTGGACCAAAACAATTAAACTTCAATTCTCATCGGGCCGCAAATGACTTTAGATCTCATGCACAACAATCAATGATTTAATGATTGTAAAAGTGGCCGACAATCTGACACTTAATATCAATTGCAAACACATGCAAACACTTAATATCAAATGTCAGAATATTCAATTTGAAACACATGCAATCTTGGGCTATTCAATTAAGACTTTATCAATGAAACTTGATTGGGCCGCAAAATCCACTAACTCTTCAAACAAACAATGAGTTGTACTCAATTAAAATTGACCGATAATTGTGATTGGGCCGAAAAGTCTGTAGTAGGCTGACAACAATCCACTTAACTGACAACTCGTGAAAGAGCCACAACAATTTACGATAACCACAAGCAAACTGACACACAACCAGATAAATTCACATGATGATGCTTGACCGACAACTTTAATAATACTAGATTAATTCTATTGGGCCGCAATGTCCGACAACTTTTTAATTCGATTTTGTGATTGAACTGGTAATCCTAAGTGGGCTGACACTTGGTGTTAAACTATGATTGGGCCGTAAAATATTTGAATCTAATTGGACCTTCACAAGTCACAATCTCATTGGGATAACACTTAAAGACTTATCAAATATTGTGATTGGGCCGTGTGAGTTGTGAGCTGACAACAATGATATTAATGTTCAACTGTGGTTGGGCCAAACAACCCACTAAACCGACAAAATCTGTTCAATCAGTTTTGACTAGGCCGTATCTCGTTAAGTGCAATTGGGTCATTAACAGTTTTTAATGCAATATATTGATTCTAAGTTCACGTGATATCATGTCTGATTTTTGATTGAACCAACACTCAATGTCCGACAAATTCTCGTGGGTTCTAATGACCGATAACCACTTGTAATGTTGTGAAATCAGTACTGTCACGTTTAAAGCGGAATCAAACTTAGACTTTGAGCGGAATCAGAAGTGATGTCTTATGAGCGAAATCAATATGTCAAATTGAGCGAAATCAGAACACTAATTCCTCTAAAGCGAAATCAGATATGACATTATGAGCGAAACCTCAACCACACGAGTGAAACCTCTAATTTCGCTTTTACTGTATGAGCGAAATTAAGGTATTTCGAGCGAAATCATTGTTTTTCGAGCGAAATCAAACGTTTTTGAGCGAAATCAAGGGATTTTCGTGGGAAATCAGATATTTGACGCGAAATCGGACCTAAAACCTTCGATTTCTCCTAAACGGCTAGGAGTTTGGATCTGAAACTTGGTAGGGTTATAGATCAGGTGTTTTCGCACAACATATCAAAAAATCAGCCTATTCGGACCGTAAAATCCCATTCAATTGGACAAAAAATAGTGAAAAACGTGAAAGAATGAGTAGAAGATGAAGAAATGATGAAATTCGGATCAGAAAACGCTGAAATCTGGTACGAATCAATGTGTTTGATCAGTGCAATCGAGCTCCTAGCTCTGATACCACTTGTAAGACCGGTTTTGATGTCGTACGATTGCGTAACGAACCTTCGACGTGCGGAAACCGTGAACGTGCGTGACCGAACACACAATAACGTACTAGAACCATGAATCTATTGAAAGATATGACGTGTACAATACAAGAATCACGTAGAGAGTACTTTCTCTCTCTAGACTTTCTCTCTCTAGACTTGAATCTTCTAAATCACCAAATGAGCAAAAGTCTTAAATGAGAACCCTAATGGTTCTATTTATAGGCCAAGGTATAAGGAGGTTCTCCTTATTTACCATTATGCCACCTTGCCTTTTAGTAACTAGATATTACAATATAATCCTAGATTTCTATAGTTTCAGCTACGGTTTGAATTGATGGAGGTGATAGACATTAATGCATCAACACACTGGACCAAAAAGATCCATATGAAGTCTCTCTAAAGGTCTTGAAACTGAGTTGACTTTCGTTTGAGGGTGTGATTTCTTCTTCTGCTTGCCTTTGACACAGCTAATGCACTCCCCTTCCAGATGGAAACTTTTCAAATGAACACCAGTTACTAAGTCATTGTGCACTAGGTGATTCATTTTTCGCAGGTGAACATGACCCATCTTTCAGTGCCACAACTTTGATTCTTTTTCCGTTGCTCTTGAAATAAAGCAATGAGCCTGACCCGTGGTAGTAGTAGCAACACTCATGTCCAATCACGTACAAATCATTGACTCTAGGTGCTCTCATGATAACCCATTCTTCGGGAACAACAAATCCTGGTTTCAAGATCAAACATTCTTTGTCTGTGAAGTGCGTTGTATACTTTCTATCATAGATTTGAGAATACTCAGCAGATTATTCTCCAGCTCGGCAATGTAATTCACTCTTTCAAATGTAACAATTCCATTTGATAAAGTTCCTTCACCGATAATTCTACCTCCTTGATTTCCTGCAAAACCTACATAACCTCCATTAAACCCTCTAACATCATACAGCAGGGTCTTCTTCCCCGTCATGTGCCGAGAAGCTCAACTATCCATAATCCAACGTGAAACGGATCTTGAAAAGCTCCTGCACAATTCACAAACGCTTAGTTAGATTTTGATGCCACCCAAACCTCTTTTGACTCAGGTAGCTGGAAATTAAGAACAATTCTTTTGGTGATCAAAGGTGGAAAATTCTTGTCATTCATTTTTAAGCTCTCTTCAGATCCAACCTCAACCTCTTTGTATAAGAAAAAACTCATCTTTCTAAGGTTGACCAGATGATTGGCCTTTCTTTGGAACATCTTTCTTCTCATACTTTTGCATTTCTTTCTCAAGTTTCACATAGTAATCCAAAGGAACATTCATCTTTACCGGTGTAATAGAAGATGATTGTTTTTCTGACTCTGAAACCTTTGGTTTTGAAGAACTTGTTTTCTTTTCAACAACTTTTGGCTTCCATGTTTGTTGAGATGACGCAACCCGTTTGTAAAACTTGTCATTTTTAGTTACCATATTTTTAACAGGTTCAATTTTGACTTTGATGTTTTCATTTTTCAAAACCTTTTTTCTCAACAACCATTGGAGCTTTTCTTTTCACATCAACTTTCCTTTTCTGAATCACAACAACTTCAGTCTTAGGCTTCAAGTTGGTACACTTTCGTGCAATATGTCCAACTTGATTACATTTGAAGCATGTTCGGGTGTCAACTACCTGACTTGTGCCTTCAGACTGAGGCTGTGAGACCTTCTTCTCAAAGAACTCTTTGTTTGATTTTAAAAAGATTTTAGATTCTTCATCAGAAAGTGAACTCGAACTTGAACTTTTCACAAACACCTTTTTCACAGCAAACCTTCTGTTTTGAACATTTTTTTCTGATAATTCTTACCACCCTGATATCCACCTGACCATTTGTTTTGATTATTGTTATAAAAACGCGGTGGAACAACAGGCTTCTTGTAGTAAGCTTTATCTTTTTCAAAATTCATTTGCCTCTTTCTTTGTTTCAACCCTTCAATTTCTGACACATCAATCTCAATCAACTTGAACACATTTGTCAATTTAGCAATATTAACATTCTCCAATGGAAACTCAGAATCCGAGTACAACTTATCCGATGTCGACATCTTGTACATGACAAGAGTAGGTTCTTCATTTAAGTTGTTTTTGGGTTTTGGTTTCGGAATGTATTTGTCCAAGAAACATCCATCTTCCTCAGTAGTGTCACTTTCAGATTTCAAAACATTTTCAGCCATGCTTTTAACAATTTCAGTTTGAACACTATCGTCATCGGAAGATGAAGTGAATGTGACATCAATTGTGTCCGGAAGTTTCACTTCATTAACATCTTCATCATTAACCAACCCTGATTGTTTCTTTGAATAATTGTTTAGAACTGGTGGTGGAACTTGATGATAACCCACCCCGGTTCCATCAGAGTATACATCTTCGCCTGCTTTGTTCTTTCCAATTGGTTTGGGGACAATATGTTGGAGAACAAAGCTTGCGGAGTTGTAACTGCTCAGTTTCAACTGAATGCGTTCATTTTCAATTTTAGCTTCTTGAAACTGAAGCTTCAACTTAGCAATTTCATCCAGTTGTTGGTTGATTAACTCTTCTTTCACCCTAAGAACTCCTGACAGTTGAAGATTTTCTTTTGTTGTTTTACCATTTCTTTCATCAGAATCTTTAACCGTCCGTTTTAGCTTCTCAAATTTTTCTGAAATCTGACGATTTTCAAGAACTAACTTTTCGTTTTCTTTCCTAACTCTTTCTATGTCATTTTTATCATTTTCAATTTTCTCAGTTAATTCTTTTAATCTGTCATTCGAAGCTTTCAACAATTTATCACGGTTTAAGATCTGATCTTTAACACTTCTGACTCTACCAGTCAGTTCTTCAACTTTTTTACCACTGAGGTAAGTAATTGTACTACAAACTTTGCACTCTTTCATGCAATTTTTTGCAGTCGTTTTCAGATTTTATTTTCTTACCTGTCTCGTGTGTATCATTTGAACTGACCTTATCTTTGGACTCAGTTCCAGAAGCAGAATCTACCTCTAGTTCTTTTGCAGCAAGAACTTTTTCTGCCATCTTCTTCAAGTTTTCAGCGGTGAATTCTTGTGATGTATCAATGATCACATCATCAATCTTCTTTGGCAGCTGCTCTTTTTCTTTCTCTTTTTCTTTCTCATCAGTTTCTCCTCCTCCCCACCATAATCTTTGCCAATCCTCTTCTTCTTCAGCAATTTGTTGAATTATAGTATCAAGACTAATGGACTTTGGATCAACAACAATGTTTCCTATGGGAACAAGATAACATTCTCTATCAACATCCCATCTTTTTGCCTTTTTAGCTTCATTGAATGTAGAAGACATTCTGATCATCCTGGTTTGAGCTTTCATCTTTCTGTTGACGAACTTCTCTTTTTCATTTCTGTTGTCTTTAAAAGGAACAGGCTTTGCCACAAACGCATATCCTACCGCATCCTCTTCTGGTAACAATTCGCTCCAGTCAAAACATTCGTCATCATGAATAACAACAAGAGCTCTAGATTTTTCTTTGGGGGTATCTTCAAGCTGCTTCATTCTGGGTGGTTCTGATTTTTTCTGATGATAGATCGCTCTTTTGTAGTAATCTTCACGAAATGGATTTGAAGTATCATCAACTGGTGCGTTACGACATTCTCTTTTGAAATGTCCTTTTTGTTTACACCTGAAGCACGTGACTTTTGATTTGTCAAAGCCAAGTTTTGTGGACGGCCCTCCGATAGAATGTCTACCAGTAATCTCCATGAACCGTTGTGCTCGTCGGACTGCACTAGCCATACACCACCTAATGTCGATCAACTCCATCTCTTCAGGGTCGATCTGATCGTAATCCTCCTTGGTGAGGTTAGTGTTTCCAATCTTGCCTGCCACAAGGCTCTCATATGACTCTAGCACAGAAGCTAAGAACACCATCTGCTGTTTTGCTGATTCTTCGCTGAAATTTTGAGCATTCTTTAAATCCACAGCAATGTTGCATTGAAACAAGTTCTTTGAAGCTGATTGGTTTGAAGTTGACGAAGAACCACTGTGAAAACCACTGCTTGAATTCTCTTTACTTGATGTGTTAGAATGTTCAGCAGAAAAAGCTGTCTTAGGAGACACATTCTTGGGAATCATACTTCTTGTATAGTACAGCTCCACATTCTGCTGGTATGAGGAATGATTGACTTTGTTTGATTTCTTTATCTCCAGCTCATGACTCTCTTGTCTTTCAATCAACAAATCAACCGTCAGATTCTCCGACTTGATTGTATTCTTCAACATCAAGGCAAAGTATTGCCAATCCATCTCATCCGGCAACGAGTCAAACAATTTGTCCACTAATTCTTCTCGAGCATATACAACCCCGTGTCTTGCCAGCTCCAACTTCAAGTGCCCAAATCTCTCAATCATCTTAGAGACAGATTCATTTTTTAAACAACCAAATAAATCAAACTCTTTTCTTAACAGTTTCTTTTTGTTTTTTACTATTTCAGCACTACCCACGCATTTCACTCTTAATTTTTCCCAAAGAGCTGTAGCATTGGTGTACTCAATCAAAGAGATTATGTTGTCTCTGACAGACTGATGAAGCAATGCAATGCACTTTTGTTCAGCAACAAATTTTCTATATCTTCAGTTTGTGTCAGATTTTCACCATGTTGTCCTCCATCATTGAATCCATTCTTTAAACTTTTCCAGCTTGGATACGCAAACGCTTTCAACCACGCTTCAAATCTTTTGGCCCACCTAATGTACTCTTCAATCGCCATCAACTTTGGAGGTTTGTTATATGTGTCGTATGCACTCTCCACACTTAAAGCATCAGACAAAGTTTTCTTCGCACTCGAAGTGTTCTCATTGGTGTTGTTAGAAGTATCATCTCTGGTGTTTCCCGCAAAGGCAAACATATCACTGAAAGGATTCATAAAACTCGTCCATCTTTCAAGTACCTGAAAAGTCAACAAACACTTAGAAAAATTTTTGGAATTTTGAAAATCTCAGTTTCAAACGGAATTAGTTGAAACGAAATTGCTTCAAACGAAATTCCAAATCAAACGGGATTAAGAGTTTCAAACGGGATTACAGATTTCAAATGATATTACCAACAGATATCTAATTCCGTGCGGAATTAGGTCAATTTCAAACGAAATTAGGCCAACTGAAACGGAATTAAGTTCTTTGAAGCAGAATTAGTAATTCCGTTTGAATGGTTCAAGCAGAATTAAATCCTGTTTGAAATTCACTGCACTTTTCAAACGAAATTAAGTACCAAGTGTAATTTCATGCGGAATTACAGTGAAATTCTCAAACGAAATTAGGATGACGTCATTATTTTCAAATCTGTTTTCAAGCGGAATTACAAGTTTTGTCCAATTTTGATCGAATTAAGGTCCAATTCTTTCAAGGATTACTTAAAACTGTGTTTCGCTTGATATATGTGAATTTTAAGCCATTTCAACCGTTAAATTTTGTTTAAATCAGAAAAGAATGAGTAGAAGTGAGAGAATCCGATGAAATCAAGCTGAATTGGTATGAACTCCTCGTCCTGAGCTCTGATACCACTTGTTGGATCGTCGTGTGACCCTAACGAGTCAATCCGATGAGTTCAGCATCAAAAACAAAGGCGGAATCAGTGTAATTGATATAAAACAGCTTTTTCCTTTCTAATTATCTTCTTTTATTATGTTAGTGCATACATCTGCGTAGGTCCCCTTGAGTCTTATGGATCTTCACAGAATTGTCAATCCGATCAAGAGTGCGGGATCCTCTTGATCAAAATAAGCAGAAAACGTGTAGGAACAAAACTCACTTTCAACTAGGTTTCTATTGTTTATCAAACTTGCGTATTACAATCAATCAAAACCCTATTATGTCTAAGCCTAGCTCTCACGAAATTACTTTCTCTCAAAACATTGTTTTTGGTTGATTAACCTAAACCCTAAAACCTAACCTTGTTTATATAACACAAGGTTTACAAGTTGGACTAGGGTTTCCTACATGGACAAGCCCAATTCGTCCCCCTAGACCCAATGTGGGTTTAGTTTAGCCCAAACTCAATTATCTCACTAATACAAAGCTAAACCCACCGTTTATCATTTAACTAATTACAAGATATCCAAAGACCAAATCTAAGCTGCTGTCACAAAATATGCACCAACACACTCCCCCTTGACAATAGCTTCATAAAACTTTGTCTTCAGTCTTCTTGCAATCTTCATGTAGTCTTGCACTGTCTTTGGTCTTTGATAGCTTCAGCTTCAATAGCTTCTGTCAGCAACAGACTCCCCCTAAGCTGATGCATCCAATCACCAAATCTTCAACACGTTAGCACTTGAGTAAACTCCAGTTTAGGATTTGCACAGCAATCTTCAAACTCTTCAACTTTGTCTGCAATATAGAAAGGAGGTTCTACAATGCATCCAATCAAACTCTCATCTTCACACTTCACAACAACTTCTCAGCAACAAACTGCTTCAATCTGTATACTATAAAACAAACATCTCGAGAAACCATAAGAATTTTTCAACAAAGTTAAATAAATTATTATTTTTCAAGAGATAGTTAAACTGTATTACAGATTAAGCATTTTCAATTTCATCACCAACACGCAAAACTGTTGTCCAACACAGAAGAACCTGCATGATTTAAAAATTTTGAACTCACTTTCTAACACCGTCTCCCCCTATCAGTAACAATTCCTCCAAGAATAACAGTTTTCCGTACGTTAAGAATTTTAAAACAGAAAAAGACACTATTTTTGGATTTTTATATTTTTCTGAAAGCAAGTAAATACAAAAGCAATAAACACTCTATTTTTGTGAGAATCACTGGTAAGAAGATCATATCAGCACAATCAAACTGTTTCACACAATTAGATAATTCTTTATTTAATTTTTTTTAGTGAAAAGCAGTTCAAGACGATTACCAGTATTGTTTGTCCACTTAAACAAAATGCATGAACATTTCAAGTACCATTACCGTATGATACGTTAAGGTAATTTTAATACTGATATACTAGTGTGTCCCACTTCAGGATATACCCCCGCGATCAAGGTATGCACAAAGATTCATCATAGTAGGTGAGTATACTGAATTCATCCATTTTATTTTTCAACGATAGATAATTGGTGAACAGGTCAGTACTTCCGTACAGTAGAGAGACCAAAATATCTTATCGAGGGCTAAGACAGATACCATTTTTGGTACGAATTATGCATTTTGCATTTTTTAAATGACTCTCTATGAGAGCTTCTTTATTTTCAAGGTTTTGGCATTTTTAGCTCTTTTAAGATATCCTGGGTGTGTCTAGGTCAGCATGTATCTGGATGCAGCAGAAGGACACCCCTGATATCCCCAGATGATATAACAGTATAAAGACCCAAAACCTCAGATTTTGGCAATCTATCAACGCAAGATTTAAGGTCATTAAACCATACACCACTGATGTGTTCCCCACTCATATTCAGTTCATTTATGTTTATATCACATTGGTAAGTTGATTATTTCATGCTTTTGCCTACTGGTACATCGTATGATGAAGCTGCTATCACACTTAAGCAATTTTGGTTCAATTTCAGTGTGACAGTCTAACTTGCTGATGTACTATCATTTCTCCTTTTTCACACAGTGATAACTCATTTTTGATTTTCTATTTTTTTTATGTTTTTGATTTTTCAATTTTTTTTGTATTTCTGATTTATTTTTAAGAAAAGTAGTAAATTATTTACAAAATTCTTATGAAAAACCAGTTATTCAGGATTCCTCATCCCGTTGAGTTCGACTAAATGTTCAAAGCGAGCCCTGTCAAATGCTTTAGTATAAAGATCTGCCAGGTTATCTTCTGTGTCGACTCAGCACTAAATGTTCAAAGCGAGCCTGTCAAATGCTTTAGTATACATATCAACAATCTCACATCCCCCTTCATGTGCCTAGAGCAGCCACTATCAACATAAGTTGATAATACTCCTTAGCAGCTCCTGCACATACTAACTAAGAAATCCGTTAGATTGGGGGACCCAAGCCTTAATGGTCTTGGGTCGTCCAAATTCACCAACCACTGGAACATTCATCCAATATCCATTACTCCTAACTGGAGTCTTGGATCTCAGACCTGTTGGAAATTGATTTTGATTTTCATAAGGTCTCTGGTCCTGAGGTGTCACACCTCGACCACGTAGAACAACAAAACGTGGAGGAAACGTCAGGGAGTGTTTTAACAGAATCATTGAATCACAACCATGGATTAAACAAATTTCGTTTTATTGAATTAAATGAGTTACAATGTCTTAACAATAAAGAAACATAACAAAAATTAACTAGTCTTGCATCTTTTAATGTCACTATGGTCTCGTCCAATCCTATGTGAGCATGCATCAATATCATCATCAAATATCATCAACTATTGTACCTGAAACACATGTGAAAATACATCAGCATAAAAATGCCGGCGAGTACATAGGTTTTATGAAAAATAGGATCCATGACTTAGGTTTAAGAAAATGTTTAACCAAAAACTTGTCATGAATCCAGTTTAAGTGTTTGCTTTTATAAAACGTTTGAAAATCGATGATAGATATGTATAGTTAAAAGAATGATGTAAGGTTAAATGAATAACCAAGTAAAAATGAGTTTGTATAAAACAAACTGTTTTGTAAAACAATGTCTTGCGAAAAATATGTTATTTGTGTAAAAATGTATAAATCCAAATGAATGATTTAAATAACGCTACGCCATGTAATATAATACAAGCACTTATATATAGGAAGTACCAGCAGCGTATCCACCATGCTTGTATCACATTACACACGTCTCGTTACTCAAATCACTTACCGACATAAACCACCAATGTAAATTGCCCATGTCTAAACCGTTGTCGAATGTCAATCAAGTATTGTGTAAACAAACTGTCATGTATGGCAAGTGAAATATGTAACAACCAAACCATAGGTAAGAATGCACAAACAATGTACTAAGTATGTGACGGATGGACATACATAGCATGATACCAAGTATAAGATGTCTTGTAAAACGATGTACTAAGTATGATGAACATACATAGCATGAAATGTTATGTAAAACGATGTACTAAGTATGCACACAATGGGCATACATAGCAAAAACATAATGAAATCATGTACTAATACTGTACTAATGAACATAGCAAGTATATGATATAAAAGCATGAAATCATGAAAGTAACAAGTAGGCACATGTGTTTCACCCCAAAATGTTTGAAAACCAGTAAAAGAGGGGTCTATGTACTCACTTGAGGGTGCTTAGAAGTCTTAGGATAACCACCAAGCAAAGCTAAAAGATCACGGAATCAAACGGCACCTATATAGGTATCTACATTAATAAACGGACCTATCGGAGGATCGGGTAGTACAAAGGTTCGTAAACCAAATAAGTATGGGAACTTATTTAATATGGTTTAACAAAGCCTACGTACTAAAACGAAACCTATCCTAAGTGCTTTTGACCCATTACGACCCGTTTAGGTAGCTTACGCCACTTTAACGCGTCGTTTGCGTAAAACGCGTTTGGAATTCCTAACTAGTCCTATGACAAGCAAGATATGCCTTAACATGTTTAATATTGTTGTTAAATCAGTTTAGATGTCAAAAATTAAGTTACATATGCTTAGAATGAATTTTGTTGAAAAAAGGGTATTTTGGTAATTTACCTAAGGCATATAAACTACCTATCATATAACTAACTAAACGTCGTGACCATAAGGTATAACCTCGGAAGGTTATTCCCTATACAACTACGGTCACCTATTGTGTTTGGTCGGATCCTAAAGATCGACCAATGGGTCGGGTTCGTAAGCATAAACGATTGATTAGATCGCTTACCTTTACGACCCTAAACAAGCACAAATCTAAAAGCGACAAGCTAAACATGCTAGAACATGTTTAGTAAAGTTAGAAAACAGGTTTGGTATTAAAACAAACGGTTTTAATACCCTAGAGTAGTTTGGTTACAAAATACGCGAGAAAACGCATTTTGGCCGAAACTACGACTCGTCACTAAGCCTAGATAACGTGGTAATCAGTAGGTATAGTTACTAGGGACTATAACCATCATGATTACGCTCACGTTATGAAGTTCAAACGAACTTTGCATTGACCATAAACTGGTTAATGCAGAAAGTCAAACGCAGTTTGACTTTAACGCTAAAACGAATGAAAAACGCGAAAGAATACTTAAAGAAGGTCCCCGCAAGATTCGAACCCGATTCACTCTCAGGTAGGAAGCATATACTTCCACTTAGAGAGTGTAGAATCAGATTCAAATGTGAGGAAGAATGAAATGGGTGAGGGGTATTTATAGATTTCCTTGAACCGTTAAGATTGTTCGTCGAAAAACGTGATTTGATCTAGACCTTACATGTGGGCACATGGTTTTCAAAAACCATGGGAGCCCCTAATGTGGACTATGTTCATTGAATACCATCCCATGGTTTTGCAAAACCATGGGTGAAAACCATTAACACTTCAAAATGGACTAGGTTCATTGAATCTGCCAGAAATTTCAAAAATGGTCCCTACACTTGTAAAACATGATTTTTTGGCACTTTTAAACCCCTTTAACCTCATTTCAAGGCTCTAAAATGATATTAAAGTATAGGGAACTTAAAATATCCTCAAAGACATCACGGATGTCGGTTCGTTTGGTCGTACGGTTGCGTTATTCGCTTAATTACGACGGGAGTCGTAACGAACGCAAAAACGATCCAAATTAAGCGACGAATGGAATTATCATACCAAACACTAAAATAAAATATTTTAATGCTTACATAAATTTTTGGAAGTCCGGAAGTATTCAGAACGTAAAATATGCGCGAAAATGCAAACTTATGCACTTTTTGACACTTTTAGTCCCTGAATGAGCATAAAGTTTATTTTTGCGCACCAAACACCTCAAAGCCTATTTCTAAGCTATGTAAAGAATATTTAGGGCATACTTAACATATGATCAAGTTCCGGAAGGTCTGTTACAGTACAAATTGACATACTTTCGCAGTTTGTCGAATTTAGTCCCTATAAGCGAATAAACTTGATTTCGGCATACCAAACCATCCAAAACTTATTTCTAAGTTATGTAATGGTTATTTAAGGTATGTTAAGCCTATTTCACTGTTCTGGAGTGTTTGTTGCATTAAACTGGTTATATTTACGCATTAGATCGCGTATAACCTTCCCGAAAGCGATTTAAAGCCCGAAATCGAACAAGAATTGATACGTGCAAAAGATACATATATTTATACAGATCCCAAGTATGAAATACAATATTTCATTGGCTTGGTATTTGTTTGATGGTGGTGGTGACACAGGTGTCACAGTCTCCCCTACTTTAGGAAATTTCGTCCCGAAATTTATTCGTAGGAGTCTATCTGTGACTTTGTGTCAAAAAGCCACCAAAGATATGCAAGGCAATATCCTGTCATTTCCTTAACGGAGACTCTTCAGAAATGGAAATGAAGGAAAAATCAGGGATATTCATTTCCCTTCGAGGGAAAATTTTCAGAAACGAAAAATGCACAGAATGAGTCATTTTCCTTAATGGGTATCCTTTAGAAACGAAAATGCACGGAATGAGTCATTTTCCTTAATGGGTATCCTTTAGAAATGAAAATGCACGGAATGAGTCATTTTCCTTAATGGGTATCCTTTAGAAACGAAAATGCACGGAATGAGTAATTTTCCTTAATGGGTATCCTTTAGAAACGAAAATGCCCGGAATGAGTCATTTTCTACGATTTTTCAGAAACGAAAATGAACGGAATGAGTCATTTTCCATAATTTCTTCAGAAACGAAAACAAACGGAATAAGTCATTTTCTACAATTTCTTCAGATACGAAAATGAACGGAATGAGTCATTTTCCACAATTTCTTCAGATACGAAAATGAACGGAATGAGTCATTTTCCACAATTTCTTCATATACGAAAATGAACAGGGTTAACTCTAGATACACGACAAAACTTGCTGTGGTTTCTGTGCACTAAATTCCATAATTATGTATGCATCCATAATTACGTAATTCCTTGCACAGTCCGCACAGTTTGTTTTGTAATGTTTGGGGGAAGAATATCAAACTTGTGATGAGGGTGACTAGACTACCATAGGGTCCTTTTAATTAGATCGACAGATGATCTTTTTAACTAGGCCACCAAGGAGTCCTTTCAGCTATATCATCATATGATATTCCTAACTAGATTTTTGGATCAATCTGTTTAGCTAGACCACTCAAGGGGTCTAATTATGGAATAGTACAATATAATCCAAGGGTCTTTACTATTACGTAAAAGCCCATTGAGGATTTAATATAGTACCTTTGGATATCCTACTATGAATCCCTTATACGAATGATATGGACGATTCAACGAGGATTTGGATAACAAAAACTTGGATTACACCAAAAGCATAAAAGGGAACACATAAGCACATAATCACATAGTTGCTTAACTCAGTTATTAATTTGTTATCTTTGGACGCAGATACTTAAAGTACACCAGGAATCCAATCTGTGGATTTCATTTGGCACTTTAATCATTTTCAAGAATCTATCTATGAAGATAGAAAAATCTTAATAAGAATTCGGCTTTGTCCTTATTGAATTGTAATGTACGTATTGAATCATACAGAGATTTTAATTAAGGACGCCGATGAATGTTACTCACCCACAAGGATCTAATTATGAGGATAGAAAGATCCTATATGGATTTTGGAGTTTGTGTAACGAAAGGTGTTCCGACACCCTGCACTAGGCGTGCTTACGTCGATACACAAGGTAGAAAGTTCATGAGGTTGAGGTGCTAGATATGCCAAGGCGACATATGAAGCAGAAATTGAAGGTTAAGCAGCAACAAGATTGTAACAGCTTTTCTTTGGATTGCAAAGCGGCACATGTTAACCAAATGTCCCCATCGTCCACTGTGGGTACACTTAAAACAGGGTATTTGATTCGGATGATGACGGTGGCATTAATTGCACCAAGGAGCAGTTCCCTTATACAGCTTCATCCCTGAGGCGAGTCATGGTGGTAGCTAAATCAACGGTCCTCTTGAGTACGACGCCTATTCGCTGGGTAATTGCAGCACCAGGTTTAGACATTTGAGTATTGTTGCGATGAAGAGGCATCTTGAAGACAATGGAAGGCATAGGAGGAAACAAGCAAAAGATAGTCAAAAGGGAATGACAACGCATGAAGATTGTGACCATTTGTTTGTTACCAAAGGCAAACAAATGAGATAGTGACTAATCAAAGTTAGCGGGTCAATATAATGTATCGCGAAGACATGCTCGCCTATAAGTGGACACTCACCCCAAGAGTTCCCAGGTAAGAGTGACTGGTCCGATACTGCGGATTTGTACGAACACTCTAGCCTTAGACAGAAAACTCAGGATACAGGCACCCACTCTTCCAGTTTGCACGTGTTCACATTATTTAGACCCAAACTTTGACGAAATTTTGAAAACTTAAAGGGTTCAAAACCTTATAACAAAGGGTTCAAAACCTAGTAATCAATCATCCTAGAACAGATGATTAGTTTTCAAAGCAGATCAAATTTATGTTCTTGTTGTGGTTGTCACCAAAGGATAAGTGACGGTATTGTTTTATGACTAAACGCAAGTAAACTCGCGTTAGGGTCCTAGGAAGGTTATAGTCTAGGTCAAAGCATTACTAATAACCTAATTCTCTATAACCATTGGTTCTGATACCAACTTTTCTGTCACACCCCGACCACGTAAAACAACAAAACGTGGCGGAAACGTCGGGGAGTGTTGTAACAGAATCATTGTTTCACAACCATGGATTAAACAAATTTCGTTTTATTGAATTAAATGAGTTACAATGTCTTAACAATAAAGAAACATAACAAAAATTAACTAGTCTTGCATCTTTTAATGTCACTAAGGTCTCGTCCAATCCTATGTGAGCATGCATCAATATCATCATCAAATATCATCAACTATTGTACCTGAAACACATGTGAAAATACGTCAGCATAAAAATGCCGGCGAGTACATAGGTTTTATGAAAAATAGGATCCATGACTTAGGTTTAAGAAAATGTTTAACCAAAAACTTGTCATGAATCCAGTTTAAGTGTTTGCTTTTATAAAACGTTTGAAAATCGATGATAGATATGTATAGTTAAAAGAATGATGTAAGGTTAAATGAATAACCAAGTAAAAATGAGTTTGTATAAAACAAACTGTTTTGTAAAACAATGTCTTGTGAAAAATATGTTATTTGTGTAAAAATGTATAAATCCAAATGAATGATTTAAATAACGCTACGCCATGTAATATAATACAAGCACTTGTATATAGGAAGTACCAGCGGCGTTTCCACCATGCTTGTATCACATTACACACGTCTCGTTACTCAAATCACTTACCCAAATAAACCACCAATGTAAATTGCCCATGTCTAAACCGTTGTCAAAAGTCAATCAAGTATTGTGTAAACAAAATATCATGTATGGCAAGTGAAATATGTAACAACCAAACCATAGGTAAGAATGCACAAACAATGTACTAAGTATGCGACGGATGGACATACATAGCATGATACCAAGTATAAGATGTCTTGTAAAACGATGTACTAAGTATGATGAACATACATAGCATGAAATGTTATGTAAAACGATGTACTAAGTATGCACACAATGGGCATACATAGCAAAAACATAATGAAATCATGTACTAATAGTGTACTAATGAACATAGCAAGTATATGATATAAAAGCATGAAATCATGAAAGTAACAAGTAGGCACATGTGTTTCACCCCAAAATGTTTGAAAAACAGTAAAAGAGGGGTCTATGTACTCACTTGAGGGTGCTTAGAAGTCTTATGATAACCACCAAGCAAAGCTAGAAGATCACGGAATCAAACGACACCTATATAGGTATCTACATTAATAAACGGACCTATCGGGGGATCGGGTAGTACAAGGGTTCGTAAACCAAATAAGTATGGGAACTTATGTAATATGGTTTAACAAAGCCTACGTACTAAAACAAAACCTATCCTAAGTGCTTTTGACCCATTACGACCCGTTTAGGTAGCTTACGCCACTTTAACGCGTCGTTTGCGTAAAACGCGTTTGGAATGCCTAACTAGTCCTATGACAAGCAAGATATGCCTTAACATGTTTAATATTGTTGTTAAATCAGTTTAGATGTCAAAAATTAAGTTACATATGCTTAGAATGAATATAGGCGCAAAAAGGGTATTTTGGTAATTTACCTAAGGCATATAAACTACCTATCATATAACTAACTAAACGTCGTGACCATAAGGTATAACCTCGGAAGGTTATTCCCTATACAACTATGGTCACCTAATGTGTTTGGTCGGATCCTAAAGATCGACCAATGGGTCGGGTTCGTAAGCATAAACGATTGATTAGATCGCTTACCTTTACGACCCTAAACAAGCACAAATCTAAAAGCGACGAGCTAAACATGCTAGAACATGTTTAGTAAAGTTAGAAAACAGGTTTGGTATTAAAACAAACGGTTTTAATACCCTAGAGTAGTTTGGTTACAAAATACGCGAGAAAACGCATTTTGGCCGAAACTACGACTCGTCACTGAGCCTAGATAACGTGGTAATCAGTAGGTATAGTTACTAGGGACTATAACCATCGTGATTACGCTCACGTTATGAAGTTCAAACGAACTTCGCATTGACCATAAACTGGTTAATTCAGAAAGTCAAACGCAGTTTGACTTTAACGCTAAAACGAATGAAAAACGCGAAAGAATACTTACAGAAGGTCCCCGCAAGATTCGAACCCGATTCACTCTCAGGTAGGAAGCATATACTTCCACTTAGAGAGTGTAGAATCAGATTCAAATGTGAGGAAGAATGAAATGGGTGAGGGGTATTTATAGATTTCCTTGAACCGTTAAGATCGTTCGTCGAAAAACGTGATTTGATCTAGACCTTACATGTGGGCACATGGTTTTCAAAAACCATGGGAGCCCCTAATGTGGACTATGTTCATTGAATACCATCCCATAATTTTGCAAAACCATGGGTGAAAACCATTAACACTTCAAAATGGACTAGGTTCATTGAATCTGCCAGAAATTTCAAAAATGGTCCCTACACTTGTAAAACTTGATTTTTTTTGGAACTTTTAAACCCCTTTAACCTCATTTCAAGGCTCTAAAATGATATTAAAGTATAGGGAACTTAAAATATGCTCAAAGACATCACGGATGTCGGTTCGTTTGGTCGTACGGTTGCGTTATTCGCTTAATTACGACGGGAGTCGTAACGAACGCAAAAACGATCCAAATTAAGCGACGAATGGAATTTATCATACCAAACACTAAAATAAAATATTTTAATGCTTACATAAATTTTTGGAAGTCCGGAAGTATTCCGAACGTAAAATATGCGCGAAAATGCAAACTTATGCACTTTTTGACGCTTTTAGTCCCTGAATGAGCATAAAGTTTATTTTTGCGCACCAAACACCTCAAAGCCTATTTCTAAGCTATGTAAAGAATATTTAGGGCATACTTAACTTATGATCATGTTCCGGAAGGTCTGTTACAGTACAAATTGACATACTTTCGCAGTTTGTCGAATTTAGTCCCTATAAGCGAATAAACTTGATTTCGGCATACCAAACCATCCAAAACTTATTTCTAAGTTATGTAATGGTTATTTAAGGTATGTTAAGCCTATTTCACTGTTCCGGAGTGTTTGTTGCATTAAACTGGTTATATTTACGCATCAGATCGCGTATAACCTTCCAGAAAGCGATTTAAAGCCAGAAATCGAACAAGAATTGATACATGCAAAAGATACACATATTTATATAGATCCCAAGTATGAAATACAATATTTCATTGGCTTGGTATTTGTTTGATGGTGGTGGTGACACAGGTGTCACATGAGGGTTCCTATATACATTTGGACTATTTGACCTTTGGAAATTTTGATTTTGAAACCTTGAATTTTGATTCCAAGAAGCATTATTGTTGTAGTTTCTAAAGTCATTGTTATAAAAAGTTCGACCACCATTATTTTGGTATCAATTTTTATATTGACCTTGACTTCTGAAATTATTAGAATTAAAATTGTTCATTCTTGGTGAACTGCTTCTAGGTCTCTCATTTCTGCCTGGTGGAGATCTAGGCTGAAATCTAGGTTGATTTCTTTGAAAACGAGGAACTTGTGGAGTTCCATTTTCAGCCTTATCTACACCAACAGAAACATTCTGTGGTTGCTTAGGAGCAGATTTCTTTGGAGAATTTGATCCTTTCTCCTCACTATCACCTTTCTTCTCAGGTGATTTCCCTCTCTGTTTGTCACTCATTTGCGCTTCACTATTTTTGTTAGGACAGCAACTAGCTACATGTCCCTTTATGTGACACCTGAAGCACGATCTCCTTTTCAAAGACTTCTTTGCTGGAGTCTCTGAGATAGATCCCTTATCAGATGGTGATGATGCCTTCGAAGAATTTTGTTCAGTTTGCTTGGATTCAGATATTCCTTTGTTTTTATTTTTAGCAAACTCTACATTTGATTCATTTTCAATAACAGTGGTTTCGTTTTTCATATCACCACCCTGAACAAAATTAATCTTTTTAACAAAAGTTTGATTTTTGCTCTTAGTAGGTGAATTTTTCTTTTTCAAAGGTTCCCTGTTATTATTCTTCTTAGCATCATCACTCTCAGACCCCTCACCTTGACTTGATGTGGATGCGAAACTACTTGGTGCGGTTGACATAAAGTCTGCTAGCTCATCTTCATCAGGCAGGAAAGAATAGTCATGACTAAGAGGATGTGGGACTTCATTAAAGCCCTGGAAGCCCACAGTGGTCATGTCATTACTCTTCTTTAACCCACCCATCATGTGTTTCATAACAAAAGTAGAGTCCCTGAATTGACCTAGTTTCTTTTCAAGTTCAACAATTTTGAGTTGAGCATCTGACAACTCTTTGTTTTTATCAGAAATCTCTTTTGTTTTCTCAGCCATCATGTCATGAGCTAAGTCTATGACTTGAAGTTTTCCGTTTAATTTGCATGTTAAAGCTTCGATTTCACTTTCATAACCTTTTATCTTCTTCAAGTATAGAGATTCATTTCTTTTAGCAAAAAAGTTTGACTCTTTTATGCTAGACATCTCGCTCACCAGACTTTGGTTTTGTGTTAGCAACCTGTCAACCTCACCCTGTAATTCACGACATCTTAAACATACAGAATTAGATTGTACCTCTTCCTCATGAACTTCTGTAGTTTGATCAGCAATAACCTGTTCAGCCTCACTCTCTTTCTCTACTTCAGCATCCACTTTTGCTTCAGCATTCTCCACTTGAGATTCAGCATCACTCATAGTAGTTTCAGCCTCATCAACTGGCACTATCTCTGCCATGAATGCCTGAGTGGCACTCTCATTTCCTTGATATCGCTTTTGTAATGCATCCCACATATCCTTTGAATCAGTGTACTTGTTAAAGATATGCTTGATGCCATCAGGTAAGGACATCTTGATAGCAGATAAGGCTCTCTTTTCAGCCTCATACATCTTCTTATCAGCTTCTTGCATGTTTACGTAGTCTGTTCTACGTGGTCTGCCTTCATAATCATGTGTTGGGTTTGTGTACCCATCTACAATACAGATCCACATGCGTGCATCCAGAGATTCAATGAAGGATTGGAAGTTGTCCTTGCATGTAAGATAATTCTCCACCTTCATCATCTTAGGTGCATTCAAATTGGTCATGTTCGACATTTTAAACGCAACAGACTGGTAAAACCGTACAAAATATCTCCGAAAACAGTGGTTACCAAATTACACCTTTAGAATCGTCTCGAAAAGACGAATCCAAAGATATATAATGTCAAAAACCGATTTAGGGATTTCCAGTCTTTTTTTGTCCTAAAAATCCCACGAATTCAATGGTGCAGACGGTTTCTTCAAATGAGTAACAGTTCACTTTTTATTCGCAAACCACTGAAATTTTATCGATGCTTGCCAACTGAAATTCCACCACTTAGTTTTGCTGATAAATTCGCTGGTTATTCTGTTAATTTCACTGGCTTTTATGCTGTTAATTTCACTGGTATTTATGCTGTTAATTTCGCTGATCTAGTTCGCTGAACAGACATGTCAATTTCGCTGGGTATTTCGCTATTACGTCGACCAGTATAGTCGCCAAAAACCGTAATAATTTCGCTGTGGAAAATTATACGGTTACCAAAGTCGCCTTTGGATTTCAAGTTCGCCGGGTCAAACAATTTCACTGGTCACTGTTATATTAGGTCACAAATTGGCTGATCAGTTAAATTCGCTGAACCAGTAAACTTGGAAACTTAATTTGTTCAAAATTCTGAAGATTTTTCTGATTCTCCAACACAAATCTGCAAAATCAAAACACCAAATCAGCTCAAAATTTTCGAAAAATTATGAAGAACTGATTGAAAAACACGAAGAACACGAAGAACAGTCTTCGAATCTTCAAGTCTTTCAGCCAACAACTTTCAGAATCAACAAATTCTTTCCAGAAAACCTGCAAACACAAAACAAACAAACCAGAATATCAAAACAGCCAAAAAAAAATCGAAAATTTTTATCAAATCAGCCAGAAATTTCGAAACCCTAATTTTTCAGGTTTGAAGATTTCGAAAATTCTTCCTGTTTATGCAGCAATAATTCTGAACCGAGCCTTCAAGAGCCTAATGCTCTGATACCAATTGTAGGTCCCCTTGAGTCTTATGGATCTTCACAGAATTGTCAATCCGATCAAGAGTGCGGAATCCTCTTGATCAGAATAAGCAGAAAACGTGTAGGAACAGAACTCACTTTCAACTGGGTTTCTGTTGATTATCAAACTTGCATATTACAATCAATCAAAACCCTATTTCGTCTAAGCCTAGCTCTCACGAAATTACTTTCTCTCAAAACACTGTTTTTGGCTGATTAACCTAAGCCCTAAAACCTAACCTTGTTTATATAACACAAGGTTTACAAGTTAGACTAGGGTTTCCTACATGGACAAGCCCAATTCGTTCCCCTAGACCAAATGTGGGTTTAGTTTAGCCCAAACTCAATTATCTCACTAATACAAAGCTAAACACGCTAACCGTTTATCGTTTAACTAATTACAAGATATCCAAAGACCAAATCTAAGCTGTTGTCACAGAATATGCACCAAAAGTTTGTCGACTTCATCTTGTATCGAGTCTTAGACTAGATTGTATAGATCAGGGCACATTTTACGAGGAAACTGTAAAGTTTGGTGTGATTCAAGCTGATTTCCCTTGAAAGTGTTCATGGCAATTTCAAGCGAAATCACTAGATCATATTTCGCTTGAGTTTGCATGTGTAAACGTTCCGCTTGAATGGTTGATGCTGATTTCGCTTGAACTGATCATTCATATGTTCAAGCGGAATCAAGCAGCCTATATATTGTAGTCCGAGCGGAATCAAATGGATAGATTGTGAATTTCCATACCGAGGTGCTGCCGGTGTGAGATTTGAGCCGTAAATAGAGTGAAATCAATCAGAGAAGTGATTTAAGTGATATTCTAGCTGTTTCGTATTCAGTTTCTTGTTTTCCGCACCTGAAACTGTTTCAAACTCCTCTGAACGACTCGTTCGGGTCGATACACGATCCTACAAGTGGTATCAGAGCTCAGGAGGAGGAGTTCTATACGATTCAGCTGGAAAATCTCTGTTTTTCTACTCTTTCTTTCAAAATTTCAAGATTTCACGGTTAAAATCTGTTCAAATTTTCACGGACTGTTTAAAACTACAAACTAACAAACCCTTGAAAGTTACAAGTTAAAATTCGGACTAAAAATGGACAAAATATGCCTTCGAAGTGGTTCCGCTTGAACGGACCATCTTGTAATTCCGCTCGAAATTGATTGTTTTGATTGAAAATTTCAAGCGAAATCAGCATTTCGCTTGAAAGATCTGTGATTCCGCTCCTAAGGTCCTATTCCGCTTGAAAGCATTTCAAGCGAAATCTGTGACATTAGTTGAGACCTAATTCCGCTCGAAGTTTCATTCTTATTCCGCTTGAAATTCAAGCGAAATCTGAGATTTCGCTTGAAGGTTGTTCTGTTTGCAGGTATTCCGCTTGAAAAGAGTAACTTGGTATTCCGCTTGAACCTGATTTGGGTTATTTTGCTTGAATCTGATTTTTATCATGGGTGACGATTTCTACAACGCGTTCGCCACATCTTCGGTTACTCCGGCTTCCATTGCTCAAAACATGAACCTGGAAAATGAAACCGGAACTACTCAAAAACCCCCGAAGCTAATGAGCATTGAGGAGTATTACGGATGGAAAGATAGGTTCGAAAACTGGGTACAGGCAAACCATTTGAGATCATGGGAGTGCATTTTGAAGAAATATGTTCTACGTCGGACTGATTTGCAAGTTGAGAAAACGATATCTGAGTTTACCGTTCAAGAAAGAGATATGTACAAAGCTGAGAAAATGATGATCGGTCTACTTCAGCAAGCCATCAAAGAAGACATCTTCATATTGCTTCAACACAACAAAACTTCAAAAGCAATTTGGGATGCTCTTAGAGTCAAGTTTGAGGGTAGCGAACACATGATTAAAAGTAAGAAAGCACTGCTCAAGAAAGAATTTGATCTATTTACAAGTTTGCCTGGTGAAGATACTAAGAAGCTTATTGAACGATATTGCCACTTAGTGCGATCCATGTCGATGCTTAGTATAACTAAAGATCGTGAAGAATGGGTAGACAAGTTAGCTGACGCTTTACCGCAAAAGGAATGGGGTACCTACTTGATGATTCTGAAGAATACTGGGGTGTATGATGGGTTAACTATTTCTCAGTTTATTGAGAAGATTGAGGGTCAGGATCTGGAACAACAGAAGATTGCAAGGATGAATAGTCCAAGTGGTCAACAGGATGTGAAAATGTATTACAAAGGCAGTGTTCCAGAAATTGAAAGAAGCCCGACAATACAAACTGCGTTTAGTGCTGGGGATTCAACGGAAAAAGTTGATCAGAGTTCAACCAAAAGCAGTGGTTTCTCTTCATACCCGAGTGTTAATCCAATAGATACAACATCAAGTTTTCATTCACAAAGTACGAAAAGTGGAAGTGGTTATGTGATACAATGCAACATTGCCTTGAATCTTCTAGATGGACAAAGCTTTTCTGAAGAAGTTGCGAAAGATCATATGGCTTTACTTGGTTCTATGTTATTATCTTATGAAGGCTTGGTTGCAGGGCGGATCGGGAATCCTATGCTTACAAAAGAGGATTACGATCAGATTGACGCCGAAGAGATGGAACTAATGGATATCAAATGGTGTCTAGCTAGTGTTCTTAGGAGAGCTGAGAAGTTTAAGCTGATTACTGGGAGAAGTGACTTTATGCACATGTTTCTACTTTAGGTTTTGATAAATCTAAAGTTACTTGTTTTAAATGCAGGGAGAAAGGTCATTTCAAGAGGGAGTGCAAGAATAGAGAAGCTAATGATGTAAAGAATCCATTCGGAAAAGATGATTACTACCGGAAATCCATCTATCAACAAGTTGATCAACAACAACAAAAACAACAAGAACCACAAGTGGCTCATAGTAGAAAAGTGATCGAAAATTCAAAAAGAGCATGTCTGGTGGATTTTAACTGGAACAAATACATAGCCCCCGAAAGCAAAGTATGCTTAGTCAATCAGGATGATGAAAGATTACCTGAAGGTTTTAGTTGGGATATGTTTGTTGATGAAAAAGGAGAATTCAAAGCTTTTATTGCTAAGATTGTGAAAGAAACCAATATGTTTGCCACATGGATGAAATCTATTGGTGAAACTGTGAAGAATGTGGAGGTAAAGTCTGGTGCATCTGATGAAAGCTCACAGAATACAGATGAAAGTTCACAAAGTGATGCAAGTTCAGAAAAGGAAGTTATTTTTGATCAAACACCATCTGATTCTGGTTCTTTAGATGAGAATTTTGAAAAGTCAATCGAATTTGATCAATCACCAACTGACGACCGCAGTGATGATGAAGAAGAACAACATATTAATGTTGCAAAATCTCATCTTTCTCCTGAAAGTTTTCATTTTTATTTTGCAGATCGCTTGGAGAAGCTGAAAGAGAAACAAGCTGCAAAACAACAAAAGAAAATGGAGACTGCAAGTGTTACTCAAAATGAAGACGTCAAAAGTGTTGATAAGGAGATTGCTGAAACTGAGCAGGTAACTGAAGCAGTAAAGGTTATTGAAGTTGAGAAGATTATCGAAGTTGAAAGGATTGTAGAAGTCATTAAGCCATGCTCAAAGTGTCTTGAATCTTGCATAGATTATGCAGCCAAAGATGAAAAACTGGCTGAGCTTGAAAAGATGAAAGATCAATTAGTGTTCAATCTCAACTACGTGAAGGAATCTTATGATGTTTTGAACCGAACTGTAACTGGTCTTCAAAAGACAAACTCTGAAAGAGAACAAGCATTAACAATGATGAATGCCGCGATAATGACAAAGCAAAAAGCTATTAATTTCTACATCGAAGAAAGTGCTAAGTGGAAGCAAGAGTTGGAAACCGAGAAAATTGAGAATGAGAGAATCAGACGTTTATTGTAGAGTTATTCTAGTTCTGATTATCTTATTGATCGAATTTATCCGAGTGTTGCAGGTTTTGAAGCATTCAAAGACGACAAGCCAAAGAAGAAGGATACTGGTAAGAAACCGACTGTTAGCTATAACAAGTGTCCACCTCCGATCTGGGAAGGCTATTCTCCCAGGAAACCAAATGAGGAGCAAGTCGAAAAAGCCGTCAATATAAAGTTGAAAACCGATACAACTGATGAATTACTAGAAAACATTGATGTCACGTTTACCTCGTCTGACACAGATCATGAGTCTGAGTTAATCAAAAAGGTGGTCGATCAGGTGTTGGATACTGATGAGGAGTCTAAATCAAAGTCTGAGTCTGGAGGGTCAAGTTCGTCAGTCAACAGTCAAAAATCATCAGTTAAACGGGTATACGGTAAAGAGTTTTTGCTATCCAAATCGAATTTGAATGATGAAACATTTGAAGTAGTTTATACTTTGAATGATTCTAACAAATTATATTATAACAAAGAGTTTCCTATAAGAAATGTTAAAACGGAAATGATTAATAAGACTTTCAAACTAATAGAAATTAATATTCCTGAATTGAAAGTTTTAAAAAATCTTGAAAAATCTAAAAAATACACTTCAAGAGTTCAACAACGAGTAAACAAGAAAAAGGGTTACAATTCTGGTTTTGGTTTTCAAAAGAAACCAAATCATAATGGTAGCTACAAAAAGAAAGGTCTTGGTTTTATTCCACCAGAGAACTATAAAAGTGAGAAAAATTCTAAAACAAAAACAGAATTTGTTTCAGGTGGTAGTGCAGAAGATGAACAGAAGAAACCGTTCTGGAAACAATCTAACCAAGAGTTTCTTGCTGAAAAGAAAGGAAAAGGCACTGGAGTGTTTCATCCGAAAGAAACTCGAATCTGTTTCAAATGCAATGAAGCTGGTCACATTGCATGGAACTGTCCGAAAAATGATAAGACAAAACAGGGAGTTTCTGAAAAACTGAAAGAGAAAGTTGTTGATATTGAACCACCAACCGAAAAATTCAAAATTTTTGAAAATTCAACTTTTGAGGTTGGTAAATGTTCTAAAAAGAATTTTTACAAGAGGAAAGAAAAGAACAACCAAGTGTGGGTTGTTAAGAAGTGTGATGAGAAAGTCGGTGATGAAACTGGTTCCACAAAGCCAGTAGAGCCACAAATTGAGGTTAAAAGGGAAGAAACTTCTGTATCTTTAGTGAATGATGATAAATTTCCATCACTAAATTTTAAGAAGATTAAACAGAAAGTTGGTAAGGTTGAGATCTTGGATCAATTTTACTCCGAGAAGAACGAGTTTGATGTCGAGAAAACATTCAATGGGAATGTTAAGAAAAATTTTGGGAAAATGCTTGATGGGAAGGTAAAGGGGGTTAAAGATTTTTATGCAACTAAAAAGTCAACTTTTAACCCAGCTGAACAAGAGCTTAAAGAGCTAAAAACACCCAAGGTTGGTCAGACTTGGGTAGAAATTCTTTTCCCGTGAACATCTGACTATGCCGGAGATCCCAAGTGTGTATCGTGGATCAGGAATCGGCATCATTCTTATTATGATAGGTTTTGTGAATGAATCTTAAATGTTTAAAATTTTTACAGGTAAAGGACTATGCCGGAGCTTCCAGGAAGGTAAGTGCGAAGCAGGAATCAACATCCTAGTTGGTAAAATGATCTAGTGTAGATGGTTTTATTCCTACACTAAGATACAAGTGATTGTATATTTTTACAAGTGGTAAATCAGGGACATTAGGTTGTACTTGATTTTCTATATGTGATTAAAATTGAACAAGATGATGAACCAGTTCCTAACAAGTGGTAAAAACAAACTTATTTTCCGGAAAAATCATTTTGATTAAACAAACTTAAGTGTTTTGAAATCTTAATGAGAAAATAGTTTGTGGAAAGGGGGAGTTCTGATTGTTTATGCATAGTGGATGGCGAATTGAAGTGATTCGATATCAGTTTGTCAAGTTTCTGTACAGTTTATTTTCAAATTTCTTTAAATGTGTTTGAATTTTAGGGGGAGTAAGAAAATTTCAGAAAATCCAAAAAAAAACATTAGAAAATTTGATAAAGCCAAAAACATGATAAAATCAAAAACGAGTTTTTGTTGTCAAAGAGAGGAAATGATAGTACGTCAGTGGACTGTCACAACATGCTAAAGAAATTGAAAGTTAAAAATGTGATAAACAATCTCACTGCGGATATGCAAGTAGGTTTTTACACATTTAGTAAATTGTGACGAGATATAAACCTAAAAATTCAAACTTGCTTAATTCGTGGGGAACAACTTCTTGGATATATGTGTAACCCCCGAAATCTTGTTTGAAGGTCGATCTTTCTGAGATACTAGGTCTTTATACTCAGTGATATCTGGGGTATTATCCCGGGACTTCTGCTGAATGGAAATTCTGACCTAGTCCCCGTATAATACTTTCTGCAAATGCTTTGAAATATAAGCTCGCCCTTAGCAAAAATGTTTAAACAATAAAATTGATAATCATTGCTGTTGAAGAAAAGATCCTCTAAAGGGGACACACCTAAAGTCGAAGTCGTCATCTCTCTGCGTATACGGAAGTATCGACCTAAGCTCTCATGGCCCTCGCAATATAACCCCTTTACAGATATCATCTGTGGTACACTCACCTGTAAGACTGAATAGTGGGATCTGGATATGGGAGTATATTCAAGTAGTGGGACACGCGAATAAGTTTAAGTGCTTAAAACATTAATCTCGTATCTCGATACAGTTGAATCTTGTGTGAAAATTTAAGTGGACCAATATACTGACAATCTAGGTGAATTGTTTAGAACTTAAAATGAAATCAAGCTTAACGGCGTTAGTGATTTGTCTCAAAAACTGATATGATCCTCTTTCACAAACTCATAAGAAAATATATTGTTTGTAAATATTTCTTTGCTGCATTTCATAAATTTTGAAAAATCCAAAAAGTTTTTTAGTGTGTTTTAGCATAAATTTTGAAAAATCCAAAAAGATTTTCGCAATTGATATTGGAAAGCTGATTTTCAAAATTCCAAGTGCTAAACATGATGATCATGAAGTGAAGGGGGAGTCTATGCTTAATGAAATATGTTTTTGTGAAAAACAAACAAGTGGTTCATCATGTATGTAGTGAGTAGGGAGTCTGAGTTAGCACATCATCTTATCTATATTTGAAATGTGTAAAGATTTACTTTGAGGTAGAGATTGTGCAGATAATCTGAGCTGAACGTGAGCCAAGTGATGATCTTGAGACAATTTCCTGAAGAGCCAGGTTATTTGATCCTGACAAGCTTATGAGCCAGATTTCGATTTGGTGGACAAAGTTTGGGCCAGGCGACGATCTGAACCTGTGAAAGCCAGACCTACGATCCTGAAGCAGATGATGCTGATGAACTTTAGGAATGCCAGCACATTGTTAGGGGGAGTCTGTTGATGCTGATTGAAAGAGTGAAGCCCACAGACAAATCAAGACTAACGTTGCAAAGACTCGACACGTACGACTCGTCAACATATGAGGGGGAGTCTGTTAGTGCATACATCTGTCGACTTCGTCTTGTATCGAGTCTTAGACTAGATTGTATAGATCAGGGCACGTTTTACGAGGAAATTGTAAAGTTTGGTGTGATTCAAGCTGATTTCGCTTGAAAGTGTTCATGGCAATTTCAAGCGAAATCACTAGATCATATTTCGCTTGAGTTTGCATGTGTAAAGGTTCCGCTTGAATGGTTGATGCTGATTTCGCTTGAACTGATCATTCATATGTTCAAGCGGAATCAAGCAGCCTATATATAGTAGTCCGAGCGGAATCAAATGGATAGATTGTGAATTTCCATACCGAGGTGCTGCCGGTGTGAGATTTGAGCTGTAATCAGAGTGAAATCAATCAGAGAAGTGATATAAGTGATATTCTAGCTGTTTTGTATTCAGTTTCTTGTTTTCCGCACCTGAAACTGTTTCAAACTCCTCTGAACGACTCGTTCGGGTCGATACACGATCCTACATATAGATTTCCTGAGCTTTTTACAGATCAAATAACAATCCGGCAGCACCTCGGCTCACAATCAATGGTCTAATTCCGTTCCAAATGACAGATCAGATCATGTATTTATAGGCACAGGCTAATTCCGCTTGAACTGTTTCATGCGGTATTACTAATTCCGTGCGGAATTAGTAATTCCGTTCCAAACTTCTAATTCCGTTTGAACTTACATCAAGTACCTTTCAAGCGGAATTACCTTCAACACTGGTCTCTCGTTTAGCGTGCCCTGATCTATCTAATACATTACAAGACTCTATAAAGACGAAGTTAACAGAAATCAGTGCACCAACAAAATAGCATCCTCAAATCTAAATTGTTAATTTAATATATTTTTAAAACAAATACCTCTCTTTCCTACTTATCTTATATTAAATATATAAATAATAAGTTAATATTAAATGTTATCCTAATTTATTAAAAATATAACTTTTTTGTTATTTGGTATACAAAATTATATTTATTCAACTCGTGTAAAACGCTGGGTTTTTTAAAATAATTTTTTTTATTATTTACTATTCAAAGTTACATTTATATAACCCGTGTAATACACAAAGTTTTTAAAGATATAACTTTTTATCATTTGCTATGTTAAATTAGATTTATTCAACACCTGTAATACACGGGTTTTTTAAGAATATAATTTTTTTTTTATTATTTGGTAGATTTTTCAACCCGACTATACATGGGTTTTTTAAAGATACGACGTTTTTAGTATTTAATATACAAAATTACATTTATTTAATCTGTGTAATACACATGGTTTTTAAAGATATAACTCTTTTTTAGATCTATTCAACATGTGTAATATACGAGGTTTTTAAGGATGTAATTTTTTTTATTTGGTAGATTTATTCAACCCGATTATACACGGGTTTTTTAAAGATACGCCATTTTAGTATTTAGTATGCAAAATTACATTTATTTAATCTGTGTAATACATATGGTTTTTAAAGATATATTTTTTTTTATTATTTGATATACAAAATTATATTTATTTAACCCATACAATATACGGGTTTCATAAAGATATAACTTCAATTATTCAATATATAAAATTACATTTATTCAACCCGTGTAATACACGGGGTTCTAACCTAGTTTAACATAAACCTAAAGACTTTTAATTATTATTATTATTGTTATTATTGTTATTATTATTATTATACATCTAAAAATAACTAAACTTGTATATATCTACTATATTATTTTATTAAAATTCTGAATATTACACTAGTCTAGGGGAAGTGACAGAGTTTTTAATATGGAATGGATCAACTATAAGGAAATGGTTGAATGAAAATTCTGTCCTCCCAATGAAAAGGAACAAATCGCCAATAAGTTTCTAAATCTTAGAATAACTGGAATAGACTGCAAGGGTTACACTACCATGTTCTTCGAATATGCTAGGATAGTGCCAACCTTAGCCTCACCTGAACCAGTGTTAATCTCCTGTTATATTTGGGGATTAATTAGTGAGATTAGACACGTAGTCAAGGCAGCTAGACCGTAAACCATAGAAGAAACAGTAGAACTAGCCAATACCCTGACTGACGAATTCGTGCGTACACAAGAGGAAAACCAAAGAAAGAACCTATCACAAAAGCTTACCCAGAAATTTCGCTACAGTAATTTCAGTCGTGGGAATGGTACATGTTTGTCTACACCCTATTGTAGGTATTGCAAAAGTAAGCATTCTGGAAGATGCTTTGTATACTGCAACTTTTGAAAAATATCTGGACACAAGGAAGATTACTGTAGGAAGAAACCTAGCAATAAGATATGCTTTAGTTGTGGAGAAACTGGCACATCAAACCGAACTGTCCGAAACTAGCTCTAGTAGCAACTAACAAGGCTAAGACAACTAAAGCACCTAAGAGGAATTGTGACAACTCGTAATTCGAACCTACTTTATGTAACGTTACGTGCTTACGTGAACTATGTTAATTGAATTAATGTATGAATGTTATGTTTTATTATACGTGAATGCGTGTATATGCAACCGAACCGAACCGCACAACACTACACTCAACCGCACAAGTCATCTGGGCTTTGCACTTGTGCGCGGATCCTTAGGGCAGCCCAAGTGGGTTCGGCCCATTCCCTTAGCCGATTTACACAGGAGATGTTGTAAACATCTCACATTTTTATCAAAACACACACAAGTTGCAAACCCTAGCTCTCTCTCGTCTCTCCTTCGGAACCGACGGCACCAAGACCACTTGTTTGGATCAATTCTTGTTTACCATCTTCTTATCGGTTAGTATTTTGTTATTGTTTAATTGTTGAATGATGATGTGATATCATGCTTAGACTATATCGATTAGGAATGTATGTGGGATGATAAGCTAGAACCGATTTGATGATGCTTGTTAAATTATTGATAATGTTCATGAAAATCGGATTGTCCATGTTGTATGAAGACCGAATGGATACATGTAATCGGCTTGTATGTGTGTTTTGGAATATGCTCATGTAATCGGATGTTATGCCATAGATTCGAGTCTTAGAATTAATCGGCTATGAAGTTGTTAATCAAATGATCCGGTTGTATATTTATGTTGATGATGAATTACTGTTCTTGTTGATGATGATTTGAATAAGTGAAACTGTTGAACATGGTGTTTGATCCGATTTGTGAAACTGATAAGTTGTTAGCTATATTAACGGAGTGATTGTTGCTGTTTAGTCATGGAAATCTGTTACACACCTTGTCTCGACAAGAGATTGCGAGTCGAGAACTCCTAGTCTCGACTCGAGACCATAACACCGGCACAAAACAACACAACTCGAGACCACGGTTGCGGGTCCGGTTGCGACTCAAGACCGTGTAGTCTCGACCAGACCAAGATGACCTGAGAACTCCCTGTTGCGACTCGAGACTTCGAGATCAATATAACCCGAGACCGACTAGTCTCGACTCGAGATTGCTAGTCTCGACTCGAGACCGAGAACATGCACACCCTGTTATTGGACTGGCCCACTGTTACCAGTCCAATTGATTGGGCCGCGTATTTGGACTTGCTTATGTGAAGTTACTATAGAACTGCCATGCTTATACGTGAACATGATGATCAATGCTTGTACACAATTTATTACTATATGTGTGGAACATACGTGCAATACTAGTGTACGAATCTGATTGGTATGATAACTGTGATAGGACGTGGTTGATCACTTTGTAGCTTAATTGAACTGTTGTGTATCATACCGAGCAACCAAGGTGAGTTCACTGCATTTCTCAAGCATGCGTCCTGGTGGTTTGGGACAACTAGTAAACATTTGGAAGGGAAACTTTAGGTAAACAAATAAATCGGTTTTGGTTATTGAACATGGAATCTATCATCATCAGATTGCCTGTAGGGCAATGGGGGTAATTAGTTGATAGCGCTATTAGGTGGGACACCTCACACCGGGCCGTAAGGACGTGCGTGAACTAATTATCTGGGCATCATTACCAATGCTTGGTTAGGAGCATTGGGGTTGTTAAGGGGCACACTCCCCGGATACATATGGGCACACTCCCTAGGGTATCTAGCATATTATGAGCAACATCGTATCGCAACGTTGAATCGCATTAACATACATCTGGTAACGAAACACGTTAACAAAACTTTGAACTCACCAGCGTAGTCTGACACACTTGTCTGCATGCTTGCAGGTCGTTAGAATTTGTGACATGGACTTGCTATCTGGGAGTGCTGGAGTGGTCATGGATCGAGACTCTTGGATTAATCTGTATTGGATACATTGGTCTTAAGTATTATTATGAAACAATTGCTAAACGATTATTTACATGCTTCCGCTACACAACATTTGGAGAATTGATATCATGTTCAACTTTTTATATTGGTAATTAATGTCATGACCTATTTAAATAGTTATCGTTGGTTCAATGTGATTGGTGGCTCAGACTCTGATGCGTAACACGCCTCGCGGACTTCCCGCAGGTGGTATTTTGGGGGTGTTACAGTTTGGTATCAGAGCCACTGGTTATAGTGAACTAGGTTTTAAAACGTTTTTGTAAAACCAGACTATAACCGAACACCTTCGAAAATCGATCATGACACTCAGCTCCAGATTGCAAGGTTCGTCTCTCTTACTTTGTGCATCACTTGTTTAGCAATCACTCACTCACAACTAGCATGGAATGAAACGTTAGATACTATGGTGACTTGATAGTGTAACGCTATTCTTTGACTCATATGAATCGTAGCCTTGTAATACCACTTGTGTGTTGTGTGAACGAGGGAAACTTCGAGCGCAAGCTAAGAGGCATTGAGATAAACATGCAAATTGCCTTATTATTATGGGTGCACACTTAATAGTAACGTGGGTGCATGCAAGTCCCAGTGAGGCTTATCGAGCGTGAGAAGGGTTCTGCCTTATTTTGTGTACGAACTTGGTAGTGAATAGATATTAGTGTGATACATGAATTCCACCTTGATCGACTCCTAAATCAGTTCATTTTCAACTATAGAATCATGAGTGCACGAGGACACGGACGTGGCAACATCAACATGACTCAGGCTGAGTTGACTGACTTAATCAATACCCGTGTGGCTGAGGCCTTAGCAGCCTATCAAGCTGGTACGGAATGTACCAAGTACTCTTTACTCTTATACCGCGTACACGTCCTTTCACTCCTATAATGTGTTTCCTTTCGTCATTTAGGTCAACACACACAACCCCAACCCAACCAACCTGCTTGTACATTCAAAATGTTTATGGACTATAAGCCGCAGACCTTCACCGGGACTGATGGGGCTGTGGGGCTTCTGAGATGGTTCGAGAAAGCAGAGTCTGTGTTTGCTATCTGTAACTGTCCCGCTGGGGACAGGGTGAAATATGCTGCGGGTACCTTGGCGGATGGTGCCCTAACGTGGTGGAATGCCCAGGTACAGTTGTTGGGCATCGAGGCAGCGAATGCCACAACTTGGGAAGACTTTAAAGAACTGATCAGGGAGGAGTATTGTCCACGGGATGAGGTCCAGAAGTTGGAAAACGAGTACTATGACTTGAAGATGGTTGGATCTGAAGTCGAAGCATATGTGAAGCGATCGTATGAACTGGCCGACATGTGCCCGAACTTGTCCCGGCCTATGTCTCGGAGGATTGAGTTATTCATCAAAGGGTTGCCTCCGCGTGTGAAGAGTTTGGTCACTGCAGCCCATCTCAATGATTTGACACAGATTGTTCGTCTGACTCATAAGATTGTGGACCAGGAGGTAGAAAGTAATTCGTTACCCCCGCGCATTTCAGCCACTACTGCTGCTGCACCCACTGCTACTACATCTGCTAATGATAACAAACGAAAGTGGAGCGACCATGACAAAACGTTTAGTGCGGGTCAGACTCAGAAAAGACCAGACAACAACAGCAACCGTAGCATCAGCCAGTCGTCTTCCGTCAATCAAGGCCAAGGGAGTGGCCAAGGGCAGGGTTCGTATGCAGGGAGGAAGCCACGATGTAACAAGTGTGGCTATCATCATTTCGGGCCGTGTGGTCGGATGTGTAACAGGTGTGGTAAGGCGGGCCATGAGTCCAGGGATTGTAATAAGTGTAGGAAATCTAGTAAAACAAGAAAATGTTGTAAACAAATATTTTTGTAAAATAAGTTTACAAGTTGTAAACATCTAAAAATCCCGAGAATGAGATTTTAACAAAAGTAAACACCCTTTGGAGGGTAACTAAACCCAACACCAGCAGCAACAGAACCAACAGAACCAGAGGCAACAGGGACAACCACCCCAGCAGAACCAGGGTTTCAGAAAGGGGTGCTATCAGTGTGGGGATGAGGGTCACTTTAAGCGGGATTGCCCTCAGCTAAACCAAAACGCTAACGACAACAACCGCCCGAATAACAACAATGCTGGGAACAACAATAACAACCACGACAACAATGGGGGAAATGGTGCTCGAGGCAAAGTGTTCCAGCTCGGAGCAGGAGATGCCAGGAATGACGGTAACGTTGTAACTGGTACGTTTCCTGTAAACAATCGTATTGCTTCTGTATTATTTGATTCTGGTGCCGATTGGAGTTATGTGTCCCTAGAATTTAGTCGACGATTAGGGATAACCCCAACACCCTTAGAAGTTAAGCAGGTAGTAGAACTAGCAGATGGTAAGACGATAGAAGCTTCGAATGTCCTTTTCGGGTGCAAACTAGATCTCGTGGGTCAGGTGTTTGATATTGATCTTCTTCCCGTTACGCTCGGTAGTTTCGACATAGTAGTAGGCATGGATTGGTTGTCTAAGCACCAAGCAGAAATTTTATGTAAGGAGAAGATTGTGCGTATCCCTCTCCCTGATGGGGAGTCATTATTAGTTCAAGGGCATCGTAGTGGGACGATGGTTGGTATTATCTCGGCCATGCGTGCACAGCAGTAGCTACAAAAGGGGTACCCTGCAATGTTAGCGTTAGTTACTAATGCTCAGTCCGAGGAGAGAAAGATCGAAGACCTACCAGTGGTGCGAGACTTCGCTGATGTATTTCCAGAGGAGCTACCAGGGTTACCTCCTCACCGTCAAGTAGAATTTCAAATTGATCTTGCACCAGGAGCAGCTCCAATTGCACGTGCTCCTTACCGTTTAGCACCAGGGGAATTGCAAGAACTGTCTAACCAACTGCAAGAGTTGTTGGACAGGGGCTTTATTCGACCCAGTTCTTCGCCTTGGGGAGCCCCAGTTCTATTTGTAAAGAAGAAAGATGGGTCATTCCGTATGTGTATCGATTATCGAGAGCTCAACAAGGTAACCATCAAGAACCGCTATCCGTTACCACGAATCGACGACTTGTTTGACCAGTTGCAAGGGTCAAGTTTCTATTCGAAGATGGACTTGAGATCGGGTTATCACCAGGTAAGGGTTAGAGAGGAGGATGTTCCCAAGACGGCTTTTCGAACGCGCTACGGACACTACGAGTTTTTGGTCATGCCGTTTGGACTGACAAATGCACCAGCGGTCTTCATGGATCTCATGAACCGCGTATGTAAACCATATCTCGACGAGTTTGTTATAGTGTTTATTGATGACATCTTGGTTTATTCAAAGAACAAGGACGATCATGAGCGTCACCTACGTCTCATCCTAGAACTGTTGAGAAGGGAACAGCTGTATGCGAAGTTTTCTAAGTGCGATTTTTGGATTCGAGAAGTACATTTCCTTGGCCACGTTGTTAATGAAAAAGGGATACATGTGGATCCTGCAAAAGTAGATGCGGTTAAGAATTGGGCGGCGCCAAAGACTCCCTCTGAGGTGCGCCAATTTCTTGGACTTGCTGGATATTATCGGAGGTTTATTAGAGATTTCTCAAAAATCGCACAACCTCTCACCTCGTTGACACAGAAGAACACGGTATACTCTTGGGGAACGAAGCAGGAAGAGGCCTTCCAGTTGTTAAAACAGAAACTTTGCAGTGCACCGATCTTGTCGTTACCTGAGGGTACCGAAGATTTTGTGGTTTATTGTGACGCTTCGATTCAGGGTCTTGGTTGCGTGTTGATGCAACGCGAGAAGGTGATAGCTTATTCTTCCCGTCAGTTGAAGGTGCACGAGAAGAACTATACGACACATGATCTGGAATTAGGAGCGGTGGTGTTTGCGTTGAAGATCTGGAGGCACTATCTATACGGTACCAAATGCACCATCTACACCGACCATAGGAGTCTTCAGCATATCTTCGACCAGAAAGAATTGAATATGCGGCAACGACGATGGGTTGAACTGTTAAATGATTATGAATGTGCCATCAAGTATCATCCGGGCAAGGCGAACGTCGTAGCTGACGCCCTCAGCAGAAAGGATAATGCACCTAGGCGTGTGCGAGCATTGCAACTCACGATCCAGTCCAATCTTCCCTCCCAGATACGAGACGCTCAGTTAGAAGCGTTGAAACCAGAGACCATTCGAGCTGAAGCTTTACGCGGCTCAAGGCAACGGCTAGAGCAAAAGGGAGACGGTGCTTACTACGTAACCGGACGCATCTGGGTTCCACTCTATGGTGACTTACGAGAACTTGTAATGGAAGAGGCACATAAGTCACATTACTCCGTACATCCCGGATCAGATAACATGTATCACGACTTGAAAACTACATACTGGTGGCCTAGCATGAAAGCTCACATAGCAACCTACGTCAGCAAATGTTTGACTTGTGCTAAAGTCAAAGCAGAACATCAAAAGCCCTCAGGTCTACTGCAGCAACCAGAGATAGCCACATGGAAGTGGGAACAGATCGCCATGGATTTCGTGACAAGGCTACCCAGAACTCAGGCTGGAAACGATACCATTTGGGTGATTGTCGACCGTCTCACAAAATCAGCGCATTTTCTGGCTATCAAAGAAACAGACAAGTTTTCGCAACTGGCAGCGATCTACCTTAAGGAAGTAGTTTCTAGACACGGGGTACCAACTTCTATCATTTCAGATCGAGATCCGCGTTTCACTTCTGATCTTTGGCAAGCAATGCATAAGTCGTTCGGTTCACGACTCGACATGAGTACCGCTTATCACCCGCAGACGGATGGTCAAAGCGAGCGCACCATCCAGACACTTGAAGATATGCTTCGGGCATGCGTACTCGATTTTGGGAAAGGGTGGGAGAAACACTTGCCGTTGATAGAATTCTCCTACAACAACATCTACCACACTAGTATACAGGCAGCTCCATTCGAAGCACTGTACGGACGAAAATGTCGTTCACCCCTCAGTTGGCTTGAGGTGGGTGACAGTCAGATCACAGGCCCGGAGCTTGTGCTTGAGACATCAGAAAATATTGTTCAGATACAGAACCATATGGCCGCAGCTCGCGATCGTCAGAAAAGCTACGCTGACAAGCGTGGTAAACCATTGGAATTCAAAGTTAATAATCGAGTTATGTTAAAGGTATCACCCTGGAAGGGTGTGGTGCGTTTTGGGAAACGCGGCAAACTCAACCCACGTTATGTAGGACCATTCAAAATTCTGGAACGAATCGGAAAGGTGGCCTACAGGTTGGAATTACCTGCTGAGTTGGGTAATGTCCATGATGTATTTCACGTATCGCAGTTAAAGAAGTGTTTGGCTGACGAAACACTGGTGGTACCATTTCAAGAGCTGAAGATAGACGACAAGTTACAGTTTGTCGAAGAACCAGTTGAGATTATGGATCGGGAAGTTAAAGTTCGTAAGCATAGTCGTATCCCAATTGTGAGGGTCCGTTGGAACTCGCGACGTGGACCAGAGTTCACGTGGGAACGCGAGGACCAGATGGAGCTTAAGTATCCACATTTGTTCCCCAAAGACAGGACAAAACCTAGCAAACCTAATGTTGATGCAACTAGTGAATTTCGGGACGAAATTCCCATTCAAGTTGGGGAGGATGTGACACCCCAGGAAAACCAGTGAATGATATAACTTACCTAGCTTCCTCAGTGAGTGCGTACCAAATTTCGGGACGAAATTTCTTTTTAGTTGGGGAGACTATGACAACTCGTAATTCGAACCTACTTTATGTAACGTTACGTGCTTACGTGAACTATGCTAATTGAATTAATGTATGAATGTTATGTTTTATTATACGTGAATGCATGTATATGCAACCGAACCGAACCGCACAACACTACACTCAACCGCACAAGTCATCTAGGCTTTGCACTTGTGCGCGGATCCTTAGGGCAGCCCAAGTGGGTTCGGCCCATTCCCTTAGCCGATTTACACAGGAGATGTTGTAAACATCTCACATTTTTATCAAAACACACACAAGTTGCAAACCCTAGCTCTCTCTCGTCTCTCCTTCGGAACCGACGGCACCAAGACCACTTGTTTGGATCAATTCTTGTTTACCATCTTCTTATCGGTTAGTATTTTGTTATTGTTTAATTATTGAATGATGATGTGATATCATGCTTAGACTATATCGATTAGGAATGTATGTGGGATGATAAGCTAGAACCGATTTAATGATGCTTGTTAAATTATTGATAATGTTCATGAAAATCGGATTGTCCATGTTGTATGAAGACCGAATGGATACATGTAATCGGCTTGTATGTGTGTTTTGGAATATGCTCATGTAATCGGATGCCATAGATTCGAGTCTTAGAATTAATCGGCTATGAAGTTGTTAATCAAATGATCCGGTTGCATATTTATGTTGATGATGAATTACTGTTCTTGTTGATGATGATTTGAATAAGTGAAACTGTTGAACATAGTGTTTGATCTGATTTGTGAAACTGATAAGTTGTTAGCTGGATTTACAGAGTGATTGTTGCTGTTTAGTCATGGAAATCTGTTACATACCTTGTCTCGACAAGAGATTGCGAGTCGAGAACTCCTAGTCTCGACTCAAGACCATAACATCGGCACAAAACAACACAACTCGAGACCACGGTTGTGGGTCCGGTTGCGACTCGAGACCGTGTAGTCTCGACCAGACCAAGATGACCCGAGAACACCCTGTTGCGACTCGAGACTTCGAGATCAATATAACACGAGACCGACTAGTCTCGACTCGAGATTGCTAGTCTCGACTCGAGACCGAGAACATGCACACCCTGTTATTGGACTGGCCCACTGTTACCAGCCCAATTGATTGGGCCGCATATTTGGACTTGCTTATGTGAAGTTACTGTAGAACTGCCATGCTTATACGTGAACATGATGATCAATGCTTGTACACAACTTGTTACTATATGTGTAGAACATACGTGCAATACTAGTGTATGAATCTGATTGGTATGATAACTGTGATAGGACGTGGTTGATCACTTTGTAGCTTAATTGAACTGTTGTGTATCATACCGAGCAACCAAGGTGAGTTCACTGCATTTCTCAAGCATGCGTCCTGGTGGTTTGGGACAACTAGTAAACATTTGGAAGGGAAACTTTGGGTAAACAAATAAATCGGTTTTGGTTATTGAACATGGAATCTATCATCATCAGATTGCCTGTAGGGCAATGGGGGTAATTAGTTGATAGCGCTATTAGGTGGGACACCTCACACCGGGCATTAAGGACGGGCGTGAACTAATTATCTGGGCATCATTACCAATGCTTGGTTAGGAGCATTGGGGTTGTTAAGGGGCACACTCCCCGGATACATATGGGCACACTCCCTAGGGTATCTAGCATATTATGAGCAACATCGTATCGCAACGTTGAATCGCATTAACATACATCTGGTAACGAAACACGTTAACAAAACTTTGAACTCACCAGCGTAGTCTGACACACTTGTCTGCATGCTTGCAGGTCGTTAGAATTTGTGACATGGACTTGCTATCTGGGAGTGCTGGAGTGGTCATGGATCGAGACTCTCGGATTAATCTGTATTGGATACATTGGTCTTAAGTATTATTATGAAACAATTGCTAAACGATTATTTACATGCTTCCGCTACACAACATTTGGAGAATTGATATCATGTTCAACTTTTTATATTGGTAATTAATGTCATGACCTATTTAAATATTTATCGTTGGTTCAATGTGATTGGTGGCTCAGACTCTGATGCGTAACACGCCTCGCGGAGTTCCCGCAGGTGGTATTTTGGGGGTGTTACAGGAATGGCAGAGCTTTTGTTCTGACAGCTAAGGAAGCCAAGATGATCCTGGATGTGATTGTCGGTACGTTCTTAGTTAATAATATATTTGCCAAAGTATTGTTTGACTCTAGTGCAAACCAAAGTTTTATCAATACATCTTTCTACAAACTTCTTGACCAACCCTTAGCCAAACTTCAACAAAGTTGTCTGGTAGAGACAGCAAACGGGGAATCCATTAAGATAAGTGAAATCTTGCAAGGAGCAAGAATAGAAATCCTGAACCATCATTTCTCTGCTAACCTTTACCAAATGAATCTGGTCGGTTTCGATATTGTATTAGGAATGGATTGGTTGGTAGCCAATCATGCCAGTATTTTATGTGATCAAAATTCAGTGCAAGTAAGCACACCAACAGGTGAAAAGATCACAATTAAAGGAGATAAGCCAACCAGATCGATAAAATTCATCTCTGTGATGAAAGACGCAAGTTATGAAAGGAAAGGAGGGGTAGTATATATGATTTTCGTAATCATTAATACTAAAGGAAAAGAATTAAAAGATATTCCTGTACTATCTAAATTCTCAGACGTCTTTCCAGAAGAGTTACCTGGATTAGCGCTTGATAGAGAGGTTGAATTTAGAATTCACCTAATACCAGGGATGGCACCGATCGCCAAAGCACCCTATCGATTAGCACCAACGGAGATGCAGGAACTGAAGAAACAATTGGACGAACTTCTTGACAAGGGTTTTATACAACCAAGTTCATCATCGTGGGGAGCACCGGTGTTGTTTGTTAAGAAGAAAGACGGATCGATGCGTATGTACATTGATTACGAAGAATTGAACAAGGTTACGATTAAGAATCGGTACCCACTACCGAGAATCGATGATCTGTTAGATTAACTTCAAGGAACTCGATTCTTTTCTAAGACCGACTTACGCTCAAGATATCATCAACTGAAAGTACATGAAGAGGACATTCCTAAAACTGCTTTCAGAACAAGGTACGGTCATTATGAATTTACCGTCATGCCATTTGGTCTAAACAATGCCCCAACCGCATTTATGGACATGCGAAACAGGATATGTAAACCATACCTGGATAAATTCATAATTGTCTTTATAGATGATATTCTAATTTACTCTAATAGTAAAGAGGAACATGCAGCGCATCTGCATACACTTCTAACATTACTGAGAAAAGAAAAGCTTTATGTTAAATTCTCAAAATGTGAATTTTGGTTACAAGAAGTGCAATTCCTTGGACATCTGGTTAATCATGAAGGAATTCATGTGCATCCCACAAAGATCGACAATTACTAAGTGGAAGTCCCTGAATCACCAACAGAAGTATGAAGTTTTCTTGGACTGGTAGGATATTATAGACGGTTTATCCGAGATTTCTCTAGAATAACCATTCCATTAACCAAACTGACCTGCAAATCAGTTAAGTTTGAATGCGGACCGAAACAGGAAGAAGCTTTTAAGATTCTTAAGCAAAGGTTAACCAACGCACCCATACTCGCATTACCAGAAGGAACTGAAGACTTTATAGTCTATTGTGATGCGTCTAAGTTAGGATATGGATGTGTGTTGATGCAACGTCAAAAGGTTATAGCTTATGCCTCTAGACAACTTAAGGAACATGAAGAGAATTCTACAACACATGATCTAGAATTAGGAGCCATAGTCTTTGCCCTTGAGATTTGGAGACACTATTTATATGGAAATAAATTCGTTGTCTTCACCGATCATAAAAGTTAAAGGTCATTTTTGGGCAAAAAGAATTAAATATGAGATAGAGACGCTGGATGGAAGTTCTTAGTGATTATGATTGTGATATCCAATATCATGCTGGGAAAGCTAATGTAGTAGTTGATGCTTTTAGTCGAAAGTATCATGAAAAGCCAAAACGAGTATGTTCTCTCAGACTAACTCTACAAGTAGATTTAAATAAGCAAACTAGAAAGGTACATGAAACAGCAATCAAGGATGATGCTGAAAGTTTAAAATGAATGATTAAAAAATTAGAACAAGACACAGATGGAATTTGGAGATTCCATAAGAAAAAGGATATGGATACCTAAACAAGGAAACCTACGCCACAAAATTCTAGAAGAAGCTCATAAGTCTAAGTATACAATACATCCCGGAAGTGATAAGATGTATCAAGATCTAAGAAGGAATTTCTGGTGGATAGGAATGAAAAAGGATATAGCAAACTATGTGGCTAAATGTCTAACTTGTTCACAAGTTAAAGCTGAACATCAGAAACCCTCAGGATTATTGCAACAATTAGAGATGCCAATATGGAAATGGGAATTGATAACAATGGACTTTGTTACCAAATTACCCAAGACAAGAAAGGGAAATGATGCAATTTGGGTAATTGTTGACTAATTGACCAAATTTGCTCATTTCTTACCAATGAAGGAAACTTTCAGTATGAAATAGTTAGCCAAGCTATATGTAAATGAAATAGTTTCATTACATGGAATTCCTTTATCTATTGTTTCTGATATAGACAACCATTTCACTTCTCATTTCTGTACAAGTTTCCAAAAAGCAATGGGAAACATGTTAAATCTAAGCACATCTTATCATCCTCAAACAGACGGACAAAGCAAAAAAGCAATACAAACAATGGAAGATATGCTTAGAGCCTGTGTAATTGATTTCGGAGGAAATTGGGACGACCATTTACCATTAATAGAATTTTCCTACAAGAACAACTATCATACAAGCATTAATGCTGCACCATTTGAAGCACTTTATGGACGAAAGTGCCGAACTCCATTCTGTTGGGCAGAAGTTGGAGAAAAGCAATTAACTGGACCAGAGATAGTGCAAGAAATAACAGATAAGATAATTCAAGTCAAGGAAAGACTAAAAACAGCACGAGATCATTAAAAGAGTTATGCAGATAACAAACGAAAACCGTTGGAATTTCAAGTAGGAGATAAAGTATTATTAAGAATTTCTCAATGGAAAGGAGTGGTTAGATTCGTTAAAAGAGGAAAGCTAAGCCCCAGGTATGTTGGACCTTTTGAGATTTTTAGAAGAATAGGACCCGTAGCTTATCAGCTACAACTGCCAGTGGAAATGGTAGGAATACATGATGTGTTTCATGTATGTAACCTCAAAAAGTGCTTAGCAGACGAATCATTAGTAATACCTCTTAAGGACATAGAGGTAAATGAGAAACTTAAGTTTATCAAGAAACCTATTCAGATTGAAGATAGAAAGATCAAGAATCTCAAACACAAGAGACTAGTTCTAGTCAAGGTAAAATGGGATTCCAAAAGAGGACTAGAATACACTTAGGAACTCGAGTCAGAGATGCAGAGGAAATACCCACACCTGTTCCAGTAGACCTCAAGGACGAGATCTAAAACAAGGTGGGGAGGATATAACAACCCTCCTAGAACCCTTAACGTGACCCAAAAATGTTCCTTATATACCTCGTATGCGAGAAACGAGCCCGAAATACCCTTATACTTATAAAATTCAAGAAAACAAGGTTTGGGAGTCACTCGCAGGGCGCGGCCCCCCTAGCTAAGTTGTTCGCGGGCCGCGACAGACTTTATTTGTCGGACAAGGCATTGCGCCACGTGTCCGATGACTCAACAGGGCTAGTCCTTGACTCGACCAAGCTACAAGTGACACGTGATGTGACAACTCGCATTTCGAACCTATTTTGTGTAACGTTACGTGATTATGTGAACCTTATTTGAATAGCATGTTGTACGTGCCTTGTGTGAAATTGTGATTGTTGTTTATATGCTTGCGTGATCCACTCGAAATACACAAGCCCATTCGGGCCACATACCTCCGACTCGAGACCATGGGGCAGCCCAAGGGAGGGTTCGGCCCATCTCCCTAATCGCCTAACACAAGAGATGTTGTAAACATCTCACATTTTTTTACCAAACATACACAAGTTCACAAACCCTAGAACACACACACTCTCTCTCTCTCAACCGGAACCAAGGCAACCGAACACCCTCCACCATCGAAGATCTCCTTGTTCGGATTATTCTCTTTTCCTAACCGGTTTGTGTTTGATTATTCGTAAACGATGATTTGATTGTATATGATTATGTGTTAGAATTCATGGGTAGGGATGTTTACATGATAATCGGATGTCTTGCAATATGTTGTTTGAATTCTTGTTAAGTTGATGTTAAACCGAATGCTTGTTAAATCGGCTATATGTTTATGTTAATCGGATGATATGTCATTGTTCCGGGTATTGGAATTAATCGGTTGTGATATTGTGAACTCGGGTAATATGGTTAGATCATAGGGTTTAATTCGATTATATGTTTTGTGATAAAGCGATGTTCATGTTTTGATCATGCTAGGGTTCATGAGATTTGATGTTAAAAATGCTTGTTTGATTCGTTTGGATCATATCAAAACTGTTAATTGATTTGATTTGAAACTGCCAAATCTGTTTACAACTTGTTACGGAAATCATGGGCTACAAATCAGGAAACCAGTTATACACCTTGTCTCGACTCGAGACAGACACACCGGCACAAAACAGCACAACTCGAGACCACGGTTGCGGGTCCGGTTGCGACTCGAGACCGTGTAGTCTCGACAAGCACATGACAACCCGAGACTACCCTGTTGCGAATCGAGACTGTGAAACCAGTACAACCCGAGACCGTCTAGTCTCGACTCGAGATCTCTGGTCTCGACTCGAGACCAAATACACATACGCACTGTTGGACTTGCACGCTGTTACAAGCCCAGTTGATTGGGCCGCATATTGGACTTTGTTTATGTGAGGTTACTGTGAACTGCTATGCTTATACGTGAATGCAATGGTCAATACTTGTACACAACTTGTTACAATATGTGTGGAACATACGTGCACTACTTGTATACGAATCTGACCCGTATAATAACTTTGGTAGGACGTGGTTAATCGCTCTATAACTTAATTTAACTGTGTGTATCATACCGAGCAACCCCAGGTGAGTTCATTGCATTTTCTTAAGCATGCGTCCCGGTGGTTTGGGACAACTAGTAAACATTTGGAAGGGAACTTTGGGTAAACAAATAAATCGGTTTTGGTTATTGAACATGGAATCTATCATCATTGGATTGCCTGTAGGGCAATGGGGGTAATTAGTTGATAGCGCTATTAGGTGGGAAACCTCACACCGGGCCGTAAGGACGGGCGTGAACTAATTATCTGGGTATCGCTATGGTTGTTAGAGGCATACTCCTCGGATACATATGGGCACACTCCCTAGGGTATCTAGCGAAGGCAACATAGCATCGGTCGTTAAGGGGTACACACTCCCCGGATACATATGGGCACACTCCCTAGGGTATCTAACGTGAACGATATCGTATCACAACATTGAATCGCATTAACATACATCTGGTAACAAAACACGTTAACAAGACCTTGAACTCACCAGCGTAGTCTGACACACTTGTTTGCATGCTTGTAGGTCACTAACGTTTGGAACATGGACTTGCTATCTGGGAGTGCTAGAGTGGTCATGGATCGAGGCTCTTGGATTAACTTACGTTTGATACATTGGTTTAAAGTATATTTATGAAACAATTGCTAAACGACTTATTACATGCTTCCGCTACACAACACTTTGGGAATTGATATTATGTTTTATTTAAGTATTTACCATTGGTTCAATGTGATTGGTGGCTCGAACTCTGATGCGTAACACGCCTCGCGGGATTTCCGCAGGTGGGATTTTGGGGGTGTTACAGTTTGGTATCAGAGCCACTGGTTATAGTGAACTAGGTTTTAAAACATTTTGTAAAACCAGACTATAACCAAACAACTTCGAAGATCGATCATGACACTCAGCTCCAGACTGCAAGGTTCGTCTCTCTCACTTTATACATTACTTGTTTATCAGTCACACACTCACAACGTATATGAACTGAAGCATTTAGCACTATAGTGACTTGATAGTGTGACACTACTCTTCGACTCATGTGAACCATAGACCTGTGATACCATCTGTTGTGTTGTTAGAACGAGGGAAACTTTGAGCGCAAGCTAAGAGGCACTAAGACAAGCATGCAAATTGCCTTATTATTATGGGTGCACACTTAATAATAACGTGGGGTGCATGCAAGTCCCAGTGAGGCTTATCGAGCGTGAGAAGGGTTCTGCCTTACTATGTGTGAACTTGGTAGTACGTAAATATCAGTATGATACTTGACTTCCTTATCGTTTCGAATTTCTGAATCGGTTCATTTCCAACTATAGAATCATGAGTGGACGAGGACACGGACGTGGCAACATCAACATGACTCAGGCTGAGTTGACTGACTTAATCAATACCCGTGTGGCTGAGGCCTTAGCAGCCTATCAAGCTGGTACGGAATCTACCAAGTACTCTTACTCTCATATCGCGTACACGTCCTTTCACTTCTATAATGTGTTTCCTTCCGTCATTTAGGTCAGCAAGCGCAACCCCACAACAACCAGCCTGCGTGTACGTTCAAAATGTTTATGGACTGTAAGCCACAGACCTTCACCGGGACTGAAGGGGCTGTGGGACTTCTAAGATGGTTCGAGAAAGCAGAGTCTGTGTTTGCTATCTGTAACTGTCCCGCTGGGGATAGGGTGAAATATGCTGCGGGTACCTTGGCGGATGGGTCCCTAACGTGGTGGAACGCCCAGGTACAGTTGTTGGGCATCGAGGCAGCGAATGCCACAACCTGGGAAGACTTTAAAGAGCTGATTCGGGAAGAGTATTGTCCTCGGGACGAGGTCCAGAAGTTGGAAAACGAGTACTACGACTTGAAGATGGTTGGATCTGAAGTCGAAGCGTATGTGAAGCGATCGTATGAACTGGCCGACATGTGCCCGAACTTGTCCCGGCCTATGTCTCGGAGGATTGAGTTATTCATCAAAGGGTTGCCTCCGCGTGTGAAGAGTTTGGTCACTGCAGCCCATCTCAATGATTTGACACAGATTGTTCGTCTGACTCATATGATTGTGGACCAAGAGGTCGAGAGCAATGCGTTACCCCCACGCATTTCAGCCACTGCTGCTGCGGCACCCACTGCTACTACATCTACTAATGATAACAAACGGAAGTGGAGCGACTACGACAAAGCACCCAGTGCTGGTCAGACGCAGAAAAGGCAAGATAACAACAACAACCGCAGCATCAGCCAGTCGTCTTCTGTCAATCAAGGCCAGGGAAGTGGCCACAGCCAGGGTTCGTATGCAGGGAAGAAGCCACGATGTAACAAGTGTGGCTATCATCATTTCGGGTCGTGTAATCGGACGTGTAACAGGTGTGGTAAGGCGGGCCATGAGGCCAGGGATTGTAGGGCCCCACAGCCCAAACACCAGCAGCAACAAAACCAGCAGAATAAGAGACAACAGGGACAACCACTCCAGCAGAACCAGGGTTTCAGGAAGGGGTGCTATCAGTGTGGTGACGAGGGTCACTTTAAGCGAGATTGCCCTCAGCTAAACCAGAACGCTAACGACAACAACCGCCCGAATAACAACAATGCTGGAAACAACAACAACAACAACGGCAACAATGGGGGAAATGGTGCTCGAGGCAGAGTATTCCAGCTTGGAGCTGGGGATGCCAGGAATGACGGCAACGTTGTAACTGGTACGTTTCCTGTTAACAATCTTATTGCTTCTGTATTATTCGATTCGGGTGCCGATTGGAGTTATGTGTCCCTAGAGTTTAGTCAACGATTAGGGATAACCCCAACACCTTTAGAAGTTAAACAAGTAGTAGAACTAGCAGATGGTAAAACGATAGAAGCCTCGAATGTCCTTTTTGGATGTAAACTAGATCTCGTGGGTCAGGTGTTTGACATTGACCTCCTTCCCGTTACGCTCGGTAGTTTTGACATAGTGGTAGGCATGGATTGGTTGTCAAAGCACCAAGCAGAAATTTTGTGTAAAGAGAAGATCGTGCGTATCTCTCTCCCTGATGGGGAGACATTATTAGTTCAAGGGCATCGTAGAGGGACGATGGTTGGTATTATCTCAGCTATGCGTGCACAGCAATATCTGCAAAAGGGGTATCCTGCAATGTTAGCGTTAGTTACCAACGCTCAGACTGAAGAAAGTAAGATCGAGGATCTGCCAGTGGTGCGAGAATTCGCTGATGTGTTCCCAGAGGAGTTACCAGGGTTACCTCCTCACCGTCAAGTGGAATTTCAGGTTGATCTGGCGCCAGGGGCGGCCCCAATTGCTCGAGCTCCATACCGGTTGGCCCCTGGTGAGTTGCAGGAACTGTCTAATCAACTACAAGAGTTGTTGGACAGGGGCTTTATTCGACCCAGTTCTTCGCCTTGGGGAGCCCCAGTTCTGTTCGTAAAGAAGAAAGATGGGTCATTCCTTATGTGTATTGATTATCGAGAGCTCAACAAGGTGACCATTAAGAACCGCTATCCATTACCACGCATCGACGACTTGTTTGACCAGCTGCAAGGGTCAAGCTTCTATTCCAAGATCGACTTAAGATCGGGGTATCACCAGGTAAGGGTTAGGGAAGAGGATGTTCCCAAGACGGCTTTTCGAACGCGCTACGGACACTATGAGTTTCTGGTTATGCCGTTTGGATTGACTAATGCACCAGCGGTTTTCATGGATCTCATGAACCGCGTATGTAAGCCACACCTCGACGAGTTTGTTATAGTGTTTATTGACGACATCCTAGTCTATTCCAAGAACCGGGAGGATCACGAGCGTCACCTACGTCTCATCTTGGAACTTTAGAGAAGGGAACAACTGTATGCGAAGTTTTCTAAGTGCGACTTTTGGATTCGAGAAGTGCATTTCCTTGGGCACGTTGTTAACGAGAAAGGGATACATGTGGATCCTGCAAAGGTGGATGCAGTTAAGAATTGGGCGGCACCAAAGACTCCGCCTGAGGTGCGACAATTTCTTGGTCTCGCAGGGTATTATCGAAGGTTCATTAAAGATTTCTCGAAAATCGCGCAACCCCTCACCTCACTGACACAGAAGAACACGGCGTACTATTGGGGAACGAAGCAGGAAGAGGCCTTCCAGTTGTTAAAACAGAAACTTTGCAGTGCACCGATCTTGTCCTTACCAGAGGGTACCGAAGATTTTGTGGTTTATTGTGACACTTCGATTCAGGGCCTCGGTTGCGTGTTGATGCAACGCGAGAAGGTGATAGCTTATGCTTCTCGTCAGCTAAAGGTGCACGAGAAGAACTATACGACTCATGATCTGGAATTAGGAGCGGTGGTGTTTGCGTTGAAGATTTGGAGGCACTATCTGTACGATACCAAATGCACCATCTACACCGACCATAGGAGTCTCCAGCACATCTTCGACCAGAAAGAATTGAATATGCGACAACGACGATGGGTGGAATTATTGAACGACTATGAATGTGCCATCAAGTATCATCCGGGCAAGGCGAACGTTGTAGCTGACGCCCTCAACAGAAAGGATAATGCACCTAGGCGTGTGCGAGCATTGCAACTCACGATCCAGTCCAATCTTCCTTCCCAGATACGAGACGCTCAGTTAGAAGTGTTGAAACCAGAGAACATTCGAGCTGAAGCTTTACGTGGCTCGAGGCAACGACTAGAACGAAAGGGAGACGGTGCTTACTACGTAACTGGACGCATTTGGGTCCCATTCTTTGGCAACTTACGAGAACTTGTAATGGAAGAGGCACATAAATCACGCTACTCTGTACATCCTGGATCAGATAAGATGTACCACGACTTGAAAACTACCTACTGGTGGCCCAGCATGAAGGCTCATATAGCAACCTACGTCAGCAAATGTTTGACTTGTGCTAAAGTCAAAGCAGAACATCAAAAGCCCTCAGGTTTACTGCAGCAACCAGAGATACCCACATGGAAGTGGGAACAGATCGCCATGGATTTTGTGACAGGACTACCAAGAACTCAGGCTGGGAATGACACTATTTGGGTGATTGTTGATCGCCTCACGAAATCAGCACACTTCCTAGCAATCAAGGAAACAGACAAATTCTCTCAGCTGGTAGCAGTGTATCTTAAGGAGGTGGTTTCTAGGCATGGGGTGCCAACTTCTATCATTTCAGACCGAGATCCGCGTTTCACTTCAGAGTTATGGCAGTCAATGCATAAATCTTTTGGTTCCCAACTCGACATGAGTACCGCTTATCACCCGCAGACGGATGGTCAAAGCGAGCGCACAATCCAAACACTTGAAGACATGCTACGGGCATGTGTAATCGACTTTGGGAAAGGATGGGAGAAGTACTTACTGTTGATAGAATTCTCCTACAACAACAGCTACCATACAAGTATTAAGGCAGCTCCGTTCGAAGCATTGTACGGACGGAAATGTCGTTCACCTCTCTGCTGGCGTGAGGTGGGTGATAGTCAGATCACAGGCCCTGAGTTTGTGCTTGAGGCATCAGAAAGCATTGTGCAGATCCGAAACCGTATGGCCGCAGCTCGCGATCGCCAGAAAAGCTACGCTGACAAGCGTAGTAAACCGCTGGAATTTGAAGTTAATGACCGCGTTATGTTAAAGGTTTCACCCTGGAAGGGTGTGGTGCGTTTTGGGAAATGCGGCAAGCTAAACCCTCGTTATGTAGGACCATTCAAAATTTTAGAACGGATTGGAAAGGTGGCCTACAGGTTGGAATTACCGGCTGAGTTGGGTAATGTCCATGATGTATTTCACGTATCGCAGCTAAAGAAGTGTTTGGTTGATGAAACACTAGTTGTACCATTTCAAGAGCTGAAGATAGACGACAAATTGCAGTTTGTCGAAGAACCAATTGAGATTATGGATCGGGAAGTTAAAGTTCGTAAACACAGCCGTATACCGATTGTGAGAGTTCGTTGGAACTCAAGACGTGGTCCAGAGTTCACGTGGGAACCCGAGGACCAGATGAAACTTAAGTATCCACATTTGTTCCCCAAAGACCAGTCAAAACCTAGCAAACTTAATGTTGATGCAACTAGTAAATTTCGGGACGAAATTCCCATTCAAGTTGGGGAGGATGTGACACCCCAGGAAAACCAGCAAACGATATAACTTGCTTAGCTTTAACTTATCTAGCTTTTTCAGTGAGTGCGTACCAAATTTCGGGACGAAATTTCTTTTTAGTTGGGGATACTGTGACAACTCGCATTTCGAACCTATTTTGTGTAACGTTACGTGATTATGTGAACCTTATTTGAATAGCATGTTGTACGTGCCTTTTGTGAAATTGTGATTGTTGTTTATATGCTTGCGTGATCCACTCGAAATACACAAGCCCATTCGGGCCACACACCTCCGACTCAAGACCATGGGGCAGCCCAAGGGAGGGTTCGGCCCATCTCCCTAATCGCCTAACACAAGAGATGTTGTAAACATCTCACATTTTTTTACCAAACATACACAAGTTCACAAACCCTAGAACACACACACACTCTCTATCTCAACCGGAACCAAGGCAACCGAACACCCTCCACCATCGAAGATCTCCTTGTTCGGATTATTCTCTTTTCCTAACCGGTTAGTGTTTGATTATTCGTAAACGATGATTTGATTGTATATGATTATGTGTTAGAATTCATGGGTAGGGATGTTTACATGATAATCGGATGTCTTGCAATATGTTGTTTGAATTCTTGTTAAGTTGATGTTAAACCGAATGCTTGTTAAATCGGCTATATGTTTATGTTAATCGGATGATATGTCATTGTTCCGGGTATTGGAATTAATCGGCTGTGATATTGTGAACTCGGGTAATATGGTTAGATCATAGGGTTTAATTCGATTATATGTTTTGTGATAAAGCGATGTTCATGTTTTGATCATACTAGGGTTCATGAGATTTGATGTTAAAAATGCTTGTTTGATTCGTTTGGATCATAGCAAAACTGTTAATTGATTTGATTTGAAACTGCCAAATCTGTTTACAACTTGTTACGGAAATCATGGGCTACAAATCAGGAAACCAGTTACACACCTTGTCTCGACTCGAGACAGACACACCGGCACAAAACAGCACAACTCGAGACCACGGTTGCGGGTCCGGTTGCGACTCGAGACCGTGTAGTCTCGACAAGCACATGACAACCCGAGACTACCCTGTTGCGACTCGAGACTGTGAAACCAGTACAACCCGAGACCGTCTAGTCTCGACTCGAGATCTCTGGTCTCGACTCGAGACCACATACACATACGCACTGTTGGACTTGCACGCTGTTACAAGCCCAGTTGATTGGGCCGCATATTGGACTTTGTTTATGTGAGGTTACTGTGAACTGCTATGCTTATACGTGAATGCAATGGTCAATACTTGTACACAACTTGTTACAATATGTGTGGAACATACGTGCACTACTTGTATACGAATCTGACCCGTATAATAACTTTGGTAGGACGTGGTTAATCGCTCTATAACTAAATTGAACTGTGTGTATCATACCGAGCAACCCCAGGTGAGTTCATTGCATTTTCTCAAGCATGCGTCCCGGTGGTTTGGGACAACTAGTAAACATTTGGAAGGGAACTTTCGGTAAACAAATAAATCGGTTTTGGTTATTGAACATGGAATCTATCATCATCGGATTGCCTGTAGGGCAATGGGGGTAATTAGTTGATAGCGCTATTAGGTGGGAAACCTCACACCGGGCCGTAAGGACGGGCGTGAACTAATTATCTGGGTATCGCTATGGTTGTTAGAGGCACACTCCTCGGATACATATGGGCACACTCCCTAGGGTATCTAGCGAAGGCAACATAGCATCGGTCGTTAAGGGGTACACACTCCCCGGATACATATGGGCACACTCCCTAGGGTATCTAACGTGAACGATATCGTATCACAACATTGAATCGCATTAACATACATCTGGTAACAAAACACGTTAACAAGACCTTGAACTCACCAGCGTAGTCTGACACACTTGTTTGCATGCTTGTAGGTCACTAACGTTTGGAACATGGACTTGCTATCTGGGAGTGCTGGAGTGGTCATGGATCGAGGCTCTTGGATTAACTTACGTTTGATACATTGGTTTTAAGTATATTTATGAAACAATTGCTATACGACTTATTACATGCTTCCGCTACACAACACTTTGGGAATTGATATTATGTTTTATTTAGGTATTTACCATTGGTTCAATGTGATTGGTGGCTCGAATTCTGATGCGTAACACACCTCGCGGGATTTCCGCAGGTAGGATTTTGGGGGTGTTATGTGACAACTCGTACTTTAGACCTATCTTGTAACGTTACGTGAGCTACTCTAATTGATTGAATGCATGTTTACGTGATATGTGTTTCTTTTGTGTGTTACGAATTAAAGGATTGTATGTATGTTTGAACTCGAACCGCACAACTCCCACTTGATCCCATTAACCCTTTCGGCCCTACACGACTCGAGATCTCAAGGGCGGCCCAATTGAGGGTTTCGGCTCACTACACTTGGACTCGGCCCACTCCCTCTTGGCCGGTTATATGTTTACACTTACACACATCTCTAGGGTTTTACTTCCCACTTTTCGCAACCAAGAACACACACAAACACCGAACTATCTCCCTCTCGACCTACTCGGAACCAAGGCAGCCGAATAAACCTTCTCATCCTTACTGTTGGATTCGGATCCTCCTTTATCATTCAGTTAGTGTACTACCATGAACGTATAATTGCTAATAGGTTGATTGCATGTGTTACCTTATGATTTTAGTAATGATGTGTGATTAATCATTGAGTTTAGTGAATCGGCTTGTGTGTGTGTGTGTGTTATATGTTCTAGTCAATCGGATATGTATTGATTGTTGTGGTTCGGTTATCATGTTGTTGTTTAAGATTTAACATATAAATCGGTTGGATGTTCATGAAATCGGATCATATTGATATGCTTTAGTGTTAGGATTGTTGTTTATGTTCTTGATACATGTCATAACGGATTAGGATTCATGAGAATTAAGGTGTTAAAACCCTGTTTGATCGATATTATGTTAATCGAATGAATGGATATTATGTTGATTGATCTGATTGTGAAACTACCAAAGATGTTTGCTAAGATTACGGAACTGATTGAGCTGAAAATTTTGGAAAGTTGTTTCATGCTCTGTTGCGACACAGATTGCGAGTCGATACCTTCCGTCTCGACTCGAGACCACAAGCAGCACAACACACGCACACAGCAGCACAACTCGAGACCGGCATTGCGAGTCCGGTTGCGACTCGAGACCGAACAGTCTCGAGTGGACCATGACAAACCGAGACCAGCCTTGTTGCGACTCGAGATCTCATTCGTTGCGACTCGAGATCTCGACACCAGCATAACTCGAGACCGATAGTCTCGACTCGAGACTGACCAGGTTGCTATTGGACCTTTACTGTTACAAGCCCAACTGATTGGGGCGAATACTTGGAAATTGTTATCTGATCTTTATTGGACTATTAATCTTTTTGGGCCGAGAAGAATATTGGATTGTTTTGGGCTGGGTACATATGGGCTTATATTTTAGAACGCACAAGTATGATTATGTTATGCTCTTGACTGTTAACGTGCAATACGTGTTAGTAACATACGTGCAATATTTGAAGTCAAAACCTGACTTGTATGGTAACCCTGTTAGGACGTGGTTGACCTCTTTAGTTCAAGAAACCTCTTTGTGTATCTGCCGAGCAAACCAAGGTGAGTTCACACAGCCAAGGCATGGGGTTCCCAGGGTGGGAATGGGATTGGATGATTATTTCGTGCGTACTTAGTTAATGGAACCTAATGATATAGTCCTCAGGGTGAGGATGGTAAATGATAAGATACGGCTAGACTAGTATACCTACTTGAACTGATCTTCGCACACACGCCAAGGGTTGGCTGCGATAATTATGACTGATCTTCGCACACATGCTTCGGGGAGGCTGCGAACTATAGAGAATAAATCTTCGCAAGTAATGCCAGGGTGGCCGCGATACAAATATACATAGTCTAGGATATTTAGGAGTATTAACCCAAATCTTCGCATACATGCCGAAAGGGCCCGCGACGGAAACCAATACTATACATGAACAATGAACGAACATAATACAACTCATACAATTACTATTACTGAACTTACTTTCTGTGAACTCGCTCAACTAGTTGTTGACTCTCTGCTGCATGCCTTGCAGGACCTTAGGTACATTATGGAGCTTGTACAGGGAGGAGCAGGTCGTTGTGGGATACGGATCGTGAACGATATTTGAACTTATAACTTATTTTGGGTTTTCATTATTATGCTTCCGCTACTTAAAACAAAGTTTGGTTTGAACATCAATCGTATTGACTTGGGTTTTTGAACTACTTTAACTATTATATGCTTGTTCAATATGATTGGTGGCTTAATCCTGGTCATGTCACGCCTCCAAGCGGTGGTACTCCGCGTGTGGGATTTTGGGGGTGTGACAGATTGGTATCAGAGCCATTGGTTATAGAGAACTCGGTTTTAATATGGGAAAACGTTTTTATTAAAACCAGACTATAACCAGAACAGTGCTCTCAACGATCCACAACGACGCTTCGCTCCACGTGCAAGACTCGACATCCTAGGTAATAAGGTTTATGTTTATTGCCTACATGCTAGAACTATATAGAACTTTGCTCGCATTACGCTTAGATACACATGATACTATTACATGAGAATACCTACGTGCTTATGCTTTTCTGTCATCGCCCTACTCGCGAACCATTCTCACTTACGCTACTTTTGCAATGAAGATCATGTCTGGACGGATTAACATGACTCAAGCCCAGCTAGAGGCCCTCGTTCAAGCTCAAGTTGCTGCGGCACTTGCAGCTGCTCAAGCAGGTAGTATACCCTGCAGTATAGATTCACACTAGGATCCTTAGATCCTGCATTAACTCTCGTATTTAATCTCGTCCTATTCATACACAATAGGTCAACCAGCGCAGCAGCCTGTTTGCACTTTTAAGAACTTCATGGACTGTCGTCCCAGTACATTTAGTGGCACGGAAGGAGCAGTGGGACTCCTCCACTGGTTTGAAAAGCTCGAGTCTGTGTTCGAGATGTGTGAATGCCCTGAGGCTCGCAGGGTGAAATACGCCACTAGCACGCTAGAAGGAATAGCACTAACTTGGTGGAACGCCCAAGTTCAGATCTTAGGGTTGGCAGCTGCTAACGCCACACCCTAGAACGACTTCAAGGAACTCATTAAGAGGGAATACTGCACGCGTGACGACATCCACAAGTTGGAGAACGAACTTTATCACTTGAAAATGACGGGGTCAGAGATTGAAGCTTACACGAAGCGATCGAACGAACTGGCCATCCTGTGCCCAACCATGGTAGATCCTCCGATCAAGCGCATTGAGTTGTTCCTCAAGGGTCTAGCCTCAGAAATTCAGAGCCATGTTACGTCGGCTAACCTCGACAATATCCAGGACATCCAGCGTCTTGCCCATCGACTCACAGATCAGGCAGTAGAACAGAACAAGCTGCCCAAACGCGCCAGTGCAACTACTACTCCAGCTGCTACTTCTGCTACACCCAACGACAACAAACGGAAATGGGATGGGGATTCCAGCAGGGGATCAGTTTCCGTTCAGTCTCAAGCACAGCAGCGCAGGACGAATGACTACCAGAATTCGAGTCAGCAATCTTCTGGCAGTCAGGGGCAGGGTGGATACCGGGGAGTTCACCCACTATGTAACAAATGTAACAGACACCACAGTGGAAGGTGTCGTAAAGAACGTTGTCAGAGACGTCTCAAGCTAGGGCATGAAGCCAAAGATTGCAGGAGCTCATAACCTGCGAACCAGAATCAGCAACTTCCGCCACCGGTTCCTCAAAACCCACAGCAGCAGCAACCACAGCGTGGAAACCGGGGATGTTTCCAGTGTGGAGCAGAAGGTCATTACAAACGCGATTGTCCTCAGTTGAACCAGAACCAGAACCGCAACAACAACAATAACCAGGGCAACGGGAACAACAACAACGGGGGAAACCACAACAACAATGGCAATGAGGCAAGGGGTCGAGTTTTCATGCTAGGACGAGGAGACGCAATGAACGATCCCAATGTGGTTATGGGTAAGTTTCTCCTCGACGATATTTATGTTACTGTCTTGTTTGATTCGGGTGCTGATACAAGTTATATATCGCTAAAAGTCAGTAAATTGTTAAAACGTACACCAACACCCCTAAACACCAAACACGTCGTAGAACTAGCTAATGGTAAGAGTTTAGAAGCCACGCAGATAGTCAGGGGTTGTAGTATCGTCTTAGCCGGTCAAGTTTTCTTCATCGACCTTATTCCCATAGTCTTGGGAAGTTTCGATATCGTTATTGGGATGGATTGGTTATCCCAGCATCAGGCAGAGATCTTATGCTGTGAGAAGATTATTCGCATTCCCCGTACTGGTCAAGAACCTTTCGAAGTCCAAGGCGACAAGAGTGGTGCTGTGGTTGGCATCATCTCTTTCTTGAAGGCTCAGAAGTGTCTGCGGAAGGGTCACACCGCGATCTTGGCACTCGTTTCAGACGCATCAGCAAAGGAAAAGATGCTGGAGGATATTCCAGTAGTACGCGACTACCCTCAGGTGTTTCCTGAAGATTTACCTGGATTACCGCCTCATCGTCAGGTCGAATTTCAAATCGAGCTCGCTCCTGGAGCAGCACCCATAGCTCGCGCACCATACCGTCTAGCTCCATCAGAATTGGAGGAACTGTCAAAGCAGCTGCAAGAGCTCTTAGAAAAGGGCTTCATTCGTCCAAGCTCTTCGCCATGGGGAGCTCCAGTGTTATTCGTGAGAAAGAAAGACGGTACGTTCAGAATGTGCATCGACTACCGTGAATTGAACAAGGTAACGGTGAAGAACCGTTATCCTCTTCCACGCATAGATGATTTATTCGACCAGTTGCAAGGGTCGTGCTACTATTCGAAGATAGACCTGAGGTCAGGTTATCATCAGCTGAGAGTCCGGGAGGACGACGTCTCCAAAACAACATTCAGAACTCGCTACGGCCACTACGAGTTTCTTGTCATGCCGTTCGGGTTAACGAACGCACCTGCCGTATTTATGGACCTTATGAACAGGGTTTGCAAACCCTATCTTGACAAGTTCGTCATTGTTTTCATCGACGACATCCTGATCTACTCTAAGAGTCAGGAGGAACACGAGCAGCACCTACGCCTTATTTTGGAACTCCTTCGGAAGGAACAGCTGTACGCTAAGTTTTCGAAATGCGACTTCTGGCTTCGTGAAGTCCACTTTCTAGGCCACGTAGTGAACAAGGATGGGATCCATGTCGATCCATCCAAGGTGGATTCGATCAGGAACTGGCCTGCACCACGTACACCAACGGAAATACGCCAATTTTTGGGTTTGGCGGGGTACTACAGACGGTTTATCAAGGATTTCTCGAAGATTGCTCAGCCGCTTACGCTACTGACACAGAAAGGTGTCACCTACCGTTGGGGCAACACTCAGGAAACTGCTTTTCAGCACCTAAAGGATAGACTTTGCAGCGCACCTATCCTCTCTTTGCCAGAGGGCACAGACGACTTTGTGGTTTATTGTGACGCGTCGATACAGGGTCTTGGATGTGTATTGATGCAGCGGGATAAGGTTATTGCTTACGCTTCACGTCAACTCAAGATTCACGAACGAAACTACACGACGCACGATTTAGAGCTGGGAGCTGTTGTTTTCGCGCTTAAGATATGGCGACACTACCTGTACGGTACCAGGTGCACGATATACACCGATCACAGGAGTCTCGAGCATATCCTTAAGCAAAAGGATTTGAACATGCGTCAACGAAGATGGGTTGAACTTCTGAACGATTATGAATGCGCCATCAAGTATCATCCAGGCAAAGCCAATGTAGTGGCTGACGCCCTCAGTCGGAAAGACAATCTACCTAGGCGCGTACGAGCTTTGCAGCTTACTATACAGTCCAGTCTTCCAGCACAGATACGAAATGCTCAGGCAGAAGCATTGAAACCAGAAAACGTCAGGGCTGAAGCCCTACGCGGCTCAAGGCAACGATTAGAACAGAAGGCAGACGGCGCCTACTATGTAACGAGGCGTATTTGGGTCCCACTTTATGGCGGTCTACGCGAGCTGGTAATGGATGAAGCTCACAAGTCTCGTTACTCGGTACATCTAGGGTCGGATAAAATGTACCACGACATCAGAACAACATACTGGTGGCCTAGCATGAAGGCCCACATTGCTACTTACGTCGGCAAGTGCTTGACCTGTGCGAGAGTCAAGGTTGAATATCAGAAACCAGCGGGCCTACTTCAGCAACCCACGATACCGCAATGGAAATGGGAAGAAATTTCCATGGATTTCGTTACAGGCCTACCTAGATCCCAGCGTGGGAATGATACCATATGGGTGATCGTGGATCGACTCACCAAGTCTGCACACTTCCTGGCTATAAAGGAAACGGATAAGTTCTCCACTCTCGCAGACATCTATCTCAAAGAAGTTGTTTCGAGGCACGGGGTGCCCACTTCCATCATTTCCGATCGGGATGCACGATTCACGTCAGAACTATGGCAAGCGATGCACAAATCTTTCGGCTCACGGTTAGACATGAGCACTACGTATCATCCTCAGACGGATGGGCAGTCTGAGCGTACGATTCAAACTCTTGAAGACATGCTTCGGGCATGCGTTATTGATTTCGGCAACAGCTGGGAAAAGCACCTCCCTTTGGTGGAATTCTCATACAATAACAGTTATCACACCAGTATACAAGCCGCTCCATTTGAGGCATTGTACGGGCGTAAATGCCGGTCACCTCTCTGTTGGGCAGAGGTGGGGGGTAGTCAGATCACGGGTCCAGAGATTGTAGAGGACGCCACAGAAAAGATAGCACAGATACGACAACGCATGGCGGCAGCACGCGACCGTCAGAAAGCCTACGCGGACAAGCGTAGAAAGCCTTTGGAATTTCAGGTCGGGGACCGGGTTTTACTTAAAGTCTCACCCTGGAAGGGTGTGGTTCGTTTTGGCAAACGGGGCAAACTCAATCCGCGGTATCTCGGACCGTTTGAGATCACGGAGAAAATCGGCAAAGTAGCCTACAAGCTAAACCTACCAGCTGAACTCGGTGCAGTTCACAATGTTTTCCACGTGTCGAATCTGAAGAAGTGCCTGTCAGATGAGACCCTCATCGTTTCTTTTAAAGAGCTCACTATCGACGAGCGGTTGCAGTTCGTCGAGGAACCTGTAGAAATCACGGACCGGGATGTGAAGGTCCTCAAACACAAGAGAATCCCTCTTGTCCGAGTTCGTTGGAACTCCAAACGTGGCCCAGAGTACACCTGGGAACGCGAAGACCAGATGGCAGAAAAGTACCCCCAGTTATTCGGAACTAATGCAACCACTACTGAGACTGAAGCTACTACTGCGGAATTTCGGGACGAAATTCCAGATCAACGGGGGGAGGATGTGACACCCGATGTGACACCCCAGGAAAACCAGTGAACGATACAACTTACCTAGCTTCCTCAGTGAGTGCGTACCAAATTTCGGGACGAAATTTCTTTTTAGTTGGGGATAATGTGACAACTCGTACTTTAGACCTATCTTGTAACGTTACGTGAGCTACTCTAATTGAATGAATGCATGTTTACGTGATATGTGTTTCTTTTGTGTGTTACTAATTAAAGGCTTGTATGTATGTTTGAACTCGAACCGCAAAACTCCCACTTGATCCCATTAACCCTTTCGGCCCTACACGACTCGAGATCTCAAGGGCGGCCCAATTGAGGGTTTCGGCTCACTACACTTGGACTCGGCCCACTCCCTCTTGGCCGGTTATATGTTTACACTTACACACATCTCTAGGGTTTTACTTCCCACTTTTCGCAACCAAGAACACACACAAACACCGAACTCTCTCCCTCTCGACCTACTCGGAACCAAGGCAGCCGAATAAACCTTCTCATCCTTACTGTTGGATTCGGATCCTCCTTTATCATTCGGTTAGTGTACTACCATGAACGTATAATTGCTAATAGGTTGATTGCATGTGTTACCTTATGATTTTAGTAATGATGTGTGATTAATCATTGAGTTTAGTGAATCGGCTTGTGTGTGTGTGTGTGTGTTATATGTTCTAGTCAATCGGATATGTATTGATTGTTGTGGTTCGGTTATCATGTTGCTGTTTAAGATTTAACATATAAATCGGTTGGATGTTCATGAAATCGGATCATATTGATATGCTTTAGTGTTAGGATTGTTGTTTATGTTCTTGATACATGTCATAACGGATTAGGGTTCATGAGAATTAAGGTGTTAAAACCCTGTTTGATCGATATTATGTTAATCGAATGAATAGATATTATGTTGATTGATCTGATTGTGAAACTACCAAAGATGTTTGCTAAGATTACGGAACTGATTGAGCTGAAAATTTTGGAAAGTTGTATGGTAACCTTGTTAGGACGTGGTTGACCTCTTTAGTTCAAGAAACCTCTTTGTGTATCTGCCGAGCAAACCAAGGTGAGTTCACACAGCCAAGGCATGGGGTTCCCAGGGTGGGAATGGGATTGGATGATTATTTCGTGCGTACTTAGTTAATGGAACCTAATGATATAGTCCTCAGGGTGAGGATGGTAAATGATAAGATACGGCTAGACTAGTATACCTACTTGAACTGATCTTCGCACACACGCCAAGGGTTGGCTACGATAATTATGACTGATCTTCGCACACATGCTTCGGGGAGGCTGCGAACTATAGAGAATAAATCTTCGCAAGTAATGCCAGGGTGGCCGCGATACAAATATACATAGTCTAGGATATTTGGGAGTATTAACCCAAATCTTCGCATACATGCCGAAAGGGCCCGCGATGGAAACCAATACTATACATGAACAATGAACGAACATAATACAACTCATACAATTACTATTACTGAACTTACTTTCTGTGAACTCGCTCAACTAGTTGTTGACTCTCTGCTGCATGCCTTGCAGGACCTTAGGTACATTATGGAGCTTGTACAGGGAGGAGCAGGTCGTTGTGGGATACGGATCGTGAACGATATTTGAACTTATAACTTATTTTGGGTTTTCATTATTATGCTTCCGCTACTTAAAACAAAGTTTGGTTTGAACATCAATCGTATTGATTTGGGTTTTTGAACTACTTTAACTATTATATGCTTGTTCAATATGATTGGTGGCTTGATCCTGGTCATGTCGCGCCTCCAAGCGGTGGTACTCCGCATGTGGGATTTTGGGGGTGTGACATGTTACACGTGACCTCTCGCTGGCCGCGGGAGAGTATGCTTAGCTTTACGTGGGCCGCGAGTAGCCATACGAAAAGCCTATAAATAAGCTAGATGAGTTCATTTGGAATTCGTTCAAGTTTCTGATTTCTCTCTCAATTGCTGATAGATATTATTATACTCGGGCATAATACCCACTATAAAGCGAAGCTCTGCCTCGTTGTAAGTATTATAACCCTGCTATTACCCTACACGATCGATTTAGGGCTCCGTAACGCATGTCAAGGCTCTGCCTGACTCAGTCGTTGGAGTTCTGTCTCATGTTACACCCGATTGATCTAGGACTCCGTAATGCATGTGAAGGCTATGCCTGACTCAGTCATTGGAGTTCTGCCTTGAGTGGTACGGTTAATGTGATTTGGGTTATTTTACTAACACGTGTGCATTTTTTAATAACCAGGAGATTCCCAGGAAGCTTTAGTTTTATCTAAATAAACAATGTGAGTACATCTTACTATTTTTCACCTTTTTGTAAATTGTTTTTACTAAACCTCAAATGTTTTAAAATATAATCAACAATGATTGAGTCTATGTATTCTACAATTACTGTTGGTATGTTGTGGTTTTGTATACAAAATGTGAAAGACGTTACCATTAGACAACGAGTTAGCCAATGAGTAATATGACCCGTAAGTCAGGCGTTGATAGTACTGAATGAGTAATTGGGTAGATATAAACATTGTAATCGCTCTCAATACTGTGAAATTATAAAAGTTGTTTTGATTAAACTGGGATGCACTCGCCAGTATTTCTTGATGATAAATGTTTTTTAAAACGCGTTTCAGGTAACAAAATGTGAAAGCCAATAGAAGACAGCTGGAGAGCACTGAAGGATTGGAAAAGTGGCTATAAAAGTTACATAAATAAAAAGGAGTTTTTATTTTCAGTAATTAGGGTTTACCCCTACAAATGTATCGTCAAATGCTCTTCGGTTTTATTCCAATGAATTGTTATAAAAAGTTGGGTGTTTAAACTATGATGAAATATTTCCTAACTACGGTCCTGATGTATTCCGCTGCTAAATTAATAAACACCGATACCACTAATCTGAATCTCGCGGCACCCGCTCTCGGGATAGGGGTCGGGGGTTGCAACCTAGACATTTCACTTGAAAGTCTGTTTCAAAGCCCCTCTCCTTAGGCTATGTCTCTTTCCACTCCACAACCCTCCACTCCAATTCCACCTATATTTTTACCCCTATTTGATGCAATTAACACTCAGATACAACTCAGTCCCTCTCTTTCAGCAGTTTAAGAGAGCACACTTCCACATGTGACTAAGTCCGAGGAAACTCAATTTGCTAACCCAAAAACAGCCGAGGAAGCAACACCCCTTGAGTTTCATGAAACTCTTGGTGGTAGTTCAAGTGAAGCAGCCACTACAACTGGTGAACCAATAGGTTTTCAATTGGCCAGTGGTTTCATTTATAAGACTTCCTTGAAGGCAACAACTTTTGAGGCTACAATTGTATCCTTTGTTCCAGTTAGAAGTCCCCAGTACCAAGACAAATGGGCATTTAGTTCTACTAACTTAGAGAATTCTCTAGTTAAGAAACCAAATACAACTACCTCTGGTAGGGATTCAAATGATCCTATTAAATTAGGTGATGAATTAAGATACAAAGAATTGACGGAGAGAATGTCTTCAATGGAATCATCCACGGCTAAAATGAAAGATATGATGAAGCAGATGATGGAGCATTCTAAAAGTCAACCCTCTACTCAGCAAATTCCCAATGAGCTGTGGAAATCAGTGCAACCAATCATCCAAGATCAAAGGAATTTGGCTGACATCAACCATAACACTCATATGGAATTAATAAGAAATATGGTTGAGGCCAGATATAAAGTTACTCAAGCAGACATTAAGGCCATAAGAGAACACTTGGTAAAGACTAATGGCTCTGCCCCTGCAACAGTCCTCTAAGAAGAAGTTAAGGATGATGCCAAAAAAGGGGAGAATGATAAGGTGAGAAACTTGCAGCCTTCTTTACAAGGAAAACCAAAGGTGCAACAACAAAAGCCAGAGTCTGTTCCAACCAAATCTTCTACAAAGGCATCAGATGCTGGAAAATAAAAAGGGATTGATGAGACCCTTAACAAGAAAGCTGAAGAGATTGCCTTATAAAAGCAGAAGAAGCAAGATACAAAAGAAGACAAAGCTTCAATCTTAATAGATCAAGAACAAGTAGAGCAGAAGAAAAATGAGGATATTGGCACTTCACAAAGGAGAAAGTCAATAAGAAGAGTTAGACAACCAATCATCACCCCTCCTAAAACCTCTGCTGGGCCTTCCAAAGTTGTATCCTCTGCTGAACCCAAACCAAAACCTTCACCACAAAAACCACCAATCAAGAAACAAAAGAAAACATCAACACCATCACCAATACAACCAACAGATGTTGGTACAACAAATGTATCAGCATATGTTCCACAAACTACTGCTGGTACACCAGTTGTATCAGCAGATGTTACCCTAACAACTGCCATGATCATTTTCCTACACCACCAACTACTCAACCACCTCCCACACCACAAAGAATCCTACATGCCCACCTTCACCAAAACTCAAATTCACACGCAAAAGAAAAACTTTTGTTGTGTAAAAAGATGATGAGGATATTAACTAACCAATCCCCTTATCATCTGCCCCCATTCAAGCCATACCAATCTCATCATTTCCATTTAAATCCACTACACTTCCACCCGCTGCACCACAACCATCAATCATAACACCGGCTGCTCAGTATCCTCTGGAAATTCACGTTATCAAAGGTGAAATTGAATCATTTTATACAACAGAGGATACATCACAACTAACTTTCCCATCTCTTTTTGGTTATAGAAAATGTAACACCTCGCTTTTTGTAACTTTCCTTATTTAGCAAGATCATTGTACTTTCCATTTATGGAAACTTGTATTCCTTTGTATTCGTATTTCATTTTCATACGTTGTAATCCAAGACTTGAATCATAATGAAAATTCTATCTTTATATACTTGTGTTACTCGTTATTCATAAATACTTGTCGATTATCCATGTTAAATACTGTAGGATCATTTGCAAGACCAAACGAGTCGTTCAGAAGAGCTTTTGATCAATACGAGAGGCGGAAACAAACGTATTGATGTTGAATCAGCTTGATATACACTTTAATTGTCTTGTTTATTGATATAACAACGTTTTACAGACTGTAGACACTTCGGCATCACCTCGGCACCAGAATCAGAAAATTACAAATGAAATGACCAAGGCACGTATTTATAGGGAGACCATTTCGTACGAAACAGACTCACACGAATTGGCCAATGCCATTTCGTACGAAATGGACACATCCATTTCGTGCGAACTAGACTTCCCATTTCGTGCGAAATGGTCACAACTCACATGTTTCTCAATTTTCTCTTTCTACGTGTCTAGATCTTTCAATTCTAATACAAGACACGATACAAGACGATGTCGACAGACATATGCACCAACAGACTCCCCCTTGGATGTTGACGAAGTCTTCAGTGTCGAGTCTTCAGTATGTCAACCCTTCAGTCTTTATCAGTCTTCATGCTCTCTTCCAAAGTATTCTCCATTGCAAGCATCCTCAAATACTAACTCTTCCAAAATCTCATCCTGACTCTATCTTCTCTTGATCAGATCTCTTGATTCCTTAAGTTCTTTAGCATCAACAGCTTGCGTAGACAACAGGATTCAAACTTGGCTCTCTACCATTCAAACTCCCCCTTGAATGTTGATCCATAATCTGTATCTGGCTCTTATGTCTTTAGACTCCAACCTTTCGATAAGCTGGGATCGCAGTCTGGAATTCACAATCTTTGGATTGGAAACCTGGCTTTCGCATAGCTGCTATCCTGCACAATTCTCTACCTCACAATAAATTTCACAAGTTTAAAAATTTGACAACTTTATTCTCTGCTTACCACTTGTAGAAACAAATTCAAATCATCATTAGTTATAATATGACATTTCTCAAATTATCTCAGCATTTTAATTTTACTTCTCATCTCGAACAAACTCTCCCAAACCTGTTGTTCATCATGTTTAGCACTTGGAATTTTGAAAATCAGCTTTTCAACATCAGTTGTCGAAAATAAAATGAAATAAAATCTTTTTGAATTTTCAAAATTTTATGCTAAAACACAATCTTTTTGGATTTTGTTTTTAAAGAAAAGATTTTGGATTTTTTCTTTACTGCTTTTCATTAAAGAAATATTTACAGACAATATTTTTGTGAGTTTGTGTAAGAGGATCATATCAGATTATGAGACAAATCACTAACACCGTTAAGCTAACATTTTAAGTTCTAAACAATTCACTTCGATTGTCAGTATACTGATCCACTTAAATTTTCACACAAAGTTCAACTGTTTCGAGATACGAAATTAGTGTTTTAATGCACTTAAACTTATTCACGTGTCCCTCCTCAGAATATACTCCGGTATCCAGACTCCTATATTCAGTCTTACAAGTGAATGTACACTAATGATATCTGTAAATGGGTAATGCGAGACCATGAGAGCTCAGGCTAGAACTTCTGTTCAATCAGAGAGATGATGGCTCGACCTTTAGGTGTGTCCCGTTTGGGGATCTTTTCTTCAACAGCACATGATTAGCATTTTCCAATGTTTCATCATTTTATGCTGAGGGTTGGCTTTAAGATTAAAGCAATGAAAAGTATTATACGAGGACTAGGCTATTGCTCCCGCAAAATCAGAAGTCCTGGTATAATACCCTAGACATCATCACGCACAAAGACCTAGTATGTCAGAAATAGACAATCTTTCAAACAAGATTTCGGGGGCTACCCATATATCCGAGAGATGTTCCCCATGAGATAAGTAAGTATTTGATATTTAGGTTTATATCTCGAAATCAATCTACTGAATGTATAAAAACCTACTGGCATATCGTCAGTGAGACCATTTATCACATTTGACTTTCCAAATCTTTAGCGTGCTGTGATAGTCCACTGATGTACTATCATTTCCTCTTTTTCACAACAAAACTCGTTTTTAAAATTTTTAAATGTTTTAGGCATTTTAGATTTTATCATGTTTTTGCCTTTTTCAAATTTTCTAATGTTTTTGGATTTTCTGAAATTTCTTACTCCCCCTAAAATTCAAAATCATTTAAAGAAAATTTGACACACCGATGTGAATTGCTTCAATTCTCCATTCACTTGGCATAAACAACCAGAACTCCCCCTGTCAACAAACTATTTTCCCATTATGATTTTGTAGGATCGTATGCTGACCTAAACGAGTCGTTCAGAGGTTATCTCTTGCGTTTCAGATGCGGAATAATAAGAAATACAAGTAGAAGTAGCTTGTTTTTCTTTCTAACTGCTTGTTTTATTGATATCAAACGTTTTACAGCTCGACCGTCACACCGGCAGAGCTTCGGCGTGGAATCCAACAATGACTACTGAGGATCGCTCAAGCAACCCCTATATATAGGCTGCTGGGTCCGCTCATGTGTCACATGTCCATATGAGCGGACCAGGTATGTTCAAATAAGCGGCCCACACTTGTCAAATAAGCGGTCCAAGATCCCTATGTCCCTATGAGCGGTCCTAGCATATAACACCTATACAGACTCCTGTTTTCTCGTAAAACGTGCCCTATGCTATACAATACGATATAAGACCTGATCCTAGACACCTAGACGCAATCAACAGATGTAGTGCACCAACAGACTCCCCCTCAGATGTTGATGGAGTCGACTATCAAGCACTGTCTCCGTGTCTTCACATCTTCAGTCTTAATCAGTCTCTGGGCTTTCTCTTTCTCTCTATCTTCAGACTCCCCCTCTCGATTTACTGGTATTCTTTTGTTCTTCAATAATATCTTCAGGATCGTTGTCTGATCTACACAGGCTTTCAGAATCAATCAACCTGGCTCTAACAGAGATCTTCTGAATTGATTTCCAGGATTGAAACTAGGCTCTCCTTCAACAGAAATCTTTAGAAATCGAAACCTGGTTACCTGCACAGTCTCAACCCTGAAATAAATTTCTTTCACAAACATTTCAAACCATTCTGCACTAACACATGACTCCCTCTCATAAGCACCAACTAACATATAACTGCGTACCAATAATTTTCTTTCAACTATCTATGATGAACCACTTGAAGAAGGTTAGATTTAACGAAAACAATTAAATTTACGCAAACACTCCCCCTCAAATTCTGCTCATCATGATTAGCATTCTGAATTTTGAAAATCAGTTTTCCAGTGTCAGTTGTCGAAAATCTTTTTGACTTTTTCAAAAATTATGCTAAAACACACACAAAATCTTTTTGGATTTTCTGAGAGATATTACCTGACACTCCCAGTAAACAAAAACATACAGAAATGTAATATTCACAAACAATATTTTTGTGAGTTCGTGCAAGAGGATCATATCAGTTTATGAGACAAATCACCAACACCGTTAAGCTTGATTTCATTTTAAGCTTTAAACAATTTACCTAGATTGTCAGTATGTTTGTCCTCTTAAATTCTCAACACAAATTTCAATCGATTCGAGATACGATATTAATGTTTTAGAGACTTAAACTTAATTGTGTATCACTCCACTTGAATATACTCCCGTATCCAGATCCCAAATATTCAGTCTTACAGGTGAGTATACCACAGCTGATATCTGTAAAAGGGTTAGGTGCGAAACCGTGAGAGCTCAGGTCAGAACTTCCGTTCAGCAGAGAGATGACGGCTCGACTTTTGGTGGGTCCCCTTTAGAGGATCTTTTGCATTTCAACAGCAGCGACTATCAATTTTATTGTTTCATCAGCATGCTGAGGGCTGCGCTTTTTCAAGCATATGCAAAAAGTATTATCCGGGGACTAGGTCAGAACTTCCATTCAGTAGAAGTCCCGGGATAATACCCCAGATATCACTGAGCATAAAGACCTAGTATCTCAGAATATGGGACCTTTTCAGACAAGATTTCGGGGGTTATCCATATATCCAAGAATAGTTACCCATGAATTAAGCAAGTTTGAATTTAGGTTTATATCTCGTTTCAATTTACTAAATGTGCGAAAATCTACTGACACATCTGCAGTAAGATTGTTTAACACTTTTAAACTTTTCAATTCTTTAGCGTGCCGTGATAGTCCACTGATGTACTATCATTTCCTCTTTTTCGCAACAAAACTCATTTTTGAATTTTATCATGTTTTTGGCTTTTTCAAATTTTCAAATGTTTTTGGATTTTCTAAAAAATTCTTACTCCCCCTAAAATGCAAACACATTTCAAAGAAAATTTGAAAATAAAAGACTTTTGACCCACTTGAAAAACATAGAAAACAATACAAACTGTACAGAAACTTGACAACTGATATCGAATCACCTTAAATCGCCATTCGCTTAGCATAAACAATCTGAACTCCCCCTATCACAAATCATTTTCTCATTTAGATTTCAAAACACTTAAGTTTGTTTTAATCGAAATGACTTTTCCGGAAAATGAGTTTGTGTTGATAAAAACCACTTGTAGATTTATCAATTTTAAGAACGGGGATGTGGTTCATCATCTTGTCTATCTTTTGCCATGAATAGTAAATCAAGTACAATTTAATGTCCCTGATTTACCATTTTCATTTAAGAACCTTCTGTACCACTTGTAAATGTAATTACTTCAAAGTATACAAACACCTCAAAATTTAACCACAAATACCACTTGCAAGATCAAGGTTACCACTTGTAGGAATGTTACGTCTACATCACCATTTTACTAGTCAGGATGCCGATTCCTGCTTCGCAATTACCATCCTGGAAGCTCCGGCGTAGTCCTTCACCTGCAAAATCCAAAACACTATTCAAAAATTTTCAAACAAACTTATCAAATACTAGAAAGATGCCGATTCCTGATCCACGATATAGACTTGGGATCTCCGGCATAGTCCTAAGACTATCATGGAAAACAAACTTCCATCCAAGTTTTTTCAGACTTGATGGCTTTTAGTTCCTGAGCTGTAGGGTTGTATGTTGCCTTTTTAGTTGCATAAAAATCTTTTACCCCCTTAGCTCTCCCACTCAACATTTTCCCAAAAATCTTTTTAACATTCCCGTTGAATGTTTTCTCGACATCAAATTCATCCTTTTCTTTATAAAACTGATTAGAAATCTCAGTTTTTCCCACTTTCTTCTTTACTTCCTCAAACTTCAATGATGGAAACTCCTCATCATTCACTAAAATCTTTTTCTCAACCTGTGGCTCTTCTGGCTTTGTGGAACCAGATTCATCGCCGACATTCACTTCATCTTTCTTTGCAACCCACGCCTGGTTGTCTTTTCCTTTCTTCTCATACTTATTCTTTTGTGAACACTCACCAACCTCGAATTTTGAATTTTCAAAAACTCTAAATTTTTCAGTCGGTAGCTCAACATCAACAACTTTCTCTTTCAATTTCTGAGAAACTCCCTGTTTTGATTTGACATTCTGTGTATAGTTCCATGCAATGTGACCGACTTCATTGCATCGATAACAGGTTCGAGTCTCTTGTTGATAAAACATTTGACCTCCATTTCTTTTCTTCTCAGCAAGAAACTCCTAGTTTGACTGTCTCCAGAATGGTTTCTTCTGTTCTTCATCTGAGCTTCCACCTGACACAAATTCAAATTTTGTTTTAGAATTTTTCATATTTTTATCATTTTCTGGTGGAACAAAACCAAGACCTTTCTTTTTGTAGCTACGATTCTGGTTGGGTTTCTTTTGAAAACCAGACCCAGAATTGTAACCCTTTTTCTTGTTAAGACGTTATTGAACTATTGAAGTGTACTTTTTAGGTTTTTCAGTAAGATTTAAATCTTTTATTTCAGAAATATTGATTTCTGTCATTTTGAAAACCTTTTTGATCAAATCAAAGCGAACACTTCTTATAGGAAATTCTTTATCATAGTATAATTTGTCCGAATCATTTAAAGTGTATGCAACTTCAAATGTTTCATCATCCAAACTTGCTTTCGATAACAAAAATTCGTTACTGTAACACCGTTTGACCGACGAATTTTGACTGTTAACTGACGACTTTGACCCTCCAGACTCAGATCTCGACTCGGACTCCTCATCAGTATCCAACACCTGATCGACCACCTTTTTAATTAACTCAGACTCATGATCAGTATCGGACGAGGTAAACGTGACATCGATGTTGTCTGGTAAAACGTCAGTTGTGTCGGTTTTTAACTTTATATTGACTGCTTTCTCAAGTTGCTCCTCATTTGGTTTCCTAGGAGAATACCCATCCCAAATTGGAGGCGGACACTTGTTATAGCTAACAGTCGGTTTCTTACCACAGTCTTTCTTCTTCTTTGGCTTCTCGTCTTGAAAAGCTTCCAATCCTGCAACAGTTAGGTAAACTCGATCAATGAGATAATCAGAAGTAGAATAGCTTAACAATAACCGCCTAATTCTCTCATTTTCGATCTTTTCAGTTTCCAACTCTTGCTTCCATTTGGCACTCTCTTCAATGTAGAAATTTATAGCTTTTTGCTTTGACATTAAAGTTGCATTCATCATTGTCAGCGCCTGTTCTCTTTCTGAGTTTGTTGTTTGGAGACCAGTTACAGTTTTGTTCAACACGTCGTACGATTCCTTCACATAATTGAGATTGAATAATAACTGCTCTTTCTTTTTCTCATACTCAGCTATGATGTCATCTTTTGATGCACAATCCTTGCAAGCTTTCAAGCACTTCTCACACGGCTTGACGACTTCAACAATCTTCTCAACTTCGATTGTTTTAATAACTTCAACCACTTTTTCTTCTTCAATCACCTTTTCTTTTTCTTTCACAACCTCAGTAATCTTCTCAGCAACATTCTCAGCGTTTTGAATATCACCTTCAGATTCAGCTTGTTGTTCTCTAGCAGCTCGTTTCTCTTTCAGTTTCTCCATTCGTTCTGCAAAATAGAAATGAAAACTTTCAGGAGAAAGATGAGATTTAGCAACATTTATATGTTTTTCTTCCTCAACATCACTGCTACTATCAACTGGTGACTGATCAAACTGTACAGATTTTTCAGAATCATCATCAGAAACACCAGAATCAGACGGTGTTTTATCAAATACAACTGCTTTTTCTAAAACAATTTCATTCTGTACACTCTCATCAGAACTCGATAAACTCTCATCTGAACCCTCTGAAATTTCTCCAGATCTTTCTGAAAGTTCATCGGTACTCTCTGAATTTCCAATAGACGCAACAGACTTTTCATCCTCACTAACCACATTCACTCCAATTGATTTCATCCAAGTAGAAAACAAATCTGGCTCTTTGACAATCTTGGCAATAAATGCTTTGAACTCTCCCTTTTCATCAACAAACATATCCCAGCTGAAACCTTCTGGTAGTTTCTCGTCATCTTGATCAATAATGCGTGCTACTGTGGCTTCAGATGATATATAATCATTCCAGCTAAAATCCACAACACATGCTCTTTTGGAATCTTCAATCTTTCTCCCGTGAGCTGTCTGTGGTTCTTGGGATTGACCAACTTGCTGATATATGGCTTTGCGGTAGTAATCATCTTTCCCGAATGGATTCTGTGCTCCGCTAGCTTCTCTTCCTTTGCACTCCCGCTTGAAATAGCCTTTCTCCCTGCATCGAAAACAAGTAACTTTAGATTTATCAAAACCTAAAGTAGAGACATGTGCATCAAGAAAGTCATTTCTCCCGGTAATGGTTTTGAATTTCTCAGCTCGTCGAAGAACACTAGCAAGACACCATTTAATATCCATGAGTTCCATTTCTTCGGCGTCTATCTGATCATAATCCTCTTTGGTAAGCATAGGATTTCCGATCCGACCAGCAACAAGACCTTCATAGGATAACAGAACTGATCCCAGAAGTGCCATGTGGTCTTTAGCAGTGTCTTCAGAGAAGCTTTGACCTTCTGGAAGGTTGAGAGCTATGTTGCACTGAATTATGTATCCATTTCCGGTTTTTGTACTCTGAGACTGAAAACTAGTGTTAGTCTCTTTCGGATACACACTCGGAAACGATGAAAACCCGCTGCTAATCTTGTTTGAACTCTGATCAGCCTTTTCTGATGAATCTCCAGTACTGAAAGCGGTTTGAATCTTTGGACTTCTTTCAGCTTCAGAAACTGGAATGCTACCTTTATAGTATATTTTTACATCCTGTTGACCACTAGGATTATTCATCCTGGCTATCTTCTGTTGTTCCAGATCTTGTCCCTCTAACTTCTCGATAAACTGACCAATTGTTAGTTTGTCATAAACACCCGTGTTTTTCAGTATCATCAAATACGTTCCCCACTCTTTCTGAGGTAACGCATCAGCCTACTTATCAACCCATTCCACACGACCTTTTTCAACTCCCAACATCGATAACGATCGTACCAAGTGACAGTATCTCTCGATTAGCTTTTTAGTATCCTCTCCCGGCAAACTGCTAAACAAATCAAATTCTTTCTTAAGAAATGCCTTCTTGCTTTTGATCATACTTTCACTACCCTCGAATTTTACTTTAAGAGCATCCCAAATTGATTTAGCAATTTTGTCGTGCTGTAACAAGATGAATATATCTTCCTTAATCGCCTGCTGCAACAAACTGATCATCATTTTCTCGGCTCTATACATTGCTCGTTCTTGCTCTGAGAACTCGGATATTTGTTTAATAACTTGCAATTCTGTTCCAGGCAATGTGTACTTTTCCAATATGCATTCCCACGATCTGAGATGATTTGCCTGAACCCAGTTTTCAAACCGATCCTTCCACCCATAATACTCCTCAATGCTCATCAATCTAGGGGGCTTTTGAGTCGTTCCCGTCTCATTTTCTAAATTCATTGCTTGAGAAATTGCGGCTGGAGTAGTCGATGTAGAAAAAGCGTTGTAAACTCGGAATCCATGTTGAATTAGCACGTTTTTCAATGCAGATGACAGAAAAGCGACCCAACACTGAACCAATAAGCGAACCGGATGTTCACAAGTACGACACAAACAAAATCCTTTGGAGCGAACAAGAATGACTCTTTGGAGCGGACCAGAAATGTACACTCAAGCGATCCAGAAACTGTCTTACGAGCGGTCCAGAAATTATCTTTGGAGTGGTCAAGAAATGTACACTCAAGCGGTCCAGAGATGTACACTCGAGCGGTTCAAGATTGTTCGTATGAGCGGTCCAAGATAGTTCGTTCGAGCTGTCCAAGATACTAATTTGGAGCGAACCAGAACCAAATTTGTACGAATAAGCGGTCCAAAACGTGACCTAAGAGCGGTTCACGATGACGTCACTACGAGCGGACCATATTGCGAACATGATTTGACCTGTTAAAACTTCGAATTTTGACCTGAAACTTTCCAGGGTTTGTCTAAGTACTATTGCGCACAATCTGTGAAAATTTGAACGAATTCCGACCGTGAAATCTCCTGGAAATGAGAAAAGAAGGTGTAGAAGTGAGAAGAAATGATGAAAAACAGCTACAATCTGCAGAAAACCTCCTCCCAAGCTCTGATACCACTTGTATGATCGTATGCTGACCCAAACGAGTCGTTCAGAGGTTATCTCTTGCGTTTCAGATGTGGAATAATAAGAAATACAAGTAGAAGTAGCTTGGTCTTCTTTCTAACTTCTTGTTTTATTGATATCAAACGTTTTACAGCTCGATCGTCTCACCGGCAGAGCTTCGCCGTGGAATCCAACAATGACTACTGAGGATCGCTCAAGCAACCCCTATATATAGGCTGCTGGGTCCGCTCATGTGTCACATGTCCATATGAGCGGACCAGGTATGTTCAAATAAGCGGCCCACACTTGTCAAATAAGCGGTCCAAGATCCCTATGTCCCTATGAGCGGTCCTAGCATATAACACCTATACAGACTCCTGTTTTCTCGTAAAACGTGCCCTATGCTATACAATACGATATAAGACCTGATCCTAGACACCTAGACGCAATCAACAGATGTAGTGCACCAACAGATTTCAAAACAGTTAAGTTTGTTTTAATCAAAATGGTTTTTCCGGAAAATAAGTTTTGTTGAAATTCACAAAGCAGTTGTAGGTTAGGGGTTTCATCGCATTGTTTTTCAAACACTTGTATGAAAGTTAAATCAAGTTCAACTTAATGACCTTGATTAACCACTTGTAGGTGAAAACCCATATTTTTAACCACTTGAAGGTTCAACCATACCATTTGTAAATTTTCAAACAAACATTTTCAAGAATGATGTCGATTCCTACTCCACGATTACCAACTTGGGAGCTCCGGCAAGTCAGGATTTTCAAGCAAAGTATACAGACACCCAAGCCTGACCAGCTTTGGGTGTGACCTTCTCAGTTTCCCTTGGGGTTTGAACATTCCTTTTTTCTTCATAATAATCTTTTACCCCTTTGGCCTTACCCTCGACCATTTTTCCAAAAAAAATTTTCACTTTGTCATTAAAAGCCTTTTCGACATCAAATTCTTTCTTTTCAGAATAGAATTGATTCGAAATTTCCAATTTTCTGATTTTTTGTTTAAAATTTTCAGTACGCAATGGTGGAAAGTTTACATCATCCATTGGTGGAACTGAATTTTCTCCTTTGAGATCAACTGGTGGCTCTTCCTACTTTGACGAGTCAGATTCATCGCCAGATGTCACATCAGATTTCTTAACAACCCACGTTTGGTTGTCAAGATTCACCCTTCTTTTGTAAAACCTTTTTGAATATTCACCAACTTCATATGTTGAATTTTTAAACACTTTGAATTTTTCAGTTGGTGGTTCAATTTTATCAACAACTTTCTCTTTAAGTTTAGAAGCAACTTCCTGTTTTGTGTTGGTAACCTTTGGACAGTTCTAGGCATGTGACCAACTTCTTGACATCTATAACAGGTTCTTGTCTCCTTTCTCTGATGAACTCCATTCTTCTCATGTTTCTGTTTTTCTGCAAAGAACGCTTTGTTCGACTGCTTCCAGAATGAGCTCTTCTTCTCTTCTTCAGAACTGGACTCTGAAAGAAATACTGTTTTTGTTTTAGACATTTTCTCATTTTTATGATTTTCCGGTGGAATAAAGCCTAAACCTTTCTTTTTGAAATTACTGTTATGGTTTGGTTTCTTTTGAAAACCAGAACCAGAACTGTAACCCTTTTTCTTGTTCAATCTTTGTTGAACTCTTGAGGTGTATTTTTTAGGTTTTTCAGTAAGATTTACATATTTTATTTCAGAAATACTAATTTCTGTTAATTTGAAAACCTTTTTGATCATTTTAGTTTTCACACCTCTTATTGGAAATTCCTCATCAGAATATAATTTGTCTGAATCATTCAAAGTATATGCAACTTTGAATGTTTCATCATTCAAATTACGTTTTAATAACAGAAATTCTTTATTGTAAACCCTTTTGACCGACGATTTTGAATTGTCAACTGATGAACTCGAACTCTTGGATTCGGATTTTGACTCTGACTCCTCATCTTTATCCAACACCTGATCGACCACCTTTTTTATTAACTCAGACTCACGATCAGTGTTCGATGATGTGAACATGATGTCAATGTTTTCTGGTAACTCATCAGTTTTGTCAGACTTCAATTTTATATTGACTGCCTTTTTGACTTGTTCCTCATTTGGTTTTCTGGGAGAATAAGCTTTCCAGATTGGAGGCGGACTTGTTATAATTTGCACTTTTTTCTTACCAGTATCCTTTTCTTCCGACTTCTTGTCCTGAAAGGCTTCAAAACCTGCAACAGTTGGATAAATTCTATCAATCAAATAATCAGAACTCGAATAACTTTGCAGCAATCGTCTGATTCTTTCATTTTCTATCTTTTTTGTCTCCAACTCCTGCTTCAACTTTGCACATTCTTCAATATAGTGGTTGATAGCCTTCTGCTTAGACATCATCACTGCATTCATCATGGTTAAAGCATCTTCCCTTTCAGAATTTGTCTTTTGCAAACTATTCACCGTTCTATTTAACACATCATACGATTCTTTCACATACTTAACATCGAACAATAATTTTTCTTTCATCTTGTCCAGCTCACTAAACTTCTCATCTTTCTCTTCACAATGTTTGCAAGGTTCCAAACATTTTAGACAAGGTTTTGTGATTTCAACAATCTTTTCAATTTCAACTACCTTCTAAATTTCAACCACCTTCTCAGCAACTTTAACTTCTTCATTCTGTTCATGCTTTCCTGTTGGTGCATCTAGTGTCTGTTAACTTTGTCTTAATCGAGTCTTATCTCTAGAACTAGATAGATCAGGGTTCAGAAATCAAGAAAGTGTGAATTAGATGTAATTCCGCTTGAAATGACAGTAGGTCATTTCAAGCTAAATCAGATATGTTTTAATTCCGCTTGAAACCTACATGGTGATTTCGCTTGAACTTGTTTGGAGCGAAATCAAGTTTCGCTTGAGATGTTTCAAGCCAAATCAGGTTCATTATATATAGGTGATGTGTGTGTCATTTGGAGCGGAATCAGGTCATATGTTCTGAGTCGAGGTGCTGCCCGATTTTTGTCAGAAATCTTTGTAAAAGCTTAGGAGATCATTAATAGAAAAGAATTGAAAAGGAACAAGCTGTTTGAAATTGTTTGCATTGATTTCGCCTTTGTAAATGATGATGAACTACTCATACTGACTATTTAGGGTCACACGACGGTCCAACAAGTGGTATCAGAGCTCAGGACGAGGAGTTCATACCAATTCAGCTTGAAATCATCGGAATTTCTCACTTCTACTCATTCTTTTCTGATTTGAACGAAATTTAACGGTCAAAATGGCTTAAAACTCACACATATCAAGCGAAACATAGTGTTAACTAATCCTTGAAAGTATTGGACCTAAATTCAAACTAATTCTGATAAAAACTTGTAATTCCACTTGAATTCTGTTCGAATTTGCTGATGTCATCTTGATTCCGCTTGAACTTGCATGCTTAATTTCAAGCGAAATTAGCTTCTTTTGTTAATTCCGCTTGAAACTGCAGTTAATTTCAAACAAAATCAGATTCCGTTTGAAAAGTTTTATCTGATTTCACTTGAAATCAGATTCAGCTTGAAAGATCAAGCTAAATAAGTGATTTCGCTTCAAGTGACCTTATTCCGCTTGAGTTGCTATTCCGCTTGAAACAGTATTCAGCTTGAAAAACTTGATTTCGTTTGAGTGGGTATCTCGCTTGAAAAGCTGATTTCGTTTCAGCTGATTCCGTTTGAATCTGTCTTTATCAAAAATCAAAAAAAAAAATTCTAAGTGTTTATTGATCATTTCAGGTATTTGAAGATGGATGATTTGTTCATGAATCCGTTCTGTGATGTGTTTGCTTATACCAGTGGTTCGGGAGGAGATGGCACAACGAACAACACGAATGAAACTACACCAATATTGAGTGCGAAGAAGATTATTCAGGATGCTATGAGCGTAGACAGTGCCTACGGAACATACAACAAGCCTCCAAAATTGATGGCAATTGAAGATTACAACCGGTGGGCTACTAGATTTGAGCAGTGGCTTAAAGCATTCGCATACTTAAGTTGGAAAAGTTTAAAGAATGGTTATAGTTCGGGAGATCGTGTTGGTGAATGTTTGACAGATACTGATGATATTGAAAGATACGTTGCTGAACAAAAATGCATAGCGTTGATTCATTAGTCAGTCAGAGATGATATAATTTCATTGATCGAGTATACAAATTCGACAGATCTTTGGGAAAAGTTGAAAGTTAAATGTGTAGGCAGTGCTGAGATTGTGAAAAACAAAAAGAAATTGTTACGTAAAGAGTTTGATTTATTTGGTTGTATGAAGAATGAATCTTTTTGTAAAATGATCGAGAGATTTGGGCATCTGAAGATGGAGCTGGTAAGACACAAAATCACATACACTCAAGAGGAGTTGGTCGACAAATTATTTGATTCGTTGTCGAATGAGCAAGATTGGCAATACTTTGCCTTGATGTTGAAGAACACAATCAAGTCTAAAGATTTGACAGTGGATTTTCTTATCGAAAGACTAGAAGGCCATGAGTTGGAGATCAACAAATCTAAAGTCAACAACACAGCTTATAAGCAGAATGTGGAGCTGTATAACAGAGGAAATCTACCAAAGACTGGATCTCCAAGAACAACGTTTTCTGCAGAAAGTTCAAATACTGTGAATCATGAAACACCTCAAAGTGGTTTTCATAGTGGATCTTCTTCAACATCTTCAAGCCAATCTGCATCAAAGAATTTATTCCAGTGTAACATTGCTGTGGATCTGAAAAACGCTCAAAACTTCAGTGAAGAGTCAGCAAAACAGCAAATGGTATTCTTAGCGTCTGTGCTTGAATCGTATGAGAGCCTTGTGGCAGGCAAGATTGGAAACACCAACCTGACAAAGGAGGATTATAACCAGATCGATCTGGAAGAGATGGAATGGATCGACATCAGGTGGTGTATGGCCAGTGCAGTCTGGAGAGCTCAACGTTTCATGGAGATTACAGGAAGAAAGTCTATTGGTGGACCATCTACCAAGTTAGGCTTTGATAAATCGAAAGTCACATGTTTCAAGTGTAAACAGAAAGGTCATTTTAAAAGAGAGTGCCGAAATGCTTATGCTGATGACTCTGAAAATCCGTTCAGAGAAGATTACTACAAAAGAGCGATCTACCACCAAGGATGAAGCAACTTGAGGATACCCCCCAAAGAAAAATCTAGAGCTCCCGCTATGATTCATGACGCCGAAGGATTTGATTAGAGTGCTATACTGCCTGAGGAAGATGCAGTAGGTTATGCGTTTGCTGCAAAATAGAAATCAAACCGTTCAGAGACACCCGAACAGCAGCAGAAAAATCAAATGATAGACAACAAAGAGCTCAATACAAAATGATCAGAATTTCTCGTGTATACAGTGAAGCTAAAAAGGCAAAAAGATGGGATGCGGATAGAGAATGTTACCTTGATCCTGAAGGAAACATTGCTATTGATCCAAAGACTCTTAGTCTTGAAGCTTTCGCTGAGGAATTTGCTGAACTAGAAGAGTCTCAACAGAGAGAATGGCGGGGAAGTGGTGAAGAGAAAGAGAAAGATAAAGAAAAAGAGCAGGAGCAGAAGCCAAAGAAGATTGATGAAGGGGTCATTGATACGTCACAGGAGTTGACAGCTGAAAACTTGGGAAAGATGGCTGACAAGGTGCTGGCTGCTAAGGAACTTGAGGTAGACTCTAGGTCCGTATCTGAGTCTAAAAGCCAGGTCAGTTCAAATGGGTCGTCGAGTGAGTCAGGTAAGAAAGTCAAAGGTGACAGTGACTGCAAAAATTGCATGAGAGACTGCAAAGTTTGTAGTACACAACGTTACCTCAATGATACGAAGGTTAATGATCTGACAAAAAGAGTCAGAAAGGTTGAAGATCAGATTCTTGATCGTGATAAAATGCTCAAATTTTCAAATGATCAAGTTAAAAAGTTGACTGAGAAAATTGACAATGACAAAATTTAAGTAGAAAGAATTAGGAAAGAAAATGAAAAACTAATTCATGAAAATCATCAACTCTCAGAAAATTTTAACAAGTTAAAACAAACGATTCAAGATTCTGATGAATGAAACAGTAAAACAAGAAAAGAAAATGAGCATTTAACTGGAGTTCTTAGACACAAAGAAGAACAAATCAACAAGCAACTGGATGAGATTGCTATGTTGAAGCTTCAGTCTGAAGAAGCTAAGATTGAGAATGAGCACATCAATCTGAAATTAAACAGCTACAACTTCGCAAGCTTTGTTTTACAACATATTGTTCCCAAACCCATTTGAAAGAACAAAGCAGGCGAAGATGTATTCTCTGTTGGAACAGGGGTGGGGTATCATCAAGTTCCACCGCCAGTTTTAAACAATTCTTTAAAGAAACAATCAGGGCTGGTTAATGTTGAAGATGATAATGAAGTGAAACTTCCGGACACGATTTATGTCACGTTCACTTCATCTCCCGATGACGATAGTGTCCAAACTGAAGCGGTGAAAAGTGTGGTTGAGAATATTCTAAAATCTAAAAGTGACACTACAGAGGAAGATGAATGTTTCTTGGACAAATACATTCCGAAACCACAGTCCAAGAACAACTTAAATGAAGGACCTACTCTTGTCATGTACAAGATGTTGGGATCGGATAAGTTGTATTCGGATTCTGAGTTTCCTCTAGAGAATGTTAATGTGAACAAATTGACAAATGTGTTCAAATTGATTGAAGTTGATTTGTCTGAAGTGAACAGTTTAAATCACACAAAAAGACAAATGAATTTTGAAAAAGATAAAGCTTACTACAAGAAGCCTGTTGTTCCACCACGTTTTTATAACAACAATCGAAATAAATGGTCAGGTGGTTATCAGGGTGGTAAGACTTATCAGAAAAAGAATGTTCAAAACAGAAAATTCGTTGAGAAGAAAGTGTTTGTGACAAGTTCAAGTTCACTTTCTGATGAGGAATCTAAAATCTTTCCAAAATCAAACAAAGAGTTATTTGAGAAGAAAGCCTCACAACCTCAGTCCAAAGGCACAAGTCAGGCAGTTGACACCCGAACATGCTTCAAATGTAATCAAGTTGGACATATTGCACGAAAGTGTACCAACTTGAAGCCTAAGACTGAAGTTGTTGAGATTCAAAAGAAGAAAGTTAATGGGAAAGGAAAAGCTCCATTGGTTGTTGAGAAAAAGATTTTGAAAAATGAAAATATCAAAGTCAAAACTGAACCTGCTAAAAATGTGGTAACTAAAAATGACAAGTTTTACAAGCGGGTTGCGTCACCTCAACAAACATGGAAGCCAAAAGTGGTTGAGAAGAAAGCAAGTGTTCCAAAACCAAAGGTTTCTGAGACTGAAAAACAGTCATCTTCTACCACACCGGTAAAGATGAATGTTCCTTTGGATTATTATGTAAAACTTGAGAAAGAAATGCAAAAATCTGAGAAGAAAGATGCTCAAAAGAAAGATTAACCATCTGGTCAACCTCAGAAAGATGAGTTTTTCTTATACAAAAAGGTTGAGGTTAGGTCTGAAGAAAGTTTGAAAATGAATGATAATAATTTTCCACCTTGATCACCAAAAGAACTGTCATTGATGTCCAGTTACCTGAGTCGATAGAGGCTTGGGTAACACCAAAATCTAACTAATGTGTTTGTGATATGTGCAGGAGCTTCCAAGATCCGTTTCGAGATGGATTATGGATAGTGGAGCTTCTCGGCACATGACAGGGAAGACAGCTTTGCTGTATGATGTTAGAAATTTCAATGGAGGTTATGTAAGTTTTGCTGGTAATCAAGGAGGTAGAATAGTTGGTGAAGGAACTTTATCCAATGGGATTGTAACGTTTGAGAGAGTGAATTACATTGCTGAGCTTGAGAATAATCTGCTGAGTATCTCGCAGATTTGTGATAGGATGTATACTACGCACTTCACAGACAAAGAATGTTTGATCTTGAAACCAGGATTTGTTATCCCTGAAGAATGGATTATCATGAGGGCACCAAGAGTTAATGATCTGTACGTGTTGGATATGAGTGTAGCAACTACATCCACGGGTCAGGCTCATTGTTTTGTGTCTAGAGCAACGGAGAAAGAATCACAGTTGTGGCACCGCAAGATGGGGCATATACATCTAAGGAAAATGAATCATGTGGTACACAATGTTTTAGTTACGGGTCTTCACATTAAAAGTTTTCATCTGGAAGGGGAGTGTATTAGCTGCGTCAAAGGCAAGCAGAAGAAAAAGTCACACCCTCAAAATCAAGTCAATTCAGTTTTGAGACCTTTAGAGAGACTTCATATGGATCTTTTCGGTCCAGTGAACGTCAGAAGCATAATTGGTGATTACTATTGTCTTGTGGTTACTGATGATTATTCCAGATTTTCATGGGTTTCTTTTCTGAAGTCGAAAGATGAGACATTTGAAAGCCTGATGTCGTTGTTCAGAAAAATTGAAAATGTGTACCAAGCACGGATCAGAAGAATCAAAAGTGATAATGGTACTGAATTCAAGAACAACAAGATGGAAGAATACTGTGATGAAAGAGGTATATTGCATGAATTTAGTGCTCATAACACTCCGCAGCAGAATGGAGTAGCTGAACAAAATAACAGGACACTAATCGAAACGGCCAGGACGATGCTTGCTGATTCCAAACTACCAGTAAATTTTTGGGCAGAAGTAGTTTCCGCCGCATGCTATACGCTCAACCGGGTTCTAACAGTCAAGAAATTCAACAAGACATGTTTTGAGCTAATCAACAACCGCAAACCAAACCTAAAGTATCTTGAACCGTTTGGGTCTCCCTGTACAGTTCTTGAGCCTTCTGGTAAGTTTGGTCCAAAGAGCATCGAGGGAATATTTGTGGGATATCAAAATCCTTTGAAACGAGTCTTTGTTCCAAGCTTGAAGCGGATTATTGAGGCGCAAAATGTTGAATGTCAAGGCAATACAATGCCACCACAAAATCCCGGTGATTCATGGCGTTTTCACTATGATACTTTATGGGATTCGTTTGACATGAGAGAATAAGAAGAAGAAGATTTCTTTGATGAGTTGGATATTCTGAGAGAGTATGAGTCACCTCAGGAAAGGTTCCCAGTTGAGTATTCAAGTCGACCTCGACAAACTTCAAATGACGATGAAGCAGGTCCTAGCAATGCTGGAGAACATGATGATATTCAACAAGATGAAGTTGCTCAAGATAGTCAGACGTTAGAGAATGATAATCAAGAATCTGAGAACGGACCAGTATTCGATCATGGTGATTCAGATTCTGAGGGGGAGCAAATTCAGATTTCAGGTCAAACAAACCCAGTCAGTGAACAAGTTGCAAATCAGAATGTTACCAATCTGGAGGGCGATGTAGATGTTCCAAGCGAAGTGATGCCAAGAACTCTGTCATACCATCCAGAGGATTTGATCATAGGAGAATTGCAATCAGGCGTCCGCACAAGACGTCAAATTGACCAAGGGCTTACTTTCTTTTATTCTACAGTTGCTTCTTTACAAACTGATTTTTCACATAGTTGTTTTATTTCGCAGATCGAACCAAGAACATACTAAGAGGCGTTAACTGAAGATTCTTGGGTCAATGCTATGCAAGAAGAGTTAAGTCAGTTCGAGAAGTTAGGAGTGTGGAAGTTGGTAGATTTGCCGGACGGTCACAGGAAAATTAACACACAATGGGTATTTAAATGCAAGAGAGATGACCGAGGACTTGTTGTTCGAAACAAAGCTCGACTAGTAGTCCAGGGCTTTAGTCAACAGGAGGGTATTGATCTTACAGAAGTTTATGCTCCTGTGGCTCGACTAGAAGCAATTAGGATCTTTCTGGCATTTGCATCGTGGAAAAACTTCAAAGTCTTTCAGTTAGATGTTAAATCGGCGTTTCTTTATGGGAAGGTTAAAGAGGAGGTATATGTCGGACAGCCATCGGACTTCTCCGATCCAATCCACAAAAAAAAGGTTTACTTGCTGGATAAAGCGCTGTATGGTTTACACCAGGCCCCGAGAGCTTGGTATGAGACATTGTCTCAACACCTACTAGCCAACAGCTTCATCTGAGGAAAAGTGGATGCCACTCTCTTCACCAAAGAGGTCGACGGACATCTTTAGATCATTCAGATATACGTGGACGACATAATATTTGGGTCAACAAATGAGAATCTATGTAAAGATTTCAAATCAGTTATCAAGCAAAAGTTTGAAATGTCATCGATGGGGGTGATGAAATTCTTCTTGGGACTTCAAGTTGAACAACTACCTGAGGAAATTTTCATACACCAGACGAAGTATGTTCTTGATATCTTAGAGAAATTTGGGATGTCAGGTTCTACTCCAGCTTCAACTCCTCTAGCGACTAATCATGGGATAAACCCATATCTCACCGGAGACAGGATAGATGAAACGACGTATCGTTCCATGATAGGATCATTGATGTACTTAATTGCTTCAAGACCCGATATCATGTATCCAACGTGCCTCGCAGCACGGTTTCAGTCAAGCCCAAGAGCTTCGCACATGGTGATTGTGAAATGGATATTACGCTACTTGAAAGGAACTCCATCGTTGGGGTTGTGGTATCCAAAAACAGGCGATTTCACGCTCGAAGGGTATTCTGATTCCGACTACGGAAGCTGCAAAGTCAATGCAAAATCAACAACAGCGGGTTGTCAGTTCTTTGGACCACGCTTGGTAACCTGGCAATGTAAGAAGCAGACCTATGTGTCTCTATCCACATGTGAAGCTGAGTATGTATCTGCTAGCAGTTGCTGCTCTCAGATCTTGTGGATCCAGCAACAGATGCGCGACTACGGTTTGTAATTTCTTAACACCCCTATCTTTGTTGATAATGAGGAAGCTATTAATATAACGAAAAATCCTGTTCATCACGCTAAAACAAAACACATAGAAATTCGTCATCACTTCATCCGAGATTGCTTCGAGAAGAAGTTGATACGAATTGAGAAAATCCACACTGACGAACAGAAAGCTGTTTACATACCAAAGCTTTTGACAAAACTCGTTTTAAATATCTTTTAAAACTAAATTGTATGAAGCTTCTTTCGGTGTCGGATGGGATTATTGGCGGTGATGAGGATAACATTGTAGATGATGATGTTGAGAAACAATCTGCAATGGTTTCTCGATTTTTTACTTGTTTTGGTATTTAGGGGGAGTAGATATAATATTTTCAGAAAATACAAAAACAGTAAAAAATGAAAAAATCCAAAAACATGATAAATTTCAAAATCCAAAAACAATAGAAAACTGAAAAAAGAGCATTTGTAAAAAGGGAAAATGATAGTACATTAGCTTGATAGTTACGGTACGCTAAAGATTTGTAAAGTTTAATAGTGTTAAACAGTCTCGCTGATGATGTGCCGATAGGTTTTTTCACATTTAGTAGGTTTGTTCGGGATATAAACATAAAAATTCAAACTTGCTTATTTCATGGGGAACACTACTTTGATATATAGGTAACCCCTGAAATCTTGTTTGAAATGTCCCTCTTTCTGAAATACTAGGTCTTTATACTCAGTGATATCTGGGGTATTATTTCGGGACTTCTGCTGAATGGAAGTTCTGACCTAGTCCCCAAATAATACTTTCTGCATGGCTTGTAAAATAGCACCGCCCTCAGCATAAAAAACGATGAAACATTGCAAAATGATAATCGTGTGCTATTGTAAAAAAGATCCTCTAAAGGGGACATACCTTAAGTCGAACCGTCATCTCTTTGCTGAACGGAAGTTCTGACCTGAGCTCTCACGGTTTCGCATCTAACCCCTTACAGATATCATCTGTGGTATACTCACCTGTAAGACTGAATATTGGGATCTGGATACGGGAGTATATTCAAGAGGTGGGACACATGAATGAGTTTAAGTTCTTAATTCACCTAATTCGTATCCTGAACAGATTGAAAATTGTGTGAGAATTTAAGTGGATCAGCATATCGACAATCTAAGTGAATTGATTAATTCTGAGTACGAAATTAAAGCTTAATGGTACTAGTGACTTGTCTGATAGCTAATATGATTCCCTAACACGCTCACCAAAAATATGTATGTAAATAGTTTACTTTCATTACATTCTGCATTTAAGTTTCTGTAATTCATTTTCTAGTTTAGAAACTTTGTTAAAAGTCAAAAAGATTTTTCATTTCTACTTTATTTTCCGAAAAACCAAAGTGGAGAGTTGATCTTCAGATTCAGAAAGTTGGAGCAGATGCAGAAAGATTCTAGCTGGATTGGGAGCTTCATATTTTAAACTTGAGAAGTTGGAAAGTTTAAAACAAGTTCATTAACTTGAAACTTGTAATTTTTAGAAAATGTTTGAAAATACTTGAACAAAAATCAGTTTGTTTTGTCACAGATCAACCAAGGTCATTAAGTTGCACTTGGTAGATAAATTGAGTAATCAGGGTCATTAATTTGGACCTGAATACTTGAGTGGATTTCTAAAACTGATGAACAGTTGAAAATTTTTAAGTCTGTATAGATTGTAATGTTATATGTTTGAGAAACAGGAAACATGATTCAACATCCCCATGGCAACAAAATGTTAAAGTTTGAACCAGAAATTCGAGTCCCAGCATACCGAGAGGGGGAGTCTGCAAAAGGGTAGTCAGAATTCTGGATCAATATTCAAAGGGGAGATTGAAGATAGAAGACTGAAGGAAGCTTTTACAATGCCAAATCAAATTGGAAAGAGACAAAGACTGAAGACTCGACGCCGAAGACTTCGTCAACATCCAAGGGGGAGTCTGTTGGTGCATCTAGTGTCTGTTAACTTCGTCTTAATCGAGTCTTATGTCTAGAACTAGATATACAGGGTTCAGAAATCAAGAAAGTGTGAATTAGATGTAATTCCGCTTGAAATGACACTAGGTCATTTCAAGCGAAATCAGATATGTTTTAATTCCACTTGAAACCTACATACTGATTTCGCTTGAACTTATTTGGAGCGAAATCAGGTTTCGCTTGAGATGTTTCAAGCGGAATCAGGTTCATTATATATAGGTGATGTGTGTGTCATTTGGAGCGGAATCAGGTCATATGTTCTGAGTCGAGGTGCAGCCGGATTTTTGTCAGAAATCTTTGTAAAAGCTCAGGAGATCATTAATAGAAAAGAATTGAAAAGGACCAAGCTGTTTGACATTGGTTGCATTGATTCCGCCTTTGTAAATTATGATGAACTACTCATACTGACTATGTAGGGTCACACGACGGTCCAACATTTTCTTCCTAAGCAACATTATCGCATTTTTTCTTTTTCTGATCTTTTGCTGCGCACTTCTCCTTTAGTTTCTCCAATCTATCTGCAAAATAAAATTTAAAACTTGCAGGAGATAATTGAGTTTTTCCAATGTTTATTTGTATTTCTTCTTCATCATCACTGCTATCAGTTAATGATTGATCAAAGGCTGTTGTCTTTTCTGAGCTTTCTTCTGAAGAGACAGACTCTTCATCTTGACTTTTCTCATCATTAGCAAACACATCCATCCATTCCTTCATCAGCCGGAATGTATTTGTCCCAGCTAAAACCTTCTGCCATTCTTTCATCATCTTTAATAACTAGATAAGTGATATTCGCTAATTTACACATATTTTAGTCCCCCGTTTTACCTCTATTTTATGCGTTTTCGGCCGTAAAACCGTCATTCGGATACTTAATTATCTACATTTTTGTTTACAGGCCTAAAACAGCATACCAGACAAGATGATAGCGAAAACGAGGACTTTCCGGACAAAACGACGAAGCTGCGAAGATTCTGTGAAGAAAACTGACCTGGGCGTTTGGCACGGTCATGCGACCTCATGCACGACCGTGCATATCCGACAAACCAAGAAGACCTGGCAGTGAACCAGGCGTGCAACTCACCGTGCAAGGCATTGCAGGCCAACCCGAAAAGGCACGGTCATGCCAGATCAAGAACGGTCGTGCGGATCCGACGTTCCAGGAACACCTCGGAGCTGAACGACCACAAGTCAAGGCGTGCAACAAAATGCCGGTGTGGAACGACCGTGCCAGATCAAGAACGGTCGTGCGTTTGCGAAGACCAGTCAACGGCCTGTGACGTCATGCGGTATGGTGGACCATCACCAATAATTGCTTAAAGTGCACGGCCGTGCCAAACCAAGAACGACCGTGCAACTTCGAAAAAGCATTTAAACAGAACAGAACCATTTTATTAGTAACTCTGGAATTTTGGAGAGCTTTGCAGGCGACTTTGAGGCTCCGAATGCTTCTGCTTTCACTCGGATTCAAGCCACATTGCCCTGTTTTGCTCGTTTACTATCCGGATTCTTAATCTTGTGCTTGTTTATGGTTGGGTTTTCTAATCTTTCCATACTTCTGTTAATGTTTCAAGCATTTAGATTAATATTTATGTATTATTGTAGCCTTTGGGCAAAAACACAACAATCCCTTGCTTGATTATAACCATTAGTATGTTAATCTTTGTTTGTAATGACATTTTTGAAGTATTTTCTATGATTATCTTTGATGATTAGTTTGCAACCTTGTTATTGATATTGACTTCTTGATTATAAGTAATTGTATTGGATGATTGGTGCTTGGTTAGGTAAGATAGTTGAAAAATGAAGCTTATTTAATCATGTATTAGTAAACTTTTAATTTGGTTAACTAGTTTAACTTGGTTAAAATGTGGGCACCATGATACTCTAACGGGTTAGTGGTTTAATAAAATGTAATTATTGTTAATCAAGAAAGCTTGCCTTCACGGAAGGACTCTAACGGGTTAGATGGTGTTGTTATGAATTCTTGCCATGATTTGTTAGCTTAGTTAGTAGTTTCGGCCAAAATTGCTATCTTGGTGAATTTATGTGCAAGATTTGTAAAATGAACTCGGTTGTGATTTAATCTAGTTTATGCTTGTCTCGGTGATTGCATTGTGTTTATCGATGTCGCTTTCCTTGATTAAGTGAGGTTAGAAAACTCCTAACAGATGACTAACTTATTTTTAGGAGATTTTCATAGACATTTATCAATTGCACGTTAAAGAACAATTTTAGGTGGTTAAAGTGTGTTTATCGTTTTAACTTTCCGAATGATTGTCATGTTAGGATTCCCGAAAGGGATACTAATTGTCTCAAAATGGAAAATTGACCGAATGCTTCTAATGTCAAAACTGACTTAGTTGACATGCTTTGGTTGTGTATTAAGCAAGGCTAATTATATACAATCTACTATGTTTTATAAGTATTTATTTATGCTTACTTTAGTTTAATTAAAACCAAAACAAATTATGTTTTTACCGATAATTTAGTGGCAAAGGTCTAGTATTATTTCTCCGCCCATTTCCGTGGATCGATACTTGGTTCTTACCGATACTTTACTACATATATGACGGGGTACACTTGCCCTTTCGTGTGTGTTTTGATGTAAAAGTAATAATCACTTTTATAAATTTAAAACCAATTCGTGTATAATTTCATTGTAAAAATATGTACAGTCGCGCACGTACCAAGTTTTTGGCGCCGCTGCCGGGGAAGTGGCGAGTTTTAGGAACGACCCGAGTCATTGTGTTATTGGTGTATATACTTGTTAATATTTGTGTATATTTTCCTGATTATTTATTTGTTGATTTATTTGTTAATATTTCTTGCTTTTAATTCAATTTATTCATTTTCGTGATTCTTTTGTACACTTGTAAATTTTTATTCTATTTATTTGTTCAAATCCGGATCTATTTATTCATTTATTCTTTGAGTTTTCGGCTCTTAAAAATCATTTTTGTACTAGCCGATTCGATTATTTTCGTTGCTTTAATTTTTATAAAAATTTCGGGCCATTTTCGGATTTTTATAAATTTTACAGCCCATATTTATACATATTCTGCTTTTATTCAGCAAAAAAAAAAAAAAAAAAGCATTCTTTTATTAATAAAATATTCATTGTGTCAGTTTTTCGTTTGCAGGTTGATGTCCTCAACTCCCTCGCCCGCTATTGCTGAGCCGACTGACGAACCAGCGCATAATCTTAGAAGAAGTAGGAGGCTGCGCGAAAGGTCGCTTGTTGTTGCACAACGCATAGCAAATGCAATCGACGAGCCGGTGATTATCTCTGAAGACGAAAGCTCAGGGGACGAGGAGAGAGTCGTCATGGCGGACGACGACCGACCGTTGAATGAAACAAATCAGCCCGGAAGGGCAGGCCTGGAGCCGAGTATCCTTCAGCCTACTATAGATACTCCTACTTTTGAAATTAGACCTAGTATTATTAATATGGTACAAAATTCTGTACAGTTTGACGGACGTGAGCATGAGGATCCTGGGAGACATATCGCTGCCTTTCTCGCTGTCTGTTCGACATTTAGGATTACAGGTGTTTCGGAGGATGCGATTCGGTTGAGGTTGTTTCCGTTTTCGTTACGTGACAAAGCTCGAGCTTGGCTTATGTCACTTCCTGCCGGGTCCATCAGGACCTGGAATCAGTTGGCGGAGCAGTTTATGCAGAAATATTTTCCACCTGAGAAAACGAACAAACTACGAAACCGGATTGTTTCCTTTCGCCAGGACGATGGCGAGTCGTTGCATGCAGCTTGGGAGAGATTCAAGGATTTGTTGATTGATGTGCCACATCATGGCTTCTCCAAGCGACAGCTGGTTTTGACGTTCTATCAGGGGCTCAACTATAATACGCAAGAGCGATTAGACGTGAACGCGGGAGGCGATCTTGGAACTAAGACGCCGACTGAAGCGTATGATATTATAGAAAAAGCTGCGTTGAAATCCAGCTCACGTCGGGAAGGAGATAGAGGTCGATCATCATCATCTTGCTCAGGTGTTCATGCTGTAGACGACTACACGGCCATTACTGCACAACTCTCGGCTCTTACATCGAGATTCGACAAGTCCCAGATGATTGCGCATGCTGGCTCGGGATGTGACCAGTGCGGAGTGTCACACGAGCCTGGGGCATGTTTTCAGGGAGTCGTATATGAGGGCCACGAAGAGGTAGATTTTGTGAGTAATCAAGTGAGGCCGCAGAACAACCCGTACAGCAACACATATAATCCCGGTTGGAGAAATCACCCAAATTTTGGGTGGCGAGCGAACGCAGGAAATCAGAACCCATTGGGGTTCACTCAGCGTGCTCCAGCGCCTCAGCAGGGTCAGCAGTTCCAGCAGTACAACCAACCCTACCAGCAGCGTCCATATTCGTATCAGAATCAGGGCACTGGGAGTAGCTCCCAGCAGCAGGACCCTCAGTCTAATTCCAAGCTGGAGGATATGATGGCTCAGCTTCTCTCTAGCTCTGAAAAACGATACCAACAAAGCGATGATCGTTTTCTAGCTAACGAGGGAGAAATGAGGAGTCAGAAAGCCTCGATTCAGAATATCGAGAATCAGGTTGGTCAGCTGGCACAGATGATGTCCAAAAGAACCCCGGGCGGTCTTCCGGGTAATACAGAACCAAACCCGGGTGGACACAGGGATGTGAATGCTGTCATGACCAGGAGTGGAAAAACTACCGGACCCGTCATATCGGACTCAGTACCGATCACTGAAGCGGTCCCGACTGACACACCGGACGAGGTGCAAGCCAGGCTGCGCCCAGCAAGTACAGCACAAGTCCAGGAGCCGGTCAAAGATTACACTCCTCCAGTACCTTATCCAGGCAGGCTGAAGAAGCAGAAGAATGAAGAACAATACGGTAAGTTCCTAGAGTTGTTTAAGCAACTACACATCAATATACCGTTTGTTGAAGCCTTGGCCCAGATGCCAAAGTATGCGAAATTCCTTAAGGATATCCTCTCGAATAAACAGAAGCTCGAGGATATATCATGTGTGGTGATGAATGAGACTTGTTCCGCCGTTCTGCAAAACCGACTGCCCACGAAAATGGGAGATCCTGGTAGTTTCACGCTCCCGTGTTTGATTGGAAACATGTCTGTTAGCCATGCATTGGCTGACTTGGGAGCGAGTATTAACCTTATGCCGTATAAGGTTTTTACTAAACTGGATCTGGGTGAGCCTTCACCCACTAGGATGAGCATTCGGTTGGCAGATCGCTCAATAAAGTATCCGCGCGGATTTGTGGAAAACATGCTTGTAAAAATCGATAAATTTGTTTTCCCCGTGGACTTTGTTATCCTTGACATGGATGAAGATTCAAGGGTACCTTTGATACTTGGACGTCCTTTCCTCAATACAGCGAGGACGATTGTTGATGTGGCAGCTGGCCAAATCACACTCCGAGTGAATGATGAGCACGTGACATTCGATATCAAAAGATCGATGCAGCATCTGCAATGTCATGATGACAAGCTTTATTACGTCGACATTGTCGATGCATGTGTGTGCTCTCATTTTCAAGGTACTATTGACGAGATTGATTCGGACACACGTCTGTCGTGTGGGGACCTGATTGGCATTACGCAGGAGGGCCACGATTTCGAGCAGCCAGTCTATCAGATTGGTGATGATGGTTCCCAGAGTCCGGAGAGATTTCTTGAAGTTGACCATGTGAAAAAGGGGGAAGCAGAGCCTTCGGTTGAAGATCCGACGCCTTTGGAGTTGAAAGAACTCCCACCACATCTCGAGTACGCATTTCTAGACGAGGAGCGTCGCTTACCGGTCATAATTTCAGCATCATTGGAAAAGGATGAGAAAAATCGGCTTCTCGAGGTTCTGAGACTTCATAAGAGAGCCATTGCATGGAAAATCATGGATATCAAGGGCATCAATCCTTCTTTTTGTACTCACAAGATTCTGATGGAAGACGAGTACAAACCATGTGCACAGCATCAGAGGCGTTTAAATCCAAATATGCAGGACGTGGTGAAGAAGGAGGTGATTAAATTGTTGGATGCCGGCATGATTTATCCTATTTCTGACTCTGTGTGGGTGAGTCCGGTGCAGGTTGTACCTAAAAAGGTGGTATGACTGTAGTCTCGAATGATAGGAATGAACTAATTCCTACCCGTACCGTCACTGGGTGGCGAGTTTGCATTGACTACCGCAAGCTCAATGATGCTACTCGCAAGGATCACTTCCCGCTTCCATTCATCGACCAGATGTTGGAACGTCTGTCGGGGAAGTTGTATTACTGTTTCCTTGACGGATTCTCTGGGTACTTTCAGATTCCTATCGCTCCTGAGGATCAGGAGAAGACTACCTTTACATGCCCCTTCGGCACATTCGCCTACCGGCGGATGCCTTTTGGGTTGTGTAATGCACCAACGACCTTCCAGCGATGTATGGTTGCAATTTTCCATGACATGATCGAGGATTCCATGGAGGTTTTCATGGATGATTTTTCGGTATTTGGGGATTCCTTCGATCACTGCTTGGAAAATTTGAGAAAGATGTTGAAGAGGTGTGAGGAGACGAATCTGGTCCTGAACTGGGAGAAATGCCACTTCATGGTGAAGGAGGGCATAGTTCTGGGACACAAGATTTCGCATGCTGGTATGGAGGTCGATCCAGCCAAAGTGGATATCATTTCACGACTTCCACCTCCCACCTCTGTTAGAGCGATACGGAGCTTTCTCGGTCATGCCGGGTTCTATCGGCGATTCATTAAAGATTTTTCAAAAATCACCAGACCCATGACCCGTTTGTTGGAGAAAGACGCTCCGTTCATATTCGGAGATGACTGCTTGAGAGCCTTTGACCTTCTCAAGCAAAAGTTGATTGAGGCCCCTATTTTAGTTGCACCAGACTCGAGTTTGCCGTTTGAGATTATGTGCGACGCGAGTGATTACGCCATAGGGGCCGTTCTTGGTCAAAAGAGAGAAAAGCACTTTCATCCGATCTATGATGCGAGCAAAACTCTTCACGACGCTCAAGAGCATTATACCACGACTGAAAAAGAGCTCTTGGCGGTCGTTTTCGCATTTGACAAATTTAGATCGTACTTGGTGCTTTCGAAAACCGTTGTATATACTGATCATGCTGCCATCCGATATCTCTTCAGCAAACAGGACGCCAAACCGCGTCTGATCAGGTGGATCTTGTTGCTGCAGGAGTTTGATATTGAGATTCAAGATAAGAAGGGTGCGTTGAATGTAGCGGCTGACCATCTATCTCGGTTAGAGCATGGAGACATCGTGGACGCGCGTTGGGATTCCATAAATGACAACTTCCCACACGAGTCTTTGATGAGTGTTGAGATATGCGATGAGTCGCCATGGTTCGCTGACCTTGCGAACTACCTTGCTTGCGGGATTCTGATTAAAGGGTTGACTCACCAGCAAAAGAGGAAATTCTTTTCGGATGTCAAGCACTACATTTGGGATGACCCTTACTTGTTTCGGATTGGTGCTGATCAGGTGATCAGGAGATGTGTTTCAGGGAAGGAGGCGACCGATATTCTGCGCCACTGTCACGAGGGACCTACCGGAGGCCACCATGGAGCCAACTTTACCGCCAAGAAAGTGTTGGACTCCGGGTTTTATTGGCCGACTATATTTCGTGATGCGCAGAGTTGCGTTAGAACGTGCGATGCTTGCCAGAGGGCGACAAATATATCGGCACGTGATGAAATGCCTCAGACCTGGATTCAGGTTTGTGAAGTCTTTGATATCTGGGGGATAGACTTCATGGGACCATTTCCCCCCTCACGAGGTAATAAGTACATCCTGGTCACGGTTGACTATGAATCAAAGTGGGCGGAGGCACAGGCCTTACCCACCAATGATGCCAGGGTGGTCGTGAGATTTTTGAAAAGCTTATTTGCCCGGTTCGGCGCTCCGAAAGCGCTTATCAGTGACAGAGGGACGCATTTTTGCAATACTCAGCTCGAGAGAGCTTTGTCCCGTTACGGTGTGCATCACCGTCTATCCACGCCCTATCATCCACAGACAAGCGGGCAGGTGGAAGTCACGAACCGGGGGCTGAAAAGAATCCTTTAGCGGTCAGTAGGTGCAAACCGCAAGGACTGGTCAGATAAGCTTGATGAAGCGTTGTGGGCCTTCCGTACGGCTTAGAAGACGCCTATTGGGACCACTCCCTTTAGGCTTGTTTACGGAAAGGCATGCCATTTACCGGTTGAGTTGGAACATAAAGCGATGTGGGCGCTAAAAACCGCAAATCTGGACCTAAAAGCCGGAGGTGAAGCCCGGTTCCTCCAGATTCACGAATTGGAAGAGTTGCGACAACGCGCTTATGAGAACTCCGTGTTGTACAAGGAGCGCACGAAGAGAATGCACGATAAACGCTTGAAGGACCACAAAGAATTCCAAGCGGGCGATCTTGTTCTTCTTTACAACTCGTGGTTGCGCTTATTTCCCAGGAAGCTTCATTCACGTTGGATAGGCCCATACACGGTTAAAGAGGTATTTCCGTATGGGACTGTTGCAATAGAGAACGCGGATGGCGTTATTTTCAAAGTAAATGGGCATCGCTTGAAGTTATACGTTGCCAGGCCGACAGAGTCGGTGATGGAGGTCATTGAGCTCCAAACCCCGCACACATCATAAGTGTGGGGAGGAGAGAGTCTACGCTGCTGACTCGTGGATAAAAAATGCAGCAAGAGCGTATTTTGCGCTTTAGGGGTAGTTTAGTCATTTAGGATTTATTTTCTAGTTTTAGCTTGGAGTCTTGCTATCGACTCGTCGACAAAAATTTAGCATGAGTCTACGCTACTGACTCGCTGACAAAAATGCAGCAGGAGCGTCTTTGGCGCTATAGGGGCAAAATTGTCCATTTTTATGTTTTTATAGTTTTAGCGTAATTTAGGTTAGTTAGGTAGTTTCCGCTAGTTTGTACAGTTTCTATTCGTGCCGAGCGAAGGTTCTATGTTGCAATATTGTTAGAACAGTAGGTGTGTTGAAAAAATGGCGAAAAACGGCCAAAACAGTTGCTGGAAATGCCTTCTGCAGAAAATTCTGATCTGCAGCTGATGCACACCCGTGCCAGGATCCGCACGCCCGTGCGTTTCTGAGGTTCCGGCACGGTGGATCGCACCCTCGGTGCATCACCGAGAAAAATGAAAGTCATCGGATTCGCACGACCGTGCCAAACGGCGAACGACCGTGCGACAGGCTGAGGGCAATTTTGTCATTTTGCACATTATATATACCCTCATCTGCTGCAAAATCCCTCATTCGCGAACCCTAGCAACTGCAGCCGTTCCAGAGCGGTTTTTACACCAAATCGCACGATTTTTCGCACGATCTCGCACCCAACTTCGCACGGTACGTCTCTAGTGTTAGATTTCTTGTTTTCTAGGTCGATTTCCTCCGATTCAACAAGGGATTTATTAGGGTTCTCTTCATAAACAAATCGAAACCCTAACCCTCATTTGAATCATGCTTATCGTGAACACCCGGTTGAGTTTCCGACCCCTGTTTGTACAAAAAAAATTGTTGATTTTGGGAAAATCAGGCTATTCAAAGTTCAGGGGTTTGAAATCTGCAGATCAGTTGTTGCACGATCGTTCCTTGTATGGAACGGTCGTGCTAGTCCGGGTGGTTCCACGATGTCAGCTTGTGTCCGGTATTGCACGGTGGTGCCGATTGGCCGCACGCCGTGCGTTTCCGAGTTTGTTGGGCAGATGGTGCACATCGTCGGTGATGCACGACCGTGCATTTCGCAGCACGACCGTGCCGGATGCCCAGATCAGATTTACAGAAGCTTCATAATTTGCTGCTCAGCTGTTTTCAATTCCATTTTCTCCTGTTTCTGTCTTTCTAACAATGTCCCCCATTACAGATGAATCATCCCTTCCTACAGTTTGACCCCAACAACGAGCGTGAAGCTTTATGCATTCCAAAAAGAGACGCATTATGGGCCCGGAGGGGGCAATTCGGAGTCCCTAGATGGCTGGATTGGGAAGTAATGCAAGAACTAAATCAGTATGACCGTTTAGAAAACATGATGAGTCGTCCACTTATAAATCTGGTCGGTTGCAACCGACCCGTTTACTTGGAGCTTACCATAGAGTTCTTTGCATCATATGCTTACGAAAAGCCAGTTGCTGCTCGACGACCCAAATTCCGCTACAAGGATCGGATAGCTTTCAGATTGTCTGGAAGATGGCACAAGTGGTCGGTTGGTCGTTTGGGAAGGAGACTCGGGATCTACACTAGGGAAGACATGGATGATCCCGAGGTCTTCACATATCAATTCACCTTCCCATCTGATGCAGCAAGGGATGAGTTTTGGGCTGCAAATGCTGTTGGGGACCCATACAACCCAAGGATGTCAAAAGCCTCACGACTTAGAGACCCTCTGGTGCGAGTGATGCACCATGTGTTTAGCCACACTATATGCGGGCGCATGGACAGTCTTGGTAACTGTCCAACACCAGATTTGATTTTTTTGTATGCATTGGTGGAGAAGGCGCCCATCAACTTAGCGGCGCGAATGGCTGAATACTTTGTGAAGTGCTCAGGGAGGACTCCTAGCAGTCAAATACATGGCGGTCAGTATGTGACCGAAATTGCATACAACGAACACCTTATGACTGAGGAGGCTCTGATCACCGAGGGGGTTCATATCGACATCCGCTCACTGAAGGCAATGGGTTTGATTGTAGAGACTGATCTGGGGGATAGGTTGAGGGGGCTGAATAACGAGGTCTGGGACCCGTTACCCCCACTCCCAGCAGAGGAAGAGGAAGAAGATGTAGAGATGCAGGAGCAGCACCAGCCACACACACCGCCACACCAGACACCGCCACACCAGCCGCAGCACCATGAGTTCTACCAGCATCAGGATTGGCCTGAGTTTTATCAGCAGTTCCAACAGATGCGTGTCACGCAGGAACAGCATGGTACGTACATCGATCAGATTAGGACCAGCCAGGACCAGATCCGGGCTAGTCAGGATCAGCTTAGGACCACGCAGGATCAGCTGAGGCAGAGCCAGGAGAGCTTATACCAGGGGGTGAGTGCCGGGTTTTCGTACCTATTCGGGGAGATGCACCATGCATATCCCGACTACTTCCAGCACCCTCCACAGTTCCCACCGTGGAACCCACCTGGTTATGGTGGTGCGGGCCCATCCTTCACGAGAGACGATGACGAGTAGGAGACGGTGGTGATGTTCGTTGGTGGTTTGTATTATTATTTTAGTACTTGTTATTTCGGGTGTTCTTTTTGCATACTATTTCGAACACCCTCGGATTGTATTGTACTTTTAAAACATTTTGCTTTATGTTATGTCTTGGTTTGCATTGTAGTATTTATGTACATTATGGTTTATTTGTGTTTATTCTGTTACTGTTCTGTTGTGCTGTACCATATGACATACTTGCAGATTTTGGCTATCAAGTCTTTGACCGGAGCATATGACAGACGCAGCTTTGGAAGCCTCGATTCATCAGATATCATCTTGAGGGGAGTACTATTATCCTTTTTCTCTATATTTCGGGTTTCGCATTGGGGACAATGCGAAGTTCAAGTGTGGGGAGGGGGTTAACTTTGTTAACTTTGTTTGTCCTCATATTTATATATAAAAAAAATCAGAAAAATCATTCAAAAATACCTGTTTTTTTGTATATATTTTAGTAAATAAACCGGTTGATTGTGTTTTAGAAAGCATCGGACTTGATAAAAACTCGACAAGCAAAATATTTTTGAAAAAGGAAACCGGAAAGCGTGACAAACAAAGAAAGACTTACATGATAGTTTTCACACTTTTACCCTTTCCATCCGTTACGTGAGCATATTTGAGCCTATTGTTATATATTTGTTCATTTCGGATATAGGAGTGATCCGGATGTTATGTGTAATATAGAACTTGTCACTAGTATGCTTGTTAAAACCATGAACTTGTGAATTTGTGTAAAAGTGATAGAGGCACTTAGATTACCCCTTTGTCGTAAGCCTTGTTCTTTGTGTTGTGCTTTCCGTTCACCTTATATTACCCTTTAGGATTAACCATGTCGAGCCTTCCCGTTCACATTTGTTTACCCACATTATCGCCCACTTAACCAAATTTAGCCTTTTTGATGTTTTTACCCCTTTTTAGTGTTGAAACTCGGACAAAATAATCGTTTAACTAGCATTTGTTTCGGTTTATTGTATAGTTATTTATAAAAAAAAAAAAAAAAAAAAAAAAAACCCCAGAAAATAAAACACCCTAAAATAGGGTGAAGTTGATAGAAATCGAGCAATTTTGAATACTTAAATGTTAAAATTTCGTTGACAAGCTCGATTGCGCTTTAGTCGCCTTTTTAAGGCGTTTGTATGTATAGTTGTATTATTTTCTTACTAGTTAAACGCTAAAACCGAGTTTTAACCATTTTCGCCACTTTAAATGTCTACTTCCATACCCTTCGCCCAAGCCTAACGTTACAACCCGTAAAGACCTCTTGATTTACACTTATTTGCATGTTAGTTGGTGGAGACGAGATCTTATGACAAGCTTATGATATTGCATGTTTCATTGACTAGGCGTTGAGTGTTTACACATACACAATTTATGTATGTTTCATAAATAAAACCGAGTGTGTGAACATTGTGAGTCGTGTGAAGATTAGCATGTGAGTCAATTAAATGTGAAGTCACGGCTTTTTGGTTGTCGTTTCTTAATTGCATATGCTTGTTGGGTTTGAGTCTTTTGATGACGTCTTTCGACAAACCGGCTAACCGTTTATAGTAGTTTTCAATAAAATAGTGTGTAAATTATCGTTCTTGTTTATTTCCGTCTTTTATTGCTTTTTTAGTTCAGCTTGCTTGAGGACAAGCAAGGTTTAAGTGTGGGGAGATTTGATATTCGCTAATTTACACATATTTTAGTCCCCCGTTTTACCCCTATTTTATGCGTTTTCGGCCGTAAAACCGTCATTCGGATACTTAATTATCTACATTTTTGTTTACAGGCCTAAAACAGCATACCAGACAAGATGATAGCGAAAACGAGGACTTTCCGGACAAAACGACAAAGCTGCGAAGATTCTGTGAAAAAAACTGACCTGGGCGTTTGGCACGGTCATGCGACCTCATGCACGACCGTGCATATCCAACAAACCAAGAAGACCTGGCAGTGAACCAGGCGTGCAACTCACCGTGCAAGGCATTGCAGGCCAACCCGAAAAGGCACGGTCATGCCAGATCAAGAACGGTCGTGCGGATCCGACGTTCCAGGAACACCTCGGAGCTGAACGACCACAAGTCAAGGCGTGCAACAAAATGCCGGTGTGGAACGACCGTGCCAGATCAAGAACGGTCGTGCGTTTGCGAAGACCAGTCAACGGCCTGTGACGTCATGCGGTATGGTGGACCATCACCAATAATTGCTTAAAGTGCACGGCCGTGCCAAACCAAGAACGACCGTGCAACTTCGAAAAAGCATTTAAACAGAACAGAACCATTTTATTAGTAACTCTGGAATTTTGGAGAGCTTTGCACGCGACTTTGAGGCTCCGAATGCTTCTGCTTTCACTCGGATTCAAGCCACATTGCCCGGTTTTGCTCGTTTCTATCCGGATTCTTAATCTTGTGCTTGTTTATGGTTGGGTTTTCTAATCTTTCCATACTTCTGTTAATGTTTCAAGCATTTAGATTAATATTTATGTATTATTGTAGCCTTTGGGCAAAAACACAACAATCCCTTGCTTGATTATAACCATTAGTATGTTAATCTTTGTTTGTAATGACATTTTGAAGTATTTTCTATGATTATCTTTGATGATTAGTTTGCAACCTTGTTATTGATATTGACTTCTTGATTATAAGTAATTGTATTGGATGATTGGTGCTTGGTTAGGTAAGATAGTTGAAAAATGAAGCTTATTTAATCATGTATTAGTAAACTTTTAATTTGGTTAACTAGTTTAACTTGGTTAAAATGTGGGCACCATGATACTCTAACGGGTTAGTGGTTTAATAAAATGTAATTATTGTTAATCAAGAAAGCTTGCCTTCACGGAAGGACTCTAACGGGTTAGATGGTGTTGTTATGAATTCTTGCCATGATTTGTTAGCTTAGTTAGTAGTTTCGGCCAAAATTGCTATCTTGGTGAATTTATGTGCAAGATTTGTAAAATGAACTCGGTTGTGATTTAATCTAGTTTATGCTTGTCTCGGTGGTTGCATTGTGTTTATCGATGTCGCTTTCCTTGATTAAGTGAGGTTAGAAAACTCCTAATGGATGACTAACTTATTTTTAGGAGATTTTCATAGACATTTATCAATTGCACGTTAAAGAACAATTTTAGGTGGTTAAAGTGTGTTTATCGTTTTAACTTTCCGAATGATTGTCATGTTAGGATTCCCGAAAGGGATACTAATTGTCTCAAAATGGAAAATTGACCGAATGCTTCTAATGCCAAAACTGACTTAGTTGACATGCTTTGGTTGTGTATTAAGAAAGGCTAATTATATACAATCTACTATTTTTTATAAGTATTTATTTATGCTTACTTTAGTTTAACTAAAACCAAAACAAATTATGTTTTTACCGATAATTTAGTGGCAAAGGTCTAGTATTATTTCTCCGCCCATTTCCGTGGATCGATACTTGGTTCTTACCGATACTTTACTACATATATGACGGGGTACACTTGCCCTTTCGTGTGTGTTTTGATGTAAAAGTAATAATCACTTTTATAAATTTAAAACCAATTCGTGTGTAATTTCATTGTAAAAATATGTACAGTCGCGCACGTACCAATAAGCTTTCTTCTTTCCATTTTCAATAGCATGGGATGATGACGGTTGTTGAGCAACTTGTTGATATATAGCTTTTCCGATAATAATCATTATTCCCAAACGGATTCTGAGCTCCACCTGCTTCTCGATTGGTACATTCCCTCTTAAAATGTCCTTTTTCCCTGCATCGAAAACAAGTAACTTTAGATTTATCAACACCGAAAGTAGAAACATTAGCATCACGGAAGTCATCTCTTCCTGCAACCAGCTTAAATTTCTCAGCTCTCCTCAACATACTCACTCAATACCACTTAATATCCATAAGCTCCATTTCCTCAGCATCGATCTGATCGTAATCCTCTTTTGTCAACATAGGATTTCCGATCCTTCCCGCAACCAAACCCTCATATGATTCTAATACTGTAGCTAATAATGCCATATGACCTTTAGCAACTTCTTTAGAGAAATTTTGACCGTTCTGAAGATGCAACGTGATGTTGCAATGTAACACATGACCATTACCATTGTTTGAGCTTTGAGACTGATAACTTGAGGTTGAAACATTCGGATTAACATTCGAGTATGAAGAAAATCCATTGTTGCTGATTTGACTTTGATTAACTGATCAAGATGAGTTTTCTGCGCTGAAAGCGGTTTGGACCTTCAGACTTGCTTCAACATTCTGAACATTTCCTTTGTAATACATCTTGATGTCTTGTTGACCACTTGGATTGTTCATTCTAGCAATCTTTTGTTGTTCAAGATCTTGTCCTTCAAGTTTTTCAATGAACTGAGAAATTGTCAATTTATCATATTCTCCAGTGTTCTTTAAGATCATCAGATATGTACCCCATTCTTTCTGAGATAAAGCATCAGCTAATTTGTCAACCCATTCTTCTCGATCTTTGTTTATATCTAACAGTGACATTGAACGCACTAAATGACAATATCTCTCAATCAGTTTCTTTGTAGTTTCACCCTGCAAGCTAGTAAACAAATCAAATTCTTTCTTTAATAATGATTTCTTACTCCTGATCATCTCTATACTTCCCTCAAACTTAATTCGAAGTGCTTCCCAAATTAAAACTTGAAGTACCATCGTGTTGAAGTAATATGAAGATGTCTTCTTTCATAGCTTGCTGAAGTAGGCTAATCATCATTTTTTCTACCTTGTACATGTCTCTCTCTTTATCCGACAATTCAGAAATAGTTTTGACAACTCCCACATCTGTACGAGGTTTAACATACTTTTTTTCAATACACTCCCACGACCTTAAATGATATGCTTGAACCCAATTTTCAAACCGGTCTTTCCAACAATAGTATTCTTCAATTTCCATCAACTTTGGAGGTTTCTGCAATGTTCCTGTTTCATTTTCCATGTTCACACTCTGAGCAATGGTAACAGGAGTACCCGGGGCAGTAGCAAACGCGTTGTAAAACTCTTCTTCCATGATTCGGTAAAATGTTTCACAAAATTACAAGATTCAAACGAGCTGGAGGTTCAAACGAACTGGAATCAACTTTCAAACGAATTGGAGTCACTAAAGTTCAATCCGTACGAAATGAAGTCACTTTCAAACGAAATGGGGAACTTGATGCGAAATGGGTCCAATTCGTGCGAAAAGGATCTACTTTTCCCAATTCGTGCGAAATGAGGTGTTGTTTCAAGCGAAATGGTGCTTTGAATTACCAATTCATGCGAAATGAAGATCTGATGTACTGATTCAAGCGACCTGATGAACCTATTAACCAATTCGTGCGAATTGGAAGTTTAATTCGAAATGATGCTGATGTCATACAATCGGCCAAGTTTTTGACAAATTGATCAACTTTTAGGTCAATTTTAGATTGATTCTTTCAAGGATTTGTTAAAACAGTGTTTCGCACGTTATATGTGAAAATTAGCCTATTTTAACCGTGAAATCTTGTTTAATTTTGAAAAATCTTGTAAAAGAAGGTGTAGAAATCAGAATTTTGATGAAATCAAGGTGAAATCTGTAAGAACTCTTCCTCCTAAGCTCTGATACTGTTAGTGCACGATGTCTATCGCCTACGTCAACAGTCTAGGTCATGTCGGTAGCTTGTAATACGGTTAAAAGTGTCAAAATGTAATGTTATGTGTGTATGTAAGTCATTTCGCACGAAATGGTTGTTTGACCATTTCGTACGAAATGAAACTTTGTCATTTCGTACGAAATGGAATGTCACCATTTCGTACCAAATCAGTTTCCCTATAAATAGGGAAGTTTGGTTTTTCATTTGGTATAAAATAGGGAAGTGTGTAACGAAGTGCTGCCAGTTTCTCTCCGTGTATTAACGTTGAAAATCAATGAAAAACCTGTTTTAAGTATAAATCTCTGTTTCTACACCTTTCTATCACGGATTCTCAGTTGTTACCATTGTTTCCGCCTTTCTAACAGCTTAGATTTGACTCTGAACGACTCATATAGGTCGCATATCGATCCTACAAGTGGTATCAGAGCTCAGGATGAGTCAATTCGGTTGAATCAGTGCTTAGAACTCTGTTTTTTACACATTCTTGGATTTTTTAACAATTCCACGGACAAAATGGACTAATTTTTTGATATAACATGTAAAACAACTGTTTAATCAATCCTTGAAAGTTTCAGAACTAAATTCGGACTAAAATTGATAAAAATGGGCCAAAAACTTCATTTCGTGTGAACGTATAGCTTTTCGTTTGAAAAATTGAGCTTATTCCATACGAATATTTCGTGTGAATGTGTACTATTTCGCTTGAAACATTTGTTCATTTCGCACGAAATGAACTATTTCGTTTGAAACATCATTCTGATTGATTATTTCGCACGAAAAGGAGCTTTTTATTGATTTCGTACGAAATGACATTTCATTTCGCTTGAAAGTGTCATTTCGTTTGAAAGTTGATTTCGCATAAAATCTGTTTTCGCTTGAAAATCCATTTCGTTTGTGCCATTTCATTTGAAAGTCCATTTCGTGTGTAGAATCCATTTCGCTTGAAAAAGTGTATATTCATAAACTTGGAAAATTTTTTGAAACTGATTTCGTAAAATGGATAACCAAGAGTTTAATAACATGTTTTCTGGAGGGGGAATGACAGCATTTCAAACTCCAACCAGTATCGTGCAGAACGTGAACATGGAAAATGAACTTGGTACGATGCAAAAGCCACCGAAGTTGATGAACATTGACGAGTATTTAGGGTGGTCAGAGAGGTTTAAAACCTGGGTGCGAGCAAACCATTTTGAGTGTTGGATGAAAATCGAGTCAAAGTATGTTCCTCCAACAGATGGTTCGGGAATAGAGAAAACTATTGCAAGTTTAACTCGGCTTGAACAGGAGAGTTTCAAAGTAGAAATGAAAATGATGAGTATCCTACAATAAGCAATCAAAGAGGATATCTTAGTTCTGCTACAACATCAGGATAATTCAAAATCTATCTGGAATGCATTGAAAGTAAAGTTTCTTCGAAGTGTGTCTATGATAAAAAGCAAAACAACATTGCTGAAGAAGGAGTTTAATATCTTTACGGGTATCAAGGGTGAGACAACTAAGGAGTTGATTGAAAGATATTGTCAGCTGGTCGTTGAGATGAAGAGGTTGAACATAACCAAAACGGATGAAGAATGGGTTGATAAGCTGGCGGATGCTTTACCATACGATGAATGGGGTACTTATTTGTTGGTGTTGAAAAATAATTTGGAGTATGTTGGTTTCAATCTCAGCACATTCATCGAGAAGATTGAATCACATGAGCTTGAGTTGAAAAAGATTAGAAAAATGAAGTCTTCCAGTGTACAACAAGATGTTTCATTGTATTACAAAGGTAGTACATCAGCAACATCGAATCTAAGTCCAAAAATTCAGACATCATTTAGTGCTGATTATACATCACAAAGTACATCAAGCAACAATCATTCACCATTTGCAAGTTTTGAACCAAATCCTAAGGTTCAAGAACAAGTGTCTCCTCAAAGTTCATCAAGCTCAAACAATCAGAGTTATGCTTCTGGGATACAGTGCAATATTGCTGTAAACATCAAAAATGGTCAAGAGTTTACAGAAGCAGCTGCAAAGCAACATATCGCACTATTAGCTTCCGTTCTCGAATCATATGAAAGTCTTGTTGCTGGACGGATCGGTAATCCTGATATAACAAAGGAGGATTATGATCAAATTGATCCTGAAGAATTAGAGATTATTGATATTAAATGGGGCATGGCGAGCTTAGTGAGGAGAGCACAAAGATTTATGGAGATTACCGGTCGAAACAGTCTCTTAGGACCTAATCAAAAGCTTAGGTTTGATAAAAAAAAGTCACATGTTTCAAATGCAAAGAGAAGGGGCATTTCAAACGTGAGTGTCCTAACAGAGAAGTCAACAATCATCAAAATCCGTTCACCAATGACTACTACCGACAAGCAATCTATCATAAGACTAGTCAGCAACCAGTCAACCAAAGACCTCAAATAGAAAACAAACCTGAAAAATCTCTTTTAGTCAATCAGGATGATGAAAAGGTTGCAGAAGGGTTTAGTTGGGATAAGTATATCCCTGGTGAGGGTCTGGCTATGATGGCAGAGATTGTGGAAGAACCAGAATGTGTTGTCGAAACTGAGGAAGTCAGTGAAGTCATGACTGAAGAAAGTTTGGCTGATCTTGAAGAAGCAACTGCAGAAGTTTATTACTATCAATCTGAACAGGAGGTCGTTGCTAGTTCTTTTAAATCAATAATGCCTCCTAACATGTTTAACTCTTTTGCAGGATTCTTCAGCGAGCCAACTACCGGTTTCTGCCCACAGTACGACGTCGAAAAAGCTCCGGTTGAAGAAATCATAGACGTTTCCAAAGAAATGAATGAAGAGACTCTAAAAGAGATTGCTGACAAGGCGTTGATGGGCAAGCTGAAAGAGGTAGAAACATAATCTGTTAAAACGGAGTCTATCGAAACAGAGTCAGTTGAAAATGTGTTTGTCGAAACGGAGTCAGTCAAAAAGGAGTCTGACGAGAAATCAGAAAATGAGGAGATCAAATCAGGAGAAAAGTCAGAGTCAGAGTCTGACGGGTTTGGTAAAACGGATCTTAAAACTGATAATGATGAAAAGGTTTCTGAAAAGGATGATTCAATTCCTGAAACACCATGCAAAAACTGTTCAAAACCCTGCATGGATTATCTTGAAAAAGACAAACAGTTTCAAGACTTGAAGAAATATACCAATGAAGTAAAATATAATCTTAGTGAAGTAAAATATATGACACTTTAGCACGATTAATTAAAATGATTCAAAAGGAAAGTTTTGAAAATGGTAAAGCTTCAAATATGCTAAAATCTACGGTCATGGATAAGCAAATGGAAATTTACATGCTTTTGGACAAAATTACATCTTTGAAAAAGGAACTTAAGTTAATGAGAATTGAAAGTGAAAGAATTGATAAAAAATTGATCAGTTATGTTGCGTCAACTTATGTGATTAATCAAATTGTTCCACAACAACTTGATGAGAAACCTGTCTTAAAAAATGTTCCACCCCCAATGTGGAATCATTATACACAAAAATATCCAGATGGGGTGGAAGATGCTTTGAATCTCAAGTAACGGTGGAAAATGAGTTACCAGAGAACATCGATGTTACATTTTCTCCATCCGACACTGACAAGAAGTCACAAGTGATTAAAACTGTTGTTGACAAAGTGTTAGATGAAGAAAGTGATAACTCAGATTTTGGTACTGTTAAAACTCATTTTGAAAATTCTAATTCTGATTCTAAAAACGATGGTAACTTTCTGGACAAGTTCATACCAAAATCAGATAAAGTTGTGAATGATGATTCGATCATTGTGGTTTACACAATGACCGGAACTGACAAACTCTATTCTGATTTTGAGTATCCAATTCAAAATGCCAGATTGGAAAATGTTGAGAAGGTGTTTAAACTTATTGAAATTGACATTTCTGAGGTTAACAACAATGTGTTTCTTTTAAAACTAAAAAGGTCTTTTGTGAAACATCAACCAAACAGCTCGGGAAAGAAAGAGTGGGTGGGTAACAATGGTTAGAACAAAAGACATGGTAACAACTTTAGAAAGAAGGGTGTCGGTTTTGAAAAGAAAATGGCTAAAAAGGAGGTAAAGCCAAAGGAAAAGTTGTGTAATGTTTTTGTTGCGGGTAAAAACACAGTTGATGAAAAGGATTGTATCTTCAGTCAAAAAGCCGTTGACGATTTCAATGCAGCTAAAAAGTTGAGAGAAGAGACTTACAGACCAACTTTTGTTGAATATGACAAAAGAATCTGTTACCGTTGCAATGAAATTGGTCACATGGCCAAGCAGTGTGTGAAAAAGATTGAAAAACCAGTTTTGCAAAAACCCAAACCTAAAACTTCAACTGATGTTAAGGGTAAAACACCAATGATTTCCCCCGTTCGTATTTTGAAAAGAGGTGAATCTTTGAAGTCCGAGGACAAATCGAAATCGATCTTTGAGATTGGTGAATCTTCGAAAACCCACAAGACTTCAAAGGTTTATCCCAAAACTTTTTTAAAACCAATCATGGGTGGAAAAACCAAAACAATCAGTTGAAGAAAAGAAAATGGAGAAAGTCTTAAACGCTGAATCAAAAGTTTTTGCAAACGATGTTGAGAAACTTGAATTTGAACTGGACAAATTAATTGAGGAATTCCCACCAATCTGGGAGGGAGATCTTAAATCAAAGCCTAAACCTGTTGTTCCAAATGTTGTCTTCAATATTCCGAAAGTTGATGTGACTTGTGATATCATGTTTGGTAGTATTCCAACTGTGAAGAAATCTTGGGCATCATTATTCAACTAAAATGATTGCGATATATGCAGGGGCTTTCGAGGTCGATCATTTCAAAGTGGATCATGGACAGCGGTGCCTCGAAGCATATGACTGGAATCTTGGCTTTACTCTATGATGTCAAATCAATAAACGGAGGATATGTTGGATTTGCAAGAAATCAGGGAGGAAGGATAGTTGGTGAAGGAACTGTAACAAATGGAGTTGTAACGTTTGACAAAGTGAACTATATCATTGAACTTGAAAACAATCTGTTGAGCATATCACAGATTTGTGACAAGTCTTTCACAGTACACTTTACAAAAAATGAGTGTTTAATCATAAAACCTGGTTTTAAAATTCCAGAAGATTTGGTGTTGATGCGAGCTCCACGGGAAAACGATTTGTATGTCCTCTACATGAGTGTCGCAACAACAACAGATCAAAAGAAACAATGTTTTGTGAAAAAAACAAAAGCAACTGAAAAATAGTCAAGAATGTGGCATCGAAAGATGGGCCATATTCATGTTAAAAAAATGAATTTCTTAGTGCACAATGATCTTGTTGAGGGTGTTAATCTGAAAAATTTTCATTTGAATGATGATTGTGTAGAATGTAAGAAGGGAAAGAAAACAAAGAAGACACACCCACAGAAGCTCTTAAACTCTATCAGGGTACCGCTCGAGAGACTCCACATGGATCTCTTTGGACCAGTTAATGTGCAGAGCATTAGTGGAGATTTGTATTGTCTAGTAGTCACTGATGACTTCACTAGATTTTCATGGGTAATGTGTCTGGAAAGAAAAGATCAAACATTTGATTCGTTGATGATCTTATTCAAGAAGATGGAGACGCTGTACAAACTGCCGATTAGAAGAATTCGGAGTGACAATGGAACGGAGTTCAAAAACAATCGCATGCTCGAGTATTGAAATGAGAAAGACATTCTTCATGAATTTAGTGCACCATACACTCCACAACAAAATGGTGTAGCTGAACAAAAGAATCGCACATTGATTGAAACAGCTTGAACTATGCTAGCCGATTCCAAATTGCTGATATTTTTCTGGAGTGAAGAAGTTGCAGCAGCGTGTTATACGTTGAATCGTGTTCTCACAGTGAAGAAATACAAGAAAACCTGCTTTGAACTACTTCATCGCTATAAGCCAAATTTGAAATTTTTAGAACTGTTTGGATCACCTTGTACTTTTATTGATCCAGATGGTATATTTGGTGCAAAAAGTAATGAAGGTTTCTTTGTAGGTTATGCGAGTCCACTGAAGAGGGTATTCGTTCCATGCCTGGGGAAGATTATTCAAGTTCAGCATGTTGATTGTCAGAAGCATACTGCTCCACCACAACTTCCCGGAAAAAGATTGTTGTTCGACTACGACAAACTCTGGGAGTCTTTCCAACTGCCGACTAAGCCAAGTGTAGAGGAACCCGTATTATTATACCAACATTAGCAATCTATGTCACATGATCAAGTGCCAAGACTGTTGGTAGTTTCTCAACCCGCCGTGGGTGCAAATGATCACGAGGCCTGTCCAAGTGGAACAGCACACGAAACCCCAGTAGAACCAGCTCCAGTATTTGATCATTCCGATGACTCAGAATCGGAAGACGGTCCGATTTTTTGATGACGAGCCAAATATTGCAACAACAGAAGCTGTTGATCACACCGATGATCAGGAAATCACAAATCTGCAATCGGAAGTGAGCGTGCCTGACACAGTCAAGCTGAGAACTTTGTCTTATCATCCTTCAGATCAAATTATCGGTGATCTTCACAGTGGAGTGAAAACACGAGATCAGATCAATAAAGGATTTACATGTTTTTATACATCTTTCACTCCTTTGCAAGTTGATTTCTCATTAAAGTGTTTCATCTCGCAGGTTAAACCAAGATCATATAAAGAAGCTTTAACTGAGGAAAGCTGGGTTAATGCTATGCAGGAAGAGCTGCAGCAGTTTGAGAAGCTAGGAGTGTGGAGATTGGTGGATCTTTCTGAAAATCAAAAGTTGATCAAAACAAAGTGGGTATTCAAGTGTAAGCGGGATGATAGAGGGGTGATTGTGAGAAATAAAGCACGTTTAGTAGTACAGGGTTTCAGTCAACAAGAAGGCATTGACTTTACGGAAGTGTATGCGCCTGTTGCTAGACTCGAGGCAATAAAAATCTTCCTGGCATTCGCGTCCTGGAAAGGATTCAAAGTCTACCAATTAGATGTGAAATTTGCATTCCTTTATGGCAAAATCAAAGAGGAAGTGTACGTTGGACAACCTCCGGGGTTCACAGATCCAGTGCACAAAAACAAAGTTTATCTTCTCGACAAAGCGCTTTACGGACTACACCAGGCCCCGAGAGCCTGGTACGAGACGCTTTCCCAACATCTACTGGACAACGGGTTCATCAGAGGGACGATTGATAGCACTTTGTTCACAAAAGAGGTTGCAGGGCATCTATTAATCATGCAGATTTATGTTGATGACATCATTTTTGGATAGACGAATGATGATTTATGTAAAGATTTTGAGAAAGTTATGAAGAGAAAGTTTGAAATGAGTTCGATGGGGGAGATGAAGTTCTTCCTAGGGCTACAGGTTGAGAAAATGCCCGAAGGAATCTTCATTCACCAAACAAAATACGTGAACGATGTGCTGGAAAAGTTCAACATGTCTGAATCTACTCCAACATCAAACCCCTGGCTTAGAATCATGGGATTTGTCCGGACGAGAGTGGAGAAAAAGTGGATGAGACATACTACCGGTCAATCATTGGATCTTTGATGTATCTGACTACGTCCCGCCCGGACATCATGTATCCAACTTGCTTATGCGCCGGATATCAGTCCAGCCCGAGACAGTCACATCTGACGATTGTGAAAAGGATTTTACGGTATCTCAAAGGCTGCCCAAGCACCGCCTTGTGGTATACTAAGTCTGGTGACTTTTCTCTTACCGGTTATACTGATTCTGATTTTAGAAGCTGCAAACAAAATGCAAAGTCCACCACTGCAGGCTGTCAGTTCTTTGGAACTCGACTAGTCACTTGGCAGTGTAAGAAACAAACCTTAGTCGCTCTCTCAACATGCGAGGCTGAATACGTTTCGGCCTCCGGCTGTTGCTCTCAGATCCTTTGGATCCAGCAGCAGATGTGGGACTTTGGTTTGCAGTTCTTGAACACGCCTATATTTGTGGACAATAAGGCAGCAATAAATATAACAAAAAATCTGGTTCACCATTCTAAAACAAAGCATATCGAAATTCGACATCATTTCATTCGCGATTGTTTCAAGAAGAAATTGATTCGAATTGAACATATACACACCGATGATCAGAAAGCTGATTTTGACACAAAACCTTTTTATAAAAAGAGATTTAACTATCTTTTGAAATTAAATGGGTTTAAAAATTTGTTTTCTGGGAGGGTTGTTGAGTGTGAAGCCGAGGAGGACGGCGATCTGAATTGATCCACGTTGTGTTGTCAAATTTTTGTATAGTTTATTTTCTGCTTTTGATAAAACCAAAAACACAAAAATATGTTTTTGTTTTTAGGGGGAGAAAATTTACAGAAAATACAAAAACATGATAAAATTTCAAAATCCAAAAACAATAGAAAATCTGAAAAAGAGTTTGTGAAAAAAGGGAAATGATAGTACATCAGCTAGACAGTACAGTACGCTAAAGATATGTTAAACAGTCTCGCTGATGATTTGCCGATAGGTTTTTACACAATCAGTAAGTTTGTTTGGGATATAAATAAAAAATCATAACTTGCTTATACGTGGGGAACATCTGCAGGATATATAGGTAACCCCTGAAATCTCGTTTGAAAGATCCTATTTCTGACATACTAGGTCATTGTACGTGATGATATCTGGGGTATTATACTAGGACTTCTGATTTTGCGGAAGCAATAGCCTAGTCCTTGTATAATACTCTGGACAACTTTATTCATAAAGCCTCCCCTCAGCATAAAAAATGATGAAACATTGCAAAATGCTAATCATGTGCTGTTGTAAAGAAGATTCCCAAAGGGAACCCACCGAAAGTCGAGCCATCATCTCTCTGATTGAAAGGAAGTTCTAGCCTGAGCTCTCATGGCCTCGCATTCACCAAATTACAGATATCATTGGTGTGCACTCACCTGTAAGACTGAATATAGAGGTCTGGATACGGGAGTATATTCTGAGGTGGTACACGCGTAAAAGTGAAGCTTTTAAAACACTAAATTCGTATCCGGAACAGATTGAAAATTGTGTGAAAATTTAAGAGGATCAGTATATCGGCAATCACTTTGAATTGCTTAATGCTTAGCATGAAATCAAAGCTTAACGGTACTTGTATCTTGTCGGCAGCTGATATGATCCCCTAACACGCTCACCAAAAATGTGTGTGTACAGTTTATTGTTTATCAAAATCTTTTCCTGTTTGTTTAGCAAAGTATTATAAAATCCAAAAAGATTTGATTTTCATCTTATTTTCGACAACAGACGTTGGGATCTGATGATCAAAGTCTTACATGCTGAACAAGTTTGGACCATGAGGGTTGGATAAACAAGAGTTTGTGAAAAGGTGTTGGTAATTGCTTGAAAGTTTACAAGTTCATTAATTTGAACTTAAATGAGTGTCAGAAAATCAGCAACTTCATAAATTGGTCAGCCAAGGTGATTAACTTGGACTTGGCAGACTAAACAGTTGACCAGGGTCATTAACTTGGACTTGGTTAACTGGGTGTGATGGTAAAAAGTCAAAAAGTTAAAAATTTGAAAAGTTTGAAAATATTTTGAAAAATTGAGATTTCAAACCAAATGACTATTTCGTACGAAATAGCTATTTCGCTTTAAATCTCATTTCGCTTGAACTACTTCTTTGCTCATTTGGTACGAAATGAGCTCGTCTATAAATAGCAGCCGCATTTCGCATGAATCATTCATTTTCCATCATTCCGCATCAAACACCCTGTCAGGCGATTTCACACGAAATTATCAATTTCATCGATTTCAAGCCATTATCTTGCCTGTTTGTTGATCATAATCTGATTTTAAGTTGGTTTACTCAACATATAATCATGGGAAAGGTAGGATTCATGTTGATTTGAACTGAATCAACTGATTGTCGATGAACAGATGTTTCATACATAGATCTAGGGTTTGTTTGTGAACCAAATTGAATGAAAAACACTGTGATGTACTCGGAATGTATTGTAGATCTTGTTTAAGGTTTCAATTTGATGGATTTGCATAAAAACAGTAGATCAGGTTTTTTTGGACTTAGATCTAGGTTGATTATGTGATCGAAAATGAGTAATAAACACACCCATGTGCTCGGAATGCATCATAGAACATATAATGGGTTTCAATTTCATCATCAAAACAAGTTTCAAATGGTTTCAATTTCACTGTTCATAATCAAGATTTCAAGCGAAACGACAGCTGATTTCGTACGGAATGACCTTTTCACTTTAAACAATCATTTCGCTTCAAAAATCATTTCGTTTGAAACAAGTTATTTCGTCGGAAGTTGTTTTCGTTTGAAAACAGGCTATTCCGTTTGAAAAGTCTTTTCGCATGAACCAATCATTTCGTTTGAAACTCATGTTGCTTGAAGTTCATTTCGTTTGAATGATGTTGTTCTTGAAAACTATTAATAGGTGTTAACTTGTGTTTATGTTGGATCATTCAGGCTTCAATTGTGCAGTTTGATCCGTTACACAACATCTGTTGTGTGTACGATGAAAAGCTTCCGAAAATGGCTGTGTTCAAAGAGATTCTGGAGTTTATGAAGAGGTTACCTATCCAGAAGTCCTTAATGAATCAACATCTTGTTTTTGAGTCTCACATTGAGCATTTGTGGAAGAATGCAAAGTATGATGAAGAAAGCAAAACGATAACTTCGATTGTGAGTTTGGATGGTAAAGATAAACCGATCATCATTACAAAACAACTTGTTCGAGAAGTGTTGGACTTTCCTGACGATGAAAACTCTCCAACAAAGTTTCCAGAAGGATGGTGAAGGGTTGTATGCTAAGGATGGGATATAGTGGACCACTGAATAGTGCTAACTACTTGAAAGCATGTTTTTCCAAGCCTTACAAGTTCTTTATTCATCCAATCGTGCATGCATTGAGTCACAAGAAGGGTGGTTATGATGTCATGAGAGATTATCAGATGGACATGTTGACGGCACTTGTGTTGAAAAAGAAGTAAAATTTTTCGAGAATCATTTTTCATTACATGAAGGAGAATATTACATCAAAAAGCAAAACATGGATCTATCCAAGATTTGTACATATGATACTTGATCATGTCTATCCAAATTTAGAAAAAGATGAAAACAATGATTTGTTGGCGTTGTTCCACATGGATAATGAGACGCTGAAAGTATTGGCCAAATATCATAAAAATCATCTAGAATCAACAACAAAGACAGAATTCTTTGGTTTTATCAAGAGTAAAAACTACATTGATCCAGATCCTGTTGGTCATCTCAAATGGAGAAACGATGAAGAAATGAAGGAAAAGAGCGCAACTGATGAACTTAAACAGTTAGAAGGTTTCAAAAATACAAGAAATGAGTGGTTCTTGAAAGATGTAAAAGAAAAGAAGAAAAGGGGAGGCAAGAGAACTCCGAAAGTACAAGCTGAGGAAGGTTCATCTTCACAACCAAAGAAGAAATGTCAAAAGAAGGTTGTCGAGACAATGTTGGTCGATGAATCAGAGGAAGAAGAACCAGAAACTGTTGCTGAAAAAGAACAAGGTCCAGTATCTCCTGATATTGAATAAGTGTTGAAAGATATTGATTATGGGTTGGAAACAGAGAAGGCAGCTGGTGAAGAAGGTGACAATGAAGAGAAAAGTTCATCAAGCTCATCTGAATCAGAGATTGATGAAACTGAACATTTGGAAAGAATTAGGGCTGAAGTTCAAAAAGAAAAACAGTTAAAGAGAAAAAGGAGAGAGGAAAAAGATGATGAGTTGTACATTCCATCTCCGGATCATGTTCAAAAGGAAGTTCAAACACCACCATCATCTGGAGGTAGGAAGAAGGCTATTGCAAAAAAACGTGTTGTAACTTCTAAAGCTGCTTGAAAGTTGACAATCAAGCTTAATCCTAAACGTGCATCAAAACCAAAACCACCTACTCCATCAAAACAACCTACACCACCTGAACCACAACAACCATCCACATCAATCACCACTTCATCAATCACCACGAAAACAGCCTACACCACCACATCTATCACCACCACATCTATCACCACAACATCTATCACCACCACATCAATCACCAATTCTAGAACAACCTGTTATCACATCACAACATATTCTACAAACACCTCCAACCACACAATCACAAGCACAAACAACTCCTGGTTCTTCTGGATATAGAAATTTTCGACATGTTCCGTAGAATATTGCTCTTGAAGATATTGGAGACTTTAGTTTTGTAAATGATGAGCAGGTGAAGAAGTTGGAAAAGAAGGTAGAAGAAGTGTTAGTTGAGAATAAAAAGTTGGTAGATCGTGAAAAGAAACTTGAAAAGCGTGTCAAGACAATTGAAGCTGAAAACTTGTCATTGTTGAAAAGAGTTGAAGCTGATCAGGCTGACATTGATATTCTTAAAGTACGTATTGTTGAGTTAGAAGAAGAAAAAGCTCGGAGAGATGAGCAAAATGAGTACTTCAAACTAAAGAACAAAGAGCTAGAGGCTGCCAATGTAAAGAAAGAGCACGAGATGTTTATGATGAACAAAGTGCTAGAGAATTTGATTGGGAAGTCTTGTGAACAAAAGTTTGAAGAAATTTAGGTTGAAGAGGTAAGAGCTCGTCGTCAAGCTGCGATTGAAGCTGAGATGAAAAATAAGGGTAAAGGTGTTGAAGGTGTATCTGAAGTTACTGAGAGGGCAGTTGTTCCATCAACTGTACCTGAATCACCTATTCAAAATCCTCATCCTATCTCTGCAGTTTCTGGTATATTTGAAGAAGATGTAGAAATTGATGATGTTGTAAATCAAGACGAAGACGAAGAAGATGATGTGTTTTCTGCAAGTAGTGATAATGATGATGATGATGATGGGAATGATGATGATCAAGGTACTTCAGACATTAAAGTTACTGAAGAGACGAATGAAGAAAATGTTGATGATTATCGTCAAGACGATGCAAATGAAGAGCCTGAGAATGCAGGAAGTGAGGGGGAGCATGTTGATGATCAGAATGTTGATGAAAGTGAAAAATTGATTCTGCGTCTTGAACCTGACGTAGAAGAATGTGAAATCAGGCATACTTATACGATGGATGTGTGACAACCCTCACTAAACCAGGTATCCGTACGACTTAATTAATAATTAATTACTGCTTAATTATTGTGCTTACCTGAACTTGTGGACAAACTGCTACTTGAATGTTGATACATGTACATACTTGCATCATACTCTATTTACTGTCACTACGTTATTTACATGCTGAACCTTAGTGACAAACGTGATGCACAAAAGCACAGTAGCACAATGAACGGATAACCTATTGAACGTGCTGTCATAACTAGCAGCAGGCAGATACTGCCTCTAAGGCCTGTATGAGCCCGAGATAGTTTACTACACTAATAGTGAGCGTGGAGATACAAGGGTTATAGAACTGCGTCTCTAGGAATAAGTTACAGTGACAGGATGTGCCAAAAACGTACTCTAAGTACAAAATTCAGCACATTAACCAAAAATTCAGCATTTGGTTAACTAATAAAGTGCCAAAACATGAGAAAAGTATTACTAGACACTTTCCAAAGTGTCGGGAATAAGTTGTGTCACTAAAAATAATAATAACGACACTTTAAAGCTTTATTAAACGCTTTAACGGATTACTATCCAACCGAACAACCGGACATTACCCGGAACATAAAAATATTGCCATTAACATTATTTATCTTTTGCTGAGCCAGTTAGGGTCCCTGAATACCCTAACACCCACTGTAATGCACAACACACTAATAACCGGGTTAATCCCTAAACTAACTAAACTAACCTAACTATGCTCTAACTAAATGGTTAGAAATGAACTAGATTACCCCCCCCCCCCCCCTAACCAAACCGTCCCCAAGAGGACACCTCATGTCCTTCACTTAATTATTTTATTCACTCTTGTTCCATATCTAGCCTACACTTGATCCATTTGTTAAATGTGTAGAGATTGCCTATAAGTTCTAACCTAAACACCCTAATCACTTCACTTAACATTTCACCAACAAATCTCCTCTCCTCTTAAAGCTTTCGGCCGAACTCCCCTATACCATCCATCAATTTTTCGAGCCTTGATCATCTCATTTCAAGACCATACAAGTGTTAAGGATCACCTACAAGGAAGCTTGGTGCATTCGGAAAGCAAAGGACGTCACCATATTGCTTTTATCCACTCATTTTGCGTCTAGAATCTTCCCTAGCCTCGAGCTAGTAGTAAGTTGCTTGAATCACACTCTCGAACTATTTTAAGGTGGTTAAAATGATATGTAACGGTTAAAACTCGTAAACATGCAAAATGATATGAAAAAGTCTACTAAAAATACTAAAAGTGATGGTTAAAAGCTAAATTTTTGTGTAAATCTTGTAGTATTTGATTTGTGTAGTTATTTAGGCCCGATCTATGTTGTGGTAGCTCGGATCATCGTTTAACCCGGATTGGTCATGATCATGGATCATGACATAAAGCTTGTTTAAGTGTAACAAGGGTTAAGTGATGAAACTCTACCACACGCGAAACTTGACTTGTGTAAAAATGATTTTACTTACGAAATAGTGTTTAAAACTAGTAGATCTACGGATCTACAAGCGGTATTCTCAAAGGACCGAGTGTCAAAGAAACCATATTTTCTAAAAATGGATCTTACATGAACAAGAACGATTTTTAAACACACAAGTGTGTAAACACTTGTGTAACACTATGTATCGACAAAGAACTAGTTTTGTCAAATGTTACAAGAAGATGTAAAGACGAAATTTCTTTAAAAACGAGGCTTTTACGAAACCAGATTGATTTATATAAAGATCCACTAAAAGTAATGGAATTTACTTCATATTCTGGGATAAAACGCAAGTTCATGTAATGTATGCGATTTACATATTTATTGACTAGTTTGATGCTTTGGATATTGTTTTGGTTAAATGAGAAAATTGTTGATTTGAATTATAAAAGAAAATGATACGCTTGAAAGCGTGGCAACCTCCAGTTACAGGGGAAACTCTGGCGAAATTTTTCCAAAAACCTAACACATAGAAATATTTTCACTACAAGTGTTAGAAATGCGTTTTTAACTTGTTTTCACATATAAGTTTCGCCACGACTTTATTTACAAAATATCGGAGGTGGGATTTCACAAATAAATAAAACTTGGTAAATATATATTTAGTATATATTTTTCATAACGACACTTGTTATGTGTTTATGATTATTTTGTAAAGATACTAATATTATTTTTAGGGTAAAAATAATATTACCAATTGTAACGGTTCCAAAATAATACAAACGCTTCACGATAAATATTTAAGTTACAACGGTATAGTAATACCACCCGATCTTTAAAACGTAACTTACGCATTTAAGGAAATATTTATGAACGCGTATTTTTGTTAAGGTATTATTTTGGGAAAACCATATGTATTAAAATATAATATTTTTGAGAAAAATATTTATATTTTGGAGTAAGAAGTAAAATATATATTAAGTGAGACTTAATAATATATTCCGAAGTTATACGAACGCCCATGTATTAAATCCCCCATCCTTGGGAAAGAAATAATTACCAAGTATTTACAAAATGTAAACACGAAATAGTTGTCTAACTATTTCCCAAAAACTTAAACCTAAAGCTAAGGCACGGCCGTCCGTCTAATAGAGTTAGTACGTGTAGGTCGTCGCACAGCTGCTTGATCAGGAGACATACTTGGTAGAGACGCACCACTGTGAGTTTATGTCCCCCTTTCTCTTAATTGTTTTCAGTTTTCTAAACTGCGGGGGTGGAATACATGTTACAATGTTACGAATACTTTATACATGGTATGGTTAGCGTAAGGAGGTTTACTACTTAGATCATGTGAGTGGGTAGGCGGAAACTTGAGGCCATTAATCCTCAGGGTAGGACCGAGGGACAGGAGCGGTAGATCTACTTGGGTGTAGCGAGCCCAGCCCCAGGCCCAACAGTACGGACCTCGGGGTGACTTTGTGCCCAACGCATAAATCTGCTAGATTTGAGTCTCCCTACTTGCACTTCACACATATCAATGGCCTTGCAAACCATTGGTGATCTCTTTTTCCTTATTTGCTACATACCAGGATTATTTATACATACAAAGGTTTATTTACTCACATACACATGAACTCGCTCAACATTATTGTTGATTTTTCCAACTTACATGTATTTCAGGAAATTAAAGGATCTGGCGCGGTATGTTGTGTTTTCCCGCTGCATATGGGTTCCGAGGTCATCCCAGTTTAGGAAATGTGACTTTTTCCTGGACGAGTCACAAATCTTAAACTGCACTTTATTCATGTTGATGTTTATGTCTTTCAAAAATATTTTATGTTATGTTGTTAGGATGTGTTTCCGTTGAGACAATGTTGTTGTATTTGGTTTCTAAAACTTAATCCTATGGATGATCTTGCATGGTTTTTATTTCATATAGCTTTGTTATGATTAAGCTATGGTATTAAGAAGTCACACCAAAATTAACCACGCTTCCGCAAAGCCAGGGTGTGACAGCTTGGTATCAGAGCTCTGATCATAGCGAACTAGGATTCCTTCTCGAGTCTAGACTATGATCACTAGGGCTCTCACGAAAACATTTTTACTGCATACCACTTAAGTCCAGATCCAAAACGTTTTTATAAACAAATGTTGAGCACATTTTATTTATTAATTATAGGCTCAGTCTGGGAGGCTGAGGCTCGGTCTGGGAGGCCGAGGCTCGGTCTAAGAGATCGAGGTAGTTGTCTAGTGGGACTAGGAAGAGCAGTCTGAGAGGCTGGGAGAATTTGGCTAGTGAGACTAGGAAAGTCAGTCTGGGAGGCTGGGAGGCTAGTGGGACTAGGAGAATTATTTGATTGCTTAATTGGTGACTAATGTGTTTACCTGATTGTTTGACTGATTATTTGTGCATATTTGTGTTTATGTTACAGCCACATGGACTCGTCCGGCACTGGTGATTCAGACACCACAGGCCCTAGAACCATAGTATCCGACGACCTAGAGTCTTCAGAGCGCAAGGTTCACACATCCGACGTTACTAGCACAGACGAGGATGTTGAGCTCGCTGATGGCCCTTTGGCCAGGGACCTACCGCTTGTAGAGATCCCTGCTCCCGTACCACTTGCTTCATATCCTGCGTACGATTTACTTCTCGACGCTGACGCTGATGGCGCCGATCTGTTTGATGATGAGCCCCTAGAGGATGAGGTTCAGGGTGAGGCCCTTCTAGCTGCTGGAGATCTTTTGTTGATCGCAGATGCTCCCGCTGAGGAGTCACCTACTCACTCTCCAGTCCCAGACTCTTTTGAGTCTGTGGCCTCCGCACCTTCACACACTCAGAGTGCACAACACTTCTCTCATGGTTCAGACCCAGATAGAGCATCCTCTATAGCCCCTGCTCCGAGCTTTGCTTTCGACCATGATGATGAGGAGGATTCCGATCCTGTCTTTCCCCCAGGATTCGACCCAGACCAGGAGATAGAGTTCATCCACTTGGATCAGCCTATGGTTGACCCAGTAGACCCAGTTGACCCTGCATTCGCTGACGATGCAGATTTTGATATGGAGTTCATTGATCCCGAGCCTGCCATGGCCCTTGAGCCGGTAGCTGCTCCTGACCTAGTGCTTGAGCATGACCCTGTTCATGCTGGCATACCTATTGATCCTGTGATTGCTGACCCACCTATTGATGACCATCCTGTTGATGCTCCGTTGTTGGAGGGCGATCATGTTATTGCTGCTGATCATGTTGATCCCCCACTTATCGCTGATGTACCTGCTGACCCTTTTGTTGCACCCCATCATGATCATATGCCAGTGCAGTTTGACCGTGCACTTTTTGAGGCACAGATTGACCCACGAGATGAGCACGCACAGCACGGGTGGATTCCTGCTGATGACGAGGTTCCACCTATTCTCCCTCAGTTTACTGATACTCGTCACATTGATACCTCCTTTTCATTTCCTCAGTTTACACCTCCAGCGCGACCTGGAGAGGGTTCTTCGGCCCATCCCTTTGGACATGTGCCGACGTCTGTTCCCTTTATGCCACAGTTTTCACCTGTTTTACCCCCTGTTTCTCCATTTCATGTGGCACCTTTTGATCCAGCCAGCGAGCCGTTTCTCTGGACGTCACCGCCTGTGATGCCACCATCAGATCCCTACCATCCTTTCCACATGGGATACTCTATTGAGGACGTTTTGATGTCATTTGTTGTCCAGCACGAGGCACACACACGGCGCATTCAGGAGCTTGAGAGAGCTCAGCCGCCGCTGTGCCAGTGTCAGGGTCAGACCCACCCTACTTCTTTGCAGCACCCTCGACCTTTACCACCGGACTATGCTGCACGCCTTTTGGCACTAGAGCAGCAGGTTGCTTGTTTCATGCGTACCCAGAGAGCCATGGAGGAGGACTGGCTCCAGTTGCGTCGTTTGTTCTACACCCATTTTCCCCCTCCTCCACCGCCATCAGTGTAGAGCTCTTCAGTACCGTATGGGTAGACGTTGGTGAGAAGACGGTGATTGCTTTTGACTGCACAACATTTTTGGAGACTGCATTTTGATTCTGACTTTTGTGACATGTATATGGATGTATTGACACTAATTTGATATAGTTTTAAATTGGGGTGATGTAGCCCTTAGTCACTGATGATGTATGACACTATGATGTACTTGTGCACTTACTATGTGGTCTCGATATATGGCAATCGCAGTATTCTCATCATATTTGATGTTTGATTGATTACTTATATTTTTGTGACATGGGATGTTATGTGATTGGCCTATTTATAACATGAGATGTTATGTACTATTACTATCATTATATATGTACGCTTTATTATGGCCTGACCAACGTGAACACATCTTTTAGAAGATGCCGAGACGTCAAACGCCGATGCCTACCAATGAGGCATAACTCCAGCAAATCATCGCTGCTGCCATCGCGCAATACGCCGCCTCTCAAGGAGGGACTAGTGGAAGTAACTCTGGCAATACTGGCAACAACAATCCACCTCATGGTAATACTAAGTCATTAAGACATACCATGACCTAATTGAACATCCATAGCAAAGATGCTAATGCCGTTCATATGTTGTAATGTATGTGCAGGGTGCACCTACAAGCAGTTTCTAGACTGCAAGCCTGTCAACTTTGATGGCACAGGAGGTGCTGTCGCCTTTCTTCGTTGGGCTGAGAAAACTGAATCTGTTCTTCGCATGAGCAAATGTGCACCAGAACAGCAAGTCACCTACATTTCTGGGCTATTCTTGGATGGAGCCCTATCTTGGTGGAATTTGCAAGTGCAGACTCTTGGAGAAGCTGCTGCCTACGCACTAACCTGGACCGAACTGAAGGAACTTATGCGCAAAAAGTACTGCTCTCGTGCGGAAATCCAAAGATTGGAAACTGAGTTCTGGCATTTGAAAATGGAAGGTCCAAAGGTCACAGAATACGTTCAGAGATTTCATGACTTATCGCGTGTGGTACCCTATATGGTCACTCCAGAATTCAAGCGGATTGAACGCTTCATTTGCGGTTTAGCTCCCCAAATCATAAGCATGGTGACCTCCTCCAAGCCCGAAACAATTACTGAGGCGATTGATCTGATCGTGGCTCTCACTGAGGAGGCTATTCGCCTGAACAAGTTCGATGAGATCGAGGCAAAGAAGAAAGAGACTCACGTCGAGTCGTCCGGAGGTAACAAGCGGAAATTCTCGAACTTCAAGCAAGGCACTAGTGGTGTGGTTAAGAAAGGAGAATCAAGCACGCCAGCTCAGGTTACAGCTGGTAGTGGAAGGAAAGGAAAAGGATACATGGGCACCCAGCCCAAGTGCAACACCTGCCAGCGACACCATTCTGGCCGTTGTAGTGTGAAAGTTTGTGAAGCATGTGGAAAACCTGGCCACTTGAAGGATTCTTGTTGGGCCACTGTTGGCCAGGGAGGCCAAGGAGGATTTGGAAACAGAAACAATAACCGGGGTGGAAATGGAAACTGCCCACAAGGAAACATTGGAGGTAATGGGAATCGAGGCAACAATGTGAATCAAGCGGGCGCTGTGAATCGTAACCAGAGGAATAATCAAGCTGTTGGAAACGGGCAAAGACCTGGATGCTTTAACTGTGGTGATGCTGGGCACTACAAGAGGAACTGCCCAGAGTTAAACCAAGCCCGTGGAAGAGTGTTTAATATCGAAGCGAGGGAAGCGCGCCAGGACCCCAATGTCGTTACTGGTACATTCCCTGTAAACCAATGCTATGCATCCGTTTTATTTGATACTGGTGCCGATTATAGCTTCGTGTCATTAGAATTTAAGAATATGCTTGGGTTAGCCGCTAGTAAATTAGATATTCCCTACTCGATCGAACTGGCGAATGGAAAGTTGGTAGAAGCCAATGAAGTGGTCAGAGGTTGTATAATCGAACTTGGAGAGCGTGATTTTGCTTTGGATCTACTACCAGTCCAGCTGGGAAGCTTCGACGTGGTAGTAGGAATGGATTGGTTATCGAGCAACAAGGCTGAGATTGTTTGTCACGAAAAGGTCATTCGCATTCCAACCGAGGATGGTGAAACAATTGTGGTTCATGGGGAGAAGCGAGATACGCCTTTAAGAATCATCAGCTGTCTGAAAGCTCGTAAGTGTTTACAGAAGGGATGTGATGCCTTCCTGGCACACATTGTAGACAAGAAAGCTGCTGAGCCGAAAATCGAAGACATCCCTGTCGTGAGGGAATATCCAGAAGTCTTCCCGGAGGACTTGCCTGGACTGCCACCTCAGAGGCAAGTGGAGTTTCACATCGATTTAGTCCCAGGCGCCGCGCCTGTGGCTAAGGCACCTTATAGACTTGCCCCATCTGAGATGCAAGAATTGTCGACACAACTTCAAGAGTTGTTAGACAAGGGATTCATCCGACCAAGCTTCTCACCTTGGGGAGCTCCAGTTTTGTTTGTCAAGAAGAAGGACGGTAGTTTAAGAATGTGCATTGACTACCGGGAGTTGAACAAGCTGACGATCAAGAATAGATACCCCCTGCCAAGGACCGATGATCTATTCGACCAACTGCAAGGTTCAAGCTTTTACTCTAAGATCGATCTTCGATCTGGATACCATCAGTTAAGGATACAGGAGGACAGTATTCCGAAAACAGCCTTCCGAACTCGTTATGGACATTACGAGTTCCTAGTTATGCCGTTTGGGTTAACAAACGCACTTGCAGTGTTCATGGATTTGATGAATCAAGTTTGCAAGCCGTACTTAGATAAGTTCGTGATTGTGTTCATCGATGATATCTAGATTTATTCAAAGACGAAGGCTGAGCACGAACAACATTTAAGAGCTATTTTGGAATTGCTGAAGAAGGAACAGCTGTATGCCAAGTTCTCTAAGTGCGAGTTTTGGCTACGAGAAGTCCAGTTCCTTGGACACGTGGTGAATGGAGATGGAATCCATGTGGATCCAACCAAGATCGAAGCGATTAAGAATTGGGAAACGCCAAAGACGCCAACCGAGATTCGACAATTCTTGGGTTTGGCTGGCTATTATCTGAGATTTATTGAGGATTTTTCAAAAATCGCTCAACCATTGACGCTCCTCACGCAGAAAGATAAGAAGTTTGATTGGGGAATCAAACAGGAAGAAGCATTCCAGATATTGAAGGATAAGCTCTGCAATGCGCCAATCTTAGCACTACCGGAAGGTACAGATGATTTTATGGTATACTGCGACGCTTCGCGTCAAGGTTTGGGTTGCGTGTTGATGCAACGCCAAAAGGTTATAGCCTACGCATCGCGTCAATTGAAAGTGCACGAAAAGAACTATACCACACATGATTTGGAACTTGGCGCAGTGGTTTTTGCATTAAAGATCTGGAGACACTACCTTTATGGTACAAAATATACGATCTTCACAGATCATAAGAGCCTACAACACATATTCAATCAGAAGGAGTTGAATATGAGGCAAAGACGATGGGTTGAGTTGTTGAATGATTACGACTGCGAAATAAAGTATCATCCAGGGAAGGCGAATGTGGTCGCCGATGCCCTAAGTCGAAAAGAAAGGATCAAGCCCATAAGGGTTAGGGCTTTAGAAATGATTATTCAGACCGATCTTTCCTTGCGCATTCGTGCCGCGCAGAAAGAAGCTCTCAAGGAAGGGAACCTTGAAGAAGAATATCTCCGTGGGATGGAGAAGCTATTGGTACCAAACGAGGAAGGAACGTTATGTTTTGAGAAAAGGATTTGGGTTCCTCTGTTTGGTGGTTTAAGGAAGGTTATTTTCGATGAAGCTCACAAATCACGGTACTCTATACATCCAGGAGCGGATAAGATGTACGAAGACCTTAAAGATTATTATTGGTGGCCTAGGATGAAAGGCGATGTTGCTGTTTATGTGAGCAAATGTTTGACGTGCGCTAAAGTGAAAGCCGAATACAAGAAGCCTTCAGGACTTCTGCAACAACCCGAGATTCCCAAGTGGAAATGGGAACAAATCTCCATGGATTTTATTACAAAGTTGCCAAGAACGCCAAGAGGCCATGACACTATTTGGGTAATAGTGGACCGATTAACGAAATCTGCACATTTCTTACCTATCAGGGAGAAGGATAATACGAGCAAGTTGGCTGAAATTTACATGAGAGAAATTGGTACACGCCATGGAGTACCTCTCTCAATCATTTCTGATAGAGACGGAAGGTTCGTATCAAGGATTTGGCAATCCTTCCAAGAAGCTTTTGGCTCACAACTGAATTTGAGCACCGCATTTCACCCGCAGACCAACGGTTAAAGCGAGTGAACGATACAGACTTTGGAAGATATGCTGAGAGCATGTGTTATGGATTTAGGCGGTAGTTGGGATAAGCATTTACCTTTGGTCGAATTTTCATACAACAACAGCTACCACACCAGTATTGGTGCCGCGCCATTCGAAGCTCTATATGGCCGCAAGTGCAGATCACCGCTTTGTTGGTCTGACGCATGTGATAGACAATTGGTTGGTCCTGATATGGTCTAGGAAACCACGGATAAGATCGCACAAATCCGAGATCGCATCAAGGCGGCTCGTGATCGTCAAAAGTGCTATGCGGATCGAAGAAGAAAACCTCTAGAGTTTGAGGTAGGTGATATGGTTTTGTTAAAGGTATCACCCTGGAAGGGTGAGGCACGCTTCTGGAAGCATGGAAAATTGAATCCGCGGTATATAGGTCCGCTCAGAATTTTGGAAAGAATTGGGCTAGTAACATACAAGCTGGACTTACCTGCTGAACTAAATGGAGTTCACGATACATTTCATGTATCCAATTTGAAGAAAAGTCCAAATGAAAATAGATGGCGAGTGCCCGATCGAATTGATCGGGTCATGTAGGAACAAGGTTTCAAGATACCGTTGTCATTCCTACCGACGAAATTCATGTTGACGACACGCTCCACTTCGTTGAAGAACCTGTTGAGGTTACGGATTGGAAAGTGAACAAAACCCGCCGGAGCAGTGTCAAACTCGTCAAAGTCAGATGGAATGCCAGACATGGTCCTGAATACACCTGGGAACGTGAGGACCGGATAAAAGAGAAATACCCCCACTTATTTCCCAAGAACCCTGCTACTAGAAGCGGAACTTAAAATTTCCGGACGAATTTTTTCTAACGGGAGGAGAATGTGACAACCCTCACTAAACCAGGTATCCGTACGACTTAATTAATAATTAATTACTGCTTAATTACTGTGCTTACCTGAACTTGTGGACAAACTGCTACTTGAATGCTGATACATGTACATACTTGCATCATACTCTATTTACTGTCACTATATTATTTACATGCTGAACCTTAGTGACAAACGTGATGCACAAAAGCACAGTAGCACAATGAACGGATAACCTATTGAACGTGCTGTCATAACTAGCACCAGGCAGATACTGCCTTTAAGGCCTGTATGAGCCCGAGATAGTTTACTACACTAATAGTGAGTGTGGAGATACAAGGGTTGTAGAACTGCGTCTCTAGGAATAAGTTACAGTGACAGGATGTGCCAAAAACGTACTCTAAGTACAAAATTCAGCACATTAACCAAAAATTCAGCATTTGGTTAACTAATAAAGTGCCAAAACATGAGAAAAGTATTACTAGACACTTTCCAAAGTGTCGGGTAAGTTGTGTCACTAAAAATAATAATAACGGCACTGTAAAGCTTTATTAAACGCTTTAACGGATTACTATCCAACCGAACAACCGGACTTTACCCGGAACATAAAAATATTGCCATTAACATTATTTATCTTTTTCTGAGCGAGTTAGGGTCCCTGAATACCCTAACACCCACTGTAATGCACGACACGCTAATAACCGGGTTAATCCCTAAACTAACTAAACTAACCTAACTATGCTCTAACTAAATGGTTAGAAATGAACTAGATTACCCCCCCCCCCCCCCTTAACCAAACCGTCCCCAAGAGGACACCTCATGTCCTTCACTTAATTATTTTATTCACTCTTGTTCCATATCTAGCCTACACTTGATCCATTGGTTAAATGTGTAGAGATTGCCTATAAGTTCTAACCTAAACACCCTAATCACTTCACTTAACATTTCACCAACAAAACACTCTCTCCTCTCCTCTTAAAGCTTTCGGCCGAACTCCCCTATACCATCCATCAATTTTTCGAGCCTTGATCATCTCATTTCAAGACCATACAAGTGTTAAGGATCACCTACAAGGAAGCTTGGTGCATTCGGAAAGCAAAGGACCTCACCATATTGCTTTTATCCACTCATTTTGCATCTAGAATCTTCCCTAGCCTCGAGCTAGTAGTAAGTTGCTTGAATCACACTCTCGAACTATTTTAAGGTGGTTAAAATGATATGTAACCGTTAAAACTCGTAAACATGCAAAATGATATGAAAAAGTCTACTAAAAATACTAAAACTGATGGTTAAAAGCTAAATTGTTGTGTAAAACTTGTAGTATTTGATTTGTGTAGTTATTTAGGCCCGATCTATGTTGTGGTAGCTCGGATCATCGTTTAACCCGGATGATCATGACATAAAGCTTGTTTAAGTGTAACAAGGGTTAAGTGATGAAACTCTACCACACGCGAAACTTGAACTTGTGTAAAAATGATTTTACTTACGAAATAGTGTTTAAAACTAGTAGACCTACGGATCTACAAGCGGTATTCTCAAAGGACCGAGTGTCAAAGAAACCATATTTTCTAAAAATGGATCTTACATGAACAAGAACGATTTTTAAACACACAAGTGTGTAAACACTTGTGTAACACTAAGTATCGACAAAGAACTAGTTTTGTCAAATGTTACAAGAAGATGTAAAGACGGAATTTCTTTAAAAATGAGGCTTTTACGAAACCGGATTGATTTATATAAAGATCCACTAAAAGTAATGGGATTTACTTCATATTCTTGGATAAAACGCAAGTTCATGTAATGTATGCGATTTACCTATTTATTGACTAGTTTGATGCTTTGGATATTGTTTTGGTTAAATGAGAAAATTGTTGATTTGAATTATAAAAGAAAATGATACGCTTGAAAGCGTGGCCACCTCCAGTTACAGGGGAAACTCTGGCGAAATTTTTCCAAAAACCTAACACATAGAAATATTTTCGCTACAAGTGTTAGAAATGCGTTTTAACTTGTTTTCACATATAAGTTTCTCCACCACTTTATTTACAAAATATCGGAGGTGGGATTTCACAAAAAAATAAAACTTGGTAAATATATATTTAGTATATATTTTTCATAACGACACTTGTTATGTGTTTATGATTATTTTGTGAAGATACTAATATCATTTTTAGGGTAAAAATAATATTACCAATTGTAACGGTTCCAAAATAATACAAACGTCTTCACGATAAATATTTAAGTTACAACGGTATAGTAATACCACCCGATCTTAAAAACGTAACTTACGCATTTAAGGAAATATTTATGAACGCGTATTTTTGTTAAGGTATTATTTTGGGAAAATAATATGTATTAAAATATAATATTTTTGAGAAAAATATTTATATTTTGGAGTAAGAAGTAAAATATATATTAAGTGAGACTTAATAATATATTCTGAAGTTATACGAACGCACATGTATTAAATTCCCCATCCTTGGGAAGGAAATAATTACCAAGTATTTACAAAATGTAAACACGAAATAGTTGTCTGACTATTTCCCAAAAACTTAAACCTAAAGCTAAGGCACGGCCGTCCGTCTAATAGAGTTAGTACGTGTAGGTCGTCGCACAGCTGCTTGATCAGGAGACATACTTGGTAGAGACGCACCACTGTGAGTTCATGTCCCCCTTTTCTCTTAACTCTTTTCAGTTTTCTAAACTGCGGGGGTGGAATACATGTTACAATGTTACGAATACTTTATACATGGTATGGTTAGCGTAAGGAGGTTTACTACTTAGATCATGTGAGTGGGTAGGCGGAAACTTGAGGCCATTAATCCTCAGGGTACGACTGAGGGACATGAGCGGTAGATCTACTTGGGTGTAGCGAGCCCAGCCCCAGGCCCAACAGTACGGAGCTCGGGGTGACTTTGTGCCCAACGCATAAATCCGCTAGGTTTGAGTCTCCCTACTTGCACTTCACACATATCAATGGCCTTGCAAACCATTGGTGACCTCTTTTTCCTTATTTGCTACATACCAGGATTATTTATACATACAAAGGTTTATTTACTCACATACACATGAACTCGCTCAACATTATTGTTGATTTTTCCAACTTACATGTATTTCGGGAAATTAAAGGATCTGTCGCGGTATGTTGTGTTTTCCCGCTGCATATGGGTTCCGAGGTCATCCCAGTTTAGGAAATGTGACTTTTTCCTGGACGAGTCACAAATCTAAAACTGCGCTTTATTAATGTTGATGTTTATGTCTTTCAAACAATATTTTATGTTATGTTGTTAGGATGTGTTTCCGTTGAGGCAATGTTGTTGTATTTGGTTTTTAAAACTTAATCCTATGGATGATCTTGCATGGTTTTTATTTCATATAGCTTTGTTATGATTAAGCTATGGTATTAAGAAGTCACACCAAAATTAACCACGCTTCCGCAAAGCCAGGGTGTGACAGGATGAGATTATCGAGATGACACATATTGAAGATATTAACTTCAAGTTTGATTTTGAAGAAGAAGTGAATCAGTTTGATATCAACCAGCAGCCAGATTATCAGTATAAATATGTTGAATAAGCTGACAATTATGACAGGGTTGATGTTGAAGATTGCAGTGATGAAGAAAGTGCTCATGGTGAGACATCTAACTTTCCACCGCTTGTTGAATTCTTCAGTCAAGCAAACATAGATGAGTTAAGAAGGAAAGTTGAAGAATGTTTAAAGGATAAAAACTTTGATGGAACGTTAAAAGATGAACAACGGGAAGAGAGGAAGAAATGGTTTAGAAAAGACACTGAGAGGAAGTTCAAAAGGCCACTGAAGTTTTATAAGAGAGACAGAGCTGTTTCACTAGGTGACATTATCAGTTGGGGCTTTCTGCCACAGGTTAACGCATATGCTATTCGTCGAGAGTATGGTGTTCAATACTTCGCGTACATTCAGGATATCATGTATTTACCATGGTGGGACGTCGAAGAGTTGCTAAAAGTTAGAACTTTAAATTATCCTGTTAGAAAGCATGATGTGCCTATTTGGGGCTTAATAAAGTTTGAAGCTTACAAAGAGTTTAAACACTGGAAGCCACACTATCCAAAGAAAGTGAAGAGGATAGATCCAGTGATAGGAGTTGAAGAGACAATCTTACAGATAAAGAAGCCTAGAGTGATGAAGAACATTCCACTGCCGAAGATGGAGCAAGATTTCCAGAAAGGGTTTTTGTGTTGGGTATACAGCTGCTTGTCAACTGAAGCTGTGATTACATACAAGGTAGAGAATGAAGTTAGACATATTTACTTGTATGATCCGATGTGGCTTATCAATTGTTCAGCAAAAGACATTGAATTGTTGTTCGTAAACAAGATATGCTACAAACCTGAAGACAAAGAACAGGCTTTACAGTTCCAGAAAGTGGTAACTATATGTTTCTAGAAGGGAATTATCTATGAAAGTGAATGGTCGTCTAAGTGGAGAAAAATCGAGAAAGAGGAAGCGCTGAAAGCTGAGAAAGAAAAGAAGAAACTTAAAGGGAATAGAGGTAAATGGATGAGGTTACAAGCTGAAGAAAAGATGAAAGCTGATAAAGAGAACGAGAAGCTGAAAAGTTTGTTAAGAAGAAAACCAAATCAGAGGGAAGAAAGATTCAAGTCCCTGTGAAGAAAGTGCTGAAGACAACTTGACTGAAGACTCCGGCAATATCCAAGGGGGAATTTGTTAGTGCACGATGTCTATCGCCTACGTCAACAGTCTAGGTCATGTCGGTAGCTTGTAATAGGGTTAAAAGTGTCAAAATGTAATGTTATGTGTGTATGTAAGTCATTTCGTACGAAATGGAATGTAACCATTTCGTGCGAAATCAGTTTCCCTATAAATAGGGATGTTTGGTTTTCATTTGGTACGAAATAGGGAAGTGTGTAACGAAGTGCTGCCAGTTTCTCTCCGTGTATTAATGCTGAAAATCAATGAAAACCCTGTTTTAAGTATAAGTCTCTGTTTCTACACCTTTCTATCACCTATTCTCAGTTGTTAGACTGTTTCCGCCTTTCTAACAGCTTAGATTTGACTCTGAACGACTCATAAAGGTCGCATATCGATCCTACAGATACCACATGTAGGATCGTTTGCACGACCAAACGAGTCGTTCAGAAGAGTTTTTGATCAATACGAGAGGCAGAAACAAACGTATTGATGTTGAATCAGCTTGATATACACTTTAATTGTCTTGTTTATTGATATAACAACGTTTTACAGACTGTAGACACTTCGGTAGCACCTCGGCACCGGAATCAGAAAGTTACAAATGAAATGACCAAGGCACGTATTTATAGGGAGACCATTTCGTGCGAAATGGTAACAACTCACATGTTTCTCAATTTCTCGTTCTACGTGTCTAGATCTTTCAATTCTAATACAAGACTCGATACAAGACGAAGTCGACAGACATATGCATCAACACATACATACTTGATACCACTTTACCTACAAACTCATGTGTATTCATACTTATTATACATGCAAAATACATTATTATGTCCCTTTATCTATGCACAACACTTACATATTGCACTTATACGCTTAAAACGCTTAAAACCATCAAGATCTAACAAAATTGAACATTGGGCCTTTGGACTTGGCACTTTCATGCGAATGGGCCTGGCCCAGTTCGTATGAAGTGCATCCGTCCCAAATGTCACCTTCCCCTATAAATACAAGTCCATTCCTTCACTTCTAAATCTTCAACACCCGAATTTCTCTCTCGAGCTAATATTGAGCAGATCATTTGGAGCTCATATCAGTCACTCCTAAGTGCGTATTTAGCTCATAATCAACTAATTTCATCTTATTTCTTCTACTTTTTTTTTCATTAAATTTATACCAAGATTCTTCAAAAATTCCTGTTTGGTTTATCAAATCTGCCAAGCAGTTGATGTTGATATGTGTAAAATGCAACATATAAATTACATCAAATGAGGCATAAAACTAACCCTTTTTTAGTACTAATGTTGGAAAAAGTATGCTTTTATCTTCCTTTTGTATTTTCAGGATTAAATGAGCTCAAATGAACAAAAGAAGCGAAAATTATTGGTGCATATGTCTGTCGACTTCGTCTTGTATCGAGTCTTGTAATAGGTTAGATAGAACAAGACACGTAGTACGAGATAAACGAGAAAAAGGTCAAAAGAAGCCAGTCCACACGAACTGTGCGAACTGGGATGACTGGTTCATGGGAAGTGGCTGGCCTATAAATAGGTGTCTTGTGTTTTCATTTGTAACATTCCTGATTCCGGTAGCGAAGCTCTGCCGAAGTGTCTCCAATCATTGTAAAGTCTTCAAATCAATACAAGAGACAGTTTAAGTGATTCTAGTGTGTATACAGCTGAAATAACTTCGATGTGTCTGATTCCGCCTTTTGTATTGGACGAGATCTCTTCTGAACGACTCATTTGGTTGTCTCAATGATCCTACAAGTGGTATCAGAGCTTAGGAGGAAGAGTTCTTACCATTTCAGCTTGTTTTCAAGGAAAATTCTCATTTCTACTCACTTTCTACACATTTAAAAAAAAAAACCTGAGATTTTACGGTTATAATGGCCTGATTTTTACATATAACAAGCGAAATACTATTTTAATCAATTCTTGAAAAAATCAGCACCTAATTCAACCTAAAACGTGATTAATTTTGAGAAAATATCATCAGATCGTTTGAAGATGATCCAGTTCGTTTGAATTAGGGTTCCATTCCGCACGAATTGAACATAGTTAACTCAGTTCCCATGACTTGGACCTCCACTTCGCACCAAATAAGATCAATTCGCACGAAAAGAACTCAGGTCGCACAAGATTGAAACCAGGTCACACGAAGGGAACCCCAGTTCGCACTTGCCCATATGTGTGTTTAGTGTTAGTAGAATATCGTATTTTATAAATTTAAAACTTGACTAAAGTGTTAAAAAGGGCTAAAAATATAGTTAAAATCATATCACACTTAACGCACATCAATGTAAACACTCAACTCAGTTGAGGACTGATGTGTGTAAAATGCAACATATAAATTACATCAAATGAGGCATTAAACTAACCCTATTTTTGTACTAATGTTGGAAAAAGTGTGCTTTTGTCTTCCTTTTGTATTTTCAGGGTTAAAAGAGCTTAAATGAACAAAAGAAGCACAAACACAACAAAATCTAACATAAATACAAGAAAAGGAATAAATGTAGCATGCCCGACCCCCGACATCATCTTCCCAAGCAAAAACAAGACTTCAGAAGGCTGAACACGCCCCGTGCCCAGCGGACACGGGGGCGTGCCCAAGTGTCTGCAGAAAGAACAAAAGAGTAGAAGCTTCTATTCCCCGACACGGGGGCGTGCCCAGCTCCACACGGCCGTGGTCAACGCTAAGATTCGCAGAATCCAAGCAAATCTTGATAGTACAGATACGCTTCTGCACACGGGGTCGTGCCTAGCGGACACGGGGGCGTGGTCAACTAATGCAGACAAACTGCAATTAATGAAGAAAGAGAAAGAGGATGGACACGGGGCTGTGCCCAATGGACACGGGGTCGTGTCCGAGCTTCTGTGCGGGCTATAAATAGGGATTCTTGGTTCACTTCAAAGGCATCCCTTGGCAAACCACCTCTCTCCCACTTCACCCACACTCCACCACCATCACAACACCCTCATCAACCACCATCATCCATCATCCATCATAGAGTGTGTGTAGTAGTCTCGGGATCCAAGATTGATAGTAAGAGTTCTTGACAATCAAAGGCCATGTTTGCCTAAGTCTCTTACATCACTTGGTGAAGATAAGAATTTAGTGTAATAATTTTGTTTTTTAATCTTTTCGCACTTTTTATTTGGTTTTGTATTAATGACTTTAATAACTAGTTTGTTGTGTTGAAGGAGAAACTTCCTTATCATTTGTCTGTGTTGTCTTGGCGTTATTTTACTGTCTATATAAAATAAAAGGTTTACACCATTCATATCTCTACGGTCTATATAGAAATATGTTGGCTACCTGGTTGGGGGTTAAGCGAATAGTTTGGTAAGGTTCTTGCCTTGTTCAGTGTATAGATCCTTCAAGGACTTGGGTCAAGCTTACCAGGACATCCTTCAATACCCACTAGTATTGGATGGTGGGGGTGCGAATGGCTTGATCCCCTCATATGTAAACTACTATTAATACATTATCCCGGCTACTTGGGATTGTATCCATGCTGACTCAAACCACTTAGCCGAGGGTAACGTCACCTTCAAAAGAGGGGCCTACCACATTACGCATTAATAACTTAATTAATTATCTTTCAATAATCCAACCCTTTAGGATTGTATCCTTGCTGACTCAAACTACTGGGTTGAGGGTAACGTCACCTTCAAAAGAGGGGTCTACTACTATAACTAAGATAATCTCTTAAAAAGTGAAAAAGTGCAGAAAACATCAAAGGTTACACTAAAGGCGAGTCGGATCCAAGTGATTCATCTTGTCTATCTGTCTTTATTTTATTTTTATTTTCTGCATTTTAAGTTCTTATTTTCATGTTTAAACCTTTTTCTAAAATTTTTGATTTGATTAGACGTTGAGGATAAACCGGTATTAAAAGCTCTTGTGTCCTTGGACGTCCTCGGTATCTTACCAACGCTATACTACGCTCACGATGGGTGCACTTGCCCATATGTGTGTTTAGTGTTAATAGAATATCGTGTTTTATAAATTTAAAACTTGACGTAAGTGTTAAAAAAAGGGTTAAAAATATAGTTAAAGATATATCACACCTAACGCACATCATGTTTTTGGTGCCGTTGCCGGCTACACAAGGATTTTAAGAAAGTTAGGAATCAACGGCCTAATCATTTTCTTATTTTCTATTTTTTTAGGATTATTTTAAATTTTTCAGCTTCTGCAGAGCTCAGCATGGGCCGTGCCTGGTCGGACATGGGCCATGCCCAACATTGTTACTGGCAGTTATTATTTTCCGAGTTACAGAGAGCTGAGCACGGGGCCGTGTCGGTGCAACATGGGGTCGTGTCGAGCTTTCTAGTAACGGGGATCCGGAAAACAATCACTGTAACTCTGACCACGGGGCCGTGTTCATCTGAGCTCGGGGCCGTGGTGAAACTTCTGACTTATGTTCTTTTTGTTTTTATTGCAAGACTTGGAACCCAGGCGCCACACCTGAACTTTCTACATAGTGTATGAGCTCCAGTTCCAGTAGAGACATAAAAGAACCTCTAGACGAACCCGAACGCTTTCTAAGAAAAAGACTTAAAGCTAAAAACCGAGAGAAAGTTTCATGGGACCTACCTCCAATGGCGGATCAACGTACCCTCATGGATTACCTACGGCCTACCGTAGGTAATCTTGGCGCCGCTATCAATGCACCGAATGTCGATGCCAACAACTTCGAACTTCGGCCGCATTTGATCCAAATGCTTCAAAACTCCGCAACCTTCCACGGGCTTGCGGATGAAGATCCCCGTTTACATATTACCAACTTTTTGGAAATATGTGATACTTTCCGGATCAACGGAGCATCAAATGACGCCATCCGCTTACGAATGTTCCCATTTTCACTAAAAGACCGAGCTAAGGCTTGGCTTTATACCCTCCCAGTTGGTTCGGTAAACACCTAGGATGAACTAGCCCAAAAGTTTCTGTATAAGTATTTCCCTCCTGCTAAAACAACTAAATTAATGACTAAAATTAATACATACTCACAAGAGGATGGGGAATCCTTATATGAAACTTGGGAAAGGTTCAAGGAGCTACTAAGAAAGTGTCCTCATCATGGTCTTGCGGTATGGCAACAAGTATCCACTTTCTACAATGGGTTGTTGCCACACTCAAGACAAACACTTGACTCTAGCTCCGGGGGACTTTTAGGTAATCGCCGCCCAAATGAAATTTATAATCAAATTGAGGAAATCGCTTAAAACAATCTTCAGTGGCACACTCCCCGAGGCAATAATCTATTGCCCCGGGCGCCCATAAGGTTGACGAAAGCACTTCTTTACAAGCTCAAATCGAGGCCCTTTCTTCAAAAATCAAAAAGTTAGAAATGGCAAAAACGGCCTGGGTTATGGCTTGTGAAGGGTGTGGTGTGCCACATGAAAATTGGAGTTGTATGATATAAATGGATAATCAAACGGAAACGGTAAACTACATTGATAATAGACCTAGGCCGTCAGGTCCTCCGACAGGTACCTACAACCAAGGATGGCGTAACCACCCTAACCTTGGTTGGAGAGAACCTGGCAATAGTAGTAACCAACAAAATCAAAACCAAAGAACAAAATTTCAACAACCACGCAATGAGTCACAAAATTTCTCTCAACAACAACAAGGGGGACGAGAGAGGCTTGAAGACACTGTCTCACGCCTCATCTCTGACTCCGATAAGAAAAACTTGGATCGATTTCAACAATTAGAATCGAATTTTAGAAACTAACAAGCTAGTATTCAAAACATTGAAAAACAATTAAATCAACTAGCTCAAAATTTCTCCGAGAGACCACAAGGCGCGTTACCTAGCAATACCGAAACAAACCCAAAGGCGCAAGTACATCTCATCACATTGAGAAACCGTACCGTAGGTCCCGAGGAAGCTCCGCTTCCCACAACTGAAAGGAGTTTACCAAGCCAAACCCCAGCTTCATCAACACCTCAAAAAGAGACGACTCCTACGCCAAGCCAAGAGCCACCCAAGAATCCTCTGGTGCCTTATCCCAGTCGGTTACTTCGCCAAAAGACCGATGAGCAATTCACAAAATTCATAAATCTACTAAAGCAATTGCATGTCAATATTCCATTTGTAGAAGTCCTAACCCAAATGCCTAAATATTCAAAATTCATGAGAGACTTTCTCACTCACAAAAGGAAAATTGAATCATTGCAATTAGTTAATTTAAGCGAAGAATGCTCCGCCTTACTACTCAACAAACTCCCACAAAAGAAGATCGACCCCGGAAGCTTTACCATTCCTTGCTCGATCGGGGACTCACCCAAACGTAAGGCACTAGCCGATCTTGGGGCTAGCATTAACCTCATGCCCGCATCAATGTTTGACCGACTCGGACTAGGGAAAACAAGCCCTACGAAAATGAGCATACAACTCGCCGATAGGTCCATCAAATACCCACAAGGTGTCGCTGAAAATCTATTGGTTAAAGTCGGAGACTTTATCTTCCCAGCCAACTTTGTCATATGTGACAACTCGTAATTTCGAACCCACTTTGTGTAACGTATGTGAACGTTTTATGATTATATGCGAACCTTATTTATTGAACGTTATGTTGTTATGTGCCTTGTGTATTATGTGTATGTATGCTAATCGAGCCCAAACCGCACAACCATTCCTTTAGCGCACAAGCCATTTGGGCTTATCCTTGTACGCGGACCCTTAGGGCAGCCCAAGTGGGTTCGGCCCATTTCCCCTAGCCGATTAACACTTTAGGATGTTGGTAACATTCTCACAATTGGCAAAACACTTCACACATACCAAACCCTAATCTCTACCTCTTTCTCTCTCGGTCTCGACGGCAACAATACCCTCCTCACCGAAGATTTCTTGTTTTCGGATCACTCTATTTTCGTTGGATTCTAACCGGTTAGTAATTACCCTGGTTGCTTCCATAGTGATTGATACCTAATGTGTTGTTTACATATATGCTTGTTCTATGATATGATTCTATGCTTAGACTAAACCGATTAGGGTTACATTAGTAATGATATGCCAGGAACCGTATGTGATGTTTGTAAATGGTGTTGCACGAGAATAAGCTAGAATCGATTGATAATGCCTGTTAAATTAATGTTATTTTGTATGCTTTCGGATTGATTGGTGTGATGATTTAAGTTCTGAACGAATGAATCGGATATGTATTGTTGTTATTCGGCGTTCATGTGATGATAAGGTTAATCATGTGCAACCGGGTGTATGTCTATGAATCGGACCAAACCAATGAATTGTTAGTTGTTGTTATGCTTGAATCATAGTTAGGATTCATAAGAATTGATGTTCGAAATCCCTGTTTGATCGATATTATGTTAACCGAATAATTGGATATTATGTTGATTGATTGATGCAAAATTGGAAACTATTAATGTGTAACCGAATGGCATGAAATCCGGAACATTATATCAATCGCACATCTGTTCGCACAAGTCTCTTGATCGTACAAGAGACCTCAGTCGCACAAGAGCCCAATCAAACAAGCTAGTCGACCGCACAAGTCGTCTGATCGCACATGGCACCCACGGTCGCACAAGCTAGCTGGACCGCACAAGATTGTTAGTTGCTTAATTATTTGGGCCGTATGTTAGTTATTGGACTGGACTTGTCCCAATCGCACAACCCGACCCGATCGTACAAGACCAGTCGGATCGCACAAGGTCTTTACATGGGCCGAGTATGTTTATGTTTGGACTTCTCTTCTGTTGGGCTTAAGTATAGTTGGGCCGGGGATTCGTTGGATCGCACAACATGTTGTCCATCGCACAACATGTTGGGCCGATTACTTTTGGGCTAATAATTTAAACGCACAAGTATGATTTCATTGTACTCTTGACTGTTTACGTGCTATACGTGTTTGCCATGATTATTACGTGCACGTTATCTGCTAGCTTATGTGATACATACGTGCATTACTTGAGTCAAAACCTGACTTGTGTGGTAACCCTGTTAGGACGAGATTGACCACTTTAGTTCAAGGAACCTTTTTGTGTATCTGCCGAGCAACCCAAGGTGAGTTCACACAGCCAAGGCATGGGATTCCCGGGTTGGGAATTGGGTTGGAATGTTTGATATGGAATGATTACTCGTACTTACGCAATCACTAGACTATAGACCATCGTCCTCAGGATAGTCAGGACACTTACGTAAAACCTACGTAAACTAGTATCTACCATTGTCTCCCGGGTCGGGAGGACACTTACGTAAATCCTGCGTAACCTAGCACCCACTACTGTCTTCCGGGTCGGAAGGACACTTACGTAAATCCTACGTAAACCCCACGCGTACCACTGTCCTCGGGGAAGGGCACTCACGTAAATCCTGCATGACCTTGTACGTATTCCTGTTCTCGGATTAAGAAGAACACATGGTTGCAAATAGTCTAGTAAGTACCATAATGGGAAGCCCCCATTAGTAAGGATTAACGTGGGAATCCCCCACTATTAATATATATACAAGGCATGGGAAACCCCCACCATTAGTACATACATGCATGGGAAGCCCCCACTAGATGAACCTACGCATTTCTGTTATGAACTTACTTTCTGTGAACTCGCTCAACTAGTTGTTGATTATCTGCTGCATGCCTTGCAGGACCTTAGGTACATTATGGAGCTTGCACAAGGAGGAGCAGGTCGTTGTGGGCAAATGGATCGTGATTACTTATGTCATTTCATACATTAATACTTATGATTGGGTTTTTACATTAATGCTTCCGCTATACTTAACTATGTTGGTTTTGATAAACACCATTCGTATTGATGGATAACTTTTACTATATATTTACATGTTCAATATGATTGGTGGCTTGATCCTGGTCAGTCACGCTCCCAAGCGGTGGCACTCTGCGTGTGGGATTTTGGGGGTGTGACAGATTGGTATCAGAGCCATTGGTTATAGAGAACTTGGTTTTAATATGGGAAAACGTTTTTATTAAAACCAGACTATAAGCAGAACATTGCTCTCAACGATCCACAACGACGCTTCGCTCCACGTGCAAGACTCGACATCTTAGGTAATAAGGTTTATGTTTATTGCCTGTATGCTAGAACTATATAGAACTTTGCTCGCATTACGCTTAGATACACATAACTTTATTACATGAGAACACCTACGTGCTTACACTTTTCTGTCATCGCCCTACTCGCGAACCATTCTCACTTACGTTACTTTTACAATGAAGATCATGTCTGGACGAATTAACATGACTCAAGCCCAGCTAGAGGCTCTCGTTCAAGCTCAAGTTGCTGCAGCACTTGCAGCTGCTCAAGCAGGTAGTATACCCTGCAGTATAGATTCACACTAGGATCTTTAGATCCTACATTCCTAAACTAGCCCTTGTATTTAAACTTGCCCTATTCGTACACAATAGGTCAACCAGCGCAGCAGCCTGTCTGCACTTTTAAGAACTTCATGGACTGTCGTCCAAGTACTTTCAGCGGCACAGAGGGGGCAGTGGGACTCCTCCACTGGTTTGAGAAGCTAGAGTCAGTATTCGAGATGTGTGAATGCCCTGAGGCTCGCAGGGTGAAATACGCCACTGGCACGCTAGAAGGAATAGCACTAACTTGGTGGAACGCCCAAGTTCAGATCTTAGGGTTGGCAGCTGCTAACGCCACACCCTGGAACGATTTCAAGGAACTTATTAAGAGGGAATATTGCACGCGTGACGACATTCACAAGCTGGAAAATGAGTTTTATCATCTGAAGATGACGGGGTCAGAGATAAAAGCTTACACGAAGCGATCGAACGAACTGGCTATCTTGTGCCCAACCATGGTAGACCCTCCGATCAAGCGCATCGAGTTGTACCTCAAGGGTCTAGCCTCAAAAATTCAGAACCATGTTACATCGGCTAGCCTCGACAATATCCAAGACATCCAGCGTCTTGCTCATCGCCTCACGGATCAGGCGGTGGAACAGAACAAGTTGCCCAAACGCATCAGTGCTACCACTTCAGCCGCTACTCCCACTACATCCAGTGACAACAAAAGAAAGTGGGATGGGGATTCTAGCAAAGGTTCAGCAACAGTTCAGTCTCAAGCTCAGCAGCAGAAGACTGACCACTACCAGAGTCCTAGTCAGCAATCCTCTGGTGGTCATAGACAGAGAAGGTATCAAGGGTTCCACCCCAAGTGTCACAACTGCAACAGACACCACAGCGGCCAGTGCAACAAGGGTCGTTGTCAAAGATGTCTCAAGATGGGTCACGAGGCCAAAGACTGTAGGAGCCCACGGCCTGTAAATCAGAACCAGCAACCGCAACAAACAGCTCCACAGAACCCACAGCAGCAGCAGCCACAGCGTGGAAACCGGGGATGTTTCCAGTGTGGGGCTGAAGGTCATTTCAAACGCGATTGTCCTCAGTTGAACCAGAATCGCAACAACAATAACCAGGGCAACGGTACAACAACAACGGGGGAAACAACAACAACAATGGCAACGAGGCAAGGGGTCGAGCTTTCGTGCTGGGGCGAGGAGACGCAATGAACGATCCCAATGTGGTTATGGGTAAGTTTCTCCTTGACGATATTTATGTTACGGTTTTATTTGATTCGGGTGCGGATACAAGTTATATTTCTGTGAAAGCCAGTAAATTGTTAAAACGTACATCAACACCCCTAAACACCAAACACGTCGTAGAACTAGCTAATGGTAAGAGTTTAGAAGCCACGCAAATAGTCAGGGGTTGTAGTATTGTCTTAGCCGGTCAAGCTTTCTCCATCGACCTTATTCCCATAGCCTTGGGAAGTTTTGATATCGTTATTGGGATGGATTGGTTGTCCCAACATCAGGCAGAAATCTTATGCAGTGAGAAGATCATTCGTATTCCACGTTCTGGTCAAGAACCTCTCGAAGTTCAGGGCGACAAGAGTGGTGCTGTGGTTGGCATCATCTCTTTCTTGAAGGCTCAGAAATGTCTGCGGAAGGGTCACACCGCAATCTTGGCACTCGTTTCACATGCATCAGTGAAGGAAAAGAAACTGGAGGATATTCCAGTTGTACGCGACTACCCTCAGGTGTTTCCTGAAGACTTACCTGGCTTACCGCCTCACCGTCAGGTCGAATTTCAAATCGAGCTCGCTCCAGGAGCAGCACCCATAGCTCGCGCACCATACCGTCTAGCTCCATCAGAATTGGAGGAGCTGTCAAAGCAGCTACAAGAGCTCTTGGAAAAGGGCTTCATTCGTCCAAGCTCTTCGCCTTGGGGAGCTCCAGTACTTTTCGTGAAGAAGAAGGATGGCACCTTCAGGATGTGTATTATTCAAAGATAGACCTGAGGTCAGGTTATCATCAGCTGAGAGTCCGGGATGAGGACGTCTCCAAGACAGCATTCAAAACTCGTTATGGCCACTACGAGTTTCTTGTCATGCCGTTCGGGTTAACGAACGCGCCTGCAGTATTTATGGACCTTATGAACAGGGTGTGCAAACCCTATCTTGACAAGTTTGTAATTGTCTTCATCGACGACATTCTGATTTACTCCAAGAGTCAGGAGGAACACGAGCAGCATCTACGCCTTATTCTGGAACTCCTACGGAAGGAACAGTTGTACGCTAAGTTTTCGAAATGCGACTTCTGGCTTCGTGAAGTCCAATTCTTAGGCCACGTAGTGAACAAGGATGGGATCCATGTCGATCCATCCAAGGTAGACTCGATCAGAAACTGGCCTGCACCACGTACGCCAACGGAAATACGCCAATTTTTGGGTTTGGCGGGTTACTACAGATGGTTTATTAAGGACTTTTCAAGGATTGCTCAACCGCTTACGCTACTGACACAAAAAGGTGTCACCTACCGTTGGGGCAACACTCAGGAAACTGCCTTTCAGCACCTAAAGGATAGACTTTGCAGTGCACCTATCCTCTCTTTGCCTGAGGGCACAGACGACTTCGTGGTTTATTGTGATGCATCCATTCAGGGTCTTGGATGTGTGTTAATGCAGCGCGACAAGGTTATTGCTTATGCTTCGCGCCAACTTAAGATTCACGAACGAAATTACACGACGCACGATTTAGAGCTGGGAGCTGTTGTTTTCGCGCTTAAGATATGGCGACACTACCTGTACGGTACCAGGTGCACGATTTACACCGATCACAGGAGTCTCGAGCATATTCTTAAGCAGAAGGATTTGAACATGCGTCAACGACGATGGGTTGAACTACTGAACGATTACGAATGCGCCATCAAGTATCATCCAGGCAAAGCCAACGTTGTGGCTGATGCCCTCAGTCGGAAAGACACTCTACCACGGCGCGTGCGAGCGCTACAACTTACGATTCAGTCTAGCCTTCCTACACAGATACGAGATGCTCAGGCAGAAGCATTGAAACCAGAAAACGTCAGGGCTGAAGCCCTACGCGGCTCAAGGCAACGATTGGAACAGAAGGCAGACGGCGCCTACTATGTAACGGGGCGTATTTGGGTCCCACTTTATGGCGGTCTACGCGAACTTGTAATGGATGAAGCTCACAAGTCTCGCTACTCAGTACATCCAGGGTCGGACAAGATGTACCATGACATCAGAACTACTTATTGGTGGCCTAGCATGAAGGCCCACATCGCTACTTATGTCGGCAAGTGCTTGACCTGTGCGAGAGTCAAGGTTGAATACCAGAAACCAGCGGGCCTACTTCAACAACCTAAGATACCACAATGGAAATGGGAAGAAATTTCCATGGATTTCGTTACAGGCCTACCCAGATCCCAGCGGGGAAATGATACCATATGGGTGATCGTGGATCTACTCACAAAGTCTGCACACTTCCTGGCTATAAAGGAAACGGATAAGTTCTCCACTCTCGCAGACATCTATCTTAAAGAAGTTGTTTCGAGGCACGGAGTGCCCACTTCCATTATTTCGGATCGGGATGCACGATTCACGTCAGAACTATGGCAAGCGATGCACAAATCTTTCGGCTCACGATTAGACATGAGCACAGCATATCATCCTCAGACGGATGGGCAGTCTGAGCGAACGATTCAAACTCTTGAAGACATGCTTCGGGCATGCGTTATTGATTTCGGCAACGGCTGGGAAAAGCACCTCCCTTTGGTGGAGTTCTCGTACAATAACAGTTATCACACCAGCATACAAGCCGCTCCATTCGAGGCATTGTACGGGCGTAAATGCCGGTCACCTCTCTGTTGAGCAGAGGTGGGGGATAGTCAGATTACGGGTCCAGAGATTGTAGTGGACGCCACAGAAAAGATTGCACAAATACGACAACGCATGGCGGCAGCACGCGACCATCAGAAAGCCTACGCGGACAAGCGTAGAAAGCCTTTGGAATTCCAGGTCGGGGACCGGGTATTACTTAAAGTCTTACCCTGGAAGGGTGTGGTTCGTTAGTTTTGGCAAACGGGGCAAACTAAATCCGCGGTATGTCGGACCGTTCGAGATCATAGAAAGAATAGGCAAGGTAGCCTATAGACTGAACCTACCAGCTGAACTCGGGGCAGTTCACAATGTATTTCACGTGTCGAATCTGAAAAAGTGCCTGTCAGATGAAACCCTCATAATTCCTTTTAAGGAACTCACTATCGACGAGCGGTTGCAGTTCGTCGAAGAACCTGTAGAAATCACGGACCGGGATGTAAAGGTCCTCAAAAACAAGAGAATCCCTCTTGTTCGAGTACGTTGGAACTCCAAACGTGGCCCAGAGTACACCTGGGAACGCGAAGACAGGATGACAGAAAAGTACCCCCAGTTATTCGGAACCAATGCAACCACTACTGAGGCTGAAGCTACTACTGCGGAATTTCGGGACGAAATTCCAGATCAACGGGGGGAGGATGTGACACCCCAGGAAAACCAGTAAACGAAACCCGTGAACGATAACTTACCTAGCTTCCTCAGTGAGTGCGTACCAAATTTCGGGACGAAATTTCTTTTTAGTTGGGGATAATGTGACAACTCGTAATTTCGAACCCACTTTGTGTAACGTATGTGAACGTTTTATGATTATATGCGAACCTTATTTATTGAACGTTATGTTGTTATGTGCCTTGTGTATTATGTGTATGTATGCTAATCGAGCCCAAACCGCATAACCATTCCTTTAGCGCACAAGCCACTTGGGCTTATCCTTGTACGCGGACCCTTAGGGCAGCCCAAGTGGGTTCGGCCCATTTCCCCTAGCCGATTAACACTTTAGGATGTTGGTAACATTCTCACAATTGGCAAAACACTTCACACATACCAAACCCTAATCTCTACCTCTTTCTCTCTCGGTCTCGACGGCAACAATACCCTCCTCATCGAAGATTTCTTGTTTTCGGATCACTCTATTTTCGTTGGATTCTAACCGGTTAGTAATTACCCTGGTTGCTTCCATAGTGATTGATACCTAATGTGTTGTTTACATATATGCTTGTTCTATGATATGATTCTATGCTTAGACTAAACCGATTAGGGTTACATTAGTAATGATATGCCAGGAACCGTATGTGATGTTTGTAAATGGTGTTGCACGAGAATAAGCTAGAATCGATTGATAATGCCTGTTAAATTAATGTTATTTTGTATGCTTTCGGATTGATTGGTGTGATGATTTAAGTTCTGAACGAATGAATCGGATATGTATTGTTGTTATTCGGCGTTCATGTGATGATAAGGTTAATCATGTGCAACCGGGTGTCTGTCTATGAATCGGACCAAACCAATGAATTGTTAGTTGTTGTTATGCTTGAATCATAGTTAGGATTCATAAGAATTGATGTTCGAAATCCCTGTTTGATCGATATTATGTTGACCGAATAATTGGATATTATGTTGATTGATTGATGCAAAATTGGAAACTATTAATGTGTAACCGAATGGCATGAAATCCGGAACATTATATCAATCGCACATCTGTTCGCACAAGTCTCTTGATCGTACAAGAGACCTCAGTCGCACAAGAGCCCAATCACACAAGCTAGTCGACCGCACAAGTCGTCTGATCGCACATGGCACCCACGGTCGCACAAGCTAGCTGGACCGCACAAGATTGGTTAGTTGCTTAATTATTTGGGCCGTATGTTAGTTATTGGACTGGACTTGTCCCAATCGCACAACCCGACCCGATCGTACAAGACCAGTCGGATCGCACAAGGTCTTTACATGGGCCGAGTATTTTTATGTTTGGACTTCTCTTTTGTTGGGCTTAAGTATAGTTGGGCCGGGGATTCGTTGGATCGCACAACATGTTGTCCATCGCACAACATGTTGGGCCGATTACTTTTGGGCTAATAATTTAAACGCACAAGTATGATTTCATTGTACTCTTGACTGTTTACGTGCTATACGTGTTTGCCATGATTATTACGTGCACGTTATCTGCTAGCTTATGTGATACATACGTGCATTACTTGAGTCAAAACCTGACTTGTGTGGTAACCCTGTTAGGACGAGATTGACCACTTTAGTTCAAGGAACCTTTTTGTGTATCTGCCGAGCAACCCAAGGTGAGTTCACACAGCCAAGGCATGGGATTCCCGGGTTGGGAATTGGGTTGGAATGTTTGATATGGAATGATTACTCGTACTTACGCAATCACTAGACTATAGACCATCGTCCTTAGGATAGTCAGGACACTTACGTAAAACCTACGTAAACTAGTATCTACCATTGTCTCCCGGGTCGGGAGGACACTTACGTAAATCCTGCGTAACCTAGCACCCACTACTGTCTTCCGGGTCGGAAGGACACTTACGTAAATCCTACGTAAACCCCACGCGTACCACTGTCCTCGGGGAAGGGCACTCACGTAAATCCTGCGTGACCTTGTACGTATTCCTGTTCTCGGATTAAGAAGAACACATGGTTGCAAATAGTCTAGTAAGTACCATAATGGGAAGCCCCCATTAGTAAGGATTAACGTGGGAATCCCCCACTATTAATATATATACAAGGCATGGGAAACCCCCACCATTAGTACATACATGCATGGGAAGCCCCCACTAGATGAACCTACGCATTTCTGTTATGAACTTACTTTCTGTGAACTCGCTCAACTAGTTGTTGATTATCTGCTGCATGCCTTGCAGGACCTTAGGTACATTATGGAGCTTGCACAAGGAGGAGCAGGTCGTTGTGGGCAAATGGATCGTGATTACTTATGTCATTTCATACATTAATACTTATGATTGGGTTTTTACATTAATGCTTCCGCTATACTTAACTATGTTGGTTTTGATAAACACCTTTCGTATTGATGGATAACTGTTACTATATATTTACATGTTCAATATGATTGGTGGCTTGATCCTGGTCAGTCACGCTCCCAAGCGGTGGCACTCCGCGTGTGGGATTTTGGGGGTGTGACATCATACTAGATATGCAGGAAGATACCGAAGTACCACTTATCTTAGGGAGGCCATTCCTAGCTACGGCCCACGCAGTGATAGACATGAATGGGGGAACACTAACATTGAGGGTTGGGGACAAGGAAATGAAGTTTGGAGTCGGGAAAAGAGTAGAAGATGATGACCCGGTCAACTACATGAAAGTCATAGACTCAAGTTTGGATGATGCTCTCCGATGGTGCAACATGGGATGCAACCCATCCCACTTGGGTAACATATGACTGGCTTTGGGTCTAGCCAAGGACCCTTATAAACGTGGCGCACCACGGAGGCATTCCGCGGAACTATCCTTAGTTTTAGTTTAGATTAAACTTTATGCTTTCTAGTTTAGTTTTAATTTTCAGGAATAAAACACACTCGGGATGGTGAAGGATACTAAGGGAAGCTTGAACCAACACCCCATGCTCAAAAACAGAGCCACCCGACAATTTTTTCTTCATTACAGCAAGTTCAGCATGGGGGCGTGCCCAGCCAACACGCCCCGTGCTCAAGAGTCTGCAGAAAAACGCCCAATTCAGGTAAATGGACACGGGGCGTGCTCACTGAACACACCCCCGTGCCCAGCCTTCTTTTACATTCTGATACTGGCGATGTGAACACGGGGTCGTGCCCGGTCACCACAGGGCCATGTCCAGACGCCCAGTAACATAATTTTTTTGTTTTTACACACCCTTTTACACATTCAATCAACCTAAAAACTTATTTTTGGGACACATTGAGGACAATGTGTAATTTAAGTGTGGGGGGATGCTAAAACCTTGAATCTTGCAAGTCCTAATTACAAGTCTTACACAAAACTCTATTGGAACTGCTAAATACCCCAATTTTTTTCAAAAACTTTTGGTTCTTTTACTTGTCTTGGTTTAAATTGGGAATCACAAGTTCTAAAAAGGTTATATTTTTATAAATTTACAACTGATAGCGTCGTGATAAAAAGAACCAACATAAGAAAATTATGAAACGGCAGGACAAATCTAGTTAAAATTTAATTATATATACTTGATCACACTAAAAACTCATTCCCACAAAAAGTGAGTTTTGAGCCTTTAATTGAGCATATAAATACACATCTTTTAAACTAATGCTCATCTTTCATTTCTTGTGTGAATAGCCGCTTGGTTTCTTATGACTATAGAACTTGCCATGATGATACATTCCCTGTCCTTACTAACTCAAACCCAAGTAATTAAATGATGGAGGCATTAGGACTAACCCTTTTTCTTTCAACACTACTATTTTTTTTATTTTACCACCTACCCAAAATCCCCCTAGTTAACCCATTTTAGCCTAAACATTTTCATTTTCTAAACCCACAAAACAAACACCCTTTACCCACCAAAACGCTTTTTATTTTAAACCCTTTATTTTAGTAAAAAGCTCGGTTTTCATGTGACATTCCTTATAAAAAAAATTGTTATGAAGCCAAGCAATAAACAAACAAGTTCATCAAAAAGAAACTTTGATTAAAAATGCTTTACGGTCTATATAGAGATATGTTGGCTACCTGGTCGGGGGTTAAGGGTATGGTTTGGTAAGATTCTTGCCTTGTTCAGTGTATAGATCCTGCAAGGACCTGGGTCAAGCTTACTAGGACCTCCTTTAATACCCACTGGTATTGGATGGTGGGGGTGCGAATGGCTTGATCTCCTCATATGTAAACTACTATTAATCCATTACCCGGCTACTTAGGATTGTATCCCTGCTGACTCAAACCACTTAGCCGAGGGTAACGTCACCTTCAAATGAGGGGCCTACCACATTATGCATTAATAACTTAATTAATTATTTTTCAATAATCCAACCCTTTAGGATTGTAACCTTGCTGACTCAAACTAATGGGTTGAGGGTAACGTCATCTTCAAAAGAGTGGCCTACTACTATAATTAAGATAATCTCTTAAAAAGTGCGGAAAACATCAAAGGTTACAATAAAGGCGAGTCGGATCCAAGTGATTCATCGTGTCTATCTGTCTTTATTTTATTTTTATTTTCAGCATTTTTAGTTCTTATTTTCATGTTTAAACCTTTTTTAAAATTTTTGATTTAATTAGACGTTGAGGATAAACCGGTATTAAAAGCTCTTGTGTCCTTGGACGACCTCGGTATCTTACCAACGCTATACTACGCTCACGATGGGTGCAATTGCCCATATGTGTGTTCAGTGTTAGTAGAATATCGTTAAAAACTTGAAGTGAAGGGCTTAAAATATAGCTAAAAATATATCACACCTAACGCACATCAAGGACCATCATGGAAGTGAAGTTAATTTAACAAAAAACTTTTTACTAACTTTCTGACTTCGAACTCAGCTGGATCTGAGGTTCTACGAGCTCACAAGCTAAGTCAATAGCTGTGGGTTCGAGATTGAGCCAATTTCAATTGAGTAGGTAATCGGTCAAACAAAACTGAACTGATTTACCTAAGAAACAGTCACAGTCGTTCAAATGGTAGGCACATTAGTCCAAGAGGGACATCCCTCTCGTACGAATAGGAACCTCCAGTTCGTACAAGTGTAGCTGTTCTTCAGGTTCTAACGATTCTAAATGTTGAATGATTGACCAGATCTCTATCTTTCGATATATAGTTGATTCTGGAACATCAGTGTGTGTTCTGTGGGAACTTTGGTCTCCAATCTAGATCCACCCCCTCACTTAACTCGTGAAATGAACACCCGAACAATCTCCTAGACCTAGAATATGTGAACCTCGTCCAACCTCCGACACTTAGGATTACCTTTCTATATATATCGTGTTGGCACACCTGGGTTGTACATTGTTCGGTTGTTTGGTTTATTTACATTATGTTATTTCCCTTCTGTAATCATGACCAACCGGTCAGTTAACTAAGTTAACTGATTAGTGCTTTTGTGATAATAACGAGGTTGAAACCTCCATGCATGACTTATGTGAATCTTGTGAACCTACTGGACTGATAATATACTAATACTATAACTAATAAACTTAACATAAATCCCAAACATAACTGATTAATAGTTAAAATGTTCAAAACAGTCCCTTTCTTTCATACGAATGGCACATTCGTACGAATGGCAAATCCTTTCTAGACACACTCATGCGAACTGTTCGTATTTCCGTTTCCCATTATTCTGATTTCCATGTTTCTTGTCACTGATTCTATCGGGCAAGCTTGGACCCGTAAAACCACAGAACAATCAGTGTCGGGACAACTGCACGAACATAATACACTTTCTATTTATTTTATCTAATACTTTCATAATATAGTAAGTACTTTAAATTTCGTAACTTAATTCCCGCAACTCCAACTTACGCTTTCATTTACCCTATAGGTTAACCTCGGTGTTCATGTACTAATTCCACCATCCCTTTGCTCACCGGGTAGAATAATCTGGGTGTTCCTGTACTACGTCCAGCTACTCTTACCAAAACTACGCTCACGGGATTACTACTGAAGATTTAGCAAAACCGTGAGTATACTCGTATTCCCTTTTTCATTTTCACACTTTGGGTGCAATATGTTATCTTATAAACCTACACAGTTACACTTAGACTTTCATACAAATGCACGAACAATCCAAATACATGTATGCACACTTAGACTTTATCATTATGCTATGTATCAAAGCTTGTATACTCACCAATACATTGTATTGAACCATATATTTTATACCGTATTGCAGGTTAATGATGAATTAAAATTGGGCGTAGCGACGAGGCCTTAAATACACATCTAGAAATCTTAGATTTTAATTACTGTATCATTTTTGCACTATGCTATGTTGTAATTTGTTTTGTTGTATCAAATTATGTTGTATTTGAATTTCTTGTATTGTAATCCGACATTTGAAATGAAATGAAATCAGTTTATCTTAATTCTATTGTCACTTTAGTGTTGTGTGCAATGAGGAATCTTTTTCGTCTCACTCTGATGTTTCGGCCATCGGTTGGGGTGTGACAGAAAGCCCATAAACTTAGATGAATACTTGAAGTTGAAGGCTAGACAGGCTAACTATATTGGAAAAAGATAAGTGTAAAGGGTTGGATGATAGGGCTACTTAGGGAATCTTGTCACATGAACTTAGCAAGGTTAGCAAGATTGAAGATTATGCTAAGGACCTGAGCAAGTCTATGTCAGAGAAGCCAATTAATGCTGAGCTTGACAAGGAACTAAAGTAGGATTATCTTGATCATGTCATGAAACACAAACCATACAAGGCAACAAGAGCACAGTTCAAAGAGTGGTCATCAGATGCTCTCAAGGAAGACATTAAAAAAATAACAAAGATGCTCTGATCCTTCATTAAAGCCAACTCCACTAGATTGGAAGAAAGGCAAACAAATTGATCCAAACAAGGCATAGAAGTTGAAAAGAATGAGAGCAGAGCTTGTTGCTGCAAGTTATGGTAATGCTAGGTCTATTGCCAGATGGTCTGAATCAAAGATTGTTGAAACTTACAAAACACTGGAACAACTAAGAGCAAAAGATCCTTCAGTTCCTCAAAAGCTAGTTTATCCAACAGTGGTTGTCCCTCAACAGACCCAGACATCCAAAAAGCTGCCCTTAGCATCTGGCTTATCCATAGCTGCCTTGAATCAAGAAAAAACGCAGAAGCAGATGGCTGAGGCTGATGAGCAGATGTTTGAATACTACAGAAAGGGAGGAATTAAATGCCAGCTGAAGTATCACACAGATCCTGCAAGTGACAAACTAAGAGAAACAGTTGCAAAACTTGTCAGCAGGTCACAATCACCCAACTCATCAAAAATAACTCTTCACCAAAGAAAACCAACTGATCCAAAAATTCTAAAGTGGAAGTCATCCTTAAACACCCAAGAATTGACGCTGCTCAGATCAAATGGTAGTATTCAAAAGCTGAAAATGGAGAATGCATATGGTCTGGATTCATGTGATCTCCAAGATCTGTTGAACCTTGAACTTGAAAGGGATTTCGAAGACATGGTCTTCATGAACTTTGAGTTACAATTCAAAGGGCAAATCAGGGAGATGCTAATGAGGAATAAATATCAACAATAAAGAAGTGTTTTTGCATCATCTGTTCTAGGGGGTAGCTGGATCATGTGGACCCCATCAAAAGAACAGATGATTGGAAAGACAAAATAATCTACATCATCTGATCATCAATAACAATGCTTAGAAGATCTGTTCCCCCAATGATAAAGGCATCAACATATGTTACTCCAACAGTCTGCTAAAGCCAAAGTCTGTCAAAGAGAAACATCCGACGAAGACAAAGTCTGCTAATACAAAGGTGTGCCAAAGTGAACAACTGCTGATGAAGATAAATTGTGTTAAAGCAAAGGTCTGATCACCCTCTGCGGAAAAAGACAAAGTCTGATGAAGCTAAAGGTCTGCTATGGCTCAACAGAGGTTAAAGCTCAACAAATGATATTCAATAGATGCTACTCAATAGAGTTTACCAGTGTAACAGTACTTAGGCAAATAGCAGATGTTAGGAGTTTGTTAGCTTGTTACATGTCACTATCTAGGTGACGTCAGCCAAGATACTTTAGATGTTTGACTTGTACTATAAATAGAACAGTGCATGTATTGTTCTATGTATCACTTTCCTTCTTGACATTTTGTACAAACAAATAGAAGTGATCAGGCAGGCAGGCAGGCTGAGGGGGTTTGTAATCTCATGCTGTCATGCACATAATCTTTGTAATTTCAATCTTTATGAAAAGCATGATGAGGAAAGCAAATCTTCCATTGTTGTGATTAAAAGTTTACTATTCTGCTGCATATTTCCTTATTTGTTTATCTTCCTTCAAGGTTTCATCATTAACTTTCACAATGAATCAAACTCAGATCCTAACATTCTTTATAAAACAAATCATTTTATATTACTTAACAAGTTGGGACATCGTATATGGTTATGCCATTTCCTGAACACTTAAAACGAACAACTGTGGCCAGTTCGAAAAAATGGTGCACGGAAGCCAAACGTGAATTTAACACTAAGACAATACGCATCTCCCTACTTTGTGGCAATTGGCCCGTTCTCGAGTGAATATTTCCATCCAAGCATGAGATATAGCTATTACCAACCCGAGAACTGCTTTTGGTAATTAACCATACAATACTGATAATAGGCTTGGATTAGCTGATATATTACGTTGTGTGCGTACTTGGACTACGCTATTAGGTGAATTTCACTGCCCTTTTTTTCCAAGTTGTCTTACTTGGGGTGAAAAACATGCTACTTACATACATACTTGCACATGAACTTTGCTTTGATATGAATTATCTGAGTAGACATCTTATACATTTAAAGTCCCCACATACATAAAAGTGATACCACTTTGCCAGTGAATATTGTGGATAGTACTATTTGGCCCGACAAGCCTAAACCGCCCTAAAAATTTAAATCGGCTGGATGCCGAAGGCGCAGACACGCGGTTGTACATATTCATAACGAAACATGCTATGTTGTGTTAGGCATTGTTAATTGGGGCGCTGTTGTTTGTTTGTGTGGTTGGTGTTGGCCATTGGATACGTGTCTCGGCTCCATTTGTGAACTTAGTATAATTACATCGCATCTGCAAAACTAATCTTTTGTGTACTCATCCATTTCGAACAAACAAAACTTATAAAACTCACCAACTATTCTAGTTGACCTTTCAAAACTTTAACATGCTTTTTAGGCAAGACAAAGGAAGAATAAAGTATGAACGTGCTAAATGATCAAATTTTGATTCTCGGATACTATTGTAGATAGATGCGTAACTATTAGGAACAAGCTGCTTCTGGATGTTGTATTTGTAAAATATTTGTTAGGGTGTAAACAAAGCTTGTAACAGACTCTTTCGGTAGTGTTTAATACATATCTTTATAAATAACGTATTTGTACCATGTGTCTGTTGCATCCCGTGTTTGCTTCCGCTGCTAGACGAGCCCTAGCGTGTGACAGAATTGATCCATATTGTCAAATAACATAATTCCATACAGTTATATAAATATTTCTATGTTTGCTATACTACATCCATGTTTCATCAACTTTCGGGGTCAGACTCGTGTGCGGTAAAGTAATTCTGTTAACTCACCGAATTACTTTCGTGTACTAACTGACACACTTAACCAACTAATATCAAGTGAAATGCAATAATGAATGTATATGATAATGTTAAAGATAACCGAGTTAACCTGAAAATTCTCGTTTGTCACAATATTCTAACACAGTTATACTATACCTTTATATATCCTAACGAACTAACAGATATTATTTATAAGGTTTATATTTTTAACCGAATGTAAGTTTATTAACTAAATTAATAAACGACAACGTTTAAAATAAAAATAAAAATTCGCATTTTTTTATTTATTACATTTCGGATCTGGTTCACAATCGAGTCTGGTTTTCTATTCTTCGTTTTTTGCGGATGTTACATAATTAAATTTACACATGCTTTGTTTTATCTTCTAAATTTTGATATATGATGTTTTATAGAATAGCGAGGATGCATTTGCAACATCCTTATTTTATGATATATTTACTCAAAACAAAGTTAAGAATACTAATGTACAAGTGATCGATGCACACACGTATTATTTTATATATAATACAATGTTTTGTAAATTTCTGAGTATTCTTTTACGACGTGCTTATTGTTATTTATGTGTCAACATAAATCTTACTCAAAGTCGAGTTGCGAATAGTAATATACACATGATGGAAGCAAAAACGTATTATTTTGTTATTACAAAAAAAAAAAATTGAGCATATTTTGTTTTTCTCTTCTAAATTTTATTGTCTTATAAAACTTTGAGTATGGTGTTTCAACGTGCTTATTTATATATACGACTTTATATAAAATTTCTTTAAAATCGTTTCCACATTAAGCGATAAAAGTATCATTGTAATCGGAAAGGGTAACAATATTTATTTTTACGGCTTTGGATTCTTTCTCAGTTGTTACAGCGAGTGCCGATATCCTAATAAACTAAATTTATACCGATCAAATTATCGCTTGCGTAGCGCAAGGTAATTTCACTATAAAAATATTAAAAAGTAAAAGAAATAATAAGATGCAAACAATAAACACATGTTGTTGCCAAAATAAACATATGTTGTCGCCCTATTTGCGACTGCGTCTCTTTCACCCTGAAACTCTCCATATATTTTACCCAAGTGTCCTCCATATTTGCCACCCCACGTGTCTCCATGTTCGCATGAAAATTAAAGTACATGCATTAAGTTTCCCTTTCTTGTGAGTGTGCCAGTCCCATCATGTTGGCTTTTTCCTTACAAATCGTATATCGTACTCTTTTTTTTTTTTCATTAGGGTTGGTTTGTTTAGTACTCAAACGTATCTTAACTCAACTTCTGATTTTTTGTTTCGAATCGAGTACGTAAATAGTGATAACCTACCGTTGTAACTGGTAAAACTATGATCTACAATGAGGTTTTTATAGTAATCATGACCAAAAAAGTTATGCAACATTCAATAACCATTTAAAAAGAATACCGGAAGTACTTAACCGAATTAGATACTTCTTGTTAACATGTATGGGTTGATCTTTCTTAAATAAATATAAGAATCTCGAGGAAGTTAAAAAGCTATGATATGCATTACATACTAACCAAACGGATCAGATAAATGGCAGCTTGCCAAGAGGCTTTGACATGAAAAAAAGTAAAAGCAAGACTCGAACTAAAGACCTCTCCTAAGAGGGAAATAAGAAGTTTACAAGGTATATTCAAATTTTCATGTACGATTGTACGGTTATCTCACAAATTGCTATTCAGTTGGTATTCTATCTCAAGGTCGACTGACCACACACCTTATATACTAGGTTCCATGCTAACTAAAAGGATCGGATAAATCACAACTTGCACTAAGCAGGTGACCTTCAAGAGGCTATGACAGAAAACCGGTGAAAACAAGACTTGAAACTAAGACATTTGTCAGAGATAAATCATATGTTCACATTGAACTACCCGTTTAAGGTTATAAAATCGTATATTCACATGTTCATGTACGGATATCCCACGTACAAATCGTTATTCAGTTGGTATACTATCTCAAATGAGATGAAATGTGTGGTCTATCTTGGTGAATGGTGATGGATCTAGATCCCCACCACCATCAAAAAAAATCTTCACACACTGGTTCACACATTTATAAATTCATGCATGACTCATGTGTACAAGTGTCCAACATCAGTTATATCTTCTTCCTCTTCATTTCTCTAGAACAAGTTTAATTAGGGAAATGGAGATACCGGTCATTGATCTCACACCGTACGTGGATGTAGCTTCTGGCAAGTTCAGTTGCGACGAACGCCTGCAGAAATAAAAACGGTGTGCTTGGAGGTGAGCCGGATTCTGAAAGAAACCGGAGCTCTGCTTGTCAGAGATCCGCAATGCTCAAACGAAGATAATGATCGGTTTATCAATATGATGGAGAAGTATTTCGAGCAACCGAAAGAAGTTAAGCGCGTCCAAGAGCGTCCTCATCAGCATTATCAGGTAAACTTGGTCACTAGATTCAGTACAAATCTAATGACTTTTTTAATTTTTTTTATTGCATTCTGTTACTAATTACTGACAGATGGCGTCCATTAATAATATTCATTTGTTTAGTAGTGATTATGTGAATTGTTTCTGCATTTTCTAGATATATACAGGTTTTCTATTACAATGGATAATACTCGAAAAAAAAATTTAAGCTCGCCCCTATATGTAATTACCAACATATTTGATAAGGTTTTTCTTCATCTTTTTAGAGTATTTGCACTTGGCACCGGCTTGTGGTATCTCAAAGGCTGCCCAAGCACCGGCTTGTGGTATCCTAAGTCTGGTGACTTTTCTCTTACCGGTTATGCTGGTTCTAATTTTAGAAGCTGCAAACAAAATGCAAAGTCCACCACTGCAGGCTGTTTTGGAACTGGACTAGTCACTTGGCAGTGCAAGAAACAAACCTTAGTCGCTCTCTCAACATGCGAGGCTGAATACGTTTCGGCCTCCAGCTGTTGCTCTCAGATCCTCTGGATCCAGCAGCAGATGAGGGACTTTGGTTTGTAGTTCTTGAACACGCCTATATTTGTGGACAATGAGGCAGCAATAAATATAACAAAAAATCCGGTTCACCATTCTAAAACAAAGCATATCGAAATTCGACATCATTTCATTCGCGATTGTTTCGAGAAGAAATTGATTCGAATTGAACATATATACACCGATGATCAGAAAGCAAGCTGATTTTTACACAAAACCTTTTGATAAAAAGAGATTTAACTATATTTTGAAATTAAATGGGTTTAAAAATTTGTTTTCTGGGAGGGTTGTTGAGTGTGAAGCCGAGGAGGACGGCGATATGAATTGATCCACGTTGTGTTGTCAAATTTTTATATAGTTTATTTTCTGCTTTTGATAAAACCAAAAACACAAAAATATGTTTTTGTTTTTAGGGGGAGAAAGTTTACAGAAAATACAAAAACATGATAAAATTTCAAAATCCAAAAACAATAGAAAATCTGAAAAAGAGTTTGTGAAAAAAGGGAAATGATAGTACATCAGCTAGACAGTACAGTACGCTAAAGATATGTAAAGTTTAAGTGTGTTAAACAATCTCGCTGATGATGTGCCGATAGGTTTTTACACAATCAGTAAGTTTCTTTGGGATATAAACAAAAAATCATAACTTGCTTGTATGTGGGGAACATCTCCAGGATATATAGGTAACCCCCGAAATCTCGTTTGAAAGATCCTATTTCTGACATACTAGGTCATTGTACATGATGATATCTGGGGTATTATAACAGGACTTCTGATTTTTCGGAAGCAACAGCCTAGTCCTTGTATAATACTCGGGACAACTTTATTCATAAAGCCTCCCCTCAGCATAAAAATGAAGAAACATTGCAAAATGCTAATCATGTGCTGTTGTAAAGAAGATTCCCAAAGGGAACCCACCGAAAGTCGAGCCATCATCTCTCTGATTGAACGGAAGTTCAAGCCTGAGCTCTCATGGCCTCGCATTCACCCAATTACAGATATCATTTGTGTGCACTCACCTGTAAGACTAAATATAGTGGTCTGGATACGGGAGTATATTCTGAGGTGGTACACGCATAAAAGACAAGCTTTTAAAACACTAAATTCGTATCCTGAACAGATTGAAAATTGTGTGAAAATTTAAGAGGATCAGTATATCGGCAATCACTTTGAATTGCTTAATGCTTAGTATGAATTTTCACACAATTTTCAATCTGATATGATACCTTAACACGGTACTTGTATCTTGTCGGCAGCTGATATGATCCCTTAACACGCTCACCAAAAATATGTATGTACAGTTTATTGTTTATCAAAATCTTTTCCTGTTTGTTTACCAAAGTATTATAAAATCCAAAAAGATTTGATTTTCATCTTATTTTCGACAACAGACGTTGGGATCTGATGATCAAAGTCTTACATGCTGAACAAGTTTGGACCATGAGGGTTGGATAAACAAGAGTTTGTGAAAAGGTGTTGGTAATTGCTTGAAAGTTTACAAGTTCATTAATTTGAACTTAAAACCAGTGTCAGAAAAGCAGCAACTTCATAAATTGGTCAGCGAAGGTCATTAACTTGGACTTGGCAGACTAAACAGTTGACCAGGGTCATTAACTTGGACTCGGTTAACTGGGTGTGATGGTAAAAAGTCAAAAAGTTAAAAATTTGAAAAGTTTGAAAATATTTTGAAAAATTTAGATTTCAAACGAAATGACTATTTCGTACGAAATAGCTATTTCGCTTTAAATCTCATTTCGCTTGAACTGCTTGTTTGCTCATTTGGTACGAAATGAACTCGTCTATAAATAGAAGCCGCCTTTCGCATGAATCATTCATTTTCCATCATTCCGCATCAAACACCCTGTCAGGCGATTTCACACGAAATCATCAATTTCATCGATTTCAAGCCATTATCTTGCCTGTTTGTTGATCATAATCTGATTTTAAGTTGGTTTCCTCAACTTATAATCATGGGAAAGGTAGGATTCATGTTGATTTGAACCGAATCAACTGATTGTCGATGAACAAATGTTTCATACTTAGATCTATGGTTTGTTTGTGAACCAAATTGAATAAAAAACACTGTGATGTACTCGGAATGTATTGTAGATCTAGTTTAGGGTTTCAATTTGATGGATTTGCATAAAAACGGTAGATCAGGTTTTTTTGGACTTAGATCTAGGTTGATTATGTGATCGAAAATGGGTAATAAACACACCCATGTGCTCGGAATTCATCATAGAACATACAATGGGTTTCTATTTCATCATCAAAACAAGTTTCAAACGGTTTCAATTTCACTATTTATAATCAAGATTTCAAGCGAAACGACAGCTGATTTCGTACGGAATGACCTTTTCGCTTTAAACAATCATTTCGCTTCAAAAATCATTTCGTTTGAAACAAGTTATTTCGTGTGAAGTTGTTTTCGTTTGAAAACAGGCTATTCCATTTGAAAAGTCTTTTCGCATGAACCAATCATTTCGTTTGAAACTCATGTTGCTTGAAGTTCATTTCGTTTGAATGATGTTGTTCTTGAAAATTATTAAAAGGTGTTAACTTGTGTTTATGTTGGATCTTTCAGGCTTCAATTGTGCAGTTTGATCCGTTACACAACATCTGTTGTGTGTACGATGAAAAGCTTCCGAAAATGGCTGTGTTCAAAGAGATTCTGGAGTTTATGAAGAGGTTACCTATCCAGAAGGCCTTAACGAATCAACATCTTGTTTTTCAGTCTCACATTGAGCGTTTCTGGAAGAATACAAAGTATGATGAAGAAAGCAAAACGATAACTTCGATTGTGAGTTTGGATGGTAAAGATAAACCGATCATCATTACAGAACAACTTGTTCGAGAAGTGTTGGACTTTCCTGACGATGAAAACTCTCCGACAAAGTTTCCAGAAAGAAGGTGAAGGGTTGTATGCTAAGGATGGGATATAGTGGACCACTGAATAGTTCTAACTACTTGAAAGCATGTTTTTCCAAGCCTTACAAGTTCTTTATTCATTCAATCGTGCATCCATTGAGTCACAAGAAGGGTGGTTATGATGTCATGAGAGATTATCAGATGGACATCGTGACGGCACTTGTGTTGAACAAGAAGTATAATTTTTCGAGAATCATTTTTCATTACATGAAGGAGAATATTACATCAAAAAGCAAAACATGGATCTATCCAAGATTTGTACATATGATACTTGATCATGCCTATCCAAATTTAGAAAAAGATGAAAACAATGATTTGTTGACGTTGTTCCACATGGATAATGAGACGCTGAAAGTATTGGCCAGATATCATAAAAAATCATCCAGAATCAACAACAAAGACAAAATTCTTTGGTTTTATCAAGAGTAAAAACTACGTTGATCCAGATCCTGTTGATTATCTCAAATGGAGAAACGATGAAGAAATGAAGGAAAAGAGCGCAGCTGATGAACTTAAACAGTTAGAAGGTTTCAAAAATACAAGAAGTGAGTGGTTCTTGAAAGATGTAAAAGAAAATAAGAAAAGAGGAGGCAAGAGAACTCCGAAAGAACAAGCTGAGGAAGGTTCATCTTCACAACCAAAGAAGAAATGTCAAAAGAAGGTTGTCGAGACAATGTTGGTCGATGAATCAGAGGAAGAAGAACCGGAAACTGTTGCTGAAAAAGAACAAGGTCCAGTATCTCTTGATATTGAACAAGTGTTGAAAGATGTAGGATCGTTTTCTGACCCAAACGAGTCGTTCAGAGGCTTTCTCCTTGGTTTCAGGTGCGGAATAACAAGAAACTAAGGTAGAAATAGCACGCAGATCACTTTAACTACTTGTTTTATTGATTTTACACTGATTACACTTCAAATCTCGCACCGGCAGCACTTCGGCACGATTTCTCCAACCATTACAAATGAACCGCTCCAAAGACCTATTTATAGAGGCTTGGGATCGCTTATTAGACAGGCCCAATAAGCGGTCCAGACATGTGACACTCGAGCGGTTCAACACTTGGACATTCGAGCGATCCATGATGTTTGACGTTCGAGCGGTCCAGCTATCATGTCCAAATGAGCGGATCCAATTAACCTGCCGTTCGAGCGGACCACAGATATGTCCGTTCGAGCGAACCACACTTAATTGGACCTAAATGTTACACGTTTTCTCGTTTTCCGTACATTATACAATCTGTCCTATTCTAAGACTCGAACGAAGATGTAGTCGACAGACAACTGCACCAACAGACTCCCCCTTGAATGTTGACGGAATCTTCAGTGAGAGTCTTCAACATGACATTCTCGGATATTTTTCGGTCTTCTTCAAGAATTCTGCCTGGATCTTTCTTTCTTTGGCTATAACTTTCATCAGACTTCCCCTATCACCCTGCTAGGATTGTCTGGGAGTTGTTACCACCATTGAAATCATTTCCTGGCTTTTCTCTGTTCAGCTCATCATCTGCATACATCTCAAACACTCTATTACACACAAATAAAGATGTGATTCAACTTAATGAATCAACTAAACATTCGAGAACATTTACAATTATACACTGATCACAAATTTGAAACATTCCAATTTCTGATTCAACCTAATGAATCATTTTAAACATTTCAAACCACTTAACCAACCTGTCTGTTCATCAAGTTTAGCCTTTGAGATTTTGAAAATCAGCTCTTCACCATCAGTTGTCGAAAATCTTTTTGGATTTTTCAAAATATGAAATGTAAATGCACAGACAAGAATTTAAATGCAGAACAAACATATTTTTGTGAGTTTGTGCAAGAGGATCATATCAGATTTTGAAACACATCACAAGCACCGTTAAGCTTCTAATCGTTTTAAGTTCTAAACGATTCACGTAGATTGACGATATAGTTGTCCTCTTAAATTTTCATACAATTTTCAATCTATTCAGGATACTATTTAAGTGTTTTATGAACTTAGTTCAATTCATGTGTCCCACCTCTTGAATATACTCCCGTATCCAGAATCCCAATATTCAGTCTTACAGGTATGAATACTACAATGATGTTTGTACATAAATTAGGGGAAAGATGCGAGAACCGAGGGATCTCAGGTCAGAACTTCCGTTCAGCAGAGAGATATCAGCTTCGACTTAGCAGTGTGTCCCCTTTAGAGGATCTTTTCAGCTACAACAGATGATTATCAATTTTATTGTCTAATCAGCTGAGGGCTTTATGCTATGTTTCAAGCATTTTGCGGAAAGTATTAGCCAAGGACTAGGTCAGAACTACCGTTCACAGAAGTCCCGGAATAATACCCCACACATCATAGAGTATAAACACCTAGTATATCAGAATACGACACCTTTCAAACGAGATTTCAGGGGTTACCTATATATCCAAGTAGTGTTCCCCACGAATTTCACAAGTTTGAAATTTTAGGTTTATATCCCGAATAAATCTACTAATTGTACAAAAACCTATCGTCACATCATCAGTGAGACCGTTTATTACATTTGACATTACATTTCTTTAGCGTGCTGTGATAGTCCACTGATTTACAATCATTTCCTCTTTTTCACAACAAAACTCGTTTTTAAATTTTCGATGTTTTTGATATTTTCAAATTTTCTATTTTTTTAAAATTTTTCTCCCCTTAAAATCAAAATATGTTTCAATTTTGATTTTCTGGGAAAATTTCAAAAACAAACTATACAGATAAAGTGACAACATGATATCGAATCACTTCAATTCTCCATCCACTTGGCATAAACAATCAGAACTCCCCCTCACAACAAACTATTTTCCCATTGTGATTTCAAAACACTTAAGTTTGTTTTAATCAAAATGGTTTTTCTGGAAAATTAGTTTGTTTACCAAACAGTTTAAGTACGGGGTTACATCATCATCTTGTTTTTCGATCAGATGTAGGAAAATCCAAGTACAAGTTAATGTCCTTGATTTACCATTTGCAATTCAGAATCCTCTGTACCACTTGCAAAAATATAAACTCGTCTAATACCACTTGTAAGAAAAACACAAACAAACCTTTTTACCGTTTGTTTGATTGACGTTACCGATTAAAGTTTTGAGAAAAATGCCGATTCATGATCCACGATACCATATCTCCGGCAATTCCTGCAAAAACCTTCAAACACAGATTTAGAAAGATGTCGATTCATGCTCCACGCTTACCCACCTGGGAGCTCCGGCAAGTCAGGTTTTTCATTTAAAAAGATCCACCCAAGCCCGACCAGCCTTGGGTGTTTTCGACAATTTTACCTCAACCAATGGCTCCTCTGGCTTTGACGAACCCGAATCATTGCCTGAATGTGGCTTGTCTGACTTTAATGAGTCAGATTCATCGCCGACATGTGGCTCCTTTGTTTCCAAAGAAACAGATTCATCGCCAGAAGGTGGCTTGTCTGACTTTTGCACGTCAGATTCATCGCCGACCTTTTCCTTCTTCTTCTCCTCTTTTGTCCCCAGATTTGTATCTGATGAATTCTTTTTGCTTGTCTTTACAGCTGATGGAGTAGATTCATCAGAACTTTTATTCGATCTGTCGGGTGAACCCGAGGACAAAATCTTTTGGAGATATTCTCTCGCTTTCTTTCTCTTTTTCCACAGTCGGTCTTTCTGCCCCTGAGAAAGCTTCACTTTTGTTTCTTGAACTTTAGGTTCTTTGACCTTCTGTTCTCTGACGTTTTGGCCCGAAGCTTTCAATTCTATGGACTTGACAACGACTGGTATCTTCTTTGCCATTTTCTGAGAATTGGCCCTCAATCTTTCATGCGATCTCATTGGGCAATCTCTGGCAATGTGTCCTTTGATTTTGCAGTTAAAGCACCTCCTGGTCTCATAACTCCAGTATTGGCAGTTAACAGCAATGTGTCCTTGATATCCGCAGCTGTAACACACTCTGTTATCGTACCGTATACCACCTTCACACCAAACGCTCAGATCATAGCATTGTCTGGCTTGGTGATATTCCTTCCTCAAGTTTGCTGGATTTGGCTTTTGAGCACTGTGGTTCGACCTGCACCACTTATTACCAACAATTTTTGAATTTTCATTTTTTACTTTTTGTAATTTTTTCTTTTGATTGGATGATCGTACTGATGAATTTTTTTCTTAATTTTTAAAAATTTGTTTCTGTTCTACAATCTTCTTCACAGGTTTTTGCTTAGAGCATTCTCCCTTTTCAGTCAAGTGCAAAACAGTTTTCTGAAATTTTCCTCTTAATTTTGAAATTGTTTTCTTTTTCTTAATTTCAGCACCAGACTCTGTCTCAGACTCATCTGCTGAATAAAATTTCTCATTTTCATCATCAGTTTTCTCATCACAATCTTTAACTTTGTCAAAGTTTGTGACATTGTCACTTATTGGAACAGAATTGATTGGTTTCGGACAGGGAAAATTCAAACTGTCAGATTTAGTCACAAAACCTATCAATTTCTTCTCAAGTTCATCAATTTTGTTCCTCGAATTCTCAGCTTCACTTTCAAGCTGAGATATTCTTCCAAAATGAGACTTGATTGTTTTCTCATTATCATTCTTCAAATTTTCAAGAACAGATTTTTTATTCATCAAAACTTTTATCTGTTCCTGAAATTTTGATTCATTCGCTTTCAGATTCTTGTTTTCAAGCTTAATCCAGAAATCTAAATCTTCTGAAGATTTCTGTTTGCTTTCAAGCTCTTTTTCCAACTCTTTGATTTTCTTTTGAGCGCATTCACCTTCTTTTTCAAGTTCGATAATTTTCTGAAGATGGGAATTTATCATTTTCTGTTTTTCAATGTTGTTTTTACTGAACACATTTCTCCCATTTTCAAGAATTTTCATTTGCCCTTCAAATTCTTGATTTTTCAATGTCAAACTGTTAAAATCATTTAGCAATTTGTCATTTTCTGCTTTTAGTTTCTCACAATTTTCATGTAGCCAAAGAATCTGGTTTTCAGCAGCGTGCTTCTCGTCTTTCAGCTTTTTGACTTCAGATGCCAAACTTGCCATGTCTTTAACGAGTTTGTCATTATCAGTCTTGACGTTATCGCATGTTGAGCACATTGTTTCATTCTTCACCGATTCTTCAGCTTTTGGAGTTTCTTCTTCCTTTGCTATGAATGTACCTGCACAGAACATTTTAACGAAATCAAGAGGATTTCCATTATTATCAATATAACAACCTCTCTTAAAATCATATTTCATCACATGTTTTGCCCTGATACATTTAGTAACCCTTTTGTGCATCTCTTCAATCACATCTGAACTCAGATCTAGTACATTATTTTCCAAAACCTTGATCATTTCTTTCTTTTTCTTTTTCTTTCTGGTTTCAAGTTCATGAGCTTTAAGTTTGCTGATGAATTGATTTAGAGAGAGTTTTGAAAAATTTGAGTCCTCTCTTAAATTTTTCAAACATTCACCCCATTCAATCGGTAATGCATCTGCAAATTTCTCCAATTTCTCAACATTTGACGGATATATCTCATGATCTTTCAAATAATTCAGTAAAACACTATATCGGTCTTTAAGATCATCCAACGTTTCGTCTTTCAGACACACAAAATATTTAAACCTTTTTGCCCATCCATCTTTGCTCACTTTTCTATAACCCTCATCTAGAAATCCGTGATGCCAATCATTAAATCTTTCGAAATAATAGTTCTCCTGTTCATCAAACATCAACGCCATGTTTCGCAAAAATTCTGATACGTATTTGTTGACAAATAAGCGAGCTAAGTGTGATGGAAAAGTGGACCAATCAGCAATTGGACACAAAAGCAAACTAATTGGGCAAAATAAGCGAACTAGGATGAACCAAATAAGCGGTCCAGACTAACTGTCCGAATAAGCGATCCACAATCAGTCGTATAAGCGGTCCAAAGCAGTTCGAATAAGCGATCTAGACTATTCGTTCGAGCGGACCAAGAGTTGTCCGAATGAGCGATTCAAGAGCTGTCCGAATGAGCGGTTTAAACGCTGTTCGATCGAGCGGTCCACATTCAATTTCAATTTTGACTCACTTAAACTTAGAATTTTGATCTGAAACTTTCTAGGGTTTATCACTGTGTAGTTGCGCACAATCCTTGAGATTTTGAGACAATTCCGATCGTTAAATCTTTCTGAACGAAGAAAAGAAGGTGTAGAAGTAAGAAAAAGTGACGAAATCTGGCTAATTTCTGCAGAGAACCTCCTCCTGAGCTCTGATACCAATTGTAGGATCGTTTTCTGACCCAAACGAGTCGTTCAGAGGCTTTCTCCTTGGTTTCAGGTGCGGAATAACAAGAAACTAAGGTAGAAATAGCATGCAGATAACTTTAACTACTTGTTTTATTGATTTTACACTGATTACACTTCAAATCTCGCACCGGCAGCACTTCGGCACGATTTCTCCAACCATTACAAATGAACCGCTCCAAAGACCTATTTATAGAGCCTTGGGATCGCTTATTGGACAGGCCCAATAAGCGGTCCAGACATGTGACACTCGAGCGGTTCAACACTTGGACATTCGAGCGATCCATGATGTTTGACGTTCGAGCGGTCCAGCTATCATGTCCAAATGAGCGGATCCAATTAACCTGTCGTTCGAGCGGACCACACATATGTCCGTTCGAGCGAACCACACTTAATTGGACCTAAATGTTACACGTTTTCTTGTTTTCCGTACATTATACAATCCGTCCTATTCTAAGACCCGAACGAAGATGTAGTCGACAGACAACTGCACCAACAAAAGATATTGATTATGGCTTGGAAACAGAGAAGGCAGCTGGTGAAGAAGGTGACAATGAAGAGAAAAGTTCATCAAGCTCATCTGAATCAGAGATTGATGAAACTGAACGTTTGGAAAGAATTAGGGCTGAAGTTCAAAAAGAAAAACAGTTAAAGAGAAAAAGGAGAGAGGAAAAAGATGATGAGTTGTACATTCCATCTCCGGATCATGTTCAAAAGGAAGTTCAAACACCACCATCATCTGGAGGTAGGAAGAAGGCTAGTGCAAGAAAACGTGTTGTAACTTCTAAAGCTGCTTGGAAGTTGACAATCAAGCTTAATCCTAAATGTGCATCAAAACCAAAACCACCTACTCCATCAAAACAACCTACACCACCTGAACCACAACAACCATCACCACATCAATCACCACTTCATCAATCACCACCAAAACAACCTACACCACCACATCTATCACCACCACATCTATCACCACTACATCTATCACCACCACATCAATCACCAATTCTAGAACAACCTGTTATCACATCACAACATATTCTACAAACACCTCCAACCACACAATCACAAGCACAAACAACTCCTGGTTCTTCTGGATATAGAAATTTTCCTCGTGTTCCGTAGAATATTGCTCTTGAAGATATTGGAGACTTCAGTTTTGTAAATGATGAGCAGGTGAAGAAGTTGGAAAAGAAGGTAGAAGAAGTGTTGAGAATAAAAAGTTGGTAGATCGTGAAAAGAAACTTGAAAAGCGTGTCAAGACAGTTGAAGCTGAAAACTTGTCATTGTTGAAAAGAGTTGAAGCTGATCAGGCTGACATTGATATTCTTAAAGTACGTATTGTTGAGTTAGTAGAAGAAAAAGCTCGGAGAGATGAGCAAAATGAGTACTTCAAACTAAAGAACAAAGAGCTAGAGGCTGCCAATGTAAAGAAAGAGCACGAGATGTTTATGATGAACAAAGTGCTAGAGAATTTGATTGGGAAGTCTGGCGAACAAAAGTTTAAAGAAATTCAGGTTGAAGAGGTGAGAGCTCGTCGTCAAGCTGCGATTGAAGCTGAGATGAAAAATAAGGGTAAAGGTGTTGAAGGTGTATCTGAAGTTACTGAGAGGGCAATTGTTCCATCAACTGTACCTGAATCACCTATTCAAAATCCTCGTCCTATCTCTGCAGTTTCTGGTATATTTGAAGAAGATGTAGAAATTGATGATGCTGTAAATGAAGACGAAGAAGATGATGAGGATGATGAAGAAGAAGAAGATGATGAGGCTAAGAAAGATGATGCAGATGATGTGTTTTCTGCAAGTAGTGATAATGATGATGATGATGATGGGAATGACGATGATCAAGGTACTTCAGACATTAAAGTTACTAAAGAGTCGAATGAAGAAAATGTTGATGATTATCTTCAAGATGATGCAAATGAAGAGCCTGAGAATGCAGGAAGTGAGGGGGAGCATGTTGATGATCAGAATGTTGATGAAAGTGAAAAATTGTTTCTGCGTCTTGAACCTGACGTAGAAGAAGGTGAAATCAGGCATACTTATACGATGGATGAGAGTATCGAGATGACACATATTGAAGATATTAACTTCCAGTTTGATTTTGAAGAAGAAGTGAATCAGTTTGATATCAACCAGTAGCCAGATTATCAGTATAAATATGTTGAAGAAGCTGACAATTATGACATGGTTGAAGTTGAAGATTGCAGTGATGAAGAAAGTGCTCATGTTGAGACGTCTAGCTTTCCAACGCTTGTTGAATTCTTCAGTCAAGCAAACATAGATGAGTTAAGAAGGAAAGTTGAAGAATGTTTAAAGGATAAAAACTTTGATGGAACGTTGAAAGATGAACAACGGGAAGAGAGGAAGAAATGGTTTAGAAAAGACACTGAGAGGAAGTTCAAAAGGCCACTGAAGTTTTATAAGAGAGACAGAGCTGTTTCACTGGGTGACATTATCAGTTGGGGCTTTCTGCCACAGGTTAACGCGTATACTATTCGTTGAGAGTATGGTGTTCAATACTTCGCGTACATTCAGGATATCATGTCTTTACCATGGTGGGACGTCGAAGAGTTGCTGAAAGTTAGAACTTTGAATTATCCTGTTAGAAAGCATGATGTGCCTATTTGGGGCTTAATAAAGTATGAAGCTTACACAGAGTTTAAACACTTGAAGCCACACTATCCAAAGAAAGTGAAGAGGATAGATCCAGTGACAGGAGTTGAAGAGACAATCTTACAGATAAAGAAGCCTAGAGTGATGAAGAACATTCCACTGCCGAAGATGGAGCAAGATTTCCATAAAGGGTTTTTGTATTGGGTATACAGCTGCTTGTCAACAGAAGCTGTAATTACATACAAGGTAGAGAATGAAGTTAGACATATCTACTTGTATGATCCGATGTGGCTTATCAATTGTTCAGCAAAAGACATTGAATGTTTGTTCGTAAACAAGATCTGCTACAAAGCTGAAGACAAAGAACAAGCTTTACAGTTCCAGAAAGTGGTAACTATTTGTTTCCAGAAGGGAATTAACTCTGAAAGTGAATGGTCGTCTAAGTGGAGAAAAATCGAGAAAGAGGAAGCGCTGAAAGCTGAGAAAGAAAAGAAGAAACTTGAAGGGAATAGAGGTAAATGGATGAGGTTACAAGCTGAAGAAAAGATGAAAGCTGATAAAGAGAACGAGAAGCTGAAAAGTTTGTTAAGAAGAAAACCAAAGCAGACGAAAGAAAGATTCAAGTCCCTGTGAAGAAAGTGCTGAAGACAACCTGACTGAAGACTCCGGCAATATCCAAGGGGGAGTTTGTTAGTGCACGATGTCTATCACCTACGTCAACAGTCTAGGTCATGTCGGTAGCTTGTAATAGGGTTAAATGTTGGTGAACTACGTCTGTCGACTACGTCTTATATCGAGTCTAGAGTTGTATAGGTTAGATATGGCACGAAATCCTAGAAACATGAGTTAGTATAGGTTTCGCTTATGTGTCATTGATTGAAGTTTCGCTTATATGACAGAATGTTAGTTTTGCTTATACGGCAATGTGGAGGTTCCGCTCATTTGGTCATGACCGTATAAGCGAGACCTGTCTGCCTATATATAGTGTATGTAAAAGCGAAACTAGTGTGTGTTGTAGGTGTTTTCTTCCGATGAGCCACGAAGTGCTGCCGAAGTGCTGTCAGAGTCTGTAAACGTTATCAAGATCAATACAACAGCAATTTAAAGTGAATCCAGCTGTAATTGCACCAGAACATTAGTTTCCGCCTCTTGTTTTGGATAGGAATTCTTCTGACCGACTCAAACAGGGCCGAATACGATCCTACAAGTGGTATCAGAGCTCAGGAGGGAGAGTTCTTGCCATTTCAGCTGCATTCATTCTGTTTTTCTATACTTTCTTCAAAATTACAAAATTTTTCATGGTAAAACCAGCTCAATTTCACACACAGCACTCGGAATCATGTACTAATAAACCCTTGAAAGTTTCAAATCTTAAATCGATCTAGAATTTAGGATTTTAGAGGTTTCGCTCGTATGAACTCGTGCAAAAGGTGACGTCATCAGAAAGTTTCACTCCAAAGAACCGGGTAGTTTCGCTTTTGTGGACGAAAATGTCAGTAGTTTCGCTTCAGTGACCGTGTAGTTTCGCTCCAAGGAACTTAGTAGTTTCGCTTTTCTGGACAAACTGAGGTTCCGCTCCAAGAAACATTTAAGGTTCCGCTTTTAGTGACAAGAAGGTTTCGCTCCAAGTGACATTTTGGAGTTTCGCTTATAACGCAACTTAAAGGTTCCGCTCATAGAGTATCCTGTAGTTCAGCTCTTGTGTACACTCAGGGTTTCGGTTTTTTGTACATCCAGTGGTTTCGTTTTTGTGATCAACTTTGCCTAAGCTTGGAAATTTGTGAACTTTGGACAATCGAACAATGGACAACGAATTCTATAACGCTTTTGCTAGTCCAATCACAATGACTCAGAGTGCTTTGCTTGAGAACGAAACCGGAACGTCTCAGAAACCGCCTAAACTCATGAATATTGATGATTATAATGCGTGGTCTGAACGGTTTGGAAACTGGGTTGAGGCTTATCACTTAGACGCGTGGGAACACACTGAAGAACCATATGTTAGGCCTACAAGAAATAATACTCAGTTAACACTTAGAGAAATGAGTACGGAGGATAAAAAGAAATACAGGGATGACAAACTGATGGTGAGTCTGCTTCAGCAAGCGATAAAAGAAGATATCTTGATACTGCTTCAACATGATGGAACAGCTTATTCTATCTGGACAGAATTGGAAGCAAAATTTGTTGGAAGTGATGATATGCTCCAAAACAAAATGTCTCTCATGAAGAAAGAATTCGATTTATTCCGTGGTTTGAAATCTGAAAACACCAAGCAAATAATTGATAGATATTGTAACTTGGTGAGAAATATGACAAAACTTGGAATTAAGAAAGATACTGATGAATTGATTGAAAAACTTGCAGATGCGCTACCACATGAAACATGGGGAACGTTTCTGATGATGCTGAGATCCAACAGAAAAGATTACAAAAATATGACACTGGGAGATTTCATCAAACACCTGGAAGCTCAAGAGATGGAGCAGAGAAAGATCGCCAGGATGAAGAACTATGATGGAGAACAGGACATCAGTCTGTACTACAAGAGTGGTGTTACTGGAACAACAAATCTTTCTCCAAAGATTGAAATTGCTTACAGTGTGAAAGATTCTTCTGAAAAGAAATCATCCCAGGGATCAAGCAGCACAAGATTTTCATCATTCGATCCAAACATTTCTGCAACAAAGAATGGAAGAAGACTTCAGTGCAATATTGTATTAAATCTTGAAAGTGATCAAGATTATTCTGAAGAAGTTGCCAAAAATCAAATGTCTTTGTTGGGAATGGTTTTGGAGTCTTATAGTAGTTTTGTGGCCGGAAAGATTGGTAATCCAATGCACACGAAAGAGGATTACGATCAAATTGATGCTGAAGAAATGGAATTAATGGACATTAAATGGTGCATGGCTAGTGTGATGCGACGAGCTGAGAAGTTTAAACAAATTAAGGGAAGAGATCATTTTCGTGATGCAAATGTTTCAACTTTAGGCTTTGATAAATCTAAAGTTACATGTTTTCGTTGCAGGGACAAGGGACATTTCAAAAGGGAGTGCAAAAATCGTGAAGCTACTGGTGCCCAGAATCCTTTTGGAAACAACGATTATCACAAAAAGGCGATTTATCATCAAGTCACACCACCAGCACAGCATCAGGCACAAACTGCACATGGGAGAGATATGATTGACGGGTCAAAAAGAGCATGTCTAGGAAAATATGATAATTTTACCTGGGATAAATATATTCCAACAAATAGCAAAGTGTGTTTTTGGCAGAACAAGATAATGAAAAGTTGGCTGAAGGTTTCAGTTGGGACAATTTTTGCCCAAATCAAGAATTTATGGCCAAAGAGATGTCCAAAAATACATCAAATGTTAATGCCTTCATAGCTAATGCTTACGATTTGAAATGTGGTGAAAAATGCAGGAAAGTCATGGAAGCTGCTGAAGCAAGACGGAGAAAGCTTGAAGAAGAGGAAGAAGAGGAAGAGAGATTAGAAGCTGAAGCTGAGAGAAAGAGAAGAGCTGAATTCTTACGATCAAACAGAACAGTCAAGGATGTTCCTGAATTTGAAGTCAAAATTGATGCAGAACCTATCAAAGTTCCTGAAAAGTGCATGAATTGTGATTCTTTAATCAAACAGAACAATGAGTTGCTGCACAATATAAACAGATTTAAAGAATCCTATGATACAATGAACAGAGAAATCAACAAGTATACTGATTCAAACGGTGAACAAGTTGTGGCAATGAATACACTAAAGAAAGCTTACTTAAGACAGCTTGATGATGTCAACTTATGTGATGATCTACAGTTGAAGTTGGCAACACAAAAGATAGAAACTGAGAGAGTCAACAAGTTATTAGAAAGTTACTCATGTTCTACTTTTGTTGTTGACAGGATCTATCCGATCATGGAGGAATTGAAGACGTTTGAAGAAGTGAAGACGTCCGAAGAAAAGAAATCTGTGACAAAAGATGAAGTGAAGACTTCTGGTAAGAAACCAAGTGTGGTTTACAATAGATGTCCGCCCCCGGTCGAAAATGGACATTCACCTAGATATCCAAATTCCGAAAGAGTCGAAAAGGCAATAAACTTACAATGGGAGTCAGGGCCGTCAGATAACTTGCCAGAAATTATTGATGTTACATACACGTCATCTGACACTGATCATGAGTCAAAGTTGATAAAAAGTGTGATCGATCAGGTGTTAGATAAAGATGACAGTGAGGAGTCAAACATGGAGTCTAAACCCGAGTCAAAGTCTGAGTCTGATGCGTCGAAGCCTACAATCAAAAAGGACAAACGGGTTTATGACAAACAATTTTTGCTATCAAAATCTAATTTGAATGATGAATCGGTCAAAGTGGCATTGATTGAAGTTTCGCTTATATGACAGAATGTTAGTTTCGCTTATACGGCAATGTGGAGGTTCCGCTCATTTGGTCATGACCGTATAAGCGAGACCTGTCTGCCTATATATAGTGTATGTAAAAGCGAAACTAGTGTGTGTGTTGTAGGTGTTTTCTTCCAGTGAGCTACGAAGTGCTGCCGAAGTGTTGTCAGAGTCTGTAAATGTTATCAAGATCAATACAACAGCAATTTAAAGTGAATCCAGCTGTAATTGCACCAGAACATTAGTTTCCGCCTCTTGTTTTGGATAGGAATTCTTCTGACCGACTCAAACAGGGCCGAATACGATCCTACATTAAAAGTGTCAAAATGTAATGTTATGTGTGTATGTAAGTCATTTGGTACGAAATGGAATGTCACCATTTCGTGTGAAATCAGTTTCCTTATAAATAGGGATGTTTGGTTTTTCATTTGGTACGAAATAGGGAAGTGTGTAACGAAGTGCTGCCAGTTTATCTCCGTGTATTAACGTTGAAAATCAATGAAAAACCTGTTTTAAGTATAAATCTTTGTTTCGACACCTTTCTATCACCGATTCTCAGTTGTTAGACTGTTTCCGCCTTTCTAACAGCTTAGATTTGACTCTGAACGACTCATATAGGTCGCATATCGATCCTACAGATACCACATGTAGGATCGTTTGCACGACCAAACGAGTCGTTCAGAAGAGTTTTGATCAATACGAGAGGCGGAAACAAACGTATTGATGTTGAATCAGCTTGATATACACTTTAATTGTCTTGTTTATTGATATAACAACGTTTTACAGACTGTAGACACTTCGGCAGCACCTCGGCACCGGAATCAGAAAGTTACAAATGAAATGACAAAGGCACGTATTTATATGGAGACCATTTCGTGCGAAATGGTAACAACTCACATGTTTCTCAATTTTCTCGTTCTACGTGTCTAGATCTTTCAATTCTAATACAAGACTCGATACAAGACGAAGTCGACAGACATATGCACCAACACATACATACTTGATACCACTTTACATACAAACCCATGTGTATTCATACTTATTATACATGCAAAATACATTATTATGTCCCTTTATCTATGCACAACACTTACATATTGCACTTATACGCTTAAAACGCTTAAAACCATCAAGATCTAACAAAATTGAACATTGGGCCTTTGGACTTGGCACTTTCATGCGAATGGGCCTAGCTCAGTTCGTATGAAGTGCATCCATCCCAAATGTCACCTTCCCCTATAAATACAAGTCCATTCTTTCACTTCCAAATCTTCAACACCCGAATTTCTCTCTCGAGCTAATATTGAGCAGATCATTTGGAGCTCATATCAGTCACTCCTAAGTGCGTATTTAGCTCATAATCAACTAATTTCATCTTATTTCTTCTACTTTTTTTTCATTAAACTTATACCAAGATTCTTCAAAAATTCCTGTTTGGTTTATCAAATCTGCCAAGCAGTTGATGTTGATATGTGTAAAGTGCAACATATAAATTACATCAAATGAGGCATAAAACTAACCCTTTTTTAGTACTAATGTTGGAAAAAGTATGCTTTTGTCTTCCTTTTGTATTTTCAGGATTAAATGAGCTCAAATGAACAAAAGAAGCGAAAATTGTTGGTGCATATGTCTGTCGACTTCGTCTTGTATCGAGTCTTGTAATAGGTTAGATAGAACAAGACATGTAGTACGAGATAAACGAGAAAAAGGTCAAAAGAAGCCAGTCCACACGAACTGACAAGGCCAGTTCGTGCGAATTGGATGACTGGTTCATGGGAAGTGGCTGGCCTATAAATAGGTGTCTTGTGTTTTCATTTGTAACATTCCTGATTCCGGTAGCAAAGCTCTGCCGAAGTGTCTCCAGTCATTGTAAAGTATTCAAATCAATACAAGAGACAGGTTAAGTGATTCTAGTGTGTATACAGCTGAAATAACTTCGATGCGTCTGATTCCGCCTTTTGTATTGGACGAGATCTCTTCTGAATGACTCGCTTGGTCGTCTCAACGATCCTACAAGTGGTACCAGAGCTCAGGAGGAAGAGTTCTTACCATTTCAGCTTGTTTTCTAGGAAAATTCTCATTTCTACTCACTTTCTACACATTTTTTCCAAAATTAACCGAGATTTTACGGTTATAATGGCTTGATTTTTACATATAACAAGCGAAATACTAGTTTAATCAATCCTTGAAAAAATCAGCACCTAATTCAACCTAAAAAGTGATTAATTTTGAGAAAATATCATCAGATCGTTTAAAGATGATCCAGTTCATTTGAATTAGGGTTCCATTCCGCACGAATTGAACATAGTTAACTCAGTTCCCACGACTTGGACCTCCACTTCTCACCAAATAAGATCAATTCGCACGAAAAGAACTCAGGTCGCACCAGATTGAAACCAGGTCACACGAAGTGAACCCCAGTTCGCACGAGGTCACACGTAGTGAATACAGTTTACACGAAGTGAACCAAGTCGTACCATTTTGGCCCAGTTCGCACCAGTTTAAACTTCAGTTCGTTTGAAATAGTTCATTCAGCTCACACGAAGTGAGCCAGTTTGTTTGAACCTTGTCAGATAGTTTGAATAAGATCCAGGTCGTACGGTTTGAACATATTAGTTCGTACGGATTGAACTTAAACTAGTTTGTTTGTAATTGTGAACGAATTCGCATGGAGTGTCAGTTCGTTTCAAGTCTCCAGTTCGTTTAAACAAATCTGATTGTGTGAACTTTCAAAACCTAAACATGGAAAAACGAATTTTACAACGCATTTGCAACTCCGATCACTATTGCTCAGAACACAACATTAGAAAATGAAATGGGAACCATGCAAAAACCGCCTAAGCTCATGAATATTGAGGATTATAGTGGATGGGAGGAGCGTTTTGAAAATTGGGCTCAAGTAAATTACTTAGATGCATGGGAATGTGTTGAACAACGATATATTAGACCAACTGATGATGACGGAGAGAGTGTTGCTATTAAAGATCTAAGTGATGATCAGAAAAAGAAATACAAAAGTGAAAAGATGATGATCAGTATATTGCAACAAGCGATTAAGGAAGAAATCTTGATTTTATTACAACACAACGGAAGTGCACACTCAATATGGAAAGCACTAAAAACGAAGTTTGTTAGAAGTAAAGACATGATCAAGAACAAAAAATCGCTTTTGAGGAAAGAATTTGATCTATTTCGTGGATTAAAAACTGAAAACACTAAGCAGATTATTGAAAGATATTGCAATTTGGTGGTTAACATGAAGAGATTAGACATCAAGAAAGATAAAGAAGAATGGATTGAAAAGTTGGCCGATACGTTGCCACAAGATGTTTGGGGCACATATCTTATGATGTCACACCCCCAAAATCCACATGCGGAGTGCCACCGCCTGGGGGCATGACTGACTAGGATCCAGCCACCAATTATACTGGGCAATTTAATTAATAACATAAGTGGTATTCACCAACCAAAGTTCAAAAGTTTTAGATTCAAATAGTAGTTTAGGTAAGTAGCGGAAGCATAGACAAAATAGTTTAAAACAAAGTTCATAGTTCAAGTTAGTTTAGAACCCAACACATGGGTTAGACGACCACTACACATCCACGAGCTGCAAGCTCCTGCGTCACTGGGTACCTGCAAAGCATGCAATAGGGTATCAACATAATGTTGGCAAGTCCACGAGGTGTTAAGTTTTAGTTTTCCGAAAACGTAAGTTGTTTAGATAAAGCATTTATAATCACGTATGGGGAGCTACCCTGTGACACTTCGGGTTTTCCCGAACAACCTTCTTGTATTAGCATGGTGTGTGTATATATTATTAAATGGAAATTTGCAAATTATATGGGTGTGCTATGTGATCCTTGTATTAAACTATGTGCATGTAATACATATATATATATATATATATATATATATATATATATATATATATATATATATATATATATATATATATATATATATATATATATACGGGTATAATTGTGAACCGAGACCAACGAACCCGACTCGAGACCACCCGGTCTCGAGTGAACAGGAAACAGTTGGGCCGGATGGGATGCAAACCCCCTTTGAACCCACTCGAAACCCTTGTAGGGTGCACCACCCAAACCGAATATAAAACCCCTCATCCACCTTCTCCCTTACATTCTCACACACTCTCTCCCTCACTAAAACCCTAGAAACTGCAAGACCTCCTCTCCTTTCTCTCGGATTCAACCGGCAACAACAAGGAACCTCGGTCAAGCTCGTCATCATCACTCGGACACCTCATTTTCTCACCTCCTTTCTTGACTCGGTACCCTTTCATCAACTGGTTAGCATCTTTGACTTTCACTAGATGTTTATGTGTATAATAGTGCTATTTGCTTTAAATGATTGAAATGATGGATGATACGTGTGAGCTCTTGATAGTTGAACAATGAATGATTGATAAGGTAGAGTGTTTATGATCATCCGATTTATGTTGTAAGTATAGGTCATAGTGTTTAAAACAAATGTTACATGATTGTTGCTTGTGAAATGCATGTTTGAATGTGTTGAAGGTTATTGATTTGCTTCGCTTCTATGTCTACGTGAATAAATCGGTGGATCATAGTGAAGGTGTTGGTTGAATAATCAAGTTATGAAAACCCTAAAATGATGAACATATGATGAATATGTGTTGAATGTGTATGAATGTGTTGTAAACATTTGAAAATGCTAGTTTTTGATCTGTTTTGGTTAAGTTTTAGACAAGGAAACATGTTTGTGTGATATCATTTGATAGTACATAACCTCAGGAAATGAGAATTCTGTTGCATAGTACAATTCGGGCAGATGCATCAGAATCAGCAGGTAAACGACTCGAGACCAACGGTTGCGACTCGAGACCATGAAGCTGCACTCGAGACCGCAACGGTTGCGACTCGAGACCTGTTCAAAACGGACTTCAGGGACTCGAGACCATCAAGGTCTCGACTCGAGACCACATCGTGACAACTCGAGACGGGACTCGAGATCTCCGGGGTTACGAGTCATGCCTGCACCACTCGAGACCAACCATTACAAGCCGAGACCTCCTGGTTGCGACTCGAGACCGCATGTTCTCGAGTCGAGACCACCTTGTCTCGACTGGGCTGTTCACTTGAGTTATTGGGCCACAATGTGAATTGTTTGGGCTGCCTGTTTAACTGAACTATGTGTTAGTTGATACTGTTGACTGATCCAATAGTAGAACAGGCCCAATAACTCAACATGTAACTGTATGCATGCTATGTGTTAGATTATGTGTAAAATATACCTGACCTGTACTGGTAACCATGTTAGGACGTGGTGACCAGCGTGTTTGACAAGTAACCTAATCTGCCGAGCAACCCAAGGTGAGTTCACACACTAAAAGCATGCATCCCAAGGAAGGACACGGACAAACTGCCAACTTTGGGAAAAATACTTTTGAACTATTATTTCCGGGGGAGATCCGAATGGGTATTTACTATCTCCGGGGGAGATACGTTTGGATATTATTTATAAATCACAACTAGCCAAGCTAAACGAAACTCTATCACCTTAAGTCCCTGCTTACAGTACCGATTAATCGCCGGGGGCAAACGGGTTATTAGTTGATAGCGCTATTAGGCTTGACAACCTCACACCGTGACCGGGGGAGATCGGGCGTGAACTAGTTGACCTTGCATCTTGGTCAATGACGATAGACATTGACTCGGGGCACAACAACTTTCCGTCAACAGTTTCGGTATCTACAGTTTAGTGAGCTTACAGATGGGGTAGCTCCCCACAACGTGATTATAAATGCTTTATCTAAACAACTTATGTTTTCGAAAACTAAAACTGAACAACTAGTGAACTCGCTAAACATTATGTTGATACCCTACTGCATGCTTTGCAGGTACCCAGTGATACAGGAGCTTGCAGCTTGCGGATGTGTAGTGGTTGTCTAACCCGTGTGTTGGGTTCTTAACAAACTTGAACTAAGAAACTTGTCTTAAACTACTCTGTCTATGCTTCCGCTGCTTACCTGAACTATTACTTAAACTTAAATACTTTTGAACTTTGATTATGATATCTGCCAACCTTGTGGTTGGTGAATATTACTTTTGTTATTAATTAAATTGCTCAGTATAATTGGTGGCTGGATCCTGGTCAGTCACGCCTCCAAGCGGTGGTGTTCCGCATGTGGATTTTGGGGGTGTGACAGATTGGTATCAGAGCCATTGGTTATAGTGAACTTGGTTTTAAAAAGGGGAAATCTTTTTGAGAAAAACCAGACTATAACCCGTGACTCGCGACGACACTACACTCCAAGTGCAAGACTCAACACATTAGACCTCATAGCTCGGACTAGTGTTTACTTGCTTGCTTGCTTTATGTTTTCTGTTTTGTTATACGTACTACTGTGCCTAGTTAGATAGATACACCTCCTTCTTCTATCTCATTCTCGCTACATTACGGCATCACACTCATACTATGTTTTCTGGTTATGAAGACAATGAGTGGACGTGGAAGAGGAAACATCAACATGACTCAGGCTCAATTCACTAACCTGCTTAACACGGTGGCTGCAGCTTTCGCAGCTCACCCTGGAGGTAAACTCATTATCCTAGGATGTTTAGATCCTACCGCCGCATCGTCTTTTACCCCTAAACCTATTCGCTTCGCTTCTCACCACAGGTCAGCATGCACCTGCGCAACCACACGTGTGTACTTTTAAAACTTTCATGGATTGCAAACCACTTCCATTCAATGGCACTGAGGGTGCCATAGGTCTTCTGCACTGGATTGAGAAAGTCGAAGCCGTCTTTGCTGTCTGTGAGTGTCCCCCTGCGAATTGGGTGAAGTTTGCTACTGGTACTCTTGAAGGAAACGCGCTTTCCTGGTGGAAGGCACAAATTCAGATGTTTGGTTTGGAAACTGCTAATGCTACTGCGTGGGAGGATTTCAAGGACATGATTAAGGAGGAGTATTGTCACAGGGATGACATCCACAAGCTCGAAAACGAGTACTATGAGCTCAAGATGGTTGGATCAGAGATCGAGGCATACACCAACCAGTCCAACGACTATGCTGCTCTTTGCCCAAACATGTCTCGACCTATGTATCGAAGAATCGAGTTGTACATCAAGGGTTTGGCTCCTGAAATTCGAAGCCATGTGACTGCAGCCAACCTCAATACCATTCAGCCGGTCGTCCGTCTTGCTCACAAACTCACTGACTAGGCCGTGGAACAGGGCAAGCTGCCCAAAAGGATCAGTGCTACTGCTGGAACTTCTAATGACAACAAGCGTAAGTGGGAAGGAAATCAAAGCAGGGATGCTAACCCCACTCAGGCCCCAACCCAGCAAAGGAAAACTGACAACAACAAGGGCCCTCAACAACAGGGTGGCTATCGCGGGAACCACCCCAAATGCAACAAGTGCAATCGACATCACAGTGGGCCTTGTGGGAAAAGTCAGTGTCAGCGATGTAACAAGATGGGGCATGAGGCCAAGGACTGTTGGAGCCCACGTCCCGCGGGGCAGAACCAGCAGCAGCAGCATCATGGGAACGTCAAGGGTTGTTTCCAGCGTGGAGCTGAGGGGCACTTTAAGAAGAATTGCCGTGAACTGAACCAGAACCGCAACAATAATCAGGGAGCTGGAAACAACGATCAAAACAACAATGCTGGAAATGGTGCAAGGGGAAGGGCTTTTGTGATTGGAGCTGGAGAAGCGAGGAATGACCCCAACGTCGTGGCGGGTAAGTTCCTAATCGATGATCGTTATGTTTCTGTATTATTTGATTCCGGAGCCGATGCTAGTTATGTGTCCCTACGTATTAGTAAGAAGCTTAAGCACCCGCCTTCGTTACTAAGTTCTAAACATATCGTCGAGTTAGCCAATGGTAGAAACAACGGGGCCTCACATGTTATCAACGACTGCAAACTAGAACTGTCTGGTCAGACCTATAGCATCGATCTTTTCCCAATCGTTCTTGGAAGCTTCGATGTCGTCATCGGTATGGATTGGTTATCCAAACATCGCGCGGAAATCCTCTGTCAAGAGAAAATGGTTCGCATTCCCCGCCGTTCTGGCAAACCCCTCATCGTGCAAGGTGACAAAGGCGGAGAAGTCACAGGCATCATCTCGTACTTGAAAGCCCAGAAATTTTTACGAAAGGGGCACACCGCTCTCCTAGCACTTGTCACCAACACACATGAAACGGAAAAGAGGATTGGAGATTTTCCAGTGGTACGCGACTACCCCGAGGTGTTTCCTGAAGAACTACCTGGACTCCCTCCCCACTGTCAGGTCGAATTCCAAATCGAGCTAGCTCCCGGAGCAGCGCCTATAGCTCGTGCGCCTTATCGACTAGCCCCCGCAGAATTGAAGGAACTTTCTACGCAACTACAGGAACTATTGGATAAAGGATTTATCCGCCCTAGTTCATCACCCTGGGGAGCACCAGTACTCTTTGTTAAGAAGAAGGATGGCACATTCCGAATGTGCATCGACTATCGTGAGCTGAACAAGGTTACCATCAAGAACCGTTACCCTCTCCCGCGTATCGACGACCTATTCGATCAGTTGCAAGGATCGAGCTACTACTCAAAGATTGACCTACAATCGGGCTATCATCAGCTAAGAGTCCGTAATGAAGACATCTCCAAAACTGCATTCAGAACTCGTTATGGTCATTATGAATTCCTCGTCATGCCCTTTGGAATGACTAACGCGCCTGCGGTTTTCATGGACCTCATGAACCGGGTGTGCAAGCCTTACCTCTACAAATTCGTGATTGTGTTTATCGACGACATCCTGATCTACTCGAAAAGTCAAGAAGAGCATGAACATCACCTACGCCTTATCCTCGAACTCCTTCGCAAAGAACAACTGTACGCCAAGTTCTCGAAATGCGACTTCTGGCTTCGAGAAGTCCATTTCCTTGGGCACGTGGTCAATAAGGACGGGATTCACGTCGATCCAGCTAAGATCGACTCTATAAAGAATTGGCCTACCCCTAAGACCCCAACCGAAGTTCGTCAATTCTTGGGATTGGCAGGATACTATCGTAGATTTATCAAGGGGTTCTCAAAGATTGCTCAGCCCCTCACGGCTCTCACTCAGAAGGGTATTGCTTACAAATGGAATGAAGCCCAGGAATCCGCATTTCAGAAGCTAAAGGAGAACCTCTGTAGTGCTCCTATTTTTTCGTTACCTAAAGGTACCGACGATTTCGTGGTTTTCTGCAATGCGTCTATTCATGGGCTTGGTTGCGTGCTGATGCAACGCGAGAAAACTATTGCTTACGCTTCTCGACAACTTAAGACTCACGAAAGAAACTACACTACGCACGACTTGGAGCTGGGAGCAGTGGTTTTTGCTCTTAATATATGGAGACATTACCTGTACGGTACCAGGTGCACTATTTACACCGATCACAGGAGTCTCGAGCATATCTTTAAGCAAAAGGAATTAAACATGCGACAACGTCGATGGGTCGAACTCTTGAATGATTATGAATGTGCAATCAAGTACCATCCGGGCAAGGCCAATGTCGTGGCGGACGCCCTCAGCTGAAAGGACACTACACCCAAGCGCGTGCGAGCGCTACAACTTACCATCCAGTCTAACCTCCCTACTCAGATTCGAAATGCTCAGGTTGAAGCTCTGAAACCGGAAAACATCAGAGCTGAGTCCCTGCGAGGATCGAGGCAACGATTAGAACAAAAAGAAGATGGCGCTTACAACGTGACAGGGCGCATTTGGGTTCCACTCTACGGAGATCTACGTGAACTTGTAATGAACGAAGCCCATAAGTCCCGTTACTCAGTACATCCTGGTTCGGATAAGATGTACCACGACTCAAGAACCACGTATTGGTGGCCTGGCATGAAAGCCCACATAGCAACATATGTCAGCAAATGTTTGACCTGCGCGAGAGTCAAGACTGAGTATCAGAAACCAGCAGGTCTACTCCAACAACCAGAAATCCCGAAATGGAAATGGGAGCAAATTTCCATGGATTTCGTTACTGGCCTACCTAGATCCCAACGTGGGAATGATACTATTTGGGTGATAGTAGATCGATTGACCAAGTCTGCACACTTTTTGGCCATCAAGGAGACAGACAAGTTTTCTACCTTGGCAGAGGTTTACTTAAAGGAAGTAGTTTCGAGGCACGGGGTGCCGACTTCCATTATTTCCGATCGAGACGCACGATTTACTTCGGAGTTGTGGCAAGCTATGCACAAATCCTTTGGATCACGTTTGGACATGAGCACTGCTTATCACCCACAAATGGATGGACAGTCTGAACGCACCATCCAAACCCTGGAAGACATGCTTAGAGCATGTGTGATCGATTTTTGCAAGAATTGGGAGAAGCATCTACCGCTAGTGGAGTTCTCCTATAATAATAGCTACCACACCAGCATTCAGGCAGCACCCTTCGAGGCATTGTACGGTCGTAAATGCCGATCACCTCTTTGCTGGGCGGAAGTGGGTGACAGCCAGGTCACAGGCCCAGAATTTGTGGTAGACATGACGGAGAAGATTGCCCAGATCAGACAACGCATGGCGGCAGCTCGTGACCGTCAGAAAAGCTACGCTGATAAGCGTAGGAAACCGCTAGAATTCCAGGTCGGGGACCGGGTTCTACTTACAGTCTCACCCTGGAAGGGTGTGGTTCATTTCGGTAAACGGGGCAAGCTTAATCCGCGATATGTTGGACCATTCGAAATTACCGAGAAAATCGGTAAGGTTGCTTATAGATTGAATCTGCCTGAAGAGCTGAGTGCGGTGCACAATGTCTTTCACGTGTCTAATATGAAGATGTGTCTGTCAGATGAAACACTCATAATCCCCTTCAAGGAACTCACTATTGACGAACAGCTACACTTTACTTAGGAACCGATTGAGATCACAGATCGAGAAATCAAAAACCTCAAACATAGCCAGATACCTCTCGTGCGAGTTCGTTGGAACTCGCGACGTGGCCCAGAGTTTACCTGGGAGCGGGAAGACCAGATGAAGTGCAAGTATCCCCAGTTGTTCCCAAACGAAACCCCCAACACTGAAGCTACAACCGAATTTCGGGACGAAATTCCAAACTAACGGGGGGATGATGTGATACCCCGTTGAAACGCTCTCACACGTACTAGCTTGACAGTGGCTGCCTTAAATTTCGGCACGAAAGTTCTTAAAACTTGGGGATAATGTGACACTTCGGGTTTTCCCGAACAACCTTCTTGTATTAGCACGGTGTGTGTATATATTATTAAATGGAAATTTGCAAATTATATGGGTGTGCTATGTGATCCTTGTATTAAACTATGTGCATGTAATGCGCATATATATATATATATATATATATATATATATATATATATATATATATATATATATATATATATATATATATATATATATATATATATATATATATATATATATATATATATATATATATATATAGGGCATGGATCTACAGAAAACTTATTTCTACTAAGAAAACATAGGAAACCCAATCTAGACCATTGATCATGATCATCCAATGGCTCATAAAATTTGAAGCATTTTTGAATTAAATTAAATAGAGTGGTAATGTCAAAAAGGTACTTCAAGGGCATATGGGTAAAATTACCTATGATATTATGACATTTTATATATTATATTCATATTGATTAGACATGATGATATGAAAAGGAGAGAGAAGCACAATTACCTATAACCAAGACTCCCATTTCTCTCTTTCTCTCTCATACCTTCATTCTCTCTCTTCTTTATTGTTGTCACCATCACCATCATCATTGTTTCTCTTTCTTCTTTCTTCTTTTCTTTGAGAATTCAAAAAAACTTCTGTGCATTCACCATCATCATCATCCCTTCTCTCATCCTCTCTCTTTCTTCATGTTTCAATCACCAAGAACACACACAAGTGTGTGTGAGAGAATCGTTATTGTTAAAACTCCTTCGTGTTCATGAAGAACACCAAGAACACACACACAAGTGTGTGAGAAAGAAGCAGGCCTGAATCATTCGGTTGCATATGTTTCTAGAGAGAGAAAGTTATTAGAACACCAAGACCAAGAACACACACAAGTGTGTGAGAGAGAAGCAGGTCAGAAATCATTTGGTTCATGGGTTTTTAGAGAGAGAAAGTTGTTAGAACGCCAAGAACACACACACACAAGTGTGTGTGAGAGAATCATTTTTGAAGATCTTCATCGTGTTCATCAGACGGGTCTAGATCCGGTTAGTGTTCTACTAATTGCAAGAACACACTTGATTTTTTTGTTAAAAAGGTTGTCAATAACTTTTTGTGTGCTCAAAGTGTTCTAGTAATGGGTTAATGTTCATGTATTTTGTAGGTTTTTGTTTTTATGTTAAAATGATTTTTAGTTTTTTGATATTTTCAGTTTGTTGACCAATAATTTATGGGTTGGGTTTGTGTTAGGTTTTATAAATTGGATTTGCTTTATTTTGTTTTTTGTTTTTTGTTTAAATTGGGCATCCCAATTATTGGTAGATAATTAGTTTGAAAATCGATAATTGTTACAGTAAAGGTTTCAAAATGTTGTTGGTTAAGTTGTTCTTTTTTTATAATTAGTGTTAAATGTTTCAAATTTTTGCAGGCATAACTAGTTACGTATGTTACATTTCTGCCAGCTAGATTCTAAACTGTTTGTCCTGTATGTTGTAACATATGTTACACTTTCGGACAATATATGGTGCATACATTGTGTTACACATTTTGTTTTGATATGAGTGGATATTGAAATGGTGAATGGTAATTGTTGTATCCTCATCTTAGCAAGTACTCTTTTGCTGACTACTAATATTTGTGTTTTTCATTTCTTGGGCAGGACTGGGACTGGGAAGAAACCTAACAAAACATTATGTGTTTACAAATCTATATCTTTTTAAATGGGTTGAAATGTTATTTTAAATGGGTTGTTAGTTGAAATGTCTTGCTGGCATAATTAGCTACATATGTTGTAATAATGTTACACGTGTTACTTATGTTAAAACCAGCCCTTTCTTGGACATAAAAAGGAGCAACACATATGTAACACATGTTTGTAACGTATGTTACACTGGAGGGTACCTTTGATGTTGTATAGAAGTTACCCTCCAGTGTAACACCTGTTACAAACATGTGTTACATATGTTCAACCTCTTTGTTACCAAAAATCGGGGCTGCACATATGTAACACGTGTTACAACAGGTTTTTACCTACTTGCACGTCTCTATTACAAATGGATGAAAAACAATTTTTTTAAAACATCCACGGTGTAACACTTGTTTATTTGAAAGTTCTTAAAACAACCGCTGTAACACGTGTTATAATCCCATCTTCAACGTAAAGATACATCCAGTGCAACACGTGTTACAAAAGGAAATTACCTACTTACACATCTCTATTACGTTGATTTAAACAGTTATTTAAAAACATCCACTTTGCAACACTTGTTTATTTGAAAGTTCTTAAAACAACCGTTGTAACACGTGTTACAACTTTTTTAGTGTTGTGCATTTTCCTTTTTATTATCTCATCTTCAGCTTGAAGATACATCCAATGCAACACGTGTTAGGTTTGTTACGTGTTACAAAAGGTTTTTACTTAATGTAATAGTAAGTTTAAATGTTAAAATGTTTTTTTTTTTAAGATTGGCTGTTAAATGTTAAAATATATAAACTTCATAATTTATTCAGAATATCTCGTTTATTTTACAAATAACTCCGGAAATATTACTTGTGCTATTATGTATTTACTATGGCGGTTGTATTTGCAGGAGTGAGGAGAATGACCAGGTCCGTGACGGGTAGGCTGGCTAATAAGCAAAAGCAGAACGATAAAGAAACAGAACGATAACGAAAGAAGGTAGATGGAGAAACCGATGAAGAATGGGAACAAGAAGTCGATGAAGGGCAGGTGGTGGGTACCTTTGACGTTGTACAGAAGTTACCCTCCAGTGTAACACATGTTACAAACATGTGTTACATATGTTCAACCCCTTTGTTACCAAAAATCGGGGCTGCACATATGTAAGACATGTTTGTAACTTATGTTACACTAGAGGGTAACACATGTATGATCATTTTTGGATCATTTGTATATATTTAAGTCTGTATAAACCTACAACATTGATACCCCAAAAAAGGTTACACATGTTACGATAGAATGGGAAATGTGTGAAATGGCGTTTGTCAGTAAAACATATAACTTGTAAGGTGATACGACTGTATCTTTAAAACATGTTTACCTATAAGTACTTACATGTTACAGGTTGTATCTTTAAAACATGTTTAAACTGGAAACAGGAAACACTTGCAATGTATAAAGCAGAGTTAGAGAAGATGTAACATGTGTAAAACTGGAAACACTTGTGTAACATTTTGGTGTAACACATTTTACAGGTTGTATCTTTAAAACATGTTTACCTATAAGTACTTACAAAATATAAAGCAGAGTAGGAACACAACTTTTAAGGATGTTACATACATTGTAGAGAAGATGTTACATGTGCACACACAATTAACATGTGTAACATCACGACAAGTGTCATGTGTGATCTTTTTTTGTTACCCTAGGGTGCTAAACGTATTACAACGTTCATAACACACGTAAACTTATACTAACATCCGTCCCTATGTCCACAAATGATATAGAACATACTCCACGTTACCATATTTACTAGTATTCTAATGGCACTAAATTGTGGACACCGAATGTCAACGAGCAATATCATCCTATTATTGTTAAATCATACGTCACACTGGAAGAACTTCTTGCCATGTGTAAGGCTTATAACCAAGAAGCTGGGTTCAATGTAAAAAATATACGTTAATTTAGTTTTTTTTATCTACTAATAACATTGTTAATAACAAGTCTAGGTACTTATGTAACATGAAGTGTATCGTTTGTCCCTTTAATTTGTTACACTAGTCTCATATACTTATAGTTACATATATTACTTGTTTGTTCATTGATATGACATTTTGGATGATGTAATGTTGTTACATATGTAATTTTGCTAAGTTTAAATTGACACCAAAGGGGCTGACATATGTAACACATGTATAGCAATCTTACACATGTTACATATAGGTGTTACATGTGTTACAACGTCAAGGTTACACATGTTACATATAGTTGTTGCATCCAAAAAAAATTGCCTTCACAACAACATCCGTATTCATCCAAATATTGGCATACTAACAATGAAAATAAAAATAAATTTTATATCAGTAGTTGTAATGCTTCTAAAAATGGTCTTCTAAAAATTGCCTTCACAACAACACCATCGTCACCACGAAAACCTGATGATGCGTTGTAATCCTTCCGCGGGTTTCGCTTCTTGATAACCATCTTCATCTTGAACACAAAACATCTTTCCACCTATGAACCAAACAAGTACAACAATATTAAATATTCTATAGTTAAAACTTATTAATCTTCTATGTAACATGTGTAACGTGGCTATACATGTGTTACCTCTCTAGTGTAACACATGTTACAAACATGTGCTACATATGTGCACCCCCCCCCCCCTTTGTGTCCAAAAAAGGGTTGGGGTATCTATAAGTAACTTGCATAATGTTGTTACTACATATGTAGCTAATTATCCCACAAAAAAAACTAGGACTTTTTATTTGTAAAATAAACGAGATATTCCGAATAAATTATGAAGTTTATACGTTTTAACATTTAACAGCCAATCTAAAAAAAACAATAAGCTGGTCTCATATACTGGGTGTAACACATGTAACACCCTATATACAACATATGTAACCCGCAGTGTAACACGTGTTACAACATATATGACAAACAGTTTAGAAATTTTAGCATTAATCTTCGTAAAAATAACAATATACTCTGTACAAACAATTTAGAAAGTCAACATTAATCTTCATAAAAAATATCAATATACTCTTCGCATAAATGTAGCTGATAGAAATGTAACATATGTAACAAATTATGCCAGTAAAAAACACGAATTTCTATTTGTAAAACAAAACCGATATCCGATTAAATTATGAACTTTCTAAAGGTAATGAAAATGTAATATCGGAGTGAATTTATTCAAAAAAACAACTAAAAAACAAAGAAATTTGAAACATACATCGTAAAAATTTTGGATTTTCAAACTAATTATCTACCATCAATGGTGATGCTGAATTTAAACAAAACTAGAACACAAATTAAACCAAATCCAATTCATAAACCCTAAAAAAACCCAGCTCACCCACATCCCCCTCCCCCCCACACACACACACAAATCCAACTAAAAGCAATCATTAACTCAAAATCGCTGGACAAACAATTTAGAAATTTAACTTTAATCTTCATAAAAAAATCAATACACTTTGAAGAGAGAAATACAACATACAAAAATTTCTTATAGATCTTGATTTAAAAATAAAATAAACAAACTAGCTCTGATTTTAAATCTACCAAACGTTATACAAAGTATAAATCTAAACAAATTACATAAATTAACAAAAGTAAGATCTTTAAACCTGTTTCTCTCTCACACACTTGTGCGTGTGTTCTTGGTGTCTAGGTGAACAACAGGAAAATTGTTATCTCTCCTTCCAAAACATTAGCTTTCTCTCTCTAAAAAACAGAAACAAAGATGTGAAATGACACCGAGCTTCCTTTTCTTTGAGAGCTTTGATGGTGGCTTCGATCTTCAATGGTGGCTTCGATCTTCAGATTTCAAGGTTGGAAGGGATGGTGGCTTTGATCTTCGATCTTTGAGAGCTCTGATGGTGGCAGAGCTTTGATGGTGGCTTCGATCTTCATATTTCAAAGGTTGGAAGGGATGGCTTCGATTTTCGATCGTCGTCTTCTTCTCTCTCTTAAATCTCTCTATCTCTACCTCCTGAACTCTCTCACACACACTTGTGTGTGTTCTTGGTGTTTATTTTGAAACATGGAGAGAGAGAGAGAGAATGAATGATGATGATGATGATGATGGTGAATTTACAGAAGAAGAAGAAGAAAGAGATAGAATAATATATTTTGAATTCTAAAAGAAGAAGAAAGAAGAAAGAGGGAGAATGAAATGATGGGTAATAAATGAGTTGATGGGATGGGGAAGAAAGTGAAATGATAGCTTGATCAAATGACCAATATGCCCTTTTAACATGTGTTTTAAAAAGATGATGTGGATCAATCTTGACCGCACAATTAAGGTTTGCCAAGTTGTCTTGATTAAATGGGTTTTCCATAGATACTTAGCCTATATATATATATATATATATATATATATATATATATATATATATATATATACACGGTTATAATAGTGAACCGAGACCAACGAACCCGACTCGAGACCACCCGGTCTCGAGTGAACAGGAAACAGTTGGGCCGGTTGGGATGCAAACCCCCTTTGAGCCCACTCGAAACCCTTGTAGGGTGCACCACCCAAACCAACTGATGATGACGGAGAGAATGTTGCTATTAAAGATCTAAGTGATGATCAGAAAAAGAAATACAAAAGTGAAAAGATGATGATCAGTATATTGCAACAAGCGATTAAGGAAGAAATCTTGATTTTATTACAACACAACGGAAGTGCACACTCAATATGGAAAGCACTAAAAACGAAGTTTGTTAGAAGTAAAGACATGATCAAGAACAAAAAATCGCTTTTGAGGAAAGAATTTGATCTATTTCGTGGATTAAAAACTGAAAACACTAAGCAGATTATTGAAAGATATTGCAATTTGGTGGTTAACATGAAGAGATTAGACATCAAGAAAGATAAAGAAGAATGGATTGAAAAGTTGGCCGATGCGTTGCCACAAGATGTTTGGGGCACATATCTTATGATGTCACACCCCAAAAATCCACATGCGGAGTGCCACGCCTGGGGGCGTGACTGACTAGGATCCAGCCACCAATTATACTGAGCAATTTAATTAATAACATAAGTGGTATTCACCAACCAAAGTTCAAAAGGTTTAGATTCAAATAGTAGTTTAGGTAAGTAGCGGAAGCATAGACAAAATAGTTTAAAACAAAGTTCATAGTTCAAGTTAGTTTAGAACCCAACACATGGGTTAGACGACCACTACACATCCACGAGCTGCAAGCTCCTGAGTCACTGGGTACCTGCAAAGCATGCAATAGGGTATCAACATAATGTTGGCAAGTCCACGAGGTGTTAAGTTTTAGTTTTTCGAAAACGTAAGTTGTTTAGATAAAGCATTTATAATCACGTATGGGGAGCTACCCTGTGACACTTCGGGTTTTCCCGAACAACCTTCTTGTATTAGCACGGTGTGTGTATATATTATTAAATGGAAATTTGCAAATTATATGGGTGTGCTATGTGATCCTTGTATTAAACTATGTGCATGTAATACATATATATGTATATATATATATATATATATATATATATATATATATATATATATATATATATATATATATATATATATATATATATATATATATATATATATATATATATATACGGTTATAATAGTGAACCGAGACCAACGAACCCGACTCGAGACCACCCGGTCTCGAGTGAACAGGAAACAGTTGAGCCGGTTGGGATGCAAACCCCCTTTGAGCCCACTCGAAACCCTTGTAGGGTGCACCACCCAAACCGAATATAAAACCCCTCATCCACCTTCTCCCTTACATTCTCACACACTCTCTCCCTCACTAAAACCCTAGAAACTACAAGACCTCCTCTCCTTTCTCTCGGATTCAACCGGCAACAACAAGGAACCTCGGTCAAGCTCGTCATCATCACTCGGACACCTCATTTTCTCACCTCCTTGATAGTTGAACAATGAATGATTGATAAGGTAGAGTGTTTATGATCATCCGATTTATGTTGTAAGTATAGGTCATAGTGTTTAAAACAAATGTTACATGATTGTTGCTTGTGAAATGCATGTTTGAATGTGTTGAAGGTTATTGATTTGCTTCGCTTCTATGTCTACGTGAATAAATCGGTGGATCATAGTGAAGGTGTTGGTTGAATAATCAAGTTATGAAAACCCTAAAATGATGAACATATGATGAATATGTGTTGAATGTGTATGAATGTGTTGTAAACATTTGAAAATGCTAGTTTTGATCTGTTTTGGTTAAGTTTTAGACAAGGAAACATGTTTGTGTGATATCATTGGATAGTACATAACCTCAGGAAATCAGAATTCTGTTGCATAGTACAATTCGGGCAGATGCATCAGAATCAGCAGGTAAACGACTCGAGACCAACGGTTGCGACTCGAGACCATGAAGCTGCACTCGAGACCGCAACGGTTGCGACTCGAGACCTGTTCAAAACGAACTTCAGGGACTCGAGACCATCAAGGTCCCGACTCGAGACCACATCATGACAACTCGAGACGGGACTCAAGATCTCCGGGGTTACGAGTCATGCCTGCACCACTCGAGACCAACCATTACAAGCCGAGACCTCCTGGTTGCGACTCGAGACCGCATGTTCTCGAGTCGAGACCACCTTGTCTCGACTGGGCTATTCACTTGAGTTATTGGGCCACAATGTGAATTGTTTGGGCTGCCTGTTTAACTGAACTATGTGTTAATTGATACTGTTGACTGATCCAATAGTAGAACAGGCCCAATAACTCAACATGTAACTGTATGCATGCTATGTGTTAGATTATGCGTAAAATATACCTGACCTATACTGGTAACCATGTTAGGACGTGGTGACAAGCGTGTTTGACAAGTAACCTAATCTGCCGAGCAACCCAAGGTGAGTTCACACACTAAAAGCATGCATCCCAAAGGAGGGACACAGACAAACTGCCAACTTTGGGATAAATACTTTTGAACTATTATTTCCGGGGGAAATCCGAGTGGGTATTTACTATCTCCGGGGGAGATACGTTGGGATATTATTTATAAATCACAACTAGCCAAGCTAAACGAAACTCTATGACCTTAAGTCCCTGCTTACAGTACCGATTATTCGCCGGGGGCGAACGGGTTATTAGTTGATAGCGCTATTAGGTTTGACAACCTCACACCATGACCGGGGGAGATCGGGCGTGAACTAGTAGACCTTGCATCTTGATCAATGACGATAGACATTGACTCGGGGCACAACAACTTTCCGTCAACAGTTTCGGTATCTACAGTTTAGTGAGCTTACAGATGGGGTAGCTCCCCAAACGTGATTATAAATGCTTTATCTAAACAACTTATTTTTTCGAAAACTAAAACTGAAAAACTAGTGAACTCGCTCAACATTATGTTGATACCCTACTGCATGCTTTGCAATTACCCAGTGATATAGGAGCTTGCAGCTTGCGGATGTGTAGTGGTTATCTAACCCGTGTGTTGGGTTCTTAACAAACTTGAACTAAGAAACTTGTCTTAAACTACTTTGTCTATGCTTCTGCTACTTACCTGAACTATTACTTAAACTTATATACTTTTGAACTTTGATTATGATATTCGCCAACCTTGTGGTTGGTGAATATTACTTTTGTTATTAATTAATTGCTCAGTATAATTGGTGGCTGGATCCTGGTCAGTCACGCCTCCAAGCGGTGGTGTTCCGCATGTGGATTTTGGGGGTGTGAAATACCCCATCTGTAAGCTCACTAAACTGTAGATACCGAAACTGTCGACGGAAAGTTGTTGTGCCCCGAGTCAATGTCTATCGTCATTGACCAAGATGCAAGGTCTACTAGTTCACGCCCGATCCCCCCGGTCACGGTGTGAGGTTGTCAATCCTAACAACGCTATCAACTAATAACCCGTTCGCCCCCGGCGATTAATCGGTACTGTAAGCAGGGACTTAATGTGATAGAGTTTCGTTTAGTTTTACTAGTTGTGATTTATAAATAATATCCAAACGTATCTCCCCCGGAGATAGTAATTTAAAAGTACCCATTCGTATTTCCCCAGGAATAAAAGTTTGAAAGTGTTTTTCCCAAAGTTGGCAGTTTGTCCGTGTCCCTCCCCGGGGACGCATGCTTTTAGTGTGTGAACTCACCTTGGGTTGCTCGGCAGATGAGGTTACTTGGTCAATCACGCTGGTCACCACGTCCTAGCATGGTTACCAGTATAGGTCAGGTTTGGGTATAGATATGTCACGTATATTTTGCACATAACTTAACACATAGCATGCATAACATACTACTATCATTTAAGTTATTGGGCCTGTTCCAATCCATAAACATTCAATCAGCACATAGCACAGATGCAAACCCGAAACACGTTGTCACATATGGTGGCCCAATAACTGAGTCAGACAGCCCAATCGAGACTAAGTGGTCTCGACTCGAGAACATGCGGTCTCAAGTCGCAACCAGGAGGTCTCGAGTCATAGACGTCCGGTCTCGAGTAGTGCAGGCTTAAGTCGCAACCATAGAGGTCTCGAGTCCAGTCTTGAGTCGAGACTATGTGATCTCGAGTCAAGACCTTGATGGTCTCGAGTCCCTGAAGTCTGTTTTGAGTTGCTTGGTCTAGGTCTCGAGTCGCAATCACTGCGGTCTCGAGTTGTAACTCAATGATCTCGAGTCGAGACCAAGGGTTTCGACTCCACCACCTGCTGTTTCCTGCATGTCTGCACAAGTTGTACTATCCAATAGAATTCCCATGTCATGCTCCCATGTACTATCCAATGAAAATGCACAAACATGTTTTGTTGTCTAATTCTCAATCAAAACGGACCAAACAAGCATTTTTCAAATATTCATAACATGTTCATATCATATTCACATTGTTCAACCTTTAGGGTTTTCATTCAACTAGAACACATATCCTACAATTTTTGTGTACCAAGATAATCATGTGTGCAATCATTCTAAATCCGAAAACAATCTTTGTAAACCATCATAACACACATGTTCCATAATATCTAGCATGAATCGGATGCTTATAAACAATCACAACTATCATTCTTTTACCATTTAACACCTCTTACCATCATATTATCCTACAAAGATTCACATTCTTGCAAAAGGAAATCATGTTCATCTTGCATTCATCACACTTAAAAGTCACAATGCATATTATCAATACTCAACCATTTAAACATTCCAAGCAACCAACAACCATTATGCAATTCATTCACTCTAGTGACACCATTTAACACCTAAACATCTAGTAAAGCACTTAGAACACTAACCTGTTGTGAAAAGGCACCGAGTCAAGAAAGAAAGTGAGAAAATGAAGTGTCCGAGTGATGATGATGAGCTTGACCGAGGCTCCTTGTTGTTGCCGATTGATCCGAGAGAATGGAGAAGAAGGATGTTGAGACTTAGGGTTTTAGTGAGGAAGAGAGCGTGTGTAGGATGATGTGTGAGAGTGTAAGGGAAAGGTGGATGATGGGTTTTTATACTTGGTTTGGGTGGTGCACCCTACAAGGGTTTCGAGTGGGGCTCAAAGGGTTTGTGGCCCAACCGGCCCAACTACTTACTGTTCACTCGAGACCGAGTGGTCTCGAGTCATGGTCTCGGTTCACTAGTTCTTATTGCACATATATATATATATATATATATATATATATATATATATATATATATATATATATATTTATTTCATATGCATTATCAACACATAGCACATCAAGATAATTCACACCTTTCATTTAATAATTTATTCATACACATTGCTAATACAAGAGGGTTACTCGGAAAAACCTAGAGTGTCACATTATCCCCAAGTTTTAAGAACGTTCATCCCAAAAGTTAAGGCAGCCACTATCAAGCTAGTATAGGTGAGAACGTTTCAACGGGGTGTCACATCATCCCCCCGTTAGTTTGGAATTTCGACCCGAAATTCGGTTGTAGCTTCAGTGCTGGGAGTTTCGTTAGATAACAACTGGGGATATTTGTGCTTCATCTGGTCCTCCGGCTCCCAGGTAAACTCTGGGCCACGACGCGAGTTCCAACGAACTCGCACAATAGGTATTTGGCTACGTTTGAGGGTTTTGATCTCTCGGTCCGTGATCTCAATTGGTTCCTCAACGAAGTGTAGCTGTTCGTCAAAAGTGAGTTCCTTGAAAGGAATGATGAGTGTTTCATCTGACAGACACTTCTTCAGATTAGACAGGTGGAAGACGTTGTGCACCGCACTCAGCTCTTCTGGCAGGTTCAACCTATAAGCAACCTTACCGATCCTCTCGGTAATTTCGAATGGTCCCACATGTCGCGGATTCAGCTTGCCCCGTTTTCCAAAACGAGCCACACCCTTCCAGGGTGAGACTTTGAGTAGAACCCGGTCCCCGACCTGGAATTCCAGCGGTTTCCTACGCTTATCAGCGTAGCTTTTCTGACGATCTCGAGCTGCCGCCATGCGTTGTCTGATCTGGGCAATCCTTTCCTTTGTGTCTACCACCAATTCTGGGCCTGTGACCTGGCTGTCACCAACTTCCGCCCAGCAAAGAGGTGATCGGCATTTACGACCGTACAATGCCTCGAAGGGTGCTGCCTGAATACTGGTGTGGTAGCTGTTATTATACGAGAATTCCACTAGCGGTAGATGCTTCTCCCAATTCTTGCCAAAATCGATCACACATGCCCTAAGCATGTCTTCCAGGGTTTGGATGGTGCGTTCAGACTGCCCATCCGTTTGTGGATGATAAGCGGTGCTCATGTCCAAACGTGAGCCAAAGGATTTGTGCATAGCTTGCCACAACTCAGAAGTAAAACGGGCGTCTCGATCGGAAATAATGGAGGTTGGCACCCCATGCCTCGAAACCACTTCCTTTAAGTAAACGCCTGCCAAGGTAGAAAACTTGTTTGTTTCTTTAATAGCCAAAAAGTGTGCAGATTTAGTTAAACGGTCTACTATCACCCAGATGGTCTAGTTTCCGCACTGAGACCTAGGTAAGATAGTAACGAAATCCATGGAGATTTGCTCCCATTTCCATTTCGGGATCTCTGGCTGTTGGAGTAGGCCTGCTGGTTTCGGATACTCAGTCTTGACTCTTGCGCAAGTCAAACATTTGCTGACATATGTTGCTATGTGGGCCTTCATGCCAGGCCACCAATACGTGGTCCTTAAGTCGTGGTACATCTTATCTGAACCAGGATGTACTGAGTAACGGGACTTATGGGCTTCGTCCATCACAAGTTCACGTAGATTTCCATAGAGTGGAACCCAAATGCGCCCTGTCACATAGTAAGCGTCGTCTTCTTTTTGTTCTAACCACTGCCTCGATCCTCGCAGGGACTCAGCCCTGATGTTCTCTGGTTTGAGGGCTTTAACCTGAGCATTTCGAATCTGAGTAGGGAGCTTAGACTGGATAGTAAGTTGTAGCGCTCGCACGCGCTTGGGTGCAGTGTCTTTTCGGCTGAGGGCGTCTGCCACGACATTGGCCTTGCCCGGATGGTACTTGATTGTGCATTCGTAATCATTCAAGAGTTCGCCCCATCGACGTTGTCGCATGTTTAATTCATTTTGCTTGAAGATATGCTCGAGACTCCTGTGATCGGTGTAAATGGTGCACTTGGTACCGTACAGGTAATGTCTCCATATCTTAAGAGCAAAAACCACTGCTCCCAGTTCCAAGTCGTGCGTAGTGTAGTTCCTTTCGTGAGTCTTAAGTTGTCGAGAAGCGTAAGCAAAAACTTTCTCGTGTTGCATTAACACACAACCGAGCCCATGAATAGACACATCGCAGTAAACCACAAAGTCGTCGGTACCTTCAGGTAACGAGAGAATAGGAGCACTACAGAGGTTATCCTTCAGCTTCTGAAATGCGGACTCCTGAGCTTCATTCCATTTGTAAGCAATACCCTTCTGGGTGAGAGTCGTGAGGGGCTGAGCAATCTTCGAAAATCCCTTGATAAATCTACGATAGTATCCTGCCAACCCCAAGAATTGGCGAACTTCGGTCGGAGTTTTAGGTGTAGGCCAGTTCTTTACAGAGTCGATCTTAGCTGGGTCGACGTGAATTCCGTCCTTATTGACCACGTGCCCAAGGGAATGGACTTCTCGAAGCCAGAAGTCACATTTCGAGAACTTGGCGTATAGTTGTTCATTGCGAAGGAGTTCGAGAATAAGACGCAAGTGTTGTTCATGCTCCTCTTGACTTTTCGAGTAGATCAGGATGTCGTCGATAAACACAATTACGAATTTGTCGAGGTAAGGCTTGCACACTCGTTTCATGAGATCCATGAAAACCGCAGGCGCGTTAGTCATTCCGAAGGGAATGACGAGGAATTCATAATGGCCATAACGAGTTCTAAATGGAGTTTTGGAGACGTCTTCGTTGCGGACTCTTAGCTGATGATAACCTGATCGCAGGTCAATCTTGGAGTAGTAGCTCGATCCTTGCAACTGATCGAACAGATCGTCGATACGGGGGAGAGGGTAGCGATTCTTGATGGTAACCTTGTTTAGCTCACGATAGTCGATGCACATTCGGAATGTGCCATCCTTCTTCTTAGCAAAGAGCACTGGTGCTCCCTAGGGTGACGAACTAGGACAGATAAATCCTTTATCCAATAGTTCCTGTAGTTGCGTAGAGAGTTCCTTCAGCTCTGCGGGGGCTAGTCGATAAGGCGCACGAGCTATAGGTGCTGCTCCTGGAGCTAGCTCGATTTGGAATTGGACCTGACGGTGGGGAGGGAGTCCAGGCAGTTCTTCAGGAAATACCTCGGGGTAGTTGCGTACCACTGGAAAATCTTCAATCCTCTTTTCCTTTTCCTGTGTGTTGGCGACAAGTGCTAAGATAGCGGTGTGCCCCTTTCGTAAACACTTCTGGGCTTTTAAGTACGAGATGATGCATGTGACTTCTCCGCCTTTGTCACCTTGTACGATGAGGGGTTTGCCAGAACGGCGAGGGATGCGAACCTATAGTAGAAGGCATGAAAGCGTTTGAAAAAGAGGATATGAAGTAAAGGATACTGGTAAGAAACATAGTACTGATTATACCAAGTGTCCACCGCCGCTTGAAAATGGATATTCTCCATGAAATCCTAATTCAGAAAGAGTCAAAAAGGCAACCAATTTAAAGTGGGAAAATGAACCTTCAGATGGATTATCAGATAACATTGACGTCACATTCACATCGTCTGACACTGATCATGAGTCTGAGTTAATAAAGAAAGTGATCGATCAGGTGTTGGATAAAGATTTAAAGTAGCATATACTTTGAATTATTCTTACAAATTATTTTTTGATGAGGAATTTCCAATAAGAGGTGTTAAAACTGAAATGATTAATAAGGTTTTCAAATTAACAGAAATTACTATTTCTGAAATAAAAGATGTAAATCTTACCGAAAAACCTAAAAAGTACACCTCAAGAGTTCAACAAAGGTTAAACAAGAAAAAAGGTTACAGTTCTGGTTCTGGTGATCGAAAGAAACCAAACCATAATAGTAATTTCAAAAAGAAAGGCTTAGTTTTTATTCCACCCTAAAATCATGAAAATAAGAAAATTAATAAACCAAAAACGGTATTTGTTTCAGGGTCAAGTTTGGAAGAAGAAGAAAAGAGCTCATTCTGGAAGTAATAAAAAAAAGAATTCCTTGCTAAGAAGCAAGAAGGAATGAAGAATGATGTTGTTCAGAAAAAAGAGACGAGAACCTGTTATCAATGCAAAGTAGTTGGTCACATTGCCTTGAGCTATCCAAAGGCAACCAACACAAAACAGGGAGTCTCTGAAAAACTGAAAGAAAAGATGGTTGATAATGAACCACCAACCGAACAATTTATAGTATTCAAAAATTCAAAATTTGAGGTTGGCGAGAGTTCAAAAAGTTTTTACAAAAGAAAAGTAAAACTTAACAACCAAAAGTGGGTTGTTAAGAAATCTGATGTTAGTTCTCGCAATGAATCTGACTCGTCCAAGTCAGAGGAGCCACAAGTTGATCCAAAAGAAGAAAATTCAGTTCCGCCACTGGATGACGAAAATTTTCCACCATTGCGGGCTAAAAATTTAAAATCAAAAGTTAGAAAAATTGAGATTTCAAATCAATTTTTTTCTGAAAAGAAAGAATTTGATGTTGAAAAAGCCTTTAACCCCAAAGTTCTAAATATTTTTGGAAAAATGGTTGACGGGAAGGTCAAAGGGGTAAAGGAATACTATGAAAAGAAGAAGAAAGGAAAGAAACCGAGTAATGATGACTCGGAATCTCCCAAGGACCGTCAGGCTTGGGAGAATCTCTATATTTGAAAAACCTGACTTGCCAAAGCTCCCAAGTTGGTAATTTTGGAGCAGGAATCGGCATCTTTCTTGAAAAATTCAAAATTGTCATATTTCAATTTACAAGTGGTATTGTTAATAAGAACTTACATGTGGTTAATCAATGTCATTAAGTTTAACTTGAGTTAACTTTCATGCAAGTGGTTAAAAGAACAATGTGATGAATTAAACCTCTATTCTACAAGAGGTTTGTGAATTCAAACAAACTATTTTTTTGGAAAAACCATTTTGATTAAAACAAACTTAAGTGTTTTGAAATCATAATGGGAAAATAGCTTGTTATCAGGGGGAGTTCTGATTGTTTATGCCTAGTGAATGGAGAATTGAAGCAATTCACATGGGTTTGTCAAATTTTCTTTAAATGGTTTTGAATTTTAGGAGGAGTAAGAAATTCCAGAAATCCAAAAACATTAGAAAATTTGAAAAATCCAAAAACATTAGAAAATTTGAAAAATCCAAAAACATTAGAAAATTTGAAAAATCCAAAAACATTAAAAATTCAAATTGAGTTTTGTTGTGAAAAAGAGGAAATGATAGTACATCAGTAGACAATCACAGTACGCTAAAGAATTGGAAGGTTAAAAATGTGATAAACGGTCTCACTGATGATATGCCAGTTGGTTTTTACTCATTTAGTAAATTGTTTTCGAGATATAAACCTAAATATTAAATACTTACTTATCTCGTGGGGAACATCTCTTGGATATATAGGTAACCCCTGAAATCTTGTTTGAAGGGCTTTCTATTTATGACATACTAAGTCTTTGTGTGTGATGATATCTGGGGTATTATACCAGGACTTCTGATTTTGCGGAAGCAATATCCTAGTCCTCGTATAATAGTCTACACTGCTTTAATCATAAAGCGTACCCTCGGCATAAAAAATGATGAAACATTGGAAAATGCTAATCATGTGCTGTTGAAGAAAAGATCCCCAAACGGGACACACCGAAAGACAAGCCATCATCTCTTTGTCTGAACGGAAGTTCTAACCTGAGCTCTCATGGTCTCGCATTACCCGTTTACAGATATCATTAGTGTACATTCACCTGTAAGAATATAGAAGTCTGGATACGGGAGTATATTCTGAGGTGGGACACGCGAATAAGTTTAAGCTCTTAAAACATCAATCCGTATCTCGAAACAATTGAACTTTGTGTGAAAATTTAAGTGGATCAGTATACTGACAATCTAAGTGAATCGTTTAGAACTTAAAATGTTTAAAGCTTAACGGAGTTAGTGATTTGTCTCAAAAACTGATATGATCCTCTTACACAAACTCACAAAAATATTGTCTGTAAATATTTCTTTACTGTTTTTCATTAAAAACAAAAATCCAAAAAGATTGTATTTTAGCATAAAATTTTGAAAAATAAAAAAGATTTTATTTCATCTTATTTTCGACAACTGATATTTAAAAGCTGATTTTCAAAATTCCAAGTGCTAAACATGATGAACAACAAGTTTTTGAGAGTTTGTTTAGAAATAAATGGTATTCTTACAAGTGGTCATCAGAGATTATAAATGTTAAATCATTTTGAATGATATCTACAAGTGATGGTTTGAGTTTGATTTTACAAGTGGTAAGCAGAGATTAATATTGTTATAAATAAAAATCTTACTTTTGGGTAGAGATTGTGCAGGTAAAAGCTTTGAAAGAGCCAGGTTCCCGATACAAAGCCTGTAGATTGTGAATTCCAGACTGCGATCCCAACTTATCGAAAGGGGGAGTCTGAAGACATTAAAGCCAGGTTCGAATCTTGTCTGCTAATACTGAAGATTTTGGATCAACATCCAAGAGGGAGTCTGAAGATGTAAAGAGCCAGTTTCTGATCATGGAACTGTGTTCAAGATAGAAGCTGCTGATGTTGATAAGCGAGAGAAAGATAGAGATTGAGGATGCTTACAATGTCAAATACTTTGGAGAGAGCGAGAAGACTGATAAAGACTGAAGACTTGACATACTGAAGAGTCGTACCGAAGACTTCGTCAACATCCAAGGGGGAGTCTGTTGGTGTATATGTCTGTCGACTTCGTCTTGTATCGAGTCTTGTAATAGGTAAGATAGAACAAGACATGTAGTACGAGATAAACGAGAAAAAGGTCAAAAGAAGCCAGTCCACACAAACTGACCAGTTCGTGCGAACTGGGATGACTGGTTCATGGGAAGTGGCAAGCCTATAAATAGGTGTCTTGTGTTTTCATTTGTAACATTCCTGATTCCGGTAGCGAAGCTCTGCCGAAGTGTCTCCAGTCATTGTAAAGTCTTTAAATCAATACAAGAGACAGTTTAAGGGATTCTAGTATGTATACAACTGAAATAACTTCGATACGTCTTATTCCGCCTTTCGTATTGGACGAGATCTCTTCTGAACGACTCGTTTGGTCGTCTCAACGATCCTAACAAAATGCAGCCAAATCTAACAATAATACAAGAAAAGGAATAAACGTGGCATGCCCGACCCCATGACAGCATCTTCCTAAGAAAAAACAAGAGAACAGGAGGCTGAACACGCCCCGTGCTCAATAAGCATGGGGGCGTGCCCAAGTGTCTGTAGAAAAGACAAAGTTGTAGAAGCTTCTATCACCCAACACGGGGGCGTGTCCAACGGACACGGGGCCGTGGTCAATGCAAAGATTCACAGAATCCAAGCAAATCTTGATAGTACAGATACGCTTCTGCACACGGGGCTGTGCCCAGCAGACACAGGGGCGTGGTCAACTGATGCAGACAAACTGCATTTAATGAAGAAAGAGAAGATGGATGGACACGGGGCCGCGTCCGGGCGTCTGTGCAGGCTATAAATAGGGGTGCTTGGCTCACTTGCAAATCATCTCTTGGCAAACCACCTCTCTTCCACTTCACCCACACTCCACCACCACAACACCATCATCCACCACCATCATCCATCATCCATCATCCATCATAGAGTGTGTGTAGTAGTCTCGGGATCCAAGATTAATAGTAAGAGTTCTTGACAATCAAGGGCCATGTTTGCCTAAGTCTCTTACATCACTTGGTGAAGACAAGCATTTATTCTAATACTTTTTTATTTTTAATCTTTTCGCACTTTTTATTTGGTTATGTATTAATGACTTTAATAACTAGTTTCTTTTGTTGAAGGTGAAACTTCCTTATCATTTGTCCGTGGTGTCTTGGCGTTATTTTACTGTCTATATAAAGTAAAAGATTTACACCATTCATATCTCCACGGTCTATATGGAGATATGTTGGCTACCTGGTCGGGGGTTAAGGGAATGGTTTGGTAAGCGTCTTGCCTTGTTCAGTGTATAGATCATGCAAGGACCTGTGTCAAGCTTAGTAGGACCTCCTTCAATACACACTGGTATTGGATGGCGGGGGTTCGAATTTCTTGATCCCCTCATATGTAGACTACTATTAATATATTAACCGGCTACTTAGGATTGTATCCCTGCTGACTCAAACTATTTAGCCGAGGGTAACGTCACCTTCAAAAGAGGGGCCTACCACATTACACATTAATAACTTCATTAATTATCTTTCCATAATCCAACCCTTTAGGATTGTATCCTTGCTGACTCAAACTAATGGGTTGAGGGTAGCGTCACCTTCAAAAGAGGGGCCTACTACAATAACTAAGATGATCTCTTAAAAAGTGCAAAAGTGCGGAAATAATCAAAGGTTACACTAAAGGCGAGTCGGATCCAAGTGATTCATCTTGTCTATCTGTTTTTTTTTTATTTTTATTTTCAGCATTTTTAGTTTTTACTTTCATGTTTAAACCTTTTTCTAAGCTTCTTATTTGATTAGACGTTGATGATAAACCGGTATTAAAAGCTCTTGTGTCCTTGGACGACCTCTGTATCTTACCAACACTATACTACGCTCACGATGGGTGCACTTGCCCATATGTGTGTTTAGTGTTAGTAGAATATCGTGTTTTATAAATTTAAAACTTGACTAAAGTGTTTAAAATGCTAAAAAAATAGCTAAAATCATATCACACTTAACGCACATCAAGTTTTTGGCGCCGTTGCCGGGGACACAAGGATTTTAAGAAAGTTAGGAATCAACGGCCTAATCGTGTTTTTTTTTTCTTATTATTCTATTTTTTAAGGATTTTTCTTAATTTTTCAACTTCTGTAGAGCTCAGCACGGGCCGTGCCCGCTGAACACGCCACGTGCCCAATCTTTGGTACTGGCAATCCTGTTTTAAGTCAGACAGTAAGCTGAACACGGGGCCGTGCCCGACAAACACGCCCCGTGCCCAAGTTTCAGCTACTGAAAACAGAACCGTAAGATCCCGACGGTTGGTAATTTCTGACATAACCATGAGCGATACTGATTATTTTTACTACCGCTCCTCTTATGGTACGTGGTGTTAAATATATGGCGGAACTCATGAAGATTTAAAATGTTATTTTTTAAACTACACTCCCCACTATATAGACCCATTGTTTTCCTGTAGCCTTAAGTTTCCCTCTGGGGGTAGGAAAATCATGATCGGGATAGCGGACCAAAAGCTATGGAACTTGGGTGTGGGTCTTTTGTTGAAATGGAATGGCCTTTTTCTTTATTATTTATCGTAAATGAGTGAAGCATTACACATAGTATAATCTTCATTTTTTCAAGAACAAGAAGTTTGGCCCCCCTTTTAATCTAATATAATCTAATAATCTAATTTTTCATTTTCTTCTTCTATTTATTTTGATTTTGGGGACTTATATTGAATGTGAATGTGTAAGAATAATTTAGAGGGCCATTTCGGTTTTGGATCTAGGACAATAGGTTCAAGAGATGAGAGAATTAAGGATACCCACCAGAAAGACTAATCCAATCCATAATGATGTACCTGAAAATACAACATTTTTGTTACTTGACCAACCATCAGTAAAAGCAAATACAACGGGTACGCCAATCAATAAGATTGATGAAGTAGCAATTAATGCAAAAACAGCCAATTGGAAAGCAAAAGTCATGCTTTTAATCCTCCAAGCTACCAACAAATGAACTATACCATTTGATCCCTATATCGGCCAAAAATTGTACTAAAATACAATAATCCCTATCTCTCCCTCGAATGCTCTCAATCGTCCCTTCTAGATGAAACGCTTCTTGAAGAATTATTTCAAATGGAAGACCTAATTCTTCATTGGATAAAAGAACTTGAGATAGACATAACTAATCCATCTCAAGACAATACCCAAGAAGAATTATTGAGATCACATTCGGATAAAGACAACATCGTCGCTCCCGAAATCACCTCTAATTCTTGCGAAGACTTGAGCGATAGTCCTCCCTATGTCGATTTTGCCATGAAGGACTCCCCATCGACTTCCGTCGATGCATACATAGACCTGAGCGATTCGACATACACCTTCTTTAACGAGAGCCTGGGAAAGGGTTGGACTTGTCCACCTATATTTAGCATAGGAATCACCCTTACCGATAACCTCTTGCGTTCTCATCTAAATCTAGGGCAACTAAGGTATCTCAGGCACTTCGGTGTTGTTCCGTCCAGTAAGGAACCACCCGATCCGGATAAAATCCTTAAAATAGACAAACTTCATAATCAGTATCTCGGCACGGGGCCGTGTCCAGGTCAGTACGCCCCCGTGTCCACCAAAAGATTCCCGTCTGACTTTTTGTCAGAATACGGACAAAAATGTCAGTATCTTGTCTGCACGCGGGGCCGTGTCCAGCCGACACGGGGCCGTGTCCAACATGCTGTCGTTTTCTATAAATGAAGCAAGATTCCTACACATTGTGGACCATTCCAAAGACAGAGATTTGGTGGGATCTTCACACATACCATACTAGGTATATTCTAAAGAAGGTTCCTAATCACCATCTTATCTTTTCTACTTTTGTCCATTGCCTTCTTCTTCTTCATCTTCTTCTCAAAAACTCCATTAAAGCTTAAAACATTCATGTTCTAAGGCTTTAATGTGATGTTTGTTAGGTTTTTATTCAAGGAATCTTGGAAAAATAAGTTTTACAACATTGTTTTAAGTTATTTCTGTTTAAAAATTGATCCAAAAGTTAGATAAATAATTTGAAACTCCAAGATTCCTTGTTCTAAAAATCTGTAGAGAAGCGGACATGGGGCCTGCTCAGTAAGCACGGGGCCGTGTCCGAGTTACTTTTTCACTAAAATGAACTCTTCTCAGTTTGTTTTCGTAGAATGTCTAGCCAAAACAGCGGAACCTCTTCAGCACATTCCAGAAACAGTCGAAGGGAACGAAGGTCGTCAATTGAAGCAACTCTTGTACGCTATGCGATGGCATTGCGAGAGGCTCTCGACGAAATGACATCTGTAGAAGAGGTCCTGAATGACCGTATAAATTATCTTACGGTGGGGCTGGAAAATAGTTTCCAAGAAATTAACCTCTTGCACCAGAGGTTGAACATTCTTATAACACCTCCCATGGAACCAATCCTTCCCCAAGAGGATTGGAACTTAGCACTCGGAGTCATTAACCCCACCGGGTGGGATGACATCCCCGCAGAACCTCCTCTTGACAATTTACAAGAGGTTCCGGTGGAAGTTACACCCCCTCAAAATGATGATGCCAATGAGCCCGCCTTCCTTCTCCCCAGGGAGATAGAAGAATGGCTTAATGACATGTGAGGGACCCTACCCAGAGGAGAAGTTCTTCAAGCCTCACTCAACCGACGTAATTACCCTCGTCGGATATTTAGTTCTTAAGATAAATTGTAGGCTAAGACTTCTTTGCGGTTTAGGATTTCTTGTGTTTCTTGACCTATTTATCTAAGTCTTATGTTTAAGTTTTTATTAGGACCTAATGTAATTCTCTCTATTTTAATGAATGATGGTTTTTCAAAATTATTTGGTGTTTGGATGATGTTGTAATGGTTAAAACACACTCGGGATGGTGAAGGATACTAAGGGAAGCTTGAACCAACACCCCATGCACAAAAAACAAAGCCACCCGACAATTTTTCTTCATTACAGCAAGTTCAACACGGGTCCGTGCCCAGCCAACACGCCCCGTGCTCAATGATCTGCAGAAAATTGCCCAGTTCAGGTAACTGGACACGGGGTGTGCTCATTGAACACGCCCCCGTGCCCAGCCTTCTGTTACTTTTTGTTGTTTTCTGTTATTGGCAATCTGAACACGGGGCCGTGTCCAGACACCCAATAACATAAATTTTTGCCTTTTCACACCTTTTTACACATTCAATCAACCTAAAAACTTATTTTTGGGACACATTGAGGACAATGTGTAATTTAAGTGTGGGGGGATGCTAAAACCTTGAATTTTGCAAGTCCTAATTACAAGCCTTACACAAAACTCTATTGGAACCGCTAAACACCCCAATTTTTTTCAAAAACTCTTCGTTTTTTTTTTACTTGTCTTGGTTTAAATTGGGAATAACAAGTTCAAAAAAGGTTTTATCTTTATAAATTTACAACTGATAGCGTCATGATAAAAAGAACCAGTATAAGAAAATTATGAAACGGCATAACAAATCTAGTTAAAATTTGATTATATATACTTGATCACATAAAAACCCATTCCCACAAAAAGTGAGTTTTGAGCCTTTATTGAGCATACAAATACACATCTTTAAACTAAATGCTCATTTTTTCGTTTCTTGTGTGAATAGCCTCTTGGTTTCTTACAACGCTAGAACTTGCCATGACAATACATTCCCGGTCCTTACCAGCTTAAACCCAAGTAAGTAAATGATGGAGGTATTAGGACTAACCCTTTTTCTTTCAACACCATTATTTTTTTTACCACCTATCCAAAATCCCCCTAGTTAACCCCTTTGAGCCTAAACCTTTTCATTTCTAAACCCACAAACAAACACCCTTTACCCACCAAAACCTTTTTTTATTTTAAACCCTTTATTTTAGTAACAAGCTCGGTTTTATTGTGACTTCCTAATAAAAAAAATTATATAATTTCATGAAGCCTAGCAATAAACAAACAAGTTCATCAAAAAAGGACCTTGTTTGAAAAATGCTTCATTAGAATAAAAAGTCACAAAAATAAGTCTTATGAAAACCGACGCTTTTTACGCTTTTCGCCCTTTTCTACTAACCACTAACCTAAAACCACCTACCTTTAACCCAAGCCTAACCCTTCCCCAAAAGTCCTCTTGATATCTACAAAGGTTTATAGTTAAAAAGGAGGAGGATTGATTGCTTGGCAAGCATATGGTAGAAGTAAGTTCCATGCCGCTCTCGAGTGTTTCACAAAAATACATCTTCGGCCCAGTGTTGAGTGATCTCTCGTGAGGTATGTGAACTTGTATATAAATGGAATTTTAAAGAGGTATGTTATGCCCAAATAAATAATTTCTCTTATGTAATTAGTCTAAATAAAACATAACGAATAGGATTGTAAATAACATAAAAATAAATCCTAATAAAGATCTTGGAATCCCGACACTCAAGACAAGCCCAAAACCTTCTCTTCTACCCATTCCATTTGGGAGTGTAAGCCACATTGTAAAGAGTTTTGCTTGAGGACAAGCAAAGATTCAAGTGTGGGGATATTTGATGTGTGTAAAATGCAACATATAAATTACATCAAATGAGGCATAAAACTAACCCTTTTTTTAGTACTAATGTTGGAAAAAGTATGCTTTTGTCTTCCTTTTGTATTTTCAGGATTAAATGAGCTCAAATGAACAAAAGAAGCGAAAATGCAGCCAAATCTAACAATAATACAAGAAAAGGAATAAACGTGGCATGCCCGACCCCTCGGCAACATATTCCCAAGCAAAAACAAGAGAATAGGAGGCTGAACACGCCCCGTGTTCAATAAGCACGGGGGTGTGCCCAAGTGTCTGCAGAAAAGACAAAGTTGTAGAAGCTTCTATCACCCAACACGGGGGCGTGTCCACCGGACACGGGACCTGGTCAACGGAAAGATTCGCAGAATCCAAGTAAATCGTGATAGTACAGATACACTTCTGCACACGGGGCCGTGCCCAGCGGACACGGGGGTGTTGTCAATAAATGCAGACAAACTGCATTTAATGAAGAAAGAGAAGATGGATGGACACGGGGCCGTGTCCGGGCGTCTGTACAGGCTATAAATAGGGGTGCTTGGCTCACTTGCAAATCATCCCTTGGCAAACCACCTCTCTTCCACTTCCCCCACACTCCACCACCACCACAACACCATCATCCACCACCATCATCCATCATCCATCATAGAGTGTGTGTAGTAGTCTCAGGATCCAAGATTGATAGAAAGAGTTCTTGACAATCAAGGGCCATGTTTGCCTAAGTCTCTTACATCACTTGGTAAAGACAAGTATTTAGTGTAATACTTTTTATTTTTAATCTTTTCGCACTTTTTATTTGGTTATGTATTAATGACTTTAATAACTAGTTTCTTATGTTGAAGGTGAAACTTCCTTATCATTTGTCCGTGGTGTCTTGGCGTTATTTTACTGTCTATATAAAATAAAAGATTTACACCATTCATATCTCCACGGTCTATATGGAGATATGTTGGCTACCTGGTCGGGGGTTAAGGGAATGGTTTGGTAAGCGTCTTGCCTTGTTCAGTGTATAGATCCTGCAAGGACCTGGGTCAAGCTTAGTAGGACCTCCTTCAATACCCACTGGTATTGGATGGCGGGGGTTCGAATTTCTTGATCCCCTCATATGTAAACTACTATTAATATATTAACCCGACTACTTAGGATTGTATCCCTGCTGACTCAAACTACTTAGCCGAGGGTAACGTCACCTTTCAAAAGAGGGGCCTACCACGTTACGCATTAATAACTTAATTAATTATCTTTCAATAATCCAACCCTTTAGGATTGTATCCTTGCTGACTCAAACTACTGGATTGAGGGTAACGTCACCTTCAAAAGAGAGGCCTACTACAATAACTAAGATGATCTCTTAAAAAGTGTAAAAGTATGGAAATTATCAAAGGTCAGACTAAAGGCGAGTCGGATCCAAGTGATTCATCTTGTCTATCTGTTTTTATTTTTTTTAGTTTTTATTTTCATGTTTAAACCTTTTTCTAAACTTTTTATTTGATTAGACGTTGAGGATAAACCGGTATTAAAAGCTCTTATGTCCTTGAACGACCTCGGTATCTTACCAACACTATACTACGCCCACGATGGGTGCACTTGCCCATATGTGTGTTTAGTGATAGTAGAATATCGTGTTTTATAAATTTAAAACTTGACTAAAATGTTAAAAAGGGCTAAAAAAATATAGTTAAAATCATATCACACTTAACGCACATCAATGTAAACACTCAACTCAGTTGAGGACTGATGTGTGTAAAATGCAACATATTAATTATATCAAATGAGGCATTAAACTAACCCTATTTTAGTACTAATGTTGGAAAAAGTGTGCTTTTGTCTTCCTTTTGTATTTTCAGGGTTAAAAGAGCTTAAATGAACAAAAGAAGCAAAAACACAGCAAAATCTAACATAAATACAAGAAAAGGATTAAACGTGGCATGCCCGACCCCCCGACAGCATCTTCCCAAGCAAAAACAAGACTTCAGAAGGCTGAACACGCCCCGTGCCCAGCGGACACGGGGGCGTGCCCAAGTGTCTGCAGAAAGGACAAAAGAGTAGAAGCTTCTATTCCCCAACACGGGGGCGTGCCCAGCTCCACACGGCTGTGGTCAACACTAAAATTCGTAGAATCCAAGCAAATCTTGATAGTACAGATATGCTTCTACACACGGGGTCGTGCCCAGCGGACACGGGGGCGTGGGCAACTAATGCAGACAAACTGCAATTAATGAAGAAAGAGAAAGAGGATGGACACGAGGCTGTGCCCAATGGACACGGGGCCGTGTCCGGGCTTCTGTGCAGGCTATAAATAGGGATTCTTGGTTCACTTCAAAGGCATCCCTTGGCAAACCACCTCTCTCCCACTTCACCCACACTCCACCACCATCACAACACCCTCATCAACCACCGTCATCCATCATAGAGTGTGTGTAGTAGTCTCGGGATCCAAGATTGATAGTAAGAGTTCTTGACAATTAAAGGCCATGTTTGCCTAAGTCTCTTATATCACTTGGTGAAGACAAGAATTTAGTGTAATACTTTTGTTTTTTAATCTTTTCGCACTTTTTATTTGGTTTTGTATTAATGACTTTAATAACTAGTTTCTTGTGTTGAAGGTGAAACTTCCTTATCATTTGTCTGTGGTGTCTTGGCGTTATTTTACTGTCTATATAAAATAAAAGATTTACACCATTCATATCTCTACGGTCTATATAGAAATATGTTGGCTACCTGGTCGGGGGTTAAGCAAATAGTTTGGTAAGGTTCTTGCCTTGTTCAGTGTATAGATCCTGCAAGGACTTGGGTCAAGCTTACTAGGACCTCCATCAATACCCACTGGTATTGGATGGCGGGGGTGTGAATGGCTTGATTCCCTCATATGTAAACTACTATTAATACATTAACCCGGCTACTTGGGATTGTATCCATGCTGACTCAAACCACTTAGCCGAGGGTAACGTCACCTTCAAAAGAGGGGCCTACCACATTACGCATTAATAACTTAATTAATTATCTTTCAATAATCCAACCCTTTAGGATTGTATCCTTGATGACTCAAACTACTGGGTTGAGGGTAACGTCACCTTCAAAAGAGGGGTCTACTACTATAACTAAGATAATCTCTTAAAAAGTGCAAAAGTGCAGAAAACATCAAAGGTTACACTAAAGGCGAGTCGGATCCAAGTAATTCATCTTGTCTATCTGTCTTTATTTTATTTTTATTTTCTGCATTTTAAGTTCTTATTTTCATGATTAAACCTTTTTCTAAAATTTTTGATTTGATTAGACATTGAGGATAAACCGGTATTAAAAGCTCTTGTGTCCTTCGACGTCCTAGGTATCTTACCAACGCTATACTGTGCTCATGATGGGTGCACTTGCCCATATGTGTGTTTAGTGTTAATAGAATATCGTGTTTTATAAATTTAAAACTTGACTCAAGTGTTAAAAAAGGGCTAAAAATATAGTTAAAAATATATCACACCTAACGCACATCAAGGACCATCATGGAAGTGAAGTTAATCTAACAAAAAAACTTTTTACTAACTTTCTGACTTCGAACTCAGCTAGATCTGAGGTTCTACGAGCTCACAAGCTAAGTCAATAGCTATGGGTTCGAGTTTGAGCCAATTTCAGTTGAGTAGGTCGGTCAAACAAAACTGAACTGATTTACCTAAGAAACAATCACAATCGTTCAAATGGTAGGCACATTAGTCCAAGAGGGACATCCCTCTCGTACGAATAGGAACCTCCAGTTCGTACGAGTGCAGCTGTTCTTCAGGTTCTAACGATTCTAAATGTTGAATGATTGACCAGATCTCTATCTTTCCATATATAGTTGATTCTGGAACATCAGTGCGTGTTCTAGTGTGTGTTCTGTGGGAACTTTGGTTTCCAATCTAGATCCACCCCCTCACTTAACTCGTGAAATGAACACCCGAACAATCTCCTAGACCTAGAATATGTGAACCTCGTCCAGCCTCCGACACTTAGGATTACCTTTCTATATATGTCGTGTTGGCACACCTGGGTTGTACATTGTTCGGTTGTTTGGTTTATTTACATTATGTTATTTCCCTTCTGTAATCATGAACAACTGGCCAGTTAACTAAGTTAACTGATTAGTGCTTTGGTGATCAATAACGAGGTTGAAACCTCCATGCATGACTTATGTGAATCTTGTGAACCTACTGGACTGATAATATACTAATACTATAACTAATAAACTTAACACAAATCCCAAACATAACTGATTAATAGTTAAAATGTTCAAAACAGTCCCTTTCGTACGAATAGCACATTCGTACGAATGGCAAATCCTTTCTAGACACACTCGTGCGAACTGTTCGTATTTCCGTTTCCCATTATTCTGATTTCCATGTTTCTTTTCACTGATTCTGTCGGGCAAGCTTGGACCTGTAAAACCACAGAACAATCAGTGTCAGGACAACTGCACGAACATAATACACTTTCTATTTATTTTATCTAATACTTTCATAATATAGTAAGTACTTTAAATTTCGTCACTTATATGTGACACTTCGGGTTTCCCGAGCAACCTTCTTGAATTAAACATTTCGTGTACGTATATTATTAAATGAAAAATTATGGATTATCTGTTTTGCTAAGTGTTGTATGTATATTATATTATATATATATATGTATGTGTGTAGTGGGCCGAGACCACGAAACCCGACTCGAGACCACCCAGTCTCGAGTGAACAGTAACATTTGGGCTGGTTGGGCCATACCACTCGGAACCAAACCCACTAGGGGTGTACCGGCCTTGAAACGGGTATAAAAACCCAAAACCGACACACTCTCCTTTACACTCTCTCTCACTTCATCCTCACTCACTCTCTCCCTCACTAAAACCCTAAAACCCTAGCAACCAAGCACCACCTCTTCTACTATCTCTCGGATTCAAACCGGCAATCCTAGGATCCTCGGTTCAAGCTTGGAAAACCATCATTTGGAAGATCACCCATTCATACCCTCTAACCGGTTAGTGCCTTCTTTAGATGCTTATTGCCAAAAACATGAGAAATTGTTGTTTACCTATGATAAAAGTGATTGTTTGCTAAAAGATAGTTATTTGCTTATTAGATGATGCTTATGTGTTAAATGATGCATATGGTTTTGATGGTTATCATATTAGCTTGACTTGTGAAATATAGAAATGAATAAATGCCTTACAATATATGTGATTTTTGAATGAGTATGTGATTCTAAATATGTGATTTTGAATGCATTTTTGGTTGGTGATCACTGTTTTGATGATTCAATGCAACATAGGAGGTTTTGTTAAAGGTTTGAAAATCCTAAAAGATGAACAACTTGAATATGACATGAATATGCCTTGAATGTTTGAATGTGTTGTGTTTGATCCGTTTGAAATGAGGTTTGGACAATAAAACATGTTTGTGCACTCTCATTGGATAGTACACATTATCATGAAATCAAAATGCTATTGGTCAGTACATTCGCCAGGTTCTAGAAGATTTCTGTGCACGTAATCATGGTTGCGAGTCGGAACCCTTGGTTGCGACTCGAGACCAAAGCATGATGAACCGAGACGGCTTCAGGGACTCGAGACCGACTAAGTCTCGACTTGAGACAACATGATCTCGACTCGAGACTGGGCTCGAGACTCCTGAGATTGCGACTCGCAAACAGCACACTCGAGACCAAAACGTGATTCTTCGAGATCTCCCGGTTGCGACTCGAGACCGTGTATTCTCGAGTCGAGACCACCCTCGTCTCGACTGGGCTGCCTACGTGTTATTGGGCCACGACTTGTTGGGCTATCTGTTGACTGGGCTGCATGTGTTTCTGTTACTGTTTGTTTGTGAAAATGTTAGGGCAGGCCCAATAACCCAACTGTTTGAATGTATGCATGCTAAGTGTGTCTATACGTGTTTGCTATACGTGAATACTTGTACCCCAACTTGACCTATATTTGGTAACCATGCTAGGACGTGGTGACCAACGTCATTGACCGGGTAATTAATCTACCGAGCAACCCAAGGTGAGTTCACAACTTAAAGCATGCGTTCCCGGTGGTTTGGGAAACGGAACTAAAAACAACACTATCCCCTTATGAGGGATACAACTTACTTTTCTTCCCTTGTTATTGGGAACCTTTAGTTAATTACTGTTTATACGGATTGCAACAAACGGCACTAAACGAAACTCTATCACTCAAGTCCCTACTACATAATACCGATTAGTCGCCGGGGCCAGGCGAACGGGTTATTAGTTGATAGCGCTATTTAGGTTTTACCAGCCTCACACCGTGCCCGTGTATGGGATCGGTCGTGAACTAATGTACTCAGGCATCCGTCAATGATGATAGAACATTGACATCGGGGCATCCTGCGGAAACGCAACGGTTACCTAGTGTTCGGTATTGAAAAAACAGTTTAGTCGCTAACTTTTGGGGTAGCTCCCCATGGCATGTATAAACGGATAAATTAACTGGTGAAACAAGTTTTTGGTAATTAAAACTGGACAACTAGTGAACTCGCTCAACATTATTGTTGACACCTTACTGCATGCTTTGCAGGTAACCAGTGAGGAGCTTGCTGCTTGGGGATGTATAGTGTTCGTCTACCCCTGTGTTGGGTGTTAAATAAACATGAACTATGAACCTTGTTTAAAACTGTTTTACTTATGCTTCCGCTACTTGCTACTATTTGAACTTAAAACTTTAAGCTCTGAACATGATATTTGCTAATCGTATGGTTAGTAAGTATTACTTTGGTTATTAATTCAATTATTCAGTATAATTGGTGGCTGGATCCTCGTCAGTCACGCCCTCAAGCGGATGATACTCCGCAGGTGGACTTTGGGGGTGTGACAAATTGGTATCAGAGCCATTGGTTATAGTGAACTTGGTTTTAAGAAGGGGAAAATCTTTTTGATAAAAACCAGACTATAACCCGTGACTCGTGACAACACTACACTCCAAGTGCAAGATTCGACTTATCTGACCTCATAGCTCGGACCCATGTTTACTTGCTTGTTTGTCTTATGCTTTCTGCTCTGCTATACGTACTAGTTTGCCTAATTAGATAGATACGCCTCCCCTCTTCTATCTCATTCTCGCTATATTACGACATCACACTCATACTATGTTTTCTGGCTATGAAGACAATGAGTGGACGCGGACGAGGAAACGTCAACATGACTCAGGCTCAGTTCACTAACCTGATCAACACGGTGGCTGTAGCTTTCGCAGCTCACCCTGGAGGTAAGCTCGTTGTTTTAGGATGTTTAGATCCTACCGCCGCATCGTCTTTTCACCTCTAAACCCATTTCGCTTCACTCCTCACAACAGGTCAGCATGAGCCTGTGCAACCATGTGTTTGTACTTTCAAGACCTTCATGGATTGCAAGCCTCTTCCTTTCAATGGCACTGAGGGTGCCATAGGGCTACTGCACTGGATCGAGAAGGTGGAAGCTGTCTTTGCTGTCTGCAAATGTCCCCTAGCTAATTGGGTAAAGTTTGCTACTGGTACCCTTGAGGGAAGCGCGCTTTCGTGGTGGAAGGCGCAAATTCAAATGCTTGGTTTGGAGACTGCTAATGCTACTACATGGGAAGATTTCAAGGATATGATCAAGGAAGAGTATTGTCACAGGGATGACATCCACAAACTCGAGGACGAGTACTATGGTCTCAAGATGGTTGGGTCAGAGATTGAGACCTACACCAAGCTGTCCAACGACTATGCTGCACTTTGCCCAAACATGTCCCGACCCATGTATCGAAGGATCGAATTGTACATCAAAGGTTTAGTCCCAGAAATCAGGAGCCATGTGACCTCGGCCAACCTCACTACCATACAGCCTGTGGTTCGTCTTGCCCACAAACTCACCAACCAGGCTGTGGAAGAGGACAAGTTGCCCAAAAGGATCAGTGTTGCGGAAGGAACTTCTAGTGATGGCAAACGAAAGTGGGATGGAAATCAGGGCAAGGATGCTAACTCTACTCAGGCCCCAGCCCAGCAAAGGAAGACTGAAAACAACAAAGGCCCTCAGCAACAGGGTGGCTACCGGGGAAGCTACCCCAAGTGCAACAAGTGTAACAGGCACCACAATGGGGCATGTAACAAAGGTCAGTGCCAGCGATGCAACAAGATGGGGCATGAAGCCAAGGATTGTAGAAGTCAGTTCCCGGCAAGGCAGAATTAGCGACAACCCCAACAGCAACAGCAGCAGGGAAACAACCGCGGATGTTTTAAATGTGGGGCAACAGGGCACATGTGAAAGGATTGCCCTGAACTGAATCAGAATCGCAACAACAACCAGGGAGCTGGGAACAATGATCAAAACAACAATGCTGGAAATGGTGCAAGGGGAAGAGCTTTTGTGATTGGAGCTGGAGAAGCAAGGAACGACCCCAACGTCGTGGCGGGTAAGTTCCTACTTGATGATCATTATGTTTCTATGTTATTTGATTCTGGAGCCGATGCTAGTTATGTGTCCCTACGTATTAGTAAGAAGCTTAAGCACCCACCTGCATTATTAAGTTCTAAGCACGTCGTTGAGATAGCCAATGGTAGAAACATCGAGGCCTCGCACGTGATCCACGACTGCAAACTAGAGTTGTCTGGTCAGACGTTTAGTATCGACCTTTTCCCTGTCAAACTTGGAAGCTTCGACGTCGTCATCGGTATGGATTGGTTATCCAAACATCGCGCTGAGATCCTCTGTCAAGAGAAAGCAGTTCGTATTCCTCGTCGTTCTGGCAAACCCCTCTTCGTTCAGGGTAACACAGGCGGAGAAGTCACAGGCATTATCTCGCTTCTAAAAGCCCAGAAGTGTTTACAAAAAGGGCACACCGCTATCTTAGCACTCGTCACTGACACGCAGGAAAGGGAAAAGAGGATTGAAGATTTTCCAGTAGTACGTGACTACCCCGAGGTGTTTCCTGAGGAACTACCTGGACTCCCTCCCCACCGTCAGGTCGAATTTCAAATCGAGCTAGCCCCCGGAGCAGCGCCTATAGCTCGTACGCCTTATCGACTAGCCCCTGCAGAACTGAAGGAACTCTCCACGCAATTACAAGAACTATTGGATAAAGGGTTTATCCGTCCTAGTTCATCACACTGGGGAGCACCAGTACTCTTTGTTAAGAAGAAGGATGGCACATTCCGAATGTGCATCGACTATCGTGAGTTGAACAAAGTTACCGTCAAGAATCGTTACCCTCTCCCATGCATCGACGACCTGTTCGATCAGTTGCAAGGATCGAGCTACTATTCTAAGATTGACCTGCGATCAGGCGATCAGCTGAGAGTTCGTAATGAAGACATCTCCAAGACCGCGTTCAGGACTCGCTACGGTCATTACGAGTTCCTCGTCATGCCTTTCGGAATGACTAACGCGCCTGCGGTTTTCATGGATCTCATGAACCGAGTGTGCAAGCCTTACCTCGAAAAATTTGTGATTGTGTTTATCGACGACATCCTGATCTACTCGAAAAGTCAAGAAGAGCATGAACGACACCTACGCCTTATTCTTGAACTCTTACACAATGAGCAATTGTACGCCAAATTCTCGAAGTGCGACTTCTGGCTTCGAGAGGTCCATTTCCTTGGGCACGTGGTCAATAAGGACGGAATTCACGTCGACCCCACTAAGATCGACTCGATAAAGAATTGGCCTACGCCCAAGACTCCAACCGAAGTTCGCCAATTCTTGGGATTGGCAGGATACTACCGCAGATTCATCAAAGGATTCTCAAAGATTGCTCAACCCCTCACGACTCTCACTCAGAAAGGCATTGCTTACAAGTGGAATGAAGCTCAGGAGTCGGCCTTTCGAAGGCTAAAGGATAACCTCTGTAGTGCTCCTATTCTCTCGTTGCCTGAAGGCACTGACGACTTTGTGGTTTACTGCGATGCGTCTATCCATGGGCTCGGTTGCTTGTTGATGCAACGCGAGAAAGTTATTGCCTACGCTTCTCGACAACTTAAGACGCACGAAAGAAACTACACTATGCATGACTTGGAACTGGGAGCAGTGATCTTTGCTCTTAAGATATGGAGACATTACCTGTACGGTACCAAGTGCACTATTTACACCGATCACAGGAGTCTCGAACACATCTTTAGGCAAAAGGAATTGAATATGCGACAGCGTCGATTGGTCGAACTCTTGAATGATTACGAATGCGCCATCAAGTACCACCCGGGCAAAGCCAATGTCGTGGCAGACACCCTCAGCCGAAAGGACACTACACCAAAGCGCGTTCGAGCGCTACAACTTACCATCCAGTCTAACCTCCCTACTCAGATTCGAAAGGCTCAAGTTGAAGCACTGAAACCGGAAAACATCAGGGCTGAGTCCCTGCGAGGATCGAGACAGCGACTAGAACAGAAAGAAGATGGCGCTTACTATGTAACAGGGAGCATTTGGGTTCCACTCTATGGAGATTTACGTGAACTCGTGATGAACGAAGCCCACAAGTCCCGCTACTCAGTACATCCTGGCTCGGATAAGATGTACCACGACTTGAGGACTACATACTGGTGGCCTGGCATGAAGGCCCACATAGCAACATATGTCAGCAAATGTTTGACTTGCGCAAGAGTCAAGACAGAGTACCAGAAGCCAGCAGGCCTACTCCAACAACCAGAAATCCCAAAATGGAAATGGGAGCAAATTTCCATGGATTTTGTTACAGGGCTACCTAGGTCTCAACGCGGAAATGACACTATTTGGGTAATAGTAGATCGATTGACCAAGTCCGCTCACTTTCTGGCTATTAAGGAAACAGACAAGTTTTCTACCTTGGCGGAAGTTTACTTAAAGGAAGTAGTTTCGAGGCACGGGGTGCCAACCTCCATTATTTCCGACCGAGACGCTCGTTTTACTTCGGAATTGTGGCAAGCTATGCACAAATCCTTTGGCTCACGTTTGGACATGAGCACCGCCTATCACCCGCAAACGGATGGACAGTCCGAACGCACCATCCAAACCCTAGAAGACATGCTTAGAGCATGTGTGATCGATTTTGGCAGGAATTGGGAGAAACATCTACCACTAGTGGAATTCTCCTACAATAACAGCTACCACACTAGCATTCAGGCAGCACCTTTTGAGGCATTGTACGGTCGCAAATGCCGATCACCTCTCTGCTGGGCGGAAATCGGTGATAGTCAAATCACGGGCCCAGAGACGGTGGTAGATACAACGGAAAAGATTGCCCAGATCAGACAACGCATGGCGGCAGCTCGTGACCGTCAGAAAGACTACGCTGATAAGCGCAGGAAACCACTAGAATTCCAGGTCGGTGACCGGGTTCTACTTAAAGTCTCACCCTGGAAGGGTGTGGTACGCTTTGGTAAACGGGGTAAGCTTAATCCACGATATATCGGACCATTCGAAATTTCTGAGAGAATCGGTAAGGTTGCTTACAGATTGAATCTGCCTGAAGAACTGAGTGCGGTACACAACGTATTTCACATATCTAATCTGAAGAAGTGCTTGTCAGACGAAACGCTTGTAATTCCTTTCAAGGAACTCACTATTGACGAACAGCTACACTTTACTGAGGAACCGATTGAGATCACGGATCGAGAGATCAAAACCCTCAAACGTTGCCAGATACCTCTCGTACGAATCCGTTGGAACTCGCGACGTGGCCCAGAGTTTACCTGGGAGCGGGAAGACCAGATGAAGCACAAGTATCCCCAGTTGTTCCCAAACGAAAACCCCAGCGCTGAAGCTACAACCGAATTTCGGGACGAAATTCCAAACTAACGGGGGGATGATGTGACACCCCGTTGAAACGTTCTCACTTATACTAGCTTGACAGTGACTGCCTTAACTTTCGGGACGAAAGTTCTTAAAACTTGGGGATAATGTGACACTTCGGGTTTCCCGAGCAACCTTCTTGAATTAAACATTTCGTGTACGTATATTATTAAATGAAAAATTATGGATTATCTGTTTTGCTAAGTGTTGTATGTATATTATATTATATATATATATGTATGTGTGTAGTGGGCCGAGACCACGAAACCCGACTCGAGACCACCCAGTCTCGAGTGAACAGTAGCATTTGGGCCGGTTGGGCCATACCACTCGGAACCAAACCCACTAGGGGTGTACCGGCCTTGAAACGGGTATAAAAACCCAAAACCCACACACTCTCCTTTACACTCTCTCTCACTTCATCCTCAGTCACTCTCTCCCTCACTAAAACCCTAAAACCCTAGCAACCAAGCACCACCTCTTCTACTATCTCTCGGATTCAAACCGGCAATCCTAGGATCCTCGGTTCAAGCTTGGAAAACCATCATTTGGAAGATCACCCATTCATACCCTCTAACCGGTTAGTGCCTTCTTTAGATGCTTATTGCCAAAAACATGAGAAATTGTTGTTTACCTATGATAAAAGTGATTGTTTGCTAAAAGATAGTTATTTGCTTATTAGATGATGCTTATGTGTTAAATGATGCATATGGTTTTGATGGTTATCATATTAGCTTGACTTGTGAAATATAGAAATAAATAAATGCCTTACAATATATGTGATTTTTGAATGAATATGTGATTCTAAATATGTGATTTTGAATGCATTTTTGGTTGGTGATCACTGTTTTGATGATTCAATGCAACATAGGAGGTTTTGTTAAAGGTTTGAAAATCCTAAAAGATGAACAACTTGAATATGACATGAATATGCCTTGAATGTTTGAATGTGCTGTGTTTGATCCGTTTGAAATGAGGTTTGGACAATAAAACATGTTTGTGCACTCTCATTGGATAGTACACATTATCATGAAATCAAAATGCTATTGGTCAGTACATTCGCCAGGTTCTAGAAGATTTCTGTGCACGTAATCATGGTTGCGAGTCGGAACCCTTGGTTGCGACTCGAGACCAAAGCATGATGAACCGAGACGGGCTTCAGGGACTCGAGACCGACTAAGTCTCGACTTGAGAAGACATGATCTCGACTCGAGACTGGGCTCGAGACTCCTGAGATTGCGACTCGCAAACAGCACACTCGAGACCAAAACGTGATTCTTCGAGATCTCCCAGTTGCGACTCGAGACCGTGTATTCTCGAGTCGAGACCACCCTCGTCTCGACTGGGCTGCCTACGTGTTATTGGGCCACGACTTGTTGGGCTATCTGTTGACTGGGCTGCATGTGTTTCTGTTACTGTTTGTTTGTGAAAATGTTAGGGCAGGCCCAATAACCCAACTGTTTGAATGTATGCATGCTAAGTGTGTCTATACGTGTTTGCTATACGTGAATACTTGTACCCCAACTTGACCTATATTTGGTAACCATGCTAGGACGTGGTGACCAACGTGATTGACCGGGTAATTAATCTACCGAGCAACCCAAGGTGAGTTCACAACTTAAAGCATGCGTTCCCGGTGGTTTGGGAAACGGAACTAAAAACAACACTATCCCCTTATGAGGGATACAACTTACTTTTCTTCCCTTGTTATTGGGAACCTTTAGTTAATTACTGTTTATACGGATTGCAACAAACGGCACTAAACGAAACTCTATCACTCAAGTCCCAACTACATAATACCGATTAGTCGCCGGGGCCAGGCGAACGGGTTATTAGTTGATAGCGCTATTTAGGTTTTACCAGCCTCACACCGTGCCCGTGTATGGGATCGGTCGTGAACTAATGTACTCAGGCATCCATCAATGATGATAGAACATTGACATCGGGGCATCCTGCGGAAACGCAACGGTTACCTAGTGTTCGGTATTGAAAAAATAGTTTAGTCGCTAACTTTTGGGGTAGCTCCCCATGGCATGTATAAACGGATAAATTAACTGGTGAAACAAGTTTTTGGTAATTAAAACTGGACAACTAGTGAACTCGCTCAACATTGTTGTTGACACCTTACTGCATGCTTTGCAGGTAACCAGTGACTGAGGAGCTTGCTGCTTGGGGATGTGTAGTGTTCGTCTACCCCTGTGTTGGGTGTTAAATAAACATGAACTATGAACCTTGTTTAAAACTGTTTTACTTATGCTTCCGCTACTTGCTACTATTTGAACTTAAAACTTTAAGCTCTGAACATGATATTTGCTAATCGTATGGTTAGTAAGTATTACTTTGGTTATTAATTCAATTATTCAGTATAATTGGTGGCTGGATCCTGGTCAGTCACGCCCTCAAGCGGATGATACTCCGCAGGTGGAATTTGGGGGTGTGACATTAATTCCCGCAACTCCAACTTACCCTTTCGTTTACCCTATAGGGTAACCTCGGTGTTCCTGTACTAATTCCACCATCCCTTTGCTCGCCGGGTAGAATAACCTGGGTGTTCCTGTACTACGTCCAGCTACTCTTACCAAAACTACGCTCACGGGATTACTACTGAAGATTTAGCAAAACCGTGAATATACTCGTATTCCCTTTTTCATTTTCACACTTTGGGTGCAATATGTTATCTTATAAACCTACACAGTTACACTTAGACTTTCATACAAATGCACGAACAATCCAAATACATATATGCATACGTTATACTTGATACTTTAATTTGGATTTGTACGTTTTGTATTGAACTTCTCATTAACTTCGTACAAGCCTACCCTTAACATGTATAGCGCTATAGGAGTAATGCACCGCATGTGAACGTTGGGTCATGTTAAGATTCTTTTTACATGCGTTAAACTTTGGGTTGACTTGTTTGTTCACATGCCAGTTTAATGTTCATCTTGAATAACTAGCTTACCATGTTGATTCGTTTAAACTTTTATCATTATGCTATGTATCAAAGCTTGTATACTCGCCAATACATTGTATTGAACCATATATTTTATACCGTATTGCAGGTTGATGATGAATTAAAATTGGGCGTAGCGACGAGGCCTTAGATACACATCTAGAAATCTTAGACTTTAATTATTGTATCATTTTTGCACTATGCTATGTTGTAGTTTGTTTTGTTGTATCAAATTATGTTGTATTTGAATTTCTTGTATTGTAATCCGACATTTGAAATGAAATGAAATCGGTTTATCTTAATTCTATTGTCACTTTAGTGTTGTGTGCAATGAGGAATCTTTTTCGTCTCACTCCGATGTTTCCGCCATCGGTTGGGGTGTGACAGAAAGCCCATAAACTTAGATGAATACTTGAAGTTGAAGGCTAGACAGGCTAACTATAAGTCTACTTAGGGAATCTTGTCACATGAACTTAGCAAGGTTAGCAAGATTGAAGATTATGCTAAGGACCTGAGCAAGTCTATGTCAGAGAAGCCAATCAATGCTGAGCTTGACAATGAACTAAAGAAGGATTATCTTGATCATATCATGAAACACAAACCATACAAGGCAACAAGAGCACAGTTCAAAGAGTGGTCATCAGATGCTCTCAAGGAAGACATTAAAAAAATAACAAAGATGCTCTGATCCTTCATTAAAGCCAACTCCACTAGATTGGAAGAAAGGCAAACAAATTGATCCAAACAAGGCATAGAAGTTGAAAAGAATGAGAGCAGAGCTTGTTGCTGCAAGTTATGGTAATGCTAGGTCTATTGCCAGATGGTCTGAATCAAAGATTGTCGAAACTTATAAAAGACTGGAACTACTAAGAGCAAAAGATCCTTCAGTTCCTCAAAAGCTAGTTTATCCAATAGTGCTTGTCCCTCAACAGACCCAGACATCCAAAAAGTTGCCCTTAGCATCTGGCTTATCCATAACTGCCTTGAATCAAGCAAAAAGGCAGAAGTAGATGGCTGAGGCTGATGAGCAGATGTTTGAATACTACAGAAAGGGAGGAATTAAATGCCAGCTGAAGTATCACACAGATCCTGCAAGTGACAAACTAAGAGAAACAGTTTCAAAACTTGTCAGCAGGCCACAATCACCCAACTCATCAAAAATAACTCTTCACCCAAGAAAACCAACTGATCCAAAAATTCTAAAGTGGAAGTCATCCTTAAACACCCAAGAATTGACTCTGCTCAGATCAAATGGTAGTATTCAAAAGCTAAAAATGGAGAATGCATATGGTCTGGATTCATGTGATCTCCAAGATCTGTTGAACCTTGAACTTGAAAGGGATTTCGAAGACATGGTCTTCATGAACTTTGAGTTACAATTCAAAGGGCAAGTCAGGGAGATGCTAATGAAGAATAAATATCAACAATAAAGAAGTGTTTTGGCATCATCTGTTCTAGGGGGTAGTTAGATCATGTGGACCCCATCAAAAGAACAGATGATTGGAAAGCCAAAATAATATACATCATCTGATCACCAATAACAATGCTTAGAAGATCTGTTCCCCCAATGATAAAGGCATCAACATATGCTACTCCAAAAGTCTGCTAAAGCCAAAGTCTATCAAAGAGAAACATCTGACGAAGACAAAGTCTGCTAATACAAAGGTCTGCCAAAGTGAACAACTGCTGATGAAGATAAAGTGTGTTAAAAGCAAAGGTCTGATCACCCTCTGCTGAAAAAGACAAAGTCTGATGAAGCTAAAGGTCTACTATGGCTCAACAGAGGTTAAAGCTCAACAAATGATATTCAACATATGCTACTCAATAGAGTTTACCAGTGTAACAGTACTTAGGCAAATAGCAGATGTTAGGAGTTTGTTAGGTTGTTAGATGTCACTATCTAGGTGACGTCAGCCAAGATACTTTAGATGTTTGACTTGTACTATAAATAGAAGTGATCAGGCTGAGGGGGTTTGTAATCTCATGTTGTCATGCACATAAACTTTGTAATTTCAATCTTTATGAAAAGCATGATGAGAAAAGCAAATCTTCCATTGTTGTGATTAAAAGTTTACTATTCTGCTGCATATTTCCTTATTTGTTTATCTTCCTTCATGGTTTCATCTTTAACTTTCACAATGAATCAAACTCAGATCCTAACATTCTTTATAAAACAAATCATTTTATATTACTTAACAAGTTGGGACATGGTATATGATTATGCCATTTCTCGAACAATTAAAACGAACAACTGTGGCCAGTTCGAAAAAACGGTGCACGGAAGCCAAATGTGAATTTGACACTAAGACAATACGCATCTCCCTACTTTGAGGCAATTGGCCCGTTCTCGAGTGAATATTTCCATCCAAGCATGAGATATAGCTATTACCAACCCGAGAACTACTTTTGGTAATTAACCATACAATACTGATAATAGGCTTGGATTAGCTGATATATTACGTTGTGTGCATACTTGGACTACGCTATTAGGTGAATTTCACTGCCCTTTTTTTTTCCAAACTGTCTTACTTGGGGTGAAAAACATGCTACTTACATACATACTTGCACATGAACTTTGCTTTGATATGAATTATCTGAGTAGACATCTTATACATTTAAAGTCCCCACATACATAACAGTGATACCACTTTGCCTGTGAATATTGTGGATAGTACTATTTGGCCCGACAAGCCTAAACCGCCCTACAAATTTAAATCGGCTGGATGCCGAAGGCGCAGACACGCGGTTGTACATATTCATAACGAAACATGCTATGTTGTGTTAGGCATTGCTAATTGGGGCACTGTTGTTTGTTTGTGTGGTTGGTGTTGGCCATTGGATACGTGTCTCGGCTCAATTTGTGAACTTAGTATAATTACATCGCATGTGCAAAACTAATCTTTTGTGTCCTCTCGAACAAACAAAACTTATAAAACTCACCAACTATTCTAGTTGACCTTTCAAAACTTTAACATGCTTTTTAGGCAAGACAAAGGAAGAATAAAGTATGAACGTGCTAAATGATCAAATTTTGATTCTCGGATACTATTTTAGATAGATGCGTAACTATTGGGAACAAGCTGCTTCTGGATGTTGTATTTGTAACATATTTGTTTGTGTGTAAACAAAGCTTGTAACAGACTCTTTCGGTAGTGTTTAATACATATCTTTATAAACAAGGTATTTGTACCATGTGTCTGTTGCATCCCGTGTTTGCTTCCGCTGCAACGAGCCCCAGCGTGTGACACAATTGATCCATATTGTCAAATAACATAATTCCATACGATTATATAAATATTTCTATGTTTGCTATACTATATCCATGTTTCGATCAACTTTCGGGGTCAGACTCGTGTGCGGTAAAGTAATTCTGTTAACTCACCACTGATACGTAAGTGTTCGTGTACTAACTGACACACTTAACCAACTAATATCAAGTGAAATGCAATAATGAATGTTTATGATAATGTTAAAGATAACGGAGTTAACCTGAAAATTCTCTTTTGTCACAATATTCTAACACAGTTATACTATACCTTTATATATCCCAACGAACTAACAGATATCATTTATAAGGTTTATATTTTTAACCGAATGTAAGTTTATTAACTAAATTAATAAACGACAACGTTCAAAATAAAAATAAAAATTCGCATTTTTTTATTTATTACTTTTCGGATCTGGTTCACAATCGAGTCTGGTTTTCTATTCTTCGTTTTTTTTGCGGATGTTACATAATTAAATTTAAACATACTTTGTTTTATCTTCTAAATTTTGATATATGATGTTGTATAGAATAGCGAGGATGCATTTGCAACATCCTTATTTTATGATATATTTACTCAAAACAAAGTTAAGAATACTAATGTACAAGTGATCGATGCACACACTTATTATTTTATATATAATACAATGTTTTGTAAATTTCTGAGTATTCTTTTACGACATGCTTATTTTTATTTATGTGTCAACATAAATCTTACTCAAAGTCGAGTTGCAAATAGTAATATACACATGATCGAAGCAAAAACGTATTATTTTGTTATTACAAAAAAAATTGAGCATATTTTGTTTTTCTCTTCTAAATTTTATTGTCTTATAAAACTTTGAGTATGGTGTTTCAACGTGCTTATTTATATATATGACTTTATATAAAATTTCTTTAAAATCGTTTCGACATTAAGCGATAAAAGTATCATTGTAATCGGAAAGGGTAACAATATTTATTTTTACGGCTTTTGATTCTTTCTCAGTTGTTACAGCGAGTGTCGATATCCTAATAAACTAAATTTATACCCATCAAAGTATTGCTTGCGTAGTGCGAGGTAATTGCACTATAAAAATATTAAAAAGTAAAAGAAATAATAAGATGCAAACAATAAACACATGTTGTTGCCAAAATAAACATATGTTGTCGCCCTATTGCGACTGCGTCTCTTTCACCCTGAAACTCTCCATATATTTTACCCAAGTGTCCTCCATATTTGCCACCCCACGTGTCTCCATGTTCGCATGAAAATTAAAGTACATGCAATAAGTTTCCCTTTCTTGTGAGTGTGCAGAGTCCCATCATGTTGGCTTTTTCCTTACAAATCGTATATGGTATACTTTTTTTTTCATTAGGGTTGGTTTGTTTACTACTCAAACGTATCTTAACTCAACTTCTGACTTTTTGTTTCGAATCGAGTATATAAATAGTGATAACCTACCGTTGTAACTGATAAAACTATGATCTACAATGAGGTTTTTATAGTAATCGTGACCAAAAAAGTTATGCAACATTCAATAACCATTTAAAAAGAATACCGGAAGTATTTAACCGAATTAGATACTTCTTGTTAACATGTATGGATTGATCTTTGTTAAATAAATATAAGAATCTCGGGGAAGTTAAAAAGCTATGATATGCATTACATACTAACCAAACGGATCAGATAAATGGCAGCTTGCCAAGAGGCTATGACACGAAAAAAAGTAAAATCAAGACTCGAACCTAAGACCTCTCCTAAGAGGGAAATAAGAAGTTTACGAGGTATATTCAAATTTTCATGTACGATTGTACGGTTATCTCACAAATTGCTATTCAGTTGGTATTCTATCTCAAGGTCGACTGACCACACACCTTATATACTAGGTTCCATGCTAACTAAAAGGATTAGATAAATCACAACTTGCACTAAGCAGGTGACCTTCAAGAGGCTATGACAGAAAACCGGTGAAAACAAGACTTGAAACTAAGACATTTGTCAGAGATAAATCATATGTTCACATTGAACTACCCGTTTAAGGTTATAAAATCGTATATTCACATGTTCATGTACGGATATCCCACGTACAAATCGTTATTCAGTTGGTATACTATCTCAAATGAGATGAAATGTGTGGTCTATCTTGGTGAATGGTGATGGATCTAGATCCCCACCACCATCAAAAAAAAATCTTCACACACTGGTTCACACATTTATAAATTCATGCATGACTCATGTGTACAAGTGTCCAACATCAGTTACATCTTCTTCCTCTTCATTTCTCTAGAACAAGTTTAATTAGGGAAATGGAGATACCGGTCATTGATCTCACACCGTACGTGGATGTAGCTTCTGGCAAGTTCAGTTGCGACGAACGCCTGCATCCTGAATTAAAAACGGTGTGCTTGGAGGTGAGCCGGATTCTGAAAGAAACCGGAGCTCTGCTTGTCAGAGATCCGCGATGCTCAAACGAAGATAATGATCGGTTTATCGATATGATGGAGAAGTATTTCGAGCAACCGAAAGAAGTTAAGCGCGTCCAAGAGCGTCCTCATCAGCATTATCAGGTAAACTTGGTCACTAGATTCAGTACAAATCTAATGACTTTTTTATTGTTTTTTTATCACATTCTGTTACTGATTACTGACTAATATTCATTTGTTTAGTAGTGATTATGTGAATTGTTTCTGCGTTTTCTGGATCTATACAGGTTTTTGATTGCAATGGATAATACTCGAAAAAAAAATTTAAGCTCGCCCCTATATGTAATTACCAACATATTTGATAAGGTTTTTCTTCATCTTTTTAGAGTATTTGTTAGTTATCCGTCCATAAGTTTGAAGATAAAACTTTCAAAGCAAGGTGAAACAAAGTTAAAGAATATTTATCTCTCTGATGGTTAATGTGGCACTGACACTATACAAATGTCAATTATATATACTCTGGTAATCTCTTCGATTTTCATATCCGTCAGTGAAGTCTTTATTCATGACCAGATCTTTTATAGAATTTCACCGATGGTTGGTGTCTAAACTAACATACAAGTGATAACTCGTCAATAAAAGTTATCTGATTTTCGGTTGTGTCAGTTTGTCAATAAAAGTCCTCTGATATTCCGTTGTGTCAATTTATTTTTAAAAAAAATATAGAACTCTTTATAAACCAAAAAAAAAAGAATTAAAGAGGAGAAAGTAGACACGGAGTTGGATTACACAGTTTTAAAGTTGTCTAATATTTCAATAAAAAGAAAGAAAATCTTTTCAAATAGTTCGTATTAAGGTATATGTAAAGATGGAAATCACACAATTAAACTAGGGACACCAAATTGTTATTCATATTTTTTTTTCTGAATTTAGTTGTTTTTTTTATTTTGCTACTCATAACTGGTTATTAACTGTGTTATTATTATTATTGTTATTGTTATTGTTATTGTTATTGTTATTGTTATTGTTATTGTTATTGTTATTGTGATTGTTCTTGTTCTTGTTCTTGTTCTTGTTCTTGTTCTTGTTCTTGTTCTTGTTCTTGTTCTTGTTCTTGTTCTTGTTCTTATTATTATTTAGCTGACTTTCGTTGAACAAAATTATGTACTTTTTGGTACAACTTAAATAACTATATTTATTTACACCCTTATTTACATAGCTTGTATGGTGTGGAGTGACGCCTCAGCCACCTCAACCTATAACGTTTCCAATATCATCTCCTTAGTTAAAGGGGGTGCCATAGATTCTTCTGCCAAGGCAATGGCGAGCGCCATTGATGTGTGTGGGTCCCCTGCACCTTGCTTTTCTTTTATTATTTTTCCTGTTTTTTTTTCTTTATTCTTTTAATTTTTGTTAATAGCTAAGAGACTTTATTCTATTGCACATGTGTTATGGGTGAGAGGCTTTAAAGCCCTCCTGTGTATGTGACGCTGATTTTGCATGATAAAGCCCTTAAAGACTTTATCCCGCACCACACATCCTTTAAGGCCTTTACCATTTTTGTCACTGCGTGTGTGTTAAAAAAATGATGGCTCAAATTGTTTCTTTACATATATTAAACATGCAATACATGTAATTTTTAGAAGAAAAAATATTAAATTCAGTCAAAGTTAAATTATAGCAAACTAAAATTAATAAATAAGTGTAAAATCAATATATAAGAAATAAGTGTAAAATCAATATGTAATAACTAGTAAGTAGTTAATTAATTCATATTGAAGAATTACAGACAGCTAGTCCAGATGGACCAGATTAGAATGAAATATAAGTAAACATATACATAATTTACATGTACTTAATTATTTAATGTCATATTCTAGAGGAATATGATGACATTTAAAATTTTCAAGTTTCCCACTGTTTCATGGTAACAGGTTGGTTCAAAACCAGGAGGAGTTGAAATTCCCCGTAGCCTGGTTGATCATGAAATGCAAAAGAATTTAAGAGCACTGCCTAAAGATCGACAGCCTAAGATTCCAACTGGTCCAGATCTGAAGTCTCAATACATGTGGAGGGTTGGCCCTCGACCATCCAAAACTCGATTCAAGGTTACGTATATACACCCTCTTTTCGTATGAATCTGTTCGATTATTCGGTCACTAATCGTAGTTTCATATGTATTTGTAATCTAGGAATTGAACTCTGAGCCAGTCATACCAGAAGGCTTCCCCGAATGGAAAAAGATCATGGATTCATGGGGTTTTAAAATGATATCAACTGTAGAGGTGTGTCATTGTTACATAAACCAAAATTTGTGGTCCAAAATATTGCAACCGGAATCACGCCGGTTGTAAAACTAATGACCGTTGACAGCTAGCAATCTGCTCACCAAACAGTCACAATACTTGCGACCGCTTAATTTTGAACGTAAATTTGTCTTCATTGACATTTTTTCAGTTGCAAATCAGTCATGAAAAAAATGTAAAATACTCAATAAATTAAAAAGGACATTCGATTGCAAAGTTGTCGCAAAAATTGTACCTATTTAATTTAATGGAAAAATAAAAAAAAAATTGATTGAAAATCGGTGAAAAATATTGCAAACGTTTCAATGTGGTCACATACAGTTATCACGTAAAATAGGTAAAATAAATAAAACAAATTTTGAATTGCGCCCGCAAAGTTAGCGGTCGTGTCATATCTGTTGCAAGTCGGTCGCAAAACTTTGGTCACAAACTGGTCGAATATTCGTAGAAGTGCTCCCCTATTTCAGTTACACACAGAAGATTTTGCGACGACAATTGTGGTCGCAAAATGCAATTTGCGACTGACATTGCGATAACAACTACCCAATATTAATTACTCCAATATTTTCTCAGGCTGTTGCTGAATTGGCTGCGATTGGATTCGACTTACCAAAGGACACCTTCACTAATCTTATGAAGTTGGTGAGTCTCTTCATATATCTGAATCTGATCTCTAACTACATATCATTCTAGTAGAAGCATATGATTGGTTAGCGTTAAACCTTTGGTATTGCAGGGTCCCCATCTTCTTGGACCAACTGGAAGTGACCTCGGAAGTCATGGCGAAGAAGGAACCGTGTTCGCAGGGTATCATTACGACATCAACTTTCTAACGATTCATTACAAAAGCAAGTTCCCTGGCCTAAATATATGGTTAAGAAATGGGGAGAAAGTTGAAGTTAAAGTTCCTGATGGCTGTCTACTTATTCAGGCAGGAAAACAGGTATGAAACAAAACTGTCATCAACTCAAAATATTAAATTAAAGGGCAATAGTTTTTTAAGGTTTGACTGTATACATTCGATTCGCATTCATTTTTTTTTTCTCTGATCACAACTCCTTTAGCTCTCAATTTCCAGAATTTTTTTTGGAATTGTATGATTTATTTCCTTTTGGAAATCAAAAATGTGTGCTATTATTCTAATTAAGTTAAAAATAAGATACAAAAAAGGCCTTGATTTTAGAATCCGCTTTAGGCCCCCCAAAAGTTTGTGTCATCATATTCCTACGTGTTAGGGTCCTATGCAAAAAGTTTTCTTTTTCTTTTTTTTTACAAAATGGTTCCGATATTAAAATCCGCTTTAGGCATCTAAGAAGGATCATGAGCCTGCCCGGGTCGACATCTTTCATGCTAACTCAAAACTGATCATTTTACCCTATTTTTATCATGATCTTGTTGAAACTATGCAGTTAGAATGGATGACTGCGGGTGAATGCAAAGCAGGTATGCATGAAGTTGTTGTAACCGAGAGCACACTCGCTGCAATTGAAGCCGCGAAAAGAGAAAACCGAAGCCTCTGGAGGGTATCCTCATCTGTGAGTACATGATCAAACTTTCATCATAGATCGAATCATCGTGTTGTCAATGCACTTTCATCTAAACCCTAAACTCGTACGTTGATTTTATTGTGTCTTGTTTTGCTAGCTATTTTCCAATGTAGCATCAGATGTTGTGTTGAAGCCTTTGGAACACTTTGCAAAATCACCTCTTGCGGCCAATTATCCTCCCATGTATGCTGGAGATTATTTCGAAAAGGAGCTTTCTATGATTAACCTCAAAGGAAAGAATGGGTCTTAATTAAGTGGTCGTTTCAGTCGAGAAGATATATATTATATGTAGTGTGTAAGATATAACGCGAATAAAGAACAAGATATATGACTGTTCCGTTGCAAGTTTGATATGATCTTGCAATGTTCTTTTGTATATGTGGTAATAAGGATTGTAAACATATGAGATCTACTCTTGTAAATTGCGTTTGGTAACTACTTAAGTCAAGAATATGTAGTCATCTTTGTAAGAATCGTTGTTTGCCATGAATGTCTTGTTTCACACAGAAATTGATAACAGAAATAGTTTGAGAGAAAAGAGTTTCATTATACAACAATGATTACATACAAATGAAGGTAAACTGAGTATTTATACCCTGCAGAAACTTGGCGCCCAAGAATAGAGTTAAAGGCGGTTATTTGCGCAAAGTAACATCTAGAATATTCACAACCTACCCGGTTAATATAAATAACATAATTACGTCCTAACATAAGTTTAATATACATATTTACAAATTATAAGTTTGATAACAAATTATATCTTCCAACAATCACTGCCCTGATTTCGTATTCAACTTCATGCATTGTAGTCTTCATGGTGTCTTGCTGCTGCTACTAGCCGAATCGCCATGTGATGGCCAGGTCTGCATTCCATCTGTTAGACAATTAATTTAGTCATCATTATCTCAAAGCTTCTCAACTTTGTAACTGATAATCTTTATTATGATCTCTTAACTCTTATGGTTTTAATATACATACATATATATATATATATATATATATATATATATATATTATTAGAATAACTAGAGGCGCACATTAATAACGTTTGTTCCAAGATCCAACTAGAGCCTATTTAATTATAATCTGAGCAAGAGGGCGGGTAGGATGATGTTAAGATCCCGCCTCAGCATGAACAAGGGAATCATCAGCATCCACAGAGAGTTTATGGTGCGGTTAAGTTGCCTCGGTCAACCAACTGTCTTCTCGATAGGAGTTTGCATAACCAGGATGAGCAGATGCAGCTTCTGACATTGTTGGATGCATGATTACATGGGGTGGCAACTTGCTACGCATTTATGACGAAATATTTCTTATTATACTTAGATTATATTTTAATGTTTAATCAACATTATTATTAATTATTGCGTAGGAAATGTGTAGCAACTTGCTACGCATTTTGTGACGAAATATTTCTTATTATACTTAGATTATATTTTAATGTTTAATCAACATTATTATTAATTATTGCGTAGGAAATGTGTAGCAACTTGCTACGCATTTGTGATGGAAAATTTATTGCGTAGGAAATGTGTAGCAACTTGCTACGCATTTATGACGAAATATTTCTTATTATACTTAGATTATATTTTAATGTTTAATCAACATTATTATTAATTATTGCGTAGGAAATGTATACCGGTTTGAAACGTAATACCGGTACCGACCCAGGGTTATTTTAGTTTGGGTTGTTACTTATTTTTATTATTTGTAACTAAAAGTTCTTATTCAATAGTTTTATATTATAAATTTGAATATATTATATTATAATAATTGTTATTCTCTTTATTTTTTAAGTTTGCTAAGTTTGGTGTCAACCAGTACTTGTATCGAAAATACCGGTTCAACGCTAAAAGTCGGTACCGGATTGAGTTTGATAGTCTTTAAGTTCGAGAAATTTGGTACTGCTACCCAGTACCATTTGTTCATCCCTGATCACGGGTACCGCACGAACAACAACAGTATCGTACACCTTTTTTTTTAGTTTCCAGGGTAGGGATGAGCTTAGTGCCAACTGATGGGGTATCGGTATATAAACGTAAAAACCGGTGCCAACTGCAACGCGGCGATATTTTTTATAACTAGTTTAAGATTTAAAATCTAATTACATCACGTAGTATAGTTTACGAAAAATGTGATTTATAAAAAAACTGGATATAATTTATGTGTCACCATATTAATAATAATATTTTTTCATTAATTAACTAGTTAATAATAATATAAGTAATATATTCTCATTTTCTATTTTATGAAAAGGATAATGGAGAATTAACTAGCCAATCAAAACCTTTAGTTATGCTTCACATGGATCATCATCCAATGGCCATTGTTCATCATATATTTAATCTAACGGCTTAAAAATCCTCTAGAAACAAAAGCATTAGTTAAAACCTAATTTCCTTTTACTTGCAGCAGCACACCACAAACCCACACAAACAAACCATCACTTCCTTGCACCTTGTTCCCCCACCCGAACTGAAAAACAACCGGCCGCCACACTATGGTGGTGGCATACGGCGGCTGAAAAACACAGTAGAGAGGTAGAGTGTTGACGAAAGGGCTATTTATTCAGGGTATGCTTCAATGGTTGAGAAGCTAATGCGAACTTTTTTTTTTATCTAAATGTATTAGGGTTTTAGTGTCATCCTCTGCTCATTTCCCTCTTTTGTTACAGGTATGATGCCACCTTTGTTGCACATATTGTTCATATAATTCATGGTGCACTGGAGAGAGATCGATGGCGGAACAGGCGACAATGGCGGCGGTGTTACCTGGCTCCGACAAGTAATCCGGTCAACAATCCAGCAGATGATGTTCAGGTTTGAAAGATGTTACACTGATGTTCTATTTGGCGGTTCAGAATATGATGGCTCGGTTCAGGCGACTGGGATTCGGGTTACGTTTCCCTCAAGATCTGTTTCAAGTTCCGACTGAGATTTTATAAAAATTAAGATAGATAGAAATGTTATTGAATTTGTTAATGGACTATGTAATTATATTTTCTTTATGTACCTAGATTTTATATATTTTTTGTATGTAAATTTGTATAAATTTATGATTAATGTTATTAAATTTGTATAGTTTTTAGTTTTATTTGCTTTTGTATCAGATCTTTCGGATGATTTATAAATAGAATAAAACAAAATATATTTATTACAAAATAAATATCAGATATTTTTGCTGATGGATTTGTGACACAAAATATATCGCCAAAAACCTTTTCTTTTTTTCATTTTATTTATTACAAATTCGTCAGAAATGCGTAGTAAACAGGTAGTCAAAAATTTGTCATAAACTATGAAAAAATATAAAAATTAAATTTCGTGACAATTGTGTAGCAAAAATTAAAAATTAACTTCCGTTAAATGGGTAGGAAAATGCGTAGAAAATGTGTAGCAATTTGTGACAACCCTTTTCTGTCAGAAATGGGTAGGAAAATGCGTCAAAAATGCATAAGAAACCAGTTTCCTACGAGTGGTTTTCCTACATATGCATTTTGTCACAAATTCGTAGAAAATCGCGAGTTGTGACGCATTTACTAAGAAAAATGGTGTCAGGAATTTTAATTTTTCTAGTAGTGTTATGATCTCTTAACTCTTATGGTTTTAATATACATACATATATATATATATATATTATTAGAATAACTAGAGGCGCACATTAATAACGTTTGTTCCAAGATCCAACTAGAGCCTATTTAATTATAATCTGAGCAAGAGGGCGGGTAGGATGATGTTAAGATCCCGCCTTAGCATGAACAAGGGAATCATCAGCATCCACAGAGAGTTTATGGTGCGGTTAAGTTGCCTCGGTCAACCAACTGTCTTCTCGATAGGAGTTTGCATAACCAGGATGAGCAGATGCAGCTTCTGACATTGTTGGATGCATGATTACATGGGGTGGCTGATGACTGATATGGGTGAAATGTATAAGTATTATGGGTATATCGGTTCCACCCTGTCCACCACCATGAGTTTATTATATGTTGCCTAATGGGTTAGGGTAAAATGAAAACTCATACGAGTTTTGAGAACTTAGAGAACTCGGCCTTATGTAAGTTTTTTTTTTAATTTCCAAAAATCCTAAAAAAAACATACTTTTCCAAACAAAAACAAAAATAATTTTTTTTTAATTTACAGTAGCCGTAAGTGATGTAAAAAGGTGATTCCATGCTTATGTCATCGGTTTTTTACAGTTGTTGTAATACCACTTCGAGTTTTTTTACGACCGGCTTTGCAACATCTTAAACTAGGAGTATAAAAAATGGGGTCGAAACTAGCACGGGAAGACCGAGTTCTCTAAGTTTTCAAAACTCGTAAAAAAATCGTTTTTTAGAGAAAATTAAAAGTTTTGTCCTTTATCTATATATCATTTTTCAGGCGGTGTCCTTTAATGTAAAATTTGACGAGTTCTGTACTTTATGTTTCAAAATCTTACATTATACGTCCTTTGAGCCTAACCCAGTTAATATTTTCTATTAAATCAGATCATGTGCAAGGCACATGAGGGCATAATAGTCTTTTTACTCCCATTATTTAAAAAAAAATATCTTAAAAGAAAAAATAGATATACTCACTACATTTCTTTCTCTCTCTAAAAACCTCTCTCCCTCTCTACTCATAAGTTCTACCACAACCTCCTTCCACCACCACAACTACATAGGGTAAAAAAGCACCACAACCTCCTTCGCAGATCTCTCCCCCTCTCTCACTCTTTCTCGCTCGGAACGACCTAAAGAATAACCTAATTTGTTGTCACAGTGATGGTGGCCAGATGTGTTTTTGGTTGTTGATTTGTTTTTTGGGAATTTTGGGGTTTTTAAGTTGTTGAGTTGTGATGCGGGCCCAAGCGTGGAAGAGCGGGCCATCCTGTATTTGGAGGCCCAGGATCGCGTCACAAAAGGGGCTTCACTGAAATGGCTCTAACTTGGGCAACGGGGGTCCGTTTTGGGCGTGTGACCAGTGAAAACGAACGGGAGAACGAGCTCTATCTTGCTGCAAACTGCCTACGGCCTACGGCGGTTTGGGTCATCGTCCGGGCCGAAAAACGCTTATTTCTATTAGTTTTTTCCATTTTTATGTTTTTTCAAGTATTTTGGGCATTTTGTTTTTGGGCTTGTGTTTGGCCCGTTGTCTTTTTTAGGCCCGTCTCGAATTTCTGTCTCTATTTATGTATTGCCCTAGTCATTTGATGAATCAGAATTGAATTTTGAGAAAACAGTTTTTTCACTTCAAATTCCGTGGCCTTTGGGTTACAATTTGGGGGTTGGGGATGAACTACACGGGTATTCGCAGAATCAACGTGTAATCTTCATTTTTCCGTATCACGCGCTACATCAGTTGGTATCAGAGCCGAATTCCTGGCTCAAAATGCCTCCGAGGAGAAACAACAACAGGCCTCTCGATGAAGTGTATGAACGAGAGTTGGAGCAGCGACTTATGGCGAGAGTGGATGAGCGGTTGGATCAAGTGGTCGATCAGTTGACTGACCGGATGGCCGACTTGATCAATCGTAGGAGGCAGAGACCCAATGACGGGTATGGTTCTGAACTTAGTAACCCATTTGGTGATGATTTGACTTCCGAAGACGAACGGGAGGGGCAACCAAGGGGTGAACGTGGAGGGGGTAACAGGCGTTGGGATTCTGGGATAAGAGTTGATATTCCGGAATTTGATGGGTCTAGTTTGAATCCGGAGGGGTTCATCGATTGGTTGGCTACCATAGAGGAGGTGTTCGAGTACAAGGAGGTGCCTGAAAACAAGCGGGTGGCCTTGATCGCTACCAGGTTACGTGGTAGGGCCTCTGCGTGGTGGCAACAATTGAAATTAACACGGAATAGACTCGGGAAGTCAAGGATCGTAACGTGGGCCAAGATGAAAAAGTGCTTGCGGTCCAATTTTTTGCCTCATAATTTTCAAAGGTTGATGTACCAGCGTCTGCAGAATTTGAAACAGGGGGCTAAATCGGTTGATGATTATACAACAGAGTTTTACCAGTTGATTGCGAGGAATGATATTCAAGAACCGGAGGAGCAACTTGTTTCTCGGTATATTGGGGGTCTAAGGGTTCAGATCATAGAGGCCGTGAATCTTTTTGATCCGTTAACCATTCCTGAGGCACACCAACGGGCGTTGGCCTTTGAGAAGCAAAACCGTCGGGTGGGCGGTTCATTTACCCCCGCTGGGGGAAACGTTGGGCCAGGCAGTGGGGCACCTCGTGGCGGGCCTAGTCAGGGGAAGCCGGGGGGTAGTAATACCGGGCCTACTTCTAAGGGGGCTAGCAGTAGTGGTCCGAGATGTTTCAATTGTGGTGAAACAGGCCATCGTCAAGCTGAGTGCAAAAAGGCTGGTAAAAGACACTTATTTGCTGAGTCTGAGGATGATCAGTATGAAGAGTATGAGAATAACCCAGTCTATGATGAAGAAACTGAATATGAAGAGGAGGTTGTGACCGGTGATGTTGGGGTGAATTTGGTGGTTAGACGTTCTTGCTATACACCAAAGGCAGATGGGGATGACTGGCTGAAGCATAACATCTTCCACTCAACATGTACTATTTTGGGAAAGGTTTGCACATTCGTCATCGATTCTGGGAGTTGTGACAATCTGATTTCTGAAGAGGCAGTCCAAAAGTTGGCCTTGAAGACAGAGAGTCACCCGAAACCGTACAAGCTTCAATGGCTGAAAAAGGGAGGTGAAGTGACAGTATCTAAAAGGGCACTTGTTTCAATTTCCATTGGGTCCACGTACAAGGATGATGTCGTGTGTGATGTGGTCCCTATGGAAGCGTGTCACTTATTGTTGGGCAGGCCTTGGGAGTACGAGCGTAATATAGAACATAACGGGCGGTCCAATACGTATAGTTTCCTGTTTGGTGGTGTGAAGATCACTCTTGTTCCTAGCAAGCCTAAGCAGTTAGCCATGAAACAGTCGGGTACTCTGTTGACCATTAGTCAGTTTCAAGATGAGTTGGAGGAAGCAGACAAGGTTTTTATTTTGATTGGGAAGCCTGTAGCCGAGGAAGTCGACATTCCTGAATGTATGGTTCCGTTATTCGAGGAGTTTGTTGACATTTTTCCAGATGATTTACCTGCCGGGTTGCCACCCCTACGAGACATTCAACATCACATTGATTTGGAACCGGGGTCCCAGCTACCCAATAAGCCCCATTACAGAATGAGTCCAAAGGAGCATGAGGAATTACGTTGGCAGGTTAAAGATTTAATTTCTAAAGGGTATGTTCGGGAAAGCATGAGTCCTTGTGATGTTCCTGCTCTGTTGACTCCAAAGAAGGATGGGACATGGCGTATGTGTGTTGACAGTCGTGCAGTCAACAAGATCACTGTAAGGTACCGATTTCCGATTCCCCGACTTGATGATTTACTTGATCAAATTAGCGGTGCCACTATTTTCACGAAACTAGATTTGAAGAGTGGGTATTACCAGATCCGACTCAGGCCTGGGGATGAGTGGAAAACCGCCTTCAAGACTCGTGAGGGGTTGTATGAATGGTTAGTGATGCCTTTTGGCTTGTCCAATGCCCCTAGTACGTTTATGCGGGTCATGAACCAGTTGTTTAGGCCCTTTATTGGCAAGTTTGTGGTGGTTTATTTTGATGATGTTCTTATTTATAGCCCTAATTTTGATGAGCATGTCAAGCATGTACGGCAGGTTTTGACCTTGCTCCGAAGGGATAACTTGTATACAACCAAAAAGAAGTGTGTCTTTATGGTCCCTAAGGTCCTGTTTTTGGGGTATGTTGTTTCTGGTGACGGAATACAGGTGGATGAATCCAAGGTAGCGGCTGTTAAGCAGTGGCCAACCCCCACTACAATAACTGAAGTACGTAGCTTCCATGGTCTTGCTTCATTTTATAGACGGTTCATTCGAAATTTCAGTTCCCTTATGGCACCAGTGACTGACTGCATGAAGGGAAAGACCTTTATATGGACTGAGGAGGCAGAATCAGCTTTTCAGTTAATCAAGGAAAAGCTTGCATCAGCACCAATTATTATTTTGCCAGATTTTTCTCAGGTTTTTGAGTTGCACACAGATGCCTTGCAGGGTGGTATTGGGGCAGTCCTAAGTCAAGGGGGGCGTCCAGTTTCTTATTTCAGTGAGAAGTTGACTGGGCCAAAGTTACGTTATAGCACTTATGATCTTGAATTTTATGCAGTGGTCCAGGCTGTGAAACATTGGCGTCACTATTTGTTTCACAAGGAGTTTGTTTTATTTACAGACCATGATTCGCTGAGGCATATCCGCAGTCAAGATAAAGTGTCACATAAGCATGCCCGGTGGATGGCTTTCTTGGAAAAGTTTACCTTTGTTGTGAAGCATAAGTCTGGAATTTCGAATCGTGTGGCAGATGCCTTGAGCAGGAGGAGTAGCCTGCTTGTTTCTATGAGAGTTGTTGTACCCGGGCTAGACAATCTCATGGAACAGCTCACAGCGGATCCATATTTTTCAGTCATTTTGCAGGATGTGCAGTTTGGGAAGAGGGCAGATTTTCTTATGCATGATGGCTTTCTTTTTAAGGAAAATCAATTGTGTATTCCCAATTCCAGCCTCCGACTTCAAATAATTAAAGAACTGCATGGAGAAGGGCACGTGGGAAGAGACCGTACTTTACGACTGGTGCAGTCTTCTTATTTTTGGCCTACTATGCGGAGGGATGTTGACCGGTTTGTTAGACGTTGCAGGATCTGTCAAGTTTCAAAAGGCACAGCTACCAATGCAGGGCTTTATATGCCTCTACCCATCCCTCAGCAACCTTGGGTAGATATTAGCATGGATTTTGTGTTGGGGTTATCTCGTACTCAGCGTGGTAATGATTCGATATTCGTCGTGGTGGACCGGTTTTCTAAAATGGTGCACTTTATTCCTTGCAAGAAGACAACGGATGCAGTTAATGTGGCTCAGTTGTTCTTTCGAGATATCTATCGTTTGCATGGTTTGCCATCTTCTATAGTTTCTGATCGGGATACTCGTTTCTTGAGTCACTTTTGGCGCAGTTTATGGAAAATGGTGAACACTCAGCTCAATTTTAGCAGTGCTTACCACCCACAAACTGATGGGCAGACAGAGGTTGTTAATCAATCACTTGGTAATCTTTTGCGGTGTCTTGTGGGTGATCATGTGAAGTCGTGGGATCAAAAGCTTTGTCAAGCTGAGTTTGCTCATAATCATGCTGTTAATAGGAGTACTGGGTTTAGCCCGTTTGAGGTGGTCTATTCTGCTAAGCCTCGGGGTCCTCTTGATTTGATGTCACTTCCTTCACCTGGTTCTGTTCCCAAGAAGGTGCAAGATTTTGTGGTTGGGTTACATGATGTTCATAAAGCTGTGCAGGATAACTTGGCCAACGCTAATTCAAAGTACAAGCAAGTTGCAGATCAAAAGCGTAGGCAAGTTGATTTTGAAGAGGGTGATTTTGTTTGGGCCATTTTGACTAAGGATCGCTTCTCAGTAGGGGAGTATAATAAGTTGTCAGCCAAGAAGATTGGGCCAGTAGAGATTGTGCAGAAGATAAATTCTAATGCCTATCGTCTGAAGTTACCAAGCCATATTCGTTGCTCTGATGTTTTCAATGTCAAACATTTGCTGCCTTTTCATGGGGATTCGTCTGATGATGAGGTCGCTGCGGATTCGAGGTCGAATTTTGTCTACCCAGGAGGGAATGATGCGGGCCCAAGCGTGGAAGAGCGGGCCATCCTGTATTTGGAGGCCCAAGATCGCGTCACAAAAGGGGCTTCACTGAAATGGCTCTAACTTGGGCTACGGGGTCCGTTTTGGGCGTGTGACCAGTGAAAACGAACGGGAGAACGAGCTCTATCTTGCTGCAAACTGCCTACGGCCTACGGCGGTTTGGGTCATCGTCTGGGCCGAAAAAACGCTTATTTCTATTAGTTTTTTCCATTTTTATGTTTTTTCAAGTATTTTGGGCATTTTGTTTTTGGGCTTATGTTTGGCCCGTTGTCTTTTTTAGGCCCGTTTCGAATTTCTGTCTCTATTTATGTATTGCCCTAGTCATTTGATGAATCAGAATTGAATTTTGAGAAAACAGTTTTTTCACTTCAAATTCCGTGGCCTTTGGGGTTACAATTTGGGGGTTGGGGAAGAACTACACGGGTATTCGCAGAATCAACGTGTAATCTTCATTTTTCTGTATCACGCGCTACATCAAGTTGGTATTGTGACAATTGTCAAAGTTGCATGCATCCGTACAATTGTTAGACAATGATTAATGCTTAATGCTTAATGACTGTGCTGATTTACAAGTTATGACATGAATTGCTTTCTGATTATTATCATTATACATACATGTGCATCATATATTTCAAATGACATAACATTACTGCATGCAAACTTTTTTGATTCAAATGATGCACGAAACAAAGATAGCACAGTTATCAGACAAATCAGAAAAAAATGCTGACGGAGTTCAGTACATAGACAGACATGGTATTGGGATACATAATGAGCCAGAAACCAAGAATTACACTAGTATGGTGTGTAGGAAAGTAAGGATCATAAAAATGTCTTTCTAGTGATAGTTAAGTGTCGGAAAGTGCCTAAAACTCACATAAATTACAGCATTCTGCAGAATTTAGCATTTAAACAACTTAATATTATACAGAAATATGGTTAAACGGTCCTGAATGATTTACTAAGTGTCAGAAATCAAAACTGTCACAAAAGGTAACATAAAGCACACTAAACTGCGTAGTTTAGCACCTTAACGAACCGGTAACCAACCGAACAACTGGACAGTACCCGAAACACCAAATTTTCACCAAAAGCATTGTCTTAACATTATCAAGCTAGTTATGGTCACCGAACATCATAACACACTATATAACATCTAGTAACTAAATAACCTAACTAGATACTTGATTTCCAACTAACTAAACTAACTAATGGTTACAACCTACTCCAGACCCCCCCCCACCTACTTCACGGCCCAACATGTGGGTCCTACCTTTGATTTTATTTGCTTATTTAATTGGATCTTGATGTTCACTTTAGAGACATATTATACATGGGATAAGCACTTGTGAGAAGATCGTGATATAAACCACCATATCCTTAACATAACTTCATCTTCCCAAAACAAGACACCATCATTCTCTCTCCCTCCTCCCTTGGCTACGACCATGAACAACCACCACAACACCACCATTTTTCAATCATCAACAACCATTCTAAGCATATCCTAAGGTGTAAGAGGCAAAGTTAAGAAGCTTGGTAGCATTGGAACTTGAAGGACCTCCCTCTAGTGCTATTAACCACCTCATCTTCATCTTGTGATCATCCCTAGCCTTGAGCTAGTAGTAAGAACATCTGCATCCATTTTTACATCTTATTAAGTTGGTTAAAAGATGATATAAGTAACTAATCTTTAAGAACACTATGAATCAAGAACATGAAACTTAAACATAAGCTTAAAAATCATAAGCAATCATGTTGCTTAAGTGTTGTTATGCTTGATTGATTGTTGATTGCTCATGTTTATGATGTTAAACATTATGTAATCTTGCTAGATGGTGATTAAAGAAATAATCTAGCAAGATGAGAGGATGATTATGTTAAGATCAAAGTAATTATCCATATGTAAATCATGAACTTGAAGTGTAAATTGTTTTTCTTGTGAAGTGATGATCAAAGTAAATGTAAAGTCTTGTAAATCTATGATTTCAAGAATGATTTTTCAAGAAACCAAGTTAATAATACAAAGTTTACTTAAGCTTGGTTCTTAAAGGAATTAACCATATTTTTAGTGGTTAAACAAGTATGGAAATATATATGTAACAAGAAAAACTCAAAAAGAAACATTTGTAGAAAAGTGATTTACAAGTTGTAAACATCTAACTTCTTTAAAAATGATGTTTTTAAATAAACAATCACACTTTAAAGGGTAACTAAGCCTACTAAACACACTAGTAAGTTACTACAAATTTTTGTAAATTTTCAAGTTCATGAAGTAGTAAACAAGTATGGAAATATATATGTAACAAAAAAACTCAAAAAGAAACATTTTTAGAAAAGTGATTTACAAGTTGTAAACATCTAACTTCTTTAAAAATGATGTTTTTAAATAAACAATCACACTTTAAAGGGTAACTAAGCCTACTAAACACACTAGTAAGTTACTACAAATTTTTGTAAATTTTCAAGTTCATGAAGTAGTAATTTATGCTTGATTTTGGCAAATTGGTAAGTGTTGATTGGTTTATTGTTGATTGTGGTGATTTATAAAAGAAAATGATATGCTTTGAAAACATTGAAACCTCCGTTTTTAAGGGGAAACTATGGCAAAAATTTTCTAAAAATTAAACACTTAGAAAAATATTTTTAAACAAATATTTACAAGTATATTTTAAACCATAAATTTTCATATAAAGTTTGCCATAAATTTTGTTACAAAGATTATAAACATTGGTGGTTGGTTTTTGTAAATAAAAGTGACTAAATATGTATTTAGAAAAATATATATTTAGATGTCACCATGTGTGTGATTATTTGTATATCATGTGTATTAGGTATATTATTTTATGACTTCAAATAATATAACTCACCAAAATACCAAGAAATTACAATCCAAAATATTACCAAAATTCCAAGAAATAAATATATAATTTATATCCAAAATATTGGTAAAACCGAACAAGGAATATAACCTACAAAAATATTCCAGAATTTAATTCATAAGTATATTTTGGTAATTAGTATTTTGGACACCAAGAAGAACAAAAATATGATTTTTACAATTGTTACAAAATATATCATATTTTTTACAAGGAGAAAAATATATTATTTTTGCTAAGTAAAAATATATATTTTTCTTGAAATTTATTAGAAGGTATACTATTTTTGGGAGAAAATATATATTTTGTTAAATAAACTTGAAACATATTATTTTTGGATGAAAAATGGATTTGTATATATTTTCTAAGTTAAACTTAAAAAATATATTATTTTTGAGACTTATATGAAAATATAAATATTTTGCCAAGGGAAAAATTATAAATAATTTTTCTATGTAATATCTCTTAAAATATATATTTTGAGAATATATATTGATGAATTCTTATTAGAAATAATATTCCGGAAAAGTTTATACAAAAATTAAGTATAAGAAACTTAATAAACACAATAAAAATACGTATTCTCGTACGTATAAATACACACCAGAATACGCCACCGATACTTGGCAAAAATACGCAAGGTTAAGAATACGAGTATGAATACACCCATCCTTGGGGAAGATATACATGTACAAATACGTTATGTGACAAGTTAAAATATATTGTTTTAATTAATATTCCAAAAGTTAATAAATATAATTGAAGTTAAAATATTTATTATTTTAACAAATAGTTGATGACACAAAGAAACGTAACTCAATAATACTAAATAAGACCAAGGTTAAGGCACGACCCACCCGTCTAATGAACCGTAGTACGCATGTATGTAGTCGTGCGATCTAGAGGAAGCTTTGAGTTACATTGGATACGAAGAACGCAAAACTGTGAGTTCATGTTCCCCCTTTTTCTTTTAACTGTTTTCGGTTTTATAATTTCAGGGGTGAAGTACATGTTACAAATTGTTTTCAAACGTTTATATGTGTTATAGTTAGCTAAGGAAAGGTACTGCTAGATCATGTGAGTGGTGGGTACAACACTTAAGACCATTAATCCTCATAGAAGGACCGAGGGACATGAGTGATACATCTATTTGGGTGTAGCGAGCCCCGCCCATGAGCCCATAGGATGGACCATGAGGTGACTATGTCTTACGACCGGAGGCCGGTGCAAAATCTGCTAGGTTTGAGCCTTCCTGCATCACGTCACAAATATTAATGTATTAGCTACACATTAATTGATCTGTTTCCTTGTTGCTTTCGTACCGGTTTACAAGTACATACAGACATACTTACAAATGTTTTCAAGGATGTTCGTGCACACATTCAAAACACATGAACTCTCACAACTTTAGTTGATGTTTTCAAACTACATGTATTTCAGGAAACTAATTATGGATCTGGTGGGCGTCCAAGATATCAAGTTGTGTCTCAAATAAGTGATGTCATCCAGCACCCAAGGGTTTTGAGTCGCGTGTTTTATCCTTGATAGGATACATGGTTCAAAGCCTCGTTTATACTAGAGTCTTTTGTGAAGTCTAGTACGGAACTTTAAGCTTTGGTTGTAGTGTACTTGAATTTGAAGTCTTGGGTTGTGGTTACACAATGACGATTGTAATGTTTTGAAACTTAATATATGGATGAACATCATGGTTTTATCATATAGATGTTTGTTATGGTTAAACGCAATGATATTAAGCAAGTCCCACATAATCATGCTTTCGCAAAAGTCAGGGTGTGACAATTTGGTATCAGAGCTTCGATTGTAGCGAACTAGGATTCCTTCTCGAGTCTAGACTACAATCACTAGGGCTCTCTCATGAAAATATTTTTACAACATGTTTTCATTGCATATACACACAACGCCCAGATCCATCCATGGAACAAATGTTTTACAAAAAGGAAAGACAAGAAACACGATTGCAAGTACACATTGGTGGTTTAGTATGCATGAGGTAGACTAGGAAAGATAGACAAAGTTTCATGAAGGATAATGTGAATACATGGTTACATGATAAAATTGCCATTGTTTGCATATACTTAGTGTTAGTGGTTACTATATGTACATATGTTAGGATTACGAAGATACAGGCACACATGTCATCCTCAGAGAGCGGGATTGTCGGATGCCCGTGACCCGATGGCAGTCGCATCAGACGACGAGGTTATGCCCACACCAGAGATATATCTGTCAGACACTGAGAGTGATCCTGACATGCTGTCCAAGGACGAGGACGACTTCGCACTACAAAAAAGATCGCCATCGGAGACTGAAAAATCAGTCTCTAAAACTCCTAAATCAGTCCCTAATGGTTATTAGGGACTGATCTTGCCAGTCCCGAGTCAGTCCTAATTTCTTAGTTCTAGATACTTTCATTAGTAACTAAATTTCAGTCCTGATTGTATGTTATCTCTGATGCTATGATTGTTTCTAATCATGATTTTTTTGAAGACTAAAAAATAGTCTTCGATACTACATTTGATAGCCGATAGTATGCATGCACATTTGGTAATATATTTACTTTTTAGGACTAATAAGAGTTTTAAATACAATGACATTCTCAACAAATTTAATCCATAACATTATAGCATGTTAATTCTAAACTTTAATATAGTCAAACATATAAGTAAAAATACTTAGTAGATCAATCCTAAACTTCAAATCAGTAATCAAACAAACACCAACAAAGTAAGTTTAACTAACTCACATCCTAGATCAAACTATCATTAGCATTGAGTTACCCATCCAAATCATTTGCTCCACCACTCACATGTGCGGATATTGAGCTCTCAAAATCAGTAACTGAGAAATTAGTCTGGATACCATGCATCCGAGACTCATAGATCAGTCTTTCATAATTTACTCCCTAGGAGTCAGCTGACTCCAGGATCCGGCGAGTTCGACGGAGCTTCGGTCCCGAAACGACGTGTTCGGTGCGTTTATTAACGACATAAACGAAAAGAAACGAGTAGAAGATAAATACGACACCGAGTAGTCACTAATAATCTGGTCTCTAATGATTATTCAACGATTACAGCACCACGAGACCAGTTGGAAAACATTTCCCCTCTGGGAACCAAAAGCTTGTCCAAATGGAACCCCAAGTTTCCTATTTATAGACAACTCACACTCAGCCTATCCGATCGAATTGCCACCCGATCGGATTGCCACCCGATCGGGTTAACCTTTATATTAACGCACCGTGTCCAACTTTCTCCTATACTATACAATATTCAACACACGCTCTATCTAGCTATTCGTACAGTGGCAGACGTACGAAATATGCACCAACAGTTTCCCCCTCGGATGTCACTGTCGAATCGTCTTTAACAATATTGTGAACCTTGAGCCGTGTTTGAATATTCTGCAATCTTCAACTTTTCTGCAACTTCAATCAGGATCTTGATCTTACAATACAAATTCCCCCTCAATTGATGATTCGGGTTTGCTTTTGTCACAGTATACAGCATGAATTCCCCCTGGAATAAATCTTCAGGTCTTTTGCACAGTTTACGACTCTCCTCCGATTTGCTAAACTGCAACCTTCACGAACAATCACCAACTTGAAACTAGTCAATGCAGCATTTTTTGTTTCAACTTTACCCGCATCTGAGTTCAGTTTTTGATATTACAATGTAAGCACCACGATCTGCATTCCGCCTGCTCGATCTAAGAATGTACAAAAACTCAACCGGCATATGATAGAAACTTCAAACACCCCACTGGTTAACTTCAAATCTGTGATTCCCCCTAAAGATCTGATATCCGTTTACCGTGATCCACGTTAACGCACCGTAAGAATGACAGATCCGTGTAAACGGTATTCTCTACAATCAGCAATTCTTCATCGGAAAAACAAATCATCTGGTAATGTAATCCGATCTCCGAAGGATTCGTCCACAATTAGATTCATCTCCTCGAATAATCTAGATCTCAGAAGCTATCATCCACGATCACTCTCAGATCTCCGATGCTCGATCAGATACCAACACCTTGGATCATCTTGATCTCGAAAGTCTTCACTCACGATCAGATTCACATTCCCCCTGACAATCTGAAGTCGAAACTACCCGAATACCGTTGCAGTGTCACGAATTTCAAAAATGCCGGAATTTTAACATACGACATTGAAATTTTGATTCCCCCTCATTTTTGCAAATTCTGACGCATCTATCACTGAATTCCCCCTCAAAATGAATTTAGTTTCTAATTCTTTTCTCCGAAAAACTCTGACCAATCTAGAATATCACAATATTCGCCACAATTATCAGTTTTTCGTCGTTGCGGATTTTACGTTTTGGCCCATAAATAGTCAGATACTTCAGAATATAACAATACTGCATCAATATCCTGACTACCCCACTAATTTCCACAATCCATGATCGCATCATCAAATATGTTCACTGAAGCCCCCGACGGTGTCCCCGAACAACCCAGCTTGGTTGATAAACAGCCGAAAAAATTGACAATCATCAAATTTTTTTTTTTGGAGACTCTCCTCGTCGTTGCGATCAAAAAATGCCTTTTTTAGGCATTTGATCATCTGGTCGAATGTCAAGAATCGGATGGTCATCCGATCGGATTGCCACCCGATCGGATTGCCACTCGATTGAAGGACAAAATGATATGATGGAACGGATTGCCACCCGATCGGATTGCCACCCGATCGGGTTACAAAGGAAACAAACAAGTGTCTGTGGATCGGGTGGTCATCCAATCGGATTGCCACCCGATCGGGTTGTCATGCGATTGAAAACAACTTGATCTTCCAAACATCCCATAGTGACAAGAATCGGACGGTCACCCGATTGGATTGCCACCTGATCGGATTGTCATCCGATTGAAAGCATCTTCAGTAAACCTTCAAGTATGATGGTGATATGGATCAGATGGTCACCCGATCGCGTTGCTACCCGATCGGGTTGCCATCCAATTGAAAATGTTCTAACAGCTCAAGAACACTCCAAATCACGTTTTTTCGATCCAGAATCTTTATTTGTGTGAATTTCATGATGAAACATCACAGGATTGTGCGCAATCCAATTCCGAACAGATTGATGTCTTCAATTCCAAAATCCATCTGTGAATTGACCGATATTTTTATAATTTTCTCTGTTTAACGTCAAAACTCCCGTTTAACCCGAAATTGATGAGCTTTGGGTGATTTAACCGACTGTTAGATCGATTAAATCGGTACCGTAGCTCTGATACCACTGCTGACTCCAGTATCCGGCGAGTTCGACGGAGCTTCGGTCCCGAAACGACGTGTTCGGTGCGTTTATTAACGACATAAACGAAAAGAAATGAGTAGAAGATAGATACGACACCGAGCAGTCACTTATAATCTGGTCTCTATTGATTATTCAACGATTACAGCACCACGAGACCAGTTGGACAGCATTTCCCCTTTGGGAACCAAAAGCTTGTCCAAATGGAACCCCAAGGTTCCTATTATAGACAATTCACACTCAGCCTATCTGATCGGATTGCCACCCAATCGGATTGTCACCCGATCGGGTTGACCTTTATATTAACGCACCGTGTCCAACTTTCTCCTATACTATATAATATTCAACACACGCTGTGGCAGACGTATGAAATATGCACCAACAGTGTCAATATATTAGTGGCTGAATATTACTGACCAATAAAATGGCGCCATTTTTATTAATGGGGGCAGTTATTTAGGACTGGATTTCAGTAACCAATAAGTTAATTTATTTTTAGACAAACATATTTGTGACTAAAGTTCAGTCTCAGATAAGTGGTCTAAGTATTAAGGACTGATTATTAGTCATGGACATCAGTCACAAAAAAAATCAGCCTCTAATACAATTAGTAACTAATAAATTAGTCTCATATACTACGTATTCGAGACTAATAGATCAGTCCCTCATAATTTAGTACCTAGGTATCAATATATTAGTGAATGAATATTAGTGACCAATAAAATGGCGCCATTTTTATTAATGGGGAAATTATGTAGGACTGAATTTCAGTAACCAATAAGTTTCCCTCCAAAAATTATTTTTAGACAAACATATTTGTGACTAAAATTCAGTCTCAGATAAGTGGTCCAAGTATTAAGGACTGATTATTAGTCACGGACATCAGTCACAAAATGCAGCCTCTAATACAATTAGTAACTAATAAATTAGTCCCAGATACTATGTATCCGAGACTGATAGATCAGTCCCTCATAATTTAGTCCCTAGGTGTCAATATATTAGAGACTGACTATTAGTGACCAATAAAATGGCGCCATTTTTATTAATGGGGGCAATTCTTTAGGACTGAATTTCAGTAACCAATAAGTTTCCCTCAAAAAATTATTTTTAGACAAACATATTTGTGACTAAAATTCAGTCTCAGATAAGTGGTCCAAGTATTAAGGACTGATTATAAGTCACTGATATCAGTCGCCAAAAAATCAGTCTCTAATACAATTAGTAACTAATACATTAGTCCCAGATACTATATATCCGAGACTAATAGATCAGTCCCTCATAATTTAGTCCTAAATGGTCATTTTTCTTGTAGTGATTCCAGCCGTTCGCGTTACCAGACTTTGGCAATGATTTACCCTTGTTGATGGTTTCCCTGACGAGGATCCTTTTGTCATCCCTGATCCAGTCCATGACCACCTCATCATTGATAATCCCGATGGTGCGCACATCGTGGCTTCAATCCTCGATCATGTTCCTCTTGAGGTCATTCTTCCCGAGGATTGGCCTTTCGACGATTTGTTTGATGATGACATTGATTTGTTTATTGATGATCCTCATGTCGACGCCCATGGTGATGGAGAGATAGATGAGGACATTGTTGCTGTTCCACCTCCTGAGATTCCTGTCATTGAGGTATCTTCTGGTTCAAGTTTACACTCGGTTTCAGACTCCTTTGAGTCTGTGACATCTTCAGCTTTACAGGCGACCGGATTTCAGCTTTTTACTACTGACTCCGATGACGACACTTCTATGTCTACTTCACCATCACCTGCTCAAGATCCCACACCTCCACACGGTACAGAACCTGCTCCTGAGTTAGCTCCTGTTCCTTTTGATCAGCCTGATGACACACTTGCTTATCCCGGGCCGATTCCTGATCCTGACCATGTTCCATTTGAATTACCAGATATTGCACTCCCTATTCCCGACCCAGTACCTGCACCTGTTAATCTTCCTTTTGCCGAGCCATTTATTCCTCCTCCCGCACCCGCTGATGTTGCTCTTCTCCTTTCTGTAGAGTCTGATGTCCATCGCACTGATTTGCCGAAGGTTTTCTTTAGGACATCCCTGCACCCCGTCCAGGGGAAGGTACTTCAGGCCAGCACCCGCATGACGATCCTCTTGTTTCAGCAACTTTTCCACAGATCCCTCAGTCTACAGCGTTTGCTCCTTTCACTTCTTCACCACTTGATGAGCCACTCCGATGGTTCCCACATTACTCTACGCCGATTTTAGATCCCTATCATCCCTCCCATTTTGTTGACTATACACAAGATGAGTTACTTTATTCGCTTCAGCTTCGATTTGAGGTTATGAGTTGCAGAGTCTTGGAGCTTGAGCTGAATCCGCGTCCCCCTACCATGTCCTTGTCAGCTTGTTTTTGTTCCCCTCGTTCGTCACCGTCCCCTTTCGCTCGTCCACCTGCTCCTCTTACTCCTTTTCAAGAGTTTGATGCTCGATTCCTTACCGTCGAGAAGCAGATTAGTTACTTGCTTCGTCATGTGCAAGCTCGAGGAGGAATTCGCATATGTTCTTAATTTGCTTTTCCTCCCTCCTCCACCTCCGCCATCAGTACAATAGGTTTTTGGTATTATGCAGATTGCATTATTTTTGGGGAGAGCACTACTATTGAGCCGAGATTGTGAAGCCTTTTGGAGACCACCTTTTGATCGTATGATTTTGTATATTGACAGACTTATTGGACAAGGGTAGTGTGACCCTATGTCCCTCTTGATGTAATACACTTTGAAAACAATGTAACTGTGGTCGGTAATTAATGAAAGCTCAGTCGTCATGCACTCACTAAACACATTGTTGAATTACTTGTTTACGCTATGATTGTGTTGTTGCATGATTGTTTGATATGATGATTGTTTATATATATGTACATACGACCTCTAGACGATTACTTATTTATGTAACAAATAAGACCTGACCTATCCCATCTTCTTCTTAGAAGATGTCGCCTCGAAGGAACACCGATACCAACAGACCTATCCGATCTTCTTCTTAGAAGATGTCGCCTCGAAGGAACACCGATACCAACAACCCTCTGCCAACGACAGAGGCGGAATTACAAGAACGCATCTCACAGGCCATCGCACAGCACGAGGCCCTTCGCTCCGAACACAACGAAGGTACCTCAGGAAATAACCCACCCAACGGTAATGTTTAGTTACTTAAGACACAATACAAAACGTTTGGACATTTCCAAGTGTGCTTTGCTAACGCCTTATGTGAATGATGTTGCTTATGTAGCAGGCTGCACTTACAAGCAGTTCTTGGGCTGCAAGCCCCTGGATTTCGATGGCACTGGGGGAGCCGTAGCTTTTGTGTGTTGGGTTGAGAAGACGGATTCTGTTTTGCGATTGAGCAAATGTACTCTAGGGCAACAAGTCACGTACATACATTTCTGGACGTTTTCTAGATGGGGCTCTGTCATGGTGGAACCTTCAGGTTCAGACGCTGGGCGAGACTGCTGCATATGCTTTGACGTGGGACGAACTGAAAGAGCTAATGCGTAAGAAGTATTGTTCGAGGGCAGAAATCCAGAGGTTGGAAACTGAATTCTGGAACTTGAAAATGGAAGGTTCAAAGATAGCTGAGTATGTGCAAAGGTTTCATGATTTGTCTAGGGTGGTTCCTTATTTGGTAGAGCCAGAGTTTAAGAGGATCGAACGCTTCATCTGGGGATTGGCACCTCAGATTCTAAGCATGGTGACAGCATCTAAACCTCTAACGATTACCGATGCTATTGACTTAAGTGTGGCGCTCACTGAAGAAGCAGTTAGGTTGGGAAAATTCTCAATCTCTAAGGAGAAGAAGGAGACTCTTGTAGAGTCATCTGGTGAGAACAAGAGGAAGTTTATCAATTTCAAGAAGGGTACTCGGGCGAATAACATCAACAATGCCAAAAAGGAAGAAAGTGCACATGGGTATCCTACCTAAGTGCGACAATTGTCAATGGTACTGAGCGACATAAATATGGAAAATGTGATAACTGTGGCAAAGTAGGGCATATCAGGGAGACGTGTTGCCATGGTACTGAGCATGGAAGTGGAGGTCGAGATGGTAGCGGAAATCGCGAAGGAAACAATGACAACAACAACTATCAAGGCGGAAATAGTGATGATCAAGGACGTGGTAAAGGTTGTTTTAACTGTGGAGACATAGGGCATTTCAGGAAATATTGCCCTAAAAACAATCAGGCACGTGGAAGAGTGCTCAACATCGGAGCTAGGGAAGCATGCTAGGATCCAAATGTGGTTATCGGTATGTCCCCTGTTAGTCAACGTTATGCATCTGTGCTGTTTGATATTGATGCCGATTTTAGCTTCATATCTCTAGAGTTTAAGAATATACTTGGTTTAGTAGCAAGTAAGTTAGATATCCCGTATTCGATAGAACTAGCTAATAGGAAGCTAGTAGAAGCCAAGGAGTGATTAGGGGCTGTGTGATAGAGCTTGGAGAGCGTGAGTTTTCGTTAGATCTTCTGCCAGTTGAGTTAGGCAGCTTCGACGTTGTAGTTGGGATGGATTGGTTGTCGAGTAATCGCGCAGAGATTGTTTGCCATAAGAAGATTATCCGCATCCCGATGACGAGTGAAGAGATGATCGTGATTCATGGGGAGAAGCAGGATACGCTCCTACGAATTATTAGTTGTTTGAAGACACGGAAGTTTTTGCGTAAAGGATGTGTTGTCTTCTTAGCTCATGTCGTGGACAAAGAAACCGAAGAACCGAAGCTCGAAGATATCCCTGTGGTAAGGAAATATCCTGAAATCTTCCCCGAAGACTTGCCAGGATTACCTCCTCAACGACAAGTCTAGTTCCACATTGAGTTGGTTCCAGGCGTCGCGCCTGTAGCTAAGACACCTTATCGACTTGCGCCTTCAGAGATGCAAGAGTTGTCAACGCAGCTTCAGGAGTTGTTAGATAAGGGATTTACAAGGCCAAGCATCTTGCCTTGGGGAGCTCCAGTTCTGTTTGTCAAGAAGAAAGGCAGTGGTTTTCAAATGAGTATCGACTACCAAGGGCTGAACAAGCTAACCATCAAGAAATCGGTATCCCTTGCCGAGGATTAATGATGTATTCGACCGACTGCAAGGATCCAACTACTATTCTAAGATCGATCTTCGATCAGGTTATCGCCATCTGCGGATTCAGGAAGAATGTATACCGATGAACAGTGAGTCAAAATTTGTTATTAGACATGCGCTATTGAACACGGAACACAAAGCCGTTACACACGGAATACAATCTTTGAGGGTTTAGGAAACATGCACTTAAGACCTTCGGGAACTTATGTCGAAGCTCATAAAAGGCTAGCACGTAGGAACCATGTCTATTAACTCGGGCAAACACCATTATTTTGCCATGCATGATATTTTCAGTTAACCGAATAGATAAAGCACTCAAATTTCATTTATTTAAATTCCCACTTTTGCTTCTAGCAAATAGATTTTTACATCTCTACTTCTCTTAATGGTAGTTGCATCACGACAATTTTCTTTATTAGAGCAAACACTCATTCGCTTCGGTACTTGATCATTTCATATGATACACATGCAATCGTTTGTTATGCATGTGGTTTTCCTTCTAATGATCGTTTTCATCCAAGTTACCAATTTTATTTCGCTATATTCAGTTATTGCCTTGTGTCTTGGATAATCAGCATTATTGTAAGTATCGACTCCTTGATACTGAGTCAACAAAACCTTCTTGAAATTTCTTTTCTTTTCAGTTACATACATGGTTTATCCTTGTAACCATGCCAAAATTCCCTTGTCGATACATACGTTTATTGTCAGATTACGCTCAGATTACGCTGAAACCAAGTTCAATTGCTTGAACTTGTCCATTTCGCATATTCAATTCAAGACACCATATGATGTATTGAAAGCATCATATTCAAATTCATTTTAGCAAGTGTTTCTTTTGTTCCGAGTCATAGTAGACTTGTTTGATCTGCGACTCCATTAAATCGTTTGTCGGTTTTGAAACCTTGTGGTGATGTTTTCACTAAATTACAGCTTGCGCTAATCTCGTTTACGCATCTCGTACACAGATTTAATTATTTATTTATTGACTTGCTCTAAATCCACACTGTTTTATCATGATTAAAGCAGCCTTAACACAATCGTGTGTTCAGAGAATGGTACACAAATTCATTTTATATTCCAATGTACCTCCTAACAGTTCTTTCATTATCGATTGAATGCCTTGCAGTACTTATTGCCTTATTCATCGTCAATCGAAAACAGTAGTTCTTTGATTTTGCATATTCAATCGAAAATCCTATGATGTTGTTTGAATTTCAGATTTGTTTCATTGTGCTTTCGTATGATTTCAATCACATTTGGTCACCGCTATTATCAAATTATCTCATTCACTACGACACCTTATAGCATCGGTATAAACTTGTAGCTTGTGCTAATCATGGTCAACCGTTTCATACGAAACTACGTATACCTTTCGTCTGACTCATCATTTAAACGTTCTTAATGCAACTACGAATTAAGACAATGATACACCAGATTCAGTTGTATTTCATTTCGGTGTATTCTCGCAATTCAATAATGTCAACACACTAATTTTAGACATTTCTTTGTTCGAAGGTTGACAGATCATTTTCATGTCACTATTACATTTGAGCTGGCTGATTTTGAGTGCCTCTAGCGGATGCTATTGTTTCCAGAACTCATTTGCATATTGTGAATGATCGTTCGGAGTTCTATTGGTCGAAACTCTTTTTTCCGTTGAACCCCTGGTAACTAAGACACACTAGGTTATACATCTATACATCTCGAATCCATTGACATCAAATTCTGAAAACATATACCTTTTAACTGATGGGTTCTTATTGTTGTAATACGTCCCTGGATTCACTTGATTCGAATAAGTCTTGATTCAGTTTCGTGGTTAATGACTTTGGTATTATTCGTATCCCTCTATGCATAACGTAACCCTAAGGAGTTAACATAGTCTAAATTTCGAGGACAAGATTTTCTTAACAGGGGGAGAATGTGACAATTGTCAAAGTTGCATGCATCCGTAGAATTATTAGACAATGATTAATGCTTAATGACTGTGCTGATTTACAAGTTATGACATGAATTGCTTTCTGATTATTATCATTATACATACATGTGCATCATATATTGCAAATGATATAACATTATTGCATGCAAACTTTATTTATTCAAATGGTGTACGAAACAAAGATAGCACAGTTATCACACAAATCAGAAAAATGCATGCTGATGGAGTTCAGTACATAGACAGACATGGTATCGGGATACAGAATTACACTAGTATAGTGTGTATGAAAGTAAGGATCATAAAACTGCCCTCCTAGTGATAGTTTAAGTGACAGAAAGTGCCTAAAACTCACATAAACTGCAGAATTCAGCTTTTAAACAACTTAATATTATGAAAAAATATGGTTAAATGGTCCTGAATGCTTTCCTAAGTGTCGGGAATCAAAACTGTCACAAAAGGTAACATAAAGCACACTAAACTGCGACGTAGTTTAGCACCTTAACGACGTAGTTTAGCACCTTAACGAACCGGTAACCAACCGAACAACCGGACACTACCCGAAACACCAAATTTTCACCAAAAGCATTGTCTTAACATTACCAAGCTAGTTATGGTCTCCGAACATCATAACACACTATATAACATCTAGTAACTAAATAACCTAACTAGATACTTGATTTCCAACTAACTAAACTAACTAATGGTTACAACCTACTCTAGACACCCCCCCCCCCAAACCTAGTTCACGACCCAACATGTGGGTCCTACCTTTGATTGTATTTTCTTATATAGTTGGATCTTGATGTTCCCTTTAGAGACATATTATACATGGGATAAGCACTTGTGAGAAGATCTTGATATAAACCACCATATCCTTAACATAACTTCATCTTCACAAAACAAGAAACCATCATTCTCTCTCCCTCCTCCATTGGCTACGGCCATGAACAACCACCACACCACCACCATTTTTCAATCATCAACAACCATTCTAAGCATATCCTTAGGTGTAAGAGGAAAATTTAAGTAGCTTGGTAGCATTGGAACTTGAAGGACCTCTCTCTAGTGCTATTAACCACCTCATCTTCATCTTGTGATCATCCCTAGCTTTGAGCTAGTAATAAGAACATCTACACCCATTTTTACATCTTATTAAGTTGGTTAAAAGGTGATACAAGTAACTAATCTTGAAGAACACTATGAATCATGAACATGAAACTTAAACATAAGCTTAAAAATCATAAGGAATCATGTTGCTTAAGTGTTGTTATGCTTGATTGATTGTTGATTGCTCATGTGTATGATGTTAAACATCATGTAATCTTGCTAGATGGTGATTAAAGACATAATCTAGCAAGATGAGAGGATGATTATGTTAAGATCAAAGTAATCATCCATATGTAAATCATGAACTTGAAGTGTAAATTATTTTTCTTGTGAAGTGATGATCAAAGTAAATGTAAAGTCTTGTAAATCTATGATTTCAAGAATGATTTTTCAAGAAACCAAGTTAAAAATACAAAGTTTACGAAAGCTTGGTTCTTAAAGGAATTAACCACATTTTTAGTGGTTAAACAAGTATGGAAATATATATGTAACAAGAAAAACTCAAAAAGAAACATATTTAGAAAAATGATTTACAAGTTGTAAACATCTAACTTCTTTAAAAATGATGTTTTTAAATAAACAATCACACTTTAAAGGGTAACTAAGCCTACTAAACACACTAGTAAGTTACTACAAATTTTTGTAAATTTTCAAGTTCATGAAGTAGATATTTATGCTTGATTTTCGCAAATTGGTAAGCGTTAATTGGTTTATTGTTGATTGTGGTGATTTATAAAAGAAAATGATATGCTTTAAAAGCATGGAAACCTACATTTTTAAGGGGAAACCATGGCAAAAATTTTCTAAAAATTAAACACTTAGAAAAATATTTTTAAACAAATATTTACAAGTATATTTTAAACCATAAATTTTCATATAAAGTTTGCCATAAATTTTGTTACAAAGATTATAAACATTGGAGGTTGGTTTTTGTAAATAAAAGTGACTAAATATGTATTTAGGAAAATATATATTTAGATGTCACCATGTGTGTGATTATATGTATATTATGTGTATTAGTTATAGTATTTTAGGACTTGAAATAATATAACTCACCAAAATACCAAGAAATTACAATCCAAAATATTACCAAAATTACAAGAAATAAATATATAATTTATATCCAAAATATTGGTAAAACCGAATAAGGAATATAACCTACAAAAATATTCTAGAATTTAATTCATAAGTATATTTTGGTAATTAGTATTTTGGACACCAAGAAGAACAAAAATATGATTTTTACAATTGTTACAAAATATATCTTATTTTTTACAAGGAGAAAAATATATTATTTTTGCTAAGTAAAAATATATATTTTTTCTTGAAATTTATTAGAAGATATACTATTTTTGGGAGAAAATATATATTTTCTTAAATAAACTTGGAACATATTATTTTTGGATGGAAAATGGATTTGTATATATTTTCTAAGTTAAACTTGAAAATATACTATTTTTGAGACTTATATGAAAATAAAAATATTTTGCCAAGGGAAAAATTATAAATAATTTTTCTATGTAATATCTCTTAAAATATATATTTTGAGAATATATATTGATGAATTCTTATTAGAAAAAATATTCCGGAAAAGTTTATACAAAAATTAAGTATAAGATACTTAATAAACACAATAAAAATACGTATTCTCGTACGTATAAATACACACCGGAATACGCCACCGATACTTGGCAAAAATACGCAAGGTTAAGAATACGAGTATGAATACCCCCATCCTTGGGGAATATATACATGTGCAAATACGTTATGTGACAAGTTAAAATATATTGTTTTAACTAATATTCCAAAAGTTAATAAATATAATTTAAGTTAAAATATTTATTATTTTAACAAATAATTATATACTTGGAATAACATTGATGACACAAAGAAATGTAACTCAAATATACTAAATAAGACCAAGGTCAAGGCATGACCCACCCATCTAATGAACCGTAGTACGCATGTAGGTAGTCGTGCAATACCAAGAACGCAAAACTGTGAGTTCATGTTCCCCCTTTTCTTTTAACTGTTTTCGGTTTTATGACTTCGGAGGTGAACTGCATGTTACAAATTGTTTACAAACGTTTATATGTGGTATGGTTAGCTAAGGAAAGGTACTGCTAGATCATGTGAGTGGTGGGTACAACGTTTAAGACCATTAATCCTCGTAGAAGGACCGAGGGACATGAGTGATAGATCTATTTGGGTGTAGCGATCCCCGCCCATGAGCCCATAGGATGGACCATGAGGTGACTATGTCTTACGGGCGGAGGCTGGTGCAAAATCTGCTAGGTTTGAGCCTTCCTGCATCACGTCACAAATATTAATGATGTATTAGCTACACATTAATTGATCTGTTTCCTTGTTGCTTTCGTACCGGTTTACAAGTACATACATACATACTTACAAATATTTTCAAGGATGTTCGTGCACACATACAAAACACATGAACTCGCTCAACTTTTGTTGATGTTTTCAAACTACATGTATTTCAGGAAACTAATTATGGATCTGGTGGGCGTCCAAGATATCAAGTTGTGTCTCAAATAAGTGATGTCTGAGTCGTGTGCTTTATCCTTGATAGGATACATGGTTTAAAGCCTCGTTTATATTAGAGTCTTTTGTGAAGTCCAGTATGGAACTTTAATCTTTGGTTGTAGTGTACTTGAATTTGAAGTCTTGGGTTTTGGTTACACAATGACGATTGTAATGTTTTGAAACTTAATATATGGATGAACATTATGGTTTTATCATATAGATGTTTGTTATGGTTGAATGCAATGATATTAGGCAAGTCACACATAATCACGCTTCTGCAAAAGTCAGGGTGTGACAGATATGGGGATTTTTGTGGATTTGGTTGTTGATTCAGAGATGATGGTGGAGGGTGGTGTGATGGTGGTTGTAGATGATGAAGGAGGGTGGTGGTGGTCGGATGATTTTATCTAACAACGAAGGTCTGTTCGGAGACGCTCATTTAATTCCGGCATGTTCAGTTCGGTCAGGTGAATGTGATAAGATTAAAGCTTACGCAGCCACCGGCTGGACCATTGCCACTATTATCTTCAAGGAATGGTTCTCAGATTTAAACCGGCGCGGGTGGTGGCATCATTTTCCGGTAAAGGACCTAACGGGATGAACCCGGAGATTCTTATGATTGCTCCCGGAGTTAACATTTTTGCTGCATGAACCGATGCGGTTTGGCCGACGGGGTTAGGTTCTGATGCCTGAAAACTGAGTTTTAATATATTGTCCTGGACTTCGATGTCTTGTCCCATGTGAGTGGTGGTGCAACTTTGTTGAAGTCGATTAAAAAAGTGATAATGTGTTACTGTGATTTTTCCCCACTATATTAAATTATTAATGCTTACATAATTTATCCTTGGAGTTGTATATAAAAAACGGTTTTAATCCCTGTAGTATACAATATATAGTTTTGCTATTAAATAAATCAGGTAAAAAGACTAAAATACTCTTAGGCAACCAGATTTAAATAAACAAAAATTAATTGGGTTAGCCTCAAAGGACATATCGTGTAAGAATTAGAAACATTAAGCACAGAACTCGTCAAGTTTTGCGACAAAGGATACTGCCTGCAAAAGGGTGTTAACGTAAAAGACAAAACTTTACTCTTTTTTTATTAATAGCAGTCGTAAATGTTGTAAAAAGCTGATGCCATACTTATGTTTTTAGTTTGTTACAGTTTTTGTAACAGGCCGAAAACACCACTTTAATTTTTTTTACAGCCTGCTTTGGAATATTTTAAACTAAGGGTGTAAAAAAAAGTAAGGTCGAAACTCGCACAAAAATATCAAGTTCTTTAAAAACGTCAAGTTCTCTAAATTCTCACAACGGGTTTTCTATTAATTTTTATCATATAAATAATAACATCCAAACAATAAACACATGTTGTCGCTCTATTTGCGACTGTCTCTTTCACCCTGAAACTCTCCACAAATTTTACCCAAGTGTCCTCCATACTTGTTACCCCACGTGTTTGCATGAAAATTAAAGCATATGCATTAAGTTTCCCTTTCCTGTGACACAGTCCCATCATCCCATCATGTTGGATTTTTCTCTACAATATCATATATGTATTTTTTTAACAACGATTTTTCTCACCGTACTTGAACGTCTCTTAAATCTACTTCTGATTTTTTGTTCGAATACTGTCATATGGATAACGTTAACTTATCGTTGCAACCTGTAAAAACTAGTTGCAACATGTAAAACTACAATTTATAATGAGGTTTTGAAGGTAATCGTGAGCACAAAAAATATTGCAACAATATTCAATAACCATTTAAAAAGAATACTGAAACTACTTAATCGAATGCGAGACTTTTTTTTTAATATGTATAAATTGATCTTTTCTTAGTATGTATTTAAAATCTTGGTGTTGGCGTTTAAAAATCTAGGGGCAGTCGAAAACAATAACATACTGATGGGTGCCGGTGAACCCACATAGTCCATTTTTTCCATGCATGTTTTTAGTGTTTAATTACTTTCAATGTTTCATTTATGTTTATAGGTTAAGTTAGTTTGTTAGTTGTATACTAGTGGGAGTTAATCTTTTTTGTTTCAGTTGTTTAATTACGTAAGGATATAAGGCAATCCGTAGTGGGACGGTATATGGTGGTTGAGTGAGCTATGGCACCCCATAGCGTACGGCCACACCGCTATGGCCAGTGCTATGGGTTTTTTTGTGTGTCCTCACGGAATACATAACGCTGGAAAACTTGAAGGTTTCAAAAAAACGACCGTTGAGCAGTCATGTTAATTAAAAAAATAAATTCTTTTAAATTTCTATATGTAATCACCTTTTCAACTCATTTTTTAAACAATCTACCACTATCTTCTATCTGTCTTTATTTTATAAAAATCTAGGTTTTTATATAATGCATCCCTACAACCGCGGTTTTGTTCCTCCGCGTTCTAGTGCGGACACGAACCAAACGACCAATCCTAGCCAACCCATTTCTCCGGTTCCCACTCGACCCGCCCCCTACGGATCCGGTTTTATCGAGTACAATCAAAATCAAACCGGCTTTATGAACCTACTGAACCAGCCCCTCTCATGGAACCCAAATCTATACGGTTGGAACCCGAATTACAACATGGGAGGAATCAGGTCGTCTCAAGCCTTCGGCTCGCCACTACGCGAGCCCGACTTTGTCCCGGATACACAAACGAAGCCACAACCGGTAGTAGAGGAGGCACAACAAAACAAAACCAAACGCAACCATAAAAAGATCGAGGAGGCGGGAGTCATCGTCGATGGGATCCGACTTGACTAATGCCTTTCGGAGATGAAACGACGCCTTCAAGACATACTTGACCTAGGGGATCAACATATGGAAGAGAATCGGGAAGTGACTGAGATTATACGGGATAGACAATGAGAAAAAGAATTTGAATTCTACTCGAAACTGCACGACCACCTAACCGGAAAAGCGTTGAAGATGGCGATACAACAAAATGAGTGAACCGAAAAAAGTATAATCTTTGAGTTTTACAGTTTTTTTATTTTATTGTAATGTTTTTTAATTTAATGAAATGGTTTTTTTTACTTTTTTAATGGTTTTTAATTTTATAAATTTACAAATTAATTATAAAAATTAGAAAATTAATAATTGAGTAATGTTAGGTATGAGGCTTTACGACTACACTCTCTTGTGATATAAAGCTCCATAAAGCCCCTCTCTTGCCCTTTTCACCAGTTGTTGTCGCATAACGCCCCCTAAAGAGCTTTATGACTACACATGGTATAAATAGCCAATAGTATTTTCATTAGGGATTATGAATGAAAATTATGAAATTAGTCTGATTATCCCTCTATAATTCTAATCTGATTTCCATCTATTTTCTTGGCCAATCGATTATGGGTTGGAACCACAACTCATACCTAACATATAAAAATTAAAAACTGCAAGGTCGACTGACAACACACCTTATATACTAGGTTCCATGCTAACCAAAAGGATTAGATAAATCAAAACTTGCACTAAGCAGGTGACCTTCAAGAGGCTATAACAGAAAAAACTGATGAAAACGAGACTTGAAACTAAGACATTTTTCAGAGGTAAATCATATGTTCCCATTGAACTACCCATTTAAGGTTATAAAATCGTATATTCACATATTCACGTACAAATCGTTATTCAGTTGGTATACTATCTCAAATTAGATGAAATGTGTGGTCTATCTTGGTGAATGGTGATGAATCTAGATCCCCACCACCATAAAAAAAATCTTCAAACACTGGTTCACACCTTTATAAATTCATGCATGACTCATGTGTTCAAGTGTCCAACATATTGGAATGAATTCGCTGATATAGATCAGAATGTATAATCTTGTTCTAGATTGAATTGGTAAATCTAAATGATACATACGATGTTTAATATATACATCAGAGGGTTTAAGAATAACTGCCCTAACTTAGGATAAAACTAATAATAATAGAAAAACATAATATAACCTATATTATATCGGATATAACTTATAATAAGATCTAGCTTAATACTGATATCCGTCTAATACCCTCCCGTAAGCTAGATCAGAGTTGTTGGTGATTCTTCAGGTATGTCCATCACCTACTTGCAGTTGATTCTTTAGTCGTGAAAAACTTTTGTATTGCAATGCCTTAGTTAAAACGTCTGCAATTTGACTTCCTGTGGAGCAGAAGCAGACATCAACATTGTTATTCTTGATCAAATCTCGAATAAGTGATATTTGATCCTTATATGTTTGCTTTTGCCATGAAACACAGGATCCTTAGCCAGGCAAATTGTAGATTTGTTATCACAATAAATAGTTACTGGGCATTTGATTCCTTCTTGAAGTTCGTTTAGAATCCCTTTGAGCCAAAGTGCTTGGCAACCAGCCATGGAGAGTGCAATGTACTCGGCTTCCGTCGATCATAAAGCCACTACTTTTTGTTTCTTTGATTGCCATGCTATCGTTCCTTTTCCTAATTGAAATACATACCCTGACGTGCTCTTGCTATCATCAACATTCCCTGCATAATCGCTATCACTGTAACCGATTAGTGTTCCTTTGCCTCCTTTTGAATATACAAGTCCTTGATTTAGAGTTCCTTTTACATATCTAAGTATTCTCTTCCCGGCTTCCCAGTGACTTCGCTTGGGTTGTTCCATGAATTGACTTATTTTGTTCACTGCAAACATTATGTCCGGTCTTGTATTGGTTAAGTACATAAGACTTCCAACTAATCTCCTATATAAATTGGGATCTACCTCATCATCCGGATCATGTTTGGACAGCCGTAACCCATACTCCATTGGAGTTGAAATCCCAGAGCAGTTCAACATATTGAACTTGCTTAACAAACCCTTTGCATATTGCTGTTGAGATAGGATGATGTTTCCGTTGTCAAATAAAACTTCCATGCCCAGAAAGTAGTGTAAGATTCCCATATCAGTCATTTCAAATTCAGTTTTCATTAAGTCTTTGAAAGATTCAAGACTTGACATTGAATCACTTGCAATAATGAGGTCGTCTACATACAAGCAAATGATTAATTTTCCTTCCTTGGATATTTTAGTGAATAAAGTATGTTCATAAACACACTTCTTGAAACCATTTTTGGTAAAAATATCCTTCTATTCTACTGTACCATGCTCTCGGAGCTTGTTTTAAACCATACAAAGCCTTTTTTAACTTGCACACCTTTCTTTCTTTTCCCTTTACAACATATCCTTCCGGTTGTTCGATAAAAACATGTTCTTTTAAGTATCCATTTAAGAAAGCAGTTTTTACATCCATTTGATGCAAGTGCCATCCATATTGTGCTGCTAGTGCAAGTACAAGTCGAACTGTATCAAACCTGATAACGGGTGCAAAAACGTCTTGATAATCTATTCCATACTTCTGATTATAACCTTTTACAACCAACCTTGCTTTGTGCTTGCTTATTTCCCCATGTTCATCATACTTAGTCTTATATATCCATTTAACGCCTATTGGTGTTTGATTCGGAGGTGGATCCACTAATTCCCATGTGTCATTCTTGATAATCGATTCCATTTCTTTATCCATGGCTTCTTGCCATATTGCTTCTTTGCTCGCTTCAACATAAGTTGTTGGATCCGTATCCGCATACAAAACAAAATTTACCACTCCACTCGAACGGCCTTGATCCTTCTTATAGAGTTCCTTTACTTGTGCATCGGTTAATTCTGTTGAGTCTTGATATACTTGAGTTATCGGCTTAGTTCAAATAACTTCATTTTCCGAGTCTGATGAGGAGCCAGTATCTTCATTATTTATTGTTTCTTCATTGTTTACTGTACCTTCATTAGGAGTTTCAGTAATTTCGTCGTCTATGTTACCAGACTGCACATTGCTTTCATCATTTATCACTGGTTCATTGATCTGATCTTCCACTGCAATATTTCTGTCTTCTTCACTTGTATTACTTATCTCTATGCAGAATTCACCATTATTTTCTTTAGTGGTTGCCCAATGTTGATTTTCACTGAAAATCACATCTCTACTAATAATCATTTTGTTTGTTATCGGGTTGAATAATTTGTATGCTTTGCTATTTTCGCTATATCCAACAAAGATAACCCGCTCAGTCTTATCATCTAGCTTGTACCGATTTTGCTTGGGAACATGCACATAGGCAATACAGCCAAACACGCGGAGATGCTCTACATTTGGCTTTCTTCCACTCCATACTTCTTGTGGAGTTAACTTTGGCACACTTTTAGTAATTGCACGGTTCAACAGGTAGGTAGCACAGGCCACTGCTTCGGCCCAATACGCATTTGGTAATTCTTTCATCTTTAACATACTTCTACTTAATTCCATTAAGGTTCTATTTTTCCTTTCAGCCACTCCGTTTTGCTGAGGGGTGTAGCTTGTCGTGAGTTGATGATGTATTCCATTATCCTTGAGAAGTTTCTGAAATTCATGTCCACAGTACTCGCCTCCCCTATCTGTTCTTATGCCTTTTATTTTGTGTTCCGCCTGGTTTTCAACCAGTTGTTTGAAGTTCTTTAAATAACATAGTGCTTCAGATTTGAACTTCAAGAAATATAACCATGTCTTTCTTGAGAAATCATCTATAAATGTGATGAAATATTTGCAGCCTCCAATAGATGGTGTTCTCATGGGTCCACATATATCAGAGTGAACAAGTTGTAATGGTTTTCTTGCTCGCCATGTAGCCTTCTTTGAAAATGGTTTTCTGGCATGCTTTCCGAAAATACATCCCTCACATATGTGTGCTGTGATTTGGCAATCTTTGGCAGTCCTTCCACTATCTTATTCACCCCCATATCTTGCAAAGTTTCAAAGTTTAAATGCCCATATCTCCGATGCCACAAGGTTGAGTTATCTTGTGTAGTCATATTACATACTCGCGGAATTACGTCATGTTTTAGATTCAACGGGAACATTTTGTTCCCTGTCATCTTTACGGTTCCTATATAACATCCAGACGAATCATTAATAATGCATCCTTTGTCATTAAACCTCACATCATAGCCCTTTTGCACTAGTTGTCCAACACTTAAGTGGTTGTGTTTCAATCCAGCCACATAAAATACGTTTGGTATTCGCTTCTCGTGGCCTTTAATTCTAACATTGACATCACCACATCTGAGAACTTCTAGTCTTTTGTCATCGCCGGTTCGAACCTCTCGTCTCTCTGATTCATTCAGGTTTATAAATAAATTTTTGTTACCTGTCATGTGATTACTGCATCCACTATCAAGATACCAGCAATCATCCTTAACTACTTCTTCCATGTTGAAAATCATGAACATGGTATCCTCGGTTTCTTCTTCTGCATCTTCTTTATGTAACAATGCATTGTTTGACCGATCACCTTCTTCCCGTTTATTGCAAAACCTTGCCGTATGCCCTAATTTTTGGCAATTATAACATCGGATCATTTTATTAAATTTGCCCTTTCCTTTCCCTCGTCCCTTTTCGGTGTTATCAAATCTAGATGATCTGGATTTATCAAAACCATTCCCTTGAACTTGAAAAGCCTGTTCTACTGATGTATCATCATCATATTGCTTTAATCTTAATTCATGCGATTGAAGGATTCCTAGCAATTCCTCCGTGGAGATTGCATTTAAATCTTTTGACTCCTCAATCGCCACTACAACCGATTCGTACTTCCTAGTCATATTTTTTCAATTACGCGTTGTTCTTCTATTCGTTCTTCATTCATGCGTAATTGATTGACTATTATGGTAATTCGGTTAACATAATCTTCTATAGTTTCTGTTTCTTTCATTCTTAAACTATCGAATTCACATCTTAGGGTTTGAAGCCTTACCATTTTAACCCTATTCTCGCCCCTGTAGACTTTATGAAGAGCTTCCCACGCATCCTTGGATGTTTTGCATGTTGCAATGCGTTCAAACACCATTTCATTCACTGGTGCACCTGTTGCAATTTCTGTATAGCCTTCCTCCACAATTGTCCACAAGTCCTGCGATTCCAGTAATACCTTCATCTTTATGTGCCAGTGATAGTAATTTTGTCCCAGTAATTTTGGGATTTGAGTTTGAATTCCACCATTAGAGGCCATATTTGTTGAATCGTTGAAATAGAGATTTGCGGATCTGAGATCTGATGTGATCGTGTAATTTGTGAATTGTTTGAAATTGAAACTTGATTGCGGATCGGTGGCTCTGATACCACTATATTGGAATGAATTCGCTGATATAGATCAGAATGTATAATCTTGTTCTAGATTGAATTGGTAAATCTAAATGATACATACGCTGTTTAATATATACATCAGAGGGTTTAAGAATAACTGCCCTAACTTAGGATAAAACTAATAGTAATAGAAAAACATAATATAACCTATATTATATCGGATATAACTTATAATAAGATCTAGCTTAATACTGATATCCGTCTAATACAACATCAGTTACTTCTTCTTCAGTTCTCTCTAGATCAACTTTGATTAGGGAAATGGAGATACCCGTGATCGACCTCACACTGTACATGGACGCAGCTTCTGGCAAGTTCAATTGCGACGAACGCCTGCATCCTGAACTGGAAACGGTGTGCTCAGAGGTGAGCCGGATTCTGAAAGAAACCGGAGCTCTTCTGGTCAGAGATCCGCGATGCTCGACCGAAGATAATGATCGATTTATCGATATGATGGAGAAGTATTTCGAACAACCAGAAAAAGTTAAGCGCGTCCAAAAGCGTCCTCACCAGCATTACCAGGTAAACTTGGTCACTGGATTAGTACAAAACTAATGACTTTTTTATTTCACTACAAGAAAATAGACCTGTGGGGACAAATTTTTTTAAGCTTTTAGGGAGGACATGTCGTCCCTACAGGTCTCAACAGCTTATAGAGACGACTAGTTGTCTCCATAAGCTTCATCTCTACAGGGCCGTCCCAATAGGTCTCTTAGGTCGTCTCTAAAGGTGTTGTCCCTATAGATTAACTTTTAGAGACGACTTTTCGTAACAACAATAGAGCTACCTTAAAAAAAAACTATTTTAAGTCTGTAAGGACGACATGTCTGTAAGTAATACTATTACTTGACAGGTGGCGTTGGTGATACTCATTTGTTTAGCAGTGATTTTGTGAATTGTTTGTGTATTTTCTTGATCTATACAGGTTTTTGATTGCAATGGATAATACTCGGAAGGATTTCATGTAATCCGGATCTTGAATGGGTTCCGATCTTAATCGGATCCAAACAAGACCCATTTGGTTCTATATTATTTCACAAAATGATAGAAGAAGAGGTGTTTAAATAAGAAAACATAATACCTGTCATTATTAAATGTTTGAAAAAAAGACACGTGTTGGTCACCCTTTTAGCGACGGGGTGTTAGCGGTGACCTATTAGCAACCACAGGTTGCCGCTAATATACTCTAAGACACTAAAATAGTAAAAATGATTTTTAGGTTTCACTTACTATAAAAGGTAGAAAACACTTCTAGCGAAAAGAACGTTCAATTAAGAAAGATTACAATTTTAAAGTTTGTCGTGATCGTTAGAGGAATTGACTGAGCAGATAACCTAAACCACCAATAAAATAAATTGAGTTTTTTTTTTTACATTAGGGGTGATTGTTAGTGATCGGTAGAGATCATAAACTTGAACTGATTACCGTCGGTGTCGGTAACCTGTAACTAATAAAAGTAATAACCAACGTATTTAATAAGATTTTTTTTAATGTATGCTAGTGATCCGTCCTTAAATTTGAAGATAAAACTTTCTAAACAAGGGTGCATTATTTGTAATTTTTTGTCACTCACTTCCAATGTATTAAAAGATTGATGACTAAAATTGTTTCCTTGTTTACGCATACTCACAAATTTGCATATATTAAAGATGCATTATTTGTAATTTTTACGAAAAAAAAGTAATTTAAGGCAAACTGAATAAAGTTAAATTGATTTAAATTGTAACAAACTAGCATTAACAAATATGTGCAAAATCAAAAAATAATAATTAATTAATCATTTTATATAGAAAGAATCATATACACCAGTTGAGATTAGCATTAAATATCAGTAAGTATTTACTGAATTTACATGTAGATTTTGATGTAATAAAGTTGCACATCGTATAAAAATAATAATGACCTTAAAAAAAGGTTCAAATTTGAAGCTAAATTATGTAACAGGTTGGTTCAACACCAGGAGGAGTTGAAATACCTCGTAGCTTGGTTGATCTTGAAATGCAAAAGAAGTTGAGAGCACTGCCGAAAGATCGACAACCTAAGATTCCAACCGGTCCAGATCTGAAGTCACGGTACACGTGGAGGGTTGGCCCTCGACCATCCAAAACTCAATTTAAGGTTAGGTATATACACCCTCTTTTCGAATGAATCTGTTTTCATGTTTGGTCATTAATCTTTGTTTTGTATGTGTTTGTTTGTAATCTAGGAATTGAACTCTGAGCCAGTCATACCTGAAGGCTTCCCCGAATGGAAAAAGATCATGGATTCATGGGGATCTAAAATGATATCAACCGTAGAGGTGTGTCATTGTTACATAAATTGAAAGTTGTGGTCCAAAATATTAAATATTGCAACCGGATTGTAAAATTAACGACCATCGACAGCTAGCAATCTGGTCAACGGTTGCACTATTTGTGACCACTTAATTTTGAATGCAAAGTTGACTTTTTTTTTACATTTTCTCAATTGCAAATCGGTAAAAAAAAAAAAAAAAAAAGAACTGAAACTACAAAATAAATAAAAAACGACAATGGTTGCAAAATTGTCGCAAAAATTGAGCCCTTTTTGGTCGAAAAATGAAATAATAAATACAGTTTGGTTGAAAATCGATCACAAATACTGCAAACGTTGCAACACAGTCACATACACTTATCGCATAAAATAGGTAAAGATAAATAAATTAAAGTTTATATTGCGGCCACAAAGTTAACAATCATGTCATATCCGCCGCAAAACGATCAAAAATACGAAAATATCATTTAATTTTTAAATTTCCGTCGCAAGTCGTCGCAAAACTTTGGTCACAAATCGTGGTAACATTTGCAACCGCAAAAGTAGTCCCCAATTTCAATTACACACAAAGATTTTTGCGACCACGGTTGCGGTCGCAAATTGCATTTGAACCGAAGTTGCAATTGCAACTATCCAATTTTCACGTAATGTGTAGTGTGTAAGACTATTAGTGATCGTCATTCCTTCATATTGTGGTGTATGTTTGTTTATTTAATTACTCCAATATGTTCTCAGGCTGTTGCTGAATTGGCTGCAATTGGATTCGACTTACCAAAGGACTCCTTTAGTAATCTAATGAAGTTGGTGAGTCTCTTCATATATCTTCTCTCTAATAGCAGATTATTCTAATAGAACCATATAATAGATTAGAGTTCAACCTTTGGCATTGCAGGGTCCACATCTTCTTGCACCAACAGGAAGTGACCTCGGACACCATGGTGAAGAAGGAAATATGTTCGCAGGTAATAGCCGATATATAATAGGAAACCATATTTGTTTATTTGTATGTAAATATTCTATCCATAATAGGAGATCTCTTGTAATCTTTATATATGATCATTGTGAATGAGAAAGATCAAGGAATTTTACAACCTTTCATGGTATCATACCTATAATCGGTCCTTCTCTTCCCCCTTCCGTCTGTGCAACCTTCTTTCTCTCACAATCATGTCTTCCTCATCCCCACACCCCGCTGTCACCGTCACTTCCATTAAAAACCTCATACCTATCACCCTTGACATCGAAACCGGTCACTACACCACGTGGGCTGAGATGTTCAAGATTCAATGCAAGGCTCACCTTGTGTTCGATCATCTTCAACCCAAATCAGCCGACGACACCTCTTCCTCATCGACCAAAGACAAAGCACCAGAAAAACCCGCATCGACACCTACCGAATCATGGGATCGACTGGACTCCATTGTCTTACAATGGATTTACAGTACCATCTCCACCGACCTTCTGCACACTGTCCTCAAACCCGACATTACAGCCTACGACGCCTGGACCACCATCGCTAATATTTTCCAGGACAATAAAGCTACCCGCACTATTGACCTGAACAATAAATTCGCCAACACTCACCTCGATCAGTTCCCAAATATGTCTGCGTATTGTCAGGCTTTAAAGGTCATCTTTGATCAACTGACCAACCTCGGCTCCCCGGTCACTGATGAACAACTGGTCTTACAACTTCTTACGGGTCTGAATGAACAATACGAGAATACCGCCTCTGTCATCCAACAAATGAAGCCTCTTCCTGATTTCTATGATACCCGCTCGAGGTTATGTATGGCCGAATCCCGCAAAATAAATCAGGTTCGTCAATCGGCCCAATCGGCGGGCACCGCTCTTCACACCGCGGCTGAGCCGCCACATCATGACAAGTCCGATTCTCGGGAGCAGCGTAGTGAATCTTCAGACAGGGGTCGCGGTCGCGGACGCGGCCGCGGTCGTGGAAGAGGGCGACATAACAGTAGCGGCGGTCGAGGTAAGGGAGGTTCAGGGTACTCCGGTCAATCATCTGGTAGCGGCGGTTATCCGCATACCCCTGGGAATCATAACAGCAGCGGCTTCTTCCCTTGGCCCTACTACACACCTTGGGTCGGCCCACATGCTACTCAGTCACCACATAATTTTCCTTGGGCTTCTATCCCACCTTGTCCCTACCCAACTAAATCAACCAATTCTGTTGCGGGTATTCTAGGACCTCGTCCGACTCAGGCTTTTGCTACCATGCCCACTGATATCAACCAGTCCATGTAGGTGATGTCGCTAAACGACCCCTCTTGGGCCATGGATACAGGTGCCACAGGTCACATGACTTCTAACTCTAAACTTTCGTCTTTATTTAATAAAAGCATGATTAGTAATATCATTGTGGGCAATGGTCAAACCATTCCCGTGTACGGACAAGGCGACCTTACCTTACCCCTTCCCCTCCCACCTTTTAAACTTAACCAAGTTCTTTATTCACCCTCACTAATTAAAAATTTACTATCTGTTCGTCGTTTTACTACCGATAATCAATTATCTATTTAATTTGACCCGTATGGTTTTTTGGTGAAGGATCTCAAGACTCGGAACCCTATCCTACGATGCAATAGTTCTAGAGATCTATACACATTTGATCCATCCCAAGTCATCAAGTTCACTCCCACCGCCCTCACTGCTATTTCTCAAGACACATGGCATCAACGACTCGGTCACCCGGGATCGTCTTTATTGCATTCTCTTAAACATTCTGATTTTATTACTTGTGGACCTTTAAAGAATAATGTTTGTCAATCTTGTGTTTTTGGTAAACATATTAAACTTCCTTTTGTTGATTCTACTAATATTACGAAAATGCCTTTTGATATCATCCATAGTGACCTTTGGACTTCCCCGATTCTTAGTGCGGGGGGTCACCGTTATTACATTATTTTTCTTGATGATTTCTCCAACTTTCTATGGACTTACCCTCTCACACAAAAATCTCAAGTCTTTTCCATCTTCACTACTTTTTCTAACATGATTTTCACCCAGTTTGAACGAAAAATCAAACAGTTCCAATGTGATAACGGTAAGGAATACAATAATCATATGTTCAAACAATATTGTAACCTACATGGCATGCATTTTTCGTTTCTCTTGTCCCTATACCTCATCCCAGAATGGCAAAGCCGAAAGAAAACTACGGTCCACTAATAACATTATCCGCACCTTATTGGCCCATTCTTCCCTACCCAATACATATTGGCCCCATGCTTTGGAGGTTGCCACCTACCTACAAAACATTTTGCCAAGCAAACTCCTTCACAACATTTCTCCAACTCAAAAACTATACCACCGCATCCCCTCGTATTCGCATTTACGAGTTTTTGGTTGCCTATGCTACCACCTCATCCCTCATACCAATATTCATAAATTGCAATATCGTTCCATGCCTTGTGTTTTTATTGGCTATCCTTCAAATCATCGGGGTTACAAATGTCTCGACCTAAATACACGCCAAATCATAATTAATCGCCATGTTATGTTTGATGAATCTATATTCCCTTTTGCCAATAATCCCCAACCCTCTATACACTCATACGATTTTCTCTCCGCCAACATTCACTCACCACCACCCAACCCAATACCACCCACTGCCCCTCCTTCTAATTGCCAACCCACTGCCCAATCCGATACCACTACTCACCATCACCCTATTTACCCACTATCGGCCCACTCCAGCCCATCATCCACATTACCTAACCCCGGCCCAACTTCCCCCCTCTCGGCTAACTCTAACCCACTTCCTACTTCACCCATATTAAGCCCTGGCCCAACTTCTCCATTTTCCAGCCCAACTCCCAATCACTCTATGTCTTTCGGCCCACATATATCACCCACCAGCCCCATTACCTCCACACCCACTGAATCGACTTCTTCCTCACCTTCTCACAGTACCCCTTCTCCCTCACCCTCACCCCCCCCCCCAACCCCCTACTCGCACTATACGCACCCGTTGGATGGACGGAATAGTCAAACCGAAAAACATTTTCAACCTTCACTCTTCGTCCATCACCCCACTTCCTAAAATCCCAAGGACGCCTTGTCTAACGCGGAGTGGCATAATGCCATGACCACCGAATTTAATGCTCTTATTAAAAATAAGACGTGGGTTTTAGTTCCACGGCAACCTCATATGCATGTATTACGTAGCATGTGGCTCTTTCGCCACAAATTTCGATCAGATGGTACACTAGAACGCTACAAAGGCTCGCCTTGTTTGTGATGGAAGTAATCAACAAATTGGGGTAGACTGCGGTGAAACCTTTAGTCCTGTTGTGAAGCCCACTACCATCCGTACTGTTTTATCGCTTGCACTGTCACAATCGTGGCCGATTCATCGACTAGATGTTACCAACGCATTTCTTCATGATAACCTTAGTGTCTGTCACAATCGCTTGCACTGTCACAATCGTGTCCGATTGCCACCCGATCGGGTTACAAAGGAAACAAACAAGTGTCTGTGGATCGGGTGGTCATCCAATCGGATTGCCACCCGATCGGGTTGTCATCCGATTGAAAACAACTTGATCTTCCAAACATCCCATAGTGACAAGAATCGGACGGTCACCCGATCGGATTGCCACCTGATAGGGTTGTCATCCGATTGAAAGCATCTTCAGTAAACCTTCAAGTAAGTATGATGGTGATATGGATCAGATGGTCACCCGATCGTGTTGCTACCCGATCGGGTTGCCATCCAATTGAAAATGTTCTAACAGCTCAAGAACACTCCAAATCACGTTTTTTCGATCCAGAATCTTTATTTTTGTGAATTTCATGATGAAACTTCATAGGATTGTGCGCAATCCAATTCCGAACAGATTGATGTCTTCAATTCGAAAATCCATCTGTGAATTGATCGATATTTTTATAATTTTCTCTGTTTAACGTCAAAACTCCCGTTTAACCCAAAATTGATGAGCTTTGGGTGATTTAACCGACTGTTAGATCGATTAAATCGGTACCGTAGCTCTGATACCACTGCTGACTCCAGGATCCGGTGAGTTCGACGGAGCTTCGGTCCCGAAAGGACGTGTTCGGTGCGTTTATTAACGACATAAACGAAAAGAAACGAGTAGAAGATAGATACGACACCGAGCAATCACTTATAATCTGGTCTCTATTGATTATTCAACGATTACAGCACCACGAGACTAGTTGGACAGCATTTCCCCTCTGGGAACCAAAAGCTTGTCCAAATGGAACCCCAAGGTTCCTATTATAGACAACTCACACTCAGCCTATCCGATCGGATTGCCACCCAATCGGATTGCCACCGATCGGGTTGACCTTTATATTAACGCACCGTGTCCAACTTTCTCCTATGCTATATAATATTCAACACACGCTCTATCTAGCTATTCGCACAGTGGCAGACGTATGAAATATGCACCAACAGTGTCAATATATTAGTGGCTGAATATTACTGACCAATAAAATGGCGCCATTTTTATTAATGGGGGCAGTTATTTAGGACTGGATTTCAGTAACCAATAAGTTAATTTATTTTTAGACAAACATATTTGTGGCTAAAGTTCAGTCTCAGATAAGTGGTCCAAGTATTAAGGACTGATTATTAGTCATGGACATCAGTCACAAAAAAATCAGCCTCTAATACAATTAGTAACTAATAAATTAGTCTCATATACTACGTATTCGAGACTAATAGATCAGTCCCTCATAATTTAGTACCTAGGTATCAATATATTAGTGAATGAATATTAGTGACCAATAAAATGGCGCCATTTTTATTAATGGGGAAATTATGTAGGACGGAATTTCAGTAACCAATAAGTTTCCCTCCAAAAATTATTTTTAGACAAACATATTTGTGACTAAAATTCAGTCTCAGATAAGTGGTCCAAGAATTAAGGACTGATTATTAGTCACGGACATCAGTCACAAAATGCAGCCTCTAATACAATCAGTAACTAATAAATTAGTCCCAGATACTATGTATCCGAGACTGATAGATCAGTCCCTCATAATTTAGTCCCTAGGTGTCAATATATTAGTGACTGACTATTAGTGACCAATAAAATGGCGCCATTTTTATTAATGGGGGCAATTCTTTAGGACTGAATTTCAGTAACCAATAAGTTTCCCTCAAAAAAATATTTTTAGACAAACATATTTGTGACTAAAATTCAGTCTCAGATAAGTGGTCCAAGAATTAAGGACTGATTATTAGTCACGGATATCAGTCGCAAAAAAATCAGTCTCTAATACAATTAGTAACTAAAATAAGTCCCAGATACTATGTATCCGAGACTGATATCAGTCCCTCATAATTTAGTCCTAAATGGTCATTTTTCTTGTAGTGATTCCAGCCGTTCGCGCTACCAGACTTTGGCAATGATTTACCCTTGTTGATGGTTTCCCTGACGAGGATCCTTTTGTCATCCCTGTTCCAGTCCATGACCACCTCATCATTGATAATCCCGATGGTGAGCACATCGTGGCTTCAATCCTCGATCCTATTCCTCTTGAGGTCATTCTTCCCGAGGATTAGCCTTTCGACGATTTGTTTGATGATGATATTGATTTGTTTGTTGATGATCCTGATGTCGACGCCCATGGTGATGGAGAGATAGATGAGGACATTGTTGTTGTTCCACCTCCTGAGATTCCTGTCATTGAGGTGTCTTCTGGTTCAAGTTTACACTCAGTTTCAGACTCCTTTGAGTCTGTGACATCTTCAGCTTTACAGGCGACCGGATTTCAGCTTTTTACTACTGACTCCGACGACGACACTTCTATGTCTACTTCACCATCACCTGCTCGAGATCCCACACCTCCACACGGTACAGAACCTGCTCCTGAGTTAGCTCCTGTTCCTTTTGATCAGCCTGATGACACACTTGCTTATCCCGAGCCGATTCCTGATCCTGACCATGTTCCATTTGAATTACCAGATATTGCACTCCCTATTCCCGACCCAGTACCTGCACCTGTTGATCTTCCTTTTGCCGAGCCATTTATTCCTCCTCCCGCACCCGCTGATGTTGCTCTTCTCCCTTCTGTAGAGTCCGATGTCCATCGCACTGATTTGCCGAAGGTTTTCTTTAGGACATCCCTGCACCCCGTCCAGGGGAAGGTACTTCAGGCCAGCACCCGCATGACGATCCTCTTGTTTCAGCAACTTTTCCACAGATCCCTCAGTCTACAGCGTTTGCTCCTTTCACTTCTTCACCACTTGATGAGCCACTCCGATGGTTCCCACAGTACTCTACGCCGATTTCAGATCCCTATCATCCCTCCCATTTTGTTGACTATACACATGATGAGTTACTTTATTCGCTTCAGCTTCGATTTGAGGTTATGAGTCGCAGAGTCTTGGAGCTTCAGCTGACTCCGCGTCCCCCTACCATGTCCTTGTCAGCTTGCTTTTGTTCCCCTCGTTCGTCACCGTCCCCTTTCGCTCGTCCACCTGCTCCTCTTACTCCTTTTCAAGAGTTTGATGCTTCATTCCTTACCGTCGAGAAGCAGATTAGTTACTTGCTTCGTCATGTGCAAGCTCGAGGAGGAATTCGCACATGTTCTCAATTTGCTTTTCCTCCCTCCTCCACCTCCGCCATCAGTACAATAGATTTTGGTCTTATGCAGATTGCATTATTTTTGGGGAGAGCACTACTATTGAGCCGAGATTGTGAAGCCTTTTGGAGACCACCTTTTGACCGTATGATTTTGTATATTGACAGACTTATTGGACAAGGGTAGTGTGACCCTATGTCCCTCTTGATGTAATACACTTTGAAAACAATGTAACTGTGGTCGGTAATTAATGAAAGCTCAGTCGTCATGCACTCACTAAACACGTTGTTGAATTACTTGTTTACGCTATGATTGTGTCGTTGCATGATTGTTTGATATGATGATTGTTTATATATATGTACATATGACCTCTAGACGATTACTTATTTATGTAACAAATAAGACCTGACCTATCCGATATTCTTCTTAGAAGATGTCGCCTCGAAGGAACACCGATACCAACAACCCTCTGCCAACGACAGAGGCGGAATTACAAGAACGCATCTCACAGGCCATCGCACAGCACGAGGCCCTTCGCTCCGAACACAGCGGAGGTACCTCAGGAAATAACCCACCCAACGGTAATGTTTAGTAACTTAAGACACATTACAAAACGTTTGGACATTTCCAAGTGTGCTTTGCTAACGCCTTATGTGAATTATGTTGCTTATGTAGCAGGCTGCACCTACAAGCAGTTCTTGGGCTGCAAGCCCCTGGATTTCGATGGCACTGGGGGAGCCGTAGCTTTTGTGCGTTGGGTTGAGAAGACGGATTCTGTTTTGCGATTGAGCAAATGTACTCCAGGGCAACAAGTCACGTACATTTCTGGACTGTTTCTAGATGGGGCTCTATCATGGTGGAACCTTCAGGTTCAGACGCTGGGCGAGACTGCTGCATATGCTTTGACGTGGGACGAACTGAAAGAGCTGATGTGTAAGAAGTATTGTTCGAGGGCAGAAATCCAGAGGTTGGAAACTGAATTCTGGAAGTTGAAAATGGAAGGTTCAAAGATAGCTGAGTATGTGCAAAGGTTTCATGATTTGTCTAGGGTGGTTCCTTATTTGGTAGAGCCAGAGTTTAAGAGGATCGAACGCTTCATCTAGGGATTGGCACCTCAGATTCTAAGCATGGTGACAACATCTAAACCTCCAACGATTACCGATGCTATTGACTTAAGTGTGGCGCTCACTGAAGAAGCAGTTAGGTTGGGAAAATTCTCAATCTCTAAGGAGAAGAAGGAGACTCTTGTAGAGTCATCTGGTGAGAACAAGAGGAAGTTTATCAATTTCAAGAAGGGTACTCGGGCGAATAACATCAACAATGCCAAAAAGGAAGAAAGTGCACATGGGTATCCTACCTAAGTGCGACAATTGTCAATGGTACTGAGCGACATAAATATGGAAAATGTGATAACTGTGGCAAAGTGGGGCATATCAGGGAGACGTGTTGCCATGGTACTGAGCATGGAAATGGAGGTCGAGATGGTAGCGGAAATCGCGGAGGAAACAATGACAACAACAACTATCAAGGCGGAAATAGTGATGATCAAGGACGTGGTAAAGGTTGTTTTAACTGTGGAGACATAGGGCATTTCAAGAAATATTGCCCTAAAAACAATCAGGCACGTGGAAGAGTGCTCAACATCAGAGCTAGGGAAGCATGCTAGGATCCAAATGTGGTTATCGGTACGTCCCCTGTTAGTCAACGTTATGCATCTGTGCTGTTTGATATTGATGCCGATTTTAGCTTCATATCTCTAGAGTTTAAGAATATACTTGGTTTAGTAGCAGGTAAGTTAGATATCCCGTATTCGATAGAACTAGCTAATAGGAAGCTAGTAGAAGCCAAGGAGTGATTAGGGGCTGTGTGATAGAGCTTGGAGAGCGTGAGTTTTCGTTAGATCTTCTGCCAGTTGAGTTGGGAAGCTTCGACGTTGTAGTTGGGATGGATTGGTTGTCGAGTAATCGCGCAGAGATTGTTTGCCATAAGAAGATTATCCGCATCCCGATGACGAGTGAAGAGATGATCGTGATTCATGGGGAGAAGCAGGATACGCTCCTACGAATTTTTAGTTGTTTGAAGACACGGAAGTTTTTGCGTAAAGGATGTGTTGTCTTCTTAGCTCATGTCGTGGACAAAGAAGCCGAAGAACCGAAGTTCGAAGATATCCCTGTGGTAAGGAAATATCCTGAAATCTTCCCGAAGACTTGCCAGGATTACCTCCTCAACGACAAGTCTAGTTCCACATTGACTTGGTTCCAGGCATCGCGCCTGTAGCTAAGACACCTTATCGACTTGCGCCTTCAGAGATGCAAGAGTTGTCAACGCAGCTTCAGGAGTTGTTAGATAAGGGATTTATAAGGCCAAGCATCTTGCCTTGGGGAGCTCCAGTTCTGTTTGTCAAGAAGAAAGGCAGTGGTTTTCGAATGAGTATCGACTACCAAGGGCTGAACAACCTAACCATCAAGAAATCGGTATCCCTTGCCGAGGATTAATGATGTATTCGACCGACTGCAAGGATCCAACTACTATTCTAAGATCGATCTTCGATCAGGTTATCGCCATCTGCGGATTCAGGAAGAATGTATACCGATGAACAGTGAGTCAAAATTTGTTATTAGACATGCGCTATTGAACACGGAACACAAAGCCGTTACACACGGAATACAATCTTTGAGGGTTTAGGAAACATGCACTTAAGACCTTCGGGAACTTATGTCGAAGCTCATAAAAGGCTAGCACGTAGGAACCATGTCTATTAACTCGGGCAAACACCATTATTTTGCCATGCATGATATTTTCAGTTAACCGAATAGATAAAGCACTCAAATTTCTTTTATTGAAATTCCCACTTTTGCTTCTAGCAAATAGATTTTTACATCTCTACTTCTCTTAATGGTAGTTGCATCACGACAATTTTCTTCATTAGAGCAAACACTCATTCGCTTCGGTACTTGATCATTTCATATGATACACATGCAATCGTTTGTTATGCATGTGGTTTTCCTTCTAATGATCGTTTTCATCCAAGTTACCAATTTTATTTTGCTATATTCAGTTATTGCCTTGTGTCTTGGATAATCAGCATTATTGTAAGTATCGACTCCTTGATACTGAGTCAACAAAACCTTCTTGAAATTTCTTTTCTTTTCAGTTACATACATGGTTTATCCTTGTAACCATGCCAAAATTCCCTTGTCGATACATACGTTTATTGTCAGATTACGCTGAAACCAAGTTCAATTGCTTGAACTTGTCCATTTCGCATATTCAATTCAAGACACCATATGATGTATTGAAAGCATCATATTCAAATTCATTTTAGCAAGTGTTTCTTTTGTTCCGAGTCATAGTAGACTTGTTTGATCTGCGACTCCATTAAATCGTTTGTCGGTTTTGAAACCTTGTGGTGATGCTTTCACTAAATTACAGCTTGCGCTAATCTCGTTTACGCATCTCGTACACAGATTTAATTATTTATTTATTGACTTGCTCTAAATCCACACTGTTTTATCATGATTAAAGCAGCCTTAACACAATCGTGTGTTCAGAGAATGGTACACAAATTCATTTTATATTCCAATGTACCTCCTAACAGTTCTTTCATTATCGATTGAATGCCTTGCAGTACTTATTGCCTTATTCATCGTCAATCGAAAACAGTAGTTCTTTGATTTTCCATATTCAATCGAAAATCCTATGATGTTGTTTGAATTTCAGATTTGTTTCATTGTGCTTTCGTATGATTTCAATCACATTTGGTCACCGCTATTATCAAATTATCTCATTCACTACGACACCTTATAGCACCGGTATAAACTTGTAGCTTGTGCTAATCATGGTCAACCGTTTCATACGAAACTACGTATACCTTTCGTCTGACTCATCATTTAAACGTTCTTAATGCAACTACGAATTAAGACAATGATACACCAGATTCAGTTGTATTTCATTTCGGTGTATTCTCGCAATTCAATAATGTCAACACACTAATTTTAGACATTTCTTTGTTCGAAGGTTGACAGATCATTTTCATGTCACTATTACATTTGAGCTGGCTGATTTTGAGTGCCTCTAGCGGATGCTATTGTTTCCAGAACTCATTTGCATATTGTGAATGATCGTTCGGAGTTCTATTGGTCGAAACTCTTTTTTCCGTTGAACCCCTGGTAACTAAGACACACTAGGTTATACATCTATACATCTCGAATCCATTGACATCAAATTCTGAAAACATATACCTTTTAACTGATGGGTTCTTATTGTTGTAATACGTCCCTGGATTCACTTGATTCGAATAAGTCTTGATTCAGTTTCGTGGTTAATGACTTTGGTATTATTCGTATCCCTCTATGCATAACGTAACCCTAAGGAGTTAACATAGTCTAAATTTCGAGGACAAGATTTTCTTAACAGGGGGAGAATGTGACAATTGTCAAAGTTGCATGCATCCGTACAATTATTAGACAATGATTAATGCTTAATGACTGTGCTGATTTACAAGTTATGACATGAATTGCTTTCTGATTATTATCACTATACATACATGTGCATCATATATTGCAAATGATATAACATTATTGCATGCAAACTTTATTTATTCAAATGGTGTACGAAACAAAGATAGCACAGTTATCACACAAATCAGAAAAATGCATGCTGATGGAGTTCAGTACATAGACAGACATGGTATCGGGATACAGAATTACACTAGTATAGTGTGTATGAAAGTAAGGATCATAAAACTGCCCTCCTAGTGATAGTTTAAGTGACAGAAAGTGCCTAAAACTCACATAAACTGCAGAATTCAGCTTTTAAACAACTTAATATTATGAAAAAATATGGTTAAATGGTCCTGAATGCTTTCCTAAGTGTCGGGAATCAAAACTGTCACAAAAGGTAACATAAAGCACACTAAACTGCGACGTAGTTTAGCACCTTAACGACGTAGTTTAGCACCTTAACGAACCGGTAACCAACCGAACAACCGGACACTACCCGAAACACCAAATTTTCACCAAAAGCATTGTCTTAACATTACCAAGCTAGTTATGGTCTCCGAACATCATAACACACTATATAACATCTAGTAACTAAATAACCTAACTAGATACTTGATTTCCAACTAACTAAACTAACTAATGGTTACAACCTACTCTAGAAACCCCCCCCCCCCAAACCTAGTTCACGACCCAACATGTGGGTCCTACCTTTGATTGTATTTTCTTATATAGTTGGATCTTGATGTTCCCTTTAGAGACATATTATACATGGGATAAGCACTTGTGAGAAGATCTTGATATAAACCACCATATCCTTAACATAACTTCATCTTCACAAAACAAGAAACCATCATTCTCTCTCCCTCCTCCATTGGCTACGGCCATGAACAACCACCACACCACCACCATTTTTCAATCATCAACAACCATTCTAAGCATATCCTTAGGTGTAAGAGGAAAATTTAAGTAGCTTGGTAGCATTGGAACTTGAAGGACCTCTCTCTAGTGCTATTAACCACCTCATCTTCATCTTGTGATCATCCCTAGCTTTGAGCTAGTAATAAGAACATCTACACCCATTTTTACATCTTATTAAGTTGGTTAAAAGGTGATACAAGTAACTAATCTTGAAGAACACTATGAATCATGAACATGAAACTTAAACATAAGCTTAAAAATCATAAGGAATCATGTTGCTTAAGTGTTGTTATGCTTGATTGATTGTTGATTGCTCATGTGTATGATGTTAAACATCATGTAATCTTGCTAGATGGTGATTAAAGACATAATCTAGCAAGATGAGAGGATGATTATGTTAAGATCAAAGTAATCATCCATATGTAAATCATGAACTTGAAGTGTAAATTATTTTTCTTGTGAAGTGATGATCAAAGTAAATGTAAAGTCTTGTAAATCTATGATTTCAAGAATGATTTTTCAAGAAACCAAGTTAAAAATACAAAGTTTACTTAAGCTTGGTTCTTAAAGGAATTAACCACATTTTTAGTGGTTAAACAAGTATGGAAATATATATGTAACAAGAAAAACTCAAAAAGAAACATATTTAGAAAAATGATTTACAAGTTGTAAACATCTAACTTCTTTAAAAATGATGTTTTTAAATAAACAATCACACTTTAAAGGGTAACTAAGCCTACTAAACACACTAGTAAGTTACTACAAATTTTTGTAAATTTTCAAGTTCATGAAGTAGATATTTATGCTTGATTTTCGCAAATTGGTAAGCGTTAATTGGTTTATTGTTGATTGTGGTGATTTATAAAAGAAAATGATATGCTTTAAAAGCATGGAAACCTACATTTTTAAGGGGAAACCATGGCAAAAATTTTCTAAAAATTAAACACTTAGAAAAATATTTTTAAACAAATATTTACAAGTATATTTTAAACCATAAATTTTCATATAAAGTTTGCCATAAATTTTGTTACAAAGATTATAAACATTGGAGGTTGGTTTTTGTAAATAAAAGTGACTAAATATATATTTAGGAAAATATATATTTAGATGTCACCATGTGTGTGATTATATGTATATTATGTGTATTAGTTATAGTATTTTAGGACTTGAAATAATATAACTCACCAAAATACCAAGAAATTACAATCCAAAATATTACCAAAATTACAAGAAATAAATATATAATTTATATCCAAAATATTGGTAAAACCGAATAAGGAATATAACCTACAAAAATATTCTGGAATTTAATTCATAAGTATATTTTGGTAATTAGTATTTTGGACACCAAGAAGAACAAAAATATGATTTTTACAATTGTTACAAAATATATCATATTTTTTACAAGGAGAAAAATATATTATTTTTGCTAAGTAAAAATATATATTTTTTCTTGAAATTTATTAGAAGATATACTATTTTTGGGAGAAAATATATATTTTCTTAAATAAACTTGGAACATATTATTTTTGGATGGAAAATGGATTTGTATATATTTTCTAAGTTAACTTGAAAATATACTATTTTTGAGACTTATATGAAAATAAAAATATTTTGCCAAGGGAAAAATTATAAATAATTTTTCTATGTAATATCTCTTAAAATATATATTTTGAGAATATATATTGATGAATTCTTATTAGAAATAATATTCCGGAAAAGTTTATACAAAAATTAAGTATAAGATACTTAATAAACACAATAAAAATACGTATTCTCGTACGTATAAATACACACCGGAATACGCCACCGATACTTGGCAAAAATACGCAAGGTTAAGAATACGAGTATGAATACCCCCATCCTTGGGGAATATATACATGTGCAAATACGTTATGTGACAAGTTAAAATATATTGTTTTAACTAATATTCCAAAAGTTAATAAATATAATTTAAGTTAAAATATTTATTATTTTAACAAATAATTATATACTTGGAATAACATTGATGACACAAAGAAATGTAACTCAAATATACTAAATAAGACCAAGGTCAAGGCATGACCCACCCATCTAATGAACCGTAGTACGCATGTAGGTAGTCGTGCAATACCAAGAACGCAAAACTGTGAGTTCATGTTCCCCCTTTTCTTTTAACTGTTTTCGGTTTTATGACTTCGGAGGTGAACTGCATGTTACAAATTGTTTACAAACGTTTATATGTGGTATGGTTAGCTAAGGAAAGGTACTGCTAGATCATGTGAGTGGTGGGTACAACGTTTAAGACCATTAATCCTCGTAGAAGGACCGAGGGACATGAGTGATAGATCTATTTGGGTGTAGCGATCCCCGCCCATGAGCCCATAGGATGGACCATGAGGTGACTATGTCTTACGGGCGGAGGCTGGTGCAAAATCTGCTAGGTTTGAGCCTTCCTGCATCACGTCACAAATATTAATGATGTATTCGCTACACATTAATTGATCTGTTTCCTTGTTGCTTTAGTACCAGTTTACAAGTACATACATACATACTTACAAATATTTTCAAGGATGTTCGTGCACACATACAAAACACATGAACTCGCTCAACTTTTGTTAATGTTTTCAAACTACATGTATTTCAGGAAACTAATTATGGATCTGGTGGGCGTCCAAGATATCAAGTTGTGTCTCAAATAAGTGATGTCTGAGTCGTGTGCTTTATCCTTGATAGGATATATGGTTTAAAGCCTCGTTTATATTAGAGTCTTTTGTGAAGTCCAGTATGGAACTTTAATCTTTGGTTGTAGTGTACTTGAATTTGAAGTCTTGGGTTTTGGTTACACAATGACGATTGTAATGTTTTGAAACTTAATATATGGATGAACATTATGGTTTTATCATATAGATGTTTGTTATGGTTGAATGCAATGATATTAGGCAAGTCACACATAATCACGCTTCTGCGAAAGTCAGGGAGTGACAGATATGGGGATTTTTGTGGATTTGGTTGTTGATTCAGAGATGATGGTGGAGGGTGGTGTGATGGTGGTTGTAGATGATGAAGGAGGGTGGTGGTGATCGGATGATTTTATCTAACAACGAAGGTCTGTTCGGAGATGCTCATTTAATTCCGGCATGTTCAGTTCGGTCAGGTGAATGTGATAAGATTAAAGCTTACGCAGCCACCGGCTGGACCATTGCCACTATTATCTTCAAGGAATGGTTCTCAGATTTAAACCGGCGCGGGTGGTGGCATCATTTTCCGGTAAAGGACCTAACGGGATGAACCCGGAGATTCTTATGATTGCTCCCGGAGTTAACATTTTTGCTGCATGAACCGATGCGGTTTGGCCGACGGGGTTAGGTTCTGATGCCTGAAAACTGAGTTTTAATATATTGTCCTGGACTTCGATGTCTTGTCCCATGTGAGTGGTGGTGCAACTTTGTTGAAGTCGATTAAAAAAGTGATAATGTGTTAGTGTGATTTTTCCCCACTATATTAAATTATTAATGCTTACATAATTTATCCTTGGAGTTGTATATAAAAAACGGTTTTAATCCCTGTAGTATACAATATATAGTTTTGCTATTAAATAAATCAGGTAAAAAGACTAAAATACTCTTAGGCAACCAGATTTAAATAAACAAAAATTAATTGGGTTAGCCTCAAAGGACATATCGTGTAAGAATTAGAAACATTAAGCACAGAACTCGTCAAGTTTTGCGACAAAGGATACTGCCTGCAAAAGGGTGTTAACGTAAAAGACAAAACTTTACTCTTTTTTTATTAATAGCAGTCGTAAATGTTGTAAAAAGCTGATGCCATACTTATGTTTTTAGTTTGTTACAGTTTTTGTAACAGGCCGAAAACACCACTTTAATTTTTTTTACAGCCTGCTTTGGAATATTTTAAACTAAGGGTGTAAAAAAACTAAGGTCGAAACTCGCACAAAAATATCAAGTTCTTTAAAAACGTCAAGTTCTCTAAATTCTCACAACGGGTTTTCTATTAATTTTTATCATATAAATAATAACATCCAAACAATAAACACATGTTGTCGCTCTATTTGCGACTGTCTCTTTCACCCTGAAACTCTCCACAAATTTTACCCAAGTGTCCTCCATACTTGTTACCCCACGTGTTTGCATGAAAATTAAAGCATATGCATTAAGTTTCCCTTTCCTGTCACACAGTCCCATCATCCCATCATGTTGGATTTTTCTCTACAATATCGTATATGTATTTTTTTAACAACGATTTTTCTCACCGGGGTAGGGTTTCTTTTAGTACTTGAACGTCTCTTAAATCTACTTCTGATTTTTTGTTCGAATACTGTCATATGGATAACGTTAACTTATCGTTGCAACCTGTAAAAACTAGTTGCAACATGTAAAACTACAATTTATAATGAGGTTTTGAAGGTAATAGTGAGCACAAAAAATATTGCAACAATATTCAATAACCATTTAAAAAGAATACTGAAACTACTTAATCGAATGCGAGACTTTTTTTTTAATATGTATAAATTGATCTTTTCTTAGTATTTATTTAAAATCTTGGTGTTGGCGTTTAAAAATCTAGAGGCAGTCGAAAACAATAACATATACTGATGTGTGCCGGTGAACCCACATAGTCCATTTTTTCCATGCATGTTTTTAGTGTTTAATTACTTTCAATGTTTCATTTATGTTTATAGTTTAAGTTAGTTTGTTAGTGGTTGTTGATGCACTTTTTGTGTCTGTCACTAGTCTTATATGTAATGTTGTATTTTGTACGGTCTTTATTGATTATCGAGTCTGTATTCGCAGTCGACCAAGTCGGATATCCTCCTATCCGCTTGTGTGTGACTTGTTTGTCTCTTTGTTTTATGTATTGGTCGTAAAACTATGCATGTTGCATGTTAAGGGTATATCTGTCATTTGTTTGTGTATTTGTGCCTTCTGTTTCTGCTGCATGTTGTTTGCAGAAACAGTCAACTGTTTGCAGGCTTTGGCGAAACACTATGTTTCGTCGAATACCTGTCGACGAAACAGACATGATAACTATTGGTTCTGTTTCGTCAAAGTGGTCAACGAATCATATGTGATTCGTTGACTGTTGGGCTTAGTCTTGGGCTTTCTTCTGTTTCGTCAGCCCAGATTGTGATTCGTCGAGCTTTTCAGCCCATCTGCTATATAAGGCACAGATGGTTCACAGTTTAGTCCTAGAGTTGAGAGAATACCCTTCAAGTTTGTAAGCTGTGTTTGTATCAGTTTGTCATTCTCAACCAGTTAATCAAACGAGTGTGTTTCTTTGGTTAACCATTGTGTGTTATTGTGTTCTATGTTTGATTGGATTAGTTAAGTGGATTCCGCACACTTAACTTTGTTTGTTATAAACAAGGCTTTGCTAGTGAAAATCGATCCTCCGATTTCGGGACCTACAAGTGGTATCGGAGCGTGGCTCTTATCCTTGTTTAAAATCAAACATAGTTCGGTTTGTTTTACAAGTATTTGTGTTCTTCTCAGAAATTGGTTCTCAATAACTTAATATTTTCTGGAAAAGATCTCATAAAAATTAGTGACTGTTTTGGTGTTTGCTAAAAATTTTACCAAAAACCTTGCTTGTTTAGGTGTTCACACATTAGCAGTAGGTTTTTGCTGAAAATTCTAGCCAAAAAATTGTGTTCGGAAGTTGCAAGTATACTGAAGTGCTCGTGTGTTCTTCAAACCTTCAAGAAATATTCAAACTGTTCTTGAGCATTTCCACTTTTTGATCCATATTTTTCAAGAGATAAGGTGTTTTCATGCTTTGAAAATTGAAATAGTCTGTACTATTATCCACCATACTTTTAGGTTGGTAAGAAAAGCATGGTTGAAAGTCGTGTGAGTTGACAGACAGTGTATAAACAAATCACCTACTTTTACCAACCCCTGACAACCTTTTTGACGAATCAGCTCTCGACGAATCAAGAAGTCAACGAATCAGAAAAGTGTTTCGCCAAAGTTCCCTTCGACGAATCAAAAGTGTTTCGCCAAAGTTCCCTTCGACGAATCACAAGTGTTTCGCCAAAGGTCCCTTTGACGAATCAAACATCTGTTTCGCCAAACTTCTTTGACGAAACAAAATCTGTTTCGTCATCAGTTGTTTCATCAAAACATAATTCTGTTTCGTAGAAAGTGTTTCGTCGTGAAAGTTATCACTTTTCAACAGAAGGTTTGCAAGTTCATCATAACATTGTGTTTTCAAGTGTTTGTTCAGGTATTCCACTAGTATACATCAAAAATGAGTTGTACAAGTCCGTGGGACTGGAGTACGGACCCACAACCCGGTCAAGATCAAACTTCCGCAGCCGCATGGGCAAGAAGTATGTTTCCTCAACCAGCGATCAGTGCAAGTCAATGGGCGTTGGTATCCAATCAGAATCAGAGTATTCAAAATCTTCTACTCAGCGAAAGTGAAACGGGCAGCAACAATCGCCCACCAAAGTTGAATTATATGAATGACTTTCCATCATGGAAAAACCGTTTTCACACATATGTTCAAGGGCAAAGCACCGAACTGTGGACGTGTTTCATCAATGCATTCAACCCTAATCTCGAAGTTGCAGCATCCACTTCAGCGGGTTATGCTAATATGCTTGAAGATGACAAGAAAGCCTTTGACTTGGAGAAAAAGGCTTTTGCAATTCTTACACAAGCGCTCACCAAAGAAATTTATCATCAGTTCTCTTACTGCAAAGACACGAAAACTTTATGGGAGGCCTTAGTAGCAAGAGGAGAAGGCAATGCAGCTACTCGAAAGTCTCGCCATGATTTGTTAAAGAAAGAATTTGAATCATTTCAGTTTGTTTTTGGAAAATGAGACCCTAAATGATATGACTACACGTTTTTATCACTTGATTAGTGAAATGTTTGCTTATGAGGTTATAGCATCTCAACAGGAAATGGTGACTAGATTTGCTGATGCTCTACCTCCAAAGTGGAGTTCATTTATTGAGCTGCTGAAGCATACGGGTACTCTGAATACAGTCAATATCTATGAATTCATTCAGAAGCTGGAACACAAGAATGATGAAGAAATCCGGAAAGCTAAACGAGTTCCTGCTCCTCAAAATATGGAAATGTATCTTCCAGGTTTTGACGCCTTGGCCAGATCCAGTGCTGCTCAGCAACCAAAATTGCAAACGGCATTTGTGTCCAATACAAGTTCCTTTCCGTTTCCTCAGTCAGCTCCTGCACTGGTTTTTGATCCAAGGGCTTATATTCCAACACCACAACCTCCACCTCAAGTTAATCCCGCACAACCTCAATTTGATCCGAGGGCTTACATTCTTGTCCCATCAGAACCACAACCACAAGTCCAATCACAACAACAAGCTCATTATACCAACAATCCTCAACCTTAACCTCAAAACCCTAACACTATCCGAGTCGACACCTCAAACCTTTCTCAAGTTAGCATTGAAGTAGCAAAGGAGCATATGGAACTTATCAATACAATGGTCAGTGCTTATTGCGGTTTGGTAGCCGGTCAGATTGGAAACATCAACATGACCCACGAAGATTATCAACAAATCGACAAGGATGAAATGGAGTTGATGGATATCAAATGGGCTTTTGCTAGTGCAATTAGAAGGGCAAAAGACTTCATGGCTCGAACTGGAAGAACTTCGTTGGAAGGCAAGAAGGATACGAAGTACGGGTTTGATATAAATGCTGTCACATGCTTCAATTGTGGCGAGAAAGGGCACTTCAAACGTGAGTGCACCCGACCAACTAAACAAGGCAATCACAACCCATTCAGAAACTAGACGAGTACTTCAAATGTGAATGCCCAGCAAGAGAATCGTGACAGGAGGATGGTGGCAGTCAACAACAATCAGAGCCAGTCCGGACCATCAAATCCCAATCGGGCTTTGACTGTTCAAGCTGATGAAGGATGTGACTGGTCTGTACAGTTTGGGGAAGTCGATCAAGGAGGTGGAACAGCATGTTATGCAAAGATCATCAATCACATTAAGCATGTTCATAAGGAAGAGTTTTCTTAAAGTGACGACAGTTCTGGTTATTCTGGGAGTTTTGATGAAGAAGGTTCTATTTCTGGGGATAATCACTCTGAGCCTGATGTGAAGGAGGAAGCAGGATCTGATGTTGAAGATTTATTAAATGAAGCTAAGGAGTTGAAAAGTCAGAAATCAGTTCTGATCAAGAAGGCTGCTGCTGTATCTAAGGAAATGGAGAAATTCTTTTCTGAAGATGGATCTTTTTCTTTTCAAACTGCCTTTATGGCAAACGTCTCAGCCTCTTTGAGTCAGGTAAATTCTGAAACTCCTGCCCCTAGTATTTGTAAATCTTGCGCAGATATGAAACTTGAATCAGAAAAGCTTCATAGTCATAATCAAAATTTGGTTATTGAACTATCTAAATGCAAAGAGGCAAATATGGCTTTAACTCGGAATGAAAAAGAATTTAAATCTGTAATCGAAACATTAAAGAAAAGCGTGTCCGAAGTGAACAAAGTGGTTTACCATAAACAAGTGAGTATAAATGAGTACATAAATATTGTTGAGGAAACCAAAAAGCAACTAGCCATTGCCAAGTGCGAGCATGATGCAATCAAACAAAAATTGGAAAGTTATTCTAACTCCCGATTTGTGCTTGATCACATCATCGATGTTCAACAACTGAAAGGAAACAAGAAAGGTGTAGGGTATGAGAAATGTCCACCCCCTTTGAGACATAACTATACCAAAATGCCTGATGAAGAAGATATGCCACGGTATGAACCCAGTGTGCCTCTTGATTATGAGGAATTTTCTACTGGCCTAGGGTTCAAACCGGACAGTTCTTCAAATACATCCTCTAAGCAACAAGAAACCTCAACATCCATGAAACAAAGTCCTCCAATTATCGAGGACTATGAGTCATCGGATGATGAATCAGAATTAGATGTAAGTGATCAGGATAAATCACTTGACAAGATGAAAGGAGTAGTAATTCCACTTGAGAATCACATTCTTTGTGATCCTGATACTCCTGCTGTTCCATCAGTTGTCAAACAAGTGATAGATCCTGTCAAAGTTGACAAGACGTCTGTGTCTGCTGTTAAAAGCAGTACTGTGTTGTATACATTGGTTGGTGGTGATAAAATCTACTCAGATCGCGATTTTCCAATTGAAAATGTCAATCAATCTTTGATTGATAAAGTCTTTGAAGATAACACAAACAAATTTTTGGGAAAACACTTCCGGGAATTGTTGTAACACAATGTGATCCAATTCCTAAGGCTGAGATCAGAAAACAGTTTGGTAATCAAAAATCACCAACCACTCAACAACCTAGTGCTTCTAATGGTAAACAACCTGTCAAGCGAGCTCAAAAGCCTAATGTCTCTCAAATGAAATCTGAAACGAAAGGAGCTCGTTTTCAAAAGAAAGTGAAAGATGTCAAATTCGTGTCATCCAAGGGTACTGATAAGATTGAGACTTTTGAGAACAAGTCAAACACCGATTTTGTACAACAAGTCACGATCTTAAAACGTAACAGTGATAACAATTACACTCAACATACAAACGGGTGTGATGAAAAGGCTAGTACCTCAGGTTCCACGGGATTGACATCTTGTGGTCAATCAAATTCTCCTAAATTTGTGGAAAGGAGAACATGCTTTAAATGTGGGGAATTTGGGCATATCATTAAAAATTGCCCAAACGCTCCAAAGGATAAATTTGTTGAGAAAGCATCACCTAAAAAGGTTCACCCTCAACGTCGGTCAGTTTCACCAAAACATGATAAATGAACAGTTAAAGAACAAGAAACGAAGCAACGACGTAAGAACATAAAAACTGTTGAAAAAGCTTTAAAATCTGAAGTTAAAACAGTTAAAAGGGAACCAAGTGTTTCACAACCAGTCAAACCAGAAGCTTCAAAAACTGTTTACAACACTCAATCTGGTAGGCAAAAACAAACTTGGAAACCTAAAGCGGGTGATAGTTCAGGGGGAGCTACTGTTTTTGAGAATCACCAACAAATTGAGATCACGTTTCGTGATGCTCAGGGACGACCAGAAAACTACAAGAAAATTGGCACTCGATGGGTTTTCAAATGCAAGAAGGACGACCGCGGAGTGGTTATTCGTAACAAGGCAAGATTGGTCGTTCAGGGATTTCGTCAAATCGAGGGGATTGACTACAATGAAGTCTATGCACCAGTTGCTCGTCTGGAAGCTATTCGGATCTTTCTTGCTTACGCTTCATTTAAAGGATTCAAAGTCTACCAGATGGATGTCAAAAGTGCTTTTCTTCATGGGATAGTTCAAGAAGAGGTGTATGTCGAACAGCCTCCAGGTTTCGAAGATCCTGTCCATCCCGATCGGGTTTGGTTGCTCAACAAAGCTCTTTATGGTTTACATCAAGCACCTAGAGCTTGGTACGCAACCCTATCCAACTATCTTCTGGAGAATGGATTTCGACGAGGTCTTATTGATTGCACTCTCTTTATCAAGGAACAAAATGGAGATCTTCTGCTGGTGCAGGTATACGTTGATGATATCATATTTGGTTCCACTAACGAGTCTTTGTGCAGGCAATTCGAGCGTATTATGCAGGAAAAGTTCGAGATGAGCGCTATGGGGGAGATGAATTTCTTTTTGGGCCTACAAGTTCAGCAAACCGAGTCTGGGATATTCATCCATCAGACTAAATATGTTGGTGACATCTTGAGCCGGTTCCAGATGTCAGATGCAACGCCCATTGGTACCCCTCTTCCGCAGAATCACGGGATTACTCCGGATTTGAAGGGTGAAAGCGTCAACTCCTCCTATTATCGTGCTATGATCGGGTCTCTCATGTATCTTACTGCTTCGAGGCCTGACATCATGTATCCAACGTGCCTGCTCGCAAGATATCAAGCTAATCCGAAGGCCTCCCATTTGTCAGCTGCAAAAAGGATTTTTCGCTATTTGAAGGGATGTCCAGACACCGGTCTTTGGTACCCTAGGGATGATAGCTTTGATTTGACTGCATACAGTGATTCTGATTTCGGCGGTTGCAAAATTGACGGCAAATCAACAACAGCAGGATGTCAGTTCTTAGGAAGTCGCCTGGTTACGTGGCAGTGCAAAAAGCAGACGTGTGTTGCTACATCAACCTGTGAAGCAGAATACATTGCTGCCTCCAGTTGTTGCTCCCAAGTCTTGTGGATACAACAACAAATGCGCGACTACGGTTTTGAATTCCTATCTACTCCTATTTTTGTTGATAACAATGCTGCCTTACAGATCACTAGAAATCCTGTGCAGCATTCCAAGACCAAACACATCGAAATTAAATATCACTTCATACGTGATTGTTTTGACAAAAGATTAATCGATGTTGTTCATATCCCCACCGATCACCAACGTGCCGACCTGTTTACTAAAGCATTTGATAAATCACGGTTTGATTATCTACTTTTGGTCAACGGCATTAAGGTGATACCCGAGTAAACCGCTTTGGCTAATCGTTTTTGTAAATATTTTCTTTCAAAATTCGAAAAATACAAAAAGATTTTCACTTTCGTAATCTTTTAGCATTTTAGGGGGAGAAAATTTCAAGAAAATACAAAAACATTAGAAAAACTCAAAAATCCAAAAAGATGTCTTTATGATTCTGTCTTTTCATTTGAAAAATTCAAAAAAAAATAGAAAACCCAAAAATGAGTTTCTTGGACAAAGGAAGGTGATGATATTTGTAACAACTGTCACTAAAATCCATAATTAGGATGGTAATTAGCTATTAAGGAAACCCTAATTGAGACACCCAAGTGATTCTACGCAAACCCTAAAATTTTCAGAATCATCAGAATCAGGATCAGGGCCCCTAAAACTCAGGGGGGGCAAAACCCTAGTTACGATTATCCTCATAACTATCTGTCAAATTCGAAATTTAAGAAACTGTCGACTCATCCAGCCTACATGCACGAAGGGCTACCCTATGAAGTAGGGTGACCCCTCGCGTAGCGCGACGCCCATGGGGGTACCCCTCGCGCTACGCGACGGGGGTCAAATTTCGTGTATAAATAGAGGAGTCTGGGACTTGAATTTGAGAGTTGAAACGACGAAAAAACTCACTGTATACGCTGAATTATAGCAGAAATCGTTCACAACACACACAATTCACGAATCGCTGCCGCAATCAGGGTAATAACTCGATCGCTATTACGATTCAACGTCCGATCGATTATAACTATCCAACGATAGTCCAGGTGCTGCTCAATTGAGCTTGTACTTTGATTATTCGTCGTGATTTCGACTTGAATATTAGAGTGCTGTTCGAATTCGGACTATGCTCTGTTATTCGTTGTGAATCCGATTGAATTATCGAGTATTGCACTGATTAATCATTGTGAAGGTTTAATCTCGTGAAGTGACGTAATTGCTGTATTAGTTACTAACCTGTGTGTGTGCATTGTGTTAAATTAGGTTTAATCAAGGCTAATCAGTAGGCATTATCTATTTGCTCGTTAATCTGCAATGTGAGTCATTCTTCTTTTTAACTGTTTTCTCACAGTTTGTGAGTAAGTATTACAATACCTCAAATTATTTTCAAAGTTATAATTACAGGGATTAAGTCTTTGTAATCACCAAATTACAGCTGGTATGTGGGGTATTGTGCACATTACTATTTTTATCACTCTATGTGAGTGAGTATTACTCTATGTGAGTAATTATTACTCTGTGTGAGTAAACCGTCACTATTGGGGCAACGGGACCCAATAGTGGTATGACCACAGTCACAGATCCGGTCGAGTGACAAATACCCATTCTTGATAATTGGTTGATAGAAACATTGTAATCGCTCTTAATACTGTGATTTATAACTAACGGGTCGTTTTAGAAAATGGAATGATTCACTCAGTATTCCCCCGCTGACAAAACCTTTTTCAAACATGTTTCAGGTGATCTGTGTGATCCAGGAAAAGTGCAGTAAAGCACTACAAGCTCAGAGAAGTGGCTCATTGTGAATAAATAAATAAAACATGTTTTGGAAAATAATGATTTCTGTGTGAAATCAACTGATTGTAAATGATGGGATTTATCCCTAAAAACTTCGTGTAATATATTAAAACGAGCATTTTCCGGTGAAAAGATCCTGTTGTAAAAAGACTTCCGCTGTCGCATAAATTAAATACCACGGGTACCACACTGAAATCTGCATCGCGGGCCCCGACTACGTCCAGGGTGGGTCGGGGGCCGCGACAATATTCACTGGTGTGGTCGGTCAACATGGTTAAAATCGTTAAACAAATGATAAGTATCTCTTCTAACGATGTATCGGTAGGCTCACAATCAAACTAAAATGTGCAGGATGATACAAACCTAAGGACTTCAAGTCAGATGGGAACCATTCATTGGCATATGGTCTTGGTACCGAAATTTCGTTTGATAGATTGCCGAGGTTCTGAGATATTCGGTCTTTATGCTGCTTATCATCTGGGTATCATGGTTGTATCTTTTACCGAAAAATAACGGGGACGCAAGTCTAGATCTTCCATGATACCATACATACGTGTACATATTGCATCCGACCTCAATAAGTGATAAACAATCACATGTCCAAACTAATAAGTGATAAAATATCACATCTATCCGGGAGTCAAGTTCGTCTCTCTGTTGTACGAAAGTACTGACCTGTTCACGGACTTGCTCCTATGCCCTCATGCATCGAAAATCAAGTTCCTCATCAATAAGTGATTCTATCACATAGGGATTGGTTTTCAAATCAAAATAAGTGAGTATCTCACATCTTATACGGTCAAACAGATGATAATCGGTATACTCACCGGTAAGATGAATTCTTGTGCATACCTTGATACGGGAATGTGTCGTGAAGTGGATTCACATCGACTTGTAAGTATAATTCTTACCGTAAAGCGTATCTCCTAAGTGTGATTACGTTTGATAAGCATGAGTTTATGTGGACAACAATATCGATAATCGAGGTAGTATACTTATCAAGAACTTTAAACAGAAATCAAATCATGTTGACTAAGACCGTAAGCTGGTATGATTCCTTATCCTTGAAACTCGCAAAAGTTGCATCTATATAGTTGTTTATCTTGTCAATTTCAATTGCATTTAGTTTACTTTTCAGCGTTTTAAGATTTACTCGTAGTGTAGTGTTTAAGTGTGTTTTGATTATGCCAAAGATGTTGCTTAGTGTTTATGACCGGAAGCCTGAAACCTACTTCATAAATCGTCCTTGTATTTGAAAATTCAAACTAATGTCAAAATGGTAAATTGCTAAAACCTGTGTGAAGTATGCAAAATATTTCATGCCTTGGTGATTTTGAAACAGAGGTCGACGAATCAAAACATAGTCGACGAAACAAACTGCTGTTGACGAAACAGAAATTGGTCAAAGTCAAAGTGTGAGCATTGGTCAACTTTTGGTCAATCTGTTTAGGGTTTGACGAAACAGATTGTCTCGTCAAGATGTTGACGAAACAGGAAGCCCAAAATCTGTTTCGCCATGGGCTAAATTCTCAGGCCCAAGTCAAGCCCAATTTCAGTTTCGTCAAAGCCCAGCATGCGATTCGTCAATTTCTATTTCGCCAAAAAGGTGAGTCGGTGTATAAAAGTCCTTCATGTCAGTAGAGTTGGTTACTATTTTCAAACCACTCAAGTTTCAACTGTTGATCTCCTCTCCCAAACACTCAAAACCCATTGTTGCGGTAACCCCATTTTTCACTCATATCTTCAGATTCTCATCAAAATCTCACAAAAATCAAAGGTGCAATCTTGTTCATTGTTATGTCTTCGGTATTTGGCACCATCGGGTTTCACCGGAAACCATCGGAAACCCCCTCTGTGACCGGATTTCCTTTTAATATTACATGTTTTTTTATATTAAACTTGTTGCCATTACCTTATATGACTGTTAAATCTAAGCATGTTGTGTTTGTTTTGCCTATGATTCGGGTTGGGGTTTGGATGAAAAACAGAGTATTGTAAACCATGTGAAAGTTCAATGTTTTTAAGTGGGTTTTTAACCGAAAACAGGGTTTTTATCATCTTAGGATAGGATCTAAAACTTGTTTAGGTTATTCATTAAGTTGTTGTTGATTTATGATCATCTGCACTCGATTTGAATGATGTTTGGCGAAACGCCCAAATTTTGAAACCCTAACTCCGGCGAATCGCAGTCGGCGAATCACAGTCAGCGAATCAGATCTTTGACGAATCAAAATAGTCAACGAAACAGAGATGGTCAAACATTCTTCTGTTTCGTCAAAGACATTATTGACGAATCGGAAGAGTCAACGAATCAGAACTGGTCAATACCAGACTCTGTTTCGTCAAACTTGTTTCTGTTTCGTCAAAGGATCTTTTGACGAATCACAGTGGTCAACAAAACAGATTTGGTCAACTATCAGTTTCTGTTTCGTCAAGCCATCCTCTGTTTCGTCAATTGTTTTCTGTTTCGCCGACCATGCCTTAGAAAATTTAACAGTTTGCAAGTGTTCACAGTGGACATGGTTTGACAGTCTGTCTGTCAAGTGGATACATGAACTTGTATCCATACATGTCTAAATGCATATGTAAGTGATTGTCGCTTATTGTGGACGTTTTCAAATTGCAGATGGCGCCGAAAGAAGGTAAAAGGAAGCCGGCAACCAAGAAGGAAAATAAGACGGAGGAGGAAATTATGTCCGAAAAACGCCATAACCAGATTGCTTACTTGGATCCGGAGGAGAAACTTACTGAATTAAAAGACATTACCAAGTGGATCCGGGAATCTCGTATCAACTATGCGGTTACGTTCACAACGCCAGTGTACAAGTCTCTCGTCAAGGCGTTCTGGGATTCCGCGAATGTTGGTCAAGTTGATGGTAAGGAAGTTATCAGTGGACGTGTTGAAAATGTGGATGTAATCGTGTCCCCGGATATTCTAAATGAAGTTCTTCAGTTACAAGATAGTCCGGACGCTCCAGATTCTGTCCCGATTATGTGTACTCGAGGCTGTTTATTACGGATGAAATGCACCGGAGATATCTTTAGCACGCAGATTAATAAAGGTGATCTGCGGCTGTGATACAAATTTCTGCTACATGTTCTGATCTAGTGTTTGAGCAATAAACAGGCCGGTTACGACATGGCTGGCAACGATCTCGTGGGTCTTTTGGTGGCCTTAGTGCTAAACAAACCGTTTAGCATTTCAAGGTACATCTTTGAGAACATGAAGGAGAATTTAACAAGAACAGGAAAGAACAGGACCATTGGAAGCAAGTACTGGATGTATCCACGTTTTCTACAGATGATAATGAATGTTCAACATCCAAGTCTTCCAAAAGCAGACAACGATGTGCTAAAGATAGAGGCTATGAACTTCAACTCGTTACGAATTATCAAGAACTTAGCTCACAAAAGATACAAGGAGAGCGTTCCTCCAAGAAAATTATTTGGTGCTCTTCATAACACAGCGTACGTTGCTCCTGCAGACAACAAGTGGCGTCATGAAGATAGTCAGTCTGATGATGAAGAACCTGAGCTGAAAAGAATGATGAGTGAGAAGTTTGGTCCTGAACCAGATGTGTCTGATGAATCGGACAGTGATGATGATGGTAATGAAGGTGGTGATGGTGGTGATGTTGGTGCCGTTGGTGCATCAAGTGTAGGAACTACTGGTGGCGTATCAGCTGGTGGTACTTCTGTTGGTGGTACCTCAGCAGGGGGAGTGTCAGCTGGTGACACATCAGCCGGTGGTGATGATGAGGCTGATTCTGACTCTAATGATGATCTTTTACTTGAACCTGGATACGAGATGTATCTGGATGAACGCGGGGTAAGAAGATACAGGAAGATCAGACAGGAAGATGATCCGGAATATGTTCCTTCTGATCCTGAAACGGAACGTGCAAGAAAAAGAAAAGCCGAAAAATCAACAGAGCATCAGAAGAAAAAGAAAGCTCGGAGATACTTGAGTACCTCCTCCCGAGGTTCTGTGCCACAAGCTCCTATTCCAGAACCACCTGTGGTATCGTCACCGTCTGCAGCTCAACCTGTGTCTCCTCAGGCGACTCCACAGCGATCAATGGCAGCTTCAATTCGAGCAACCACAGCTCAGCCTAGTGGTGAACGCCAAAGGATTTTCACGGATATGACACAGGAAGAAAAGAATAATTTCTTGTTTATGCAATTTGAGGCTGCAGCAGACCGCATTCAAAGACAGGCTGATTTTATTCGTATCACGAAGAATGATCAAATCCATCATCAAGTGGAGATTGATAGGTTGAAATCTACTGTTGGTGAACAACAAGCTACAATTCAACGCCAACAAGTAGAGATCGACTTTCTTAAGGCTGAAAACGTTCGGTTAAGAGCTGCAGACGAAGAGAGACAAAGAAGTAGCTCTGTACTTCAAAAGCTGGCTGAAGACCTGAGAAATAGATGCGATGCCATGAAAGAGTGGTATGACTCGCGAAATACCACAATACTTGAAGGGGCTAGGAAGATGAGTGCTAACTTCGATTTTCTCCGTAAACGAGTTGCTACTTTGTGGGAGGATAGGTGTAAGCAGCAAGAAATTCTGCAGAAAAGGGATGAAGATCCTAAGGATCAAGGGAATCCTGATTCAGCTGCTACAACACAACAGCCCCCAGCTGGTACATCATCTGCTATAGTCGTTTATCAGTCGTCAGTGATAGGATCATCTCAAGGGACATCCAGCGGTACAGTCGGTGAAGAACAATTACTTGAAGCTTTAGCTGGTACACCCTCTGTCCCTAGTTCAGCTGACTTGGCATTACAGGTTGTGCATCCGGTTACCGGAGAATCTCTTGAAGAGGGTGAGATTGTTGATGATCTCACGCCTCAACAGTTGATCACATTGAAAGCGATGCGAGACATTAATGATGATGAAGTTGAGAAGATGCCAAGTGAGCCGGAGTCTATAAATGTTGAAAACGTTGATGAGATTGTCTTCGAGGGTGATGTGAAGAAATCATCGTATGTTGTACAGGATGGTACCGAATTTGCTCCGTTTGATGAAGACTGGTTGAAAGACAACGTTGAAGATATTGATGAACATCTGAAAAACCGTGATACTTCAGAGAATGCCACGGATGCGTTCGCTGCGTGGCGTCAACGGTTTTTATCGAGGGTTTCAAAGCCTGTTCCAGAGGCTACACAAGTTGATTTCTTACAGCTGGAAAAGGCTAAGCCTAGTGGGCGAATCCTGTGTTGGATGTTTGTTAAGGAAATTCATTGTGTTGCAATCAAGCGGGAGTTCGGGATCCAGTATTTTAGGTCACTGCTGAGCATCCTATCTTTTCCATTTTATGATATGGCTGCTTTGACAAAGATAGATCTCATCAATTGCTCAAAATATGATGGTGCGACGTTATTTGAGCGATTGATTAGAATGAACAAGAAATCAGGGTGGAAAGACAAGTCTTACAAGCCGCAGTTCCCCAGGCATCAACAGATAAAATTCACTCTTGATCCGGAAACCAACACCGGGAGATACAAGCTTGTGTACGAGCCGGCGAGAGTGGTGGACAAAATTCCGTTAATGCCGATGAAACAAGATTTTCTTGGTGATATGCGCTTATGGTGCTATGATCCCGACTCTCATGAGGCAGTTATTGTGTTTAACGGTGATAAGGAAAACTTCAGGATGTTGGATCCTATGTGGATAGTCAATATGTCTGCATCCGACATCACCAAGCTGTACCGGCATGACATCTTTTATGAAGACAAGGATGCACACCAGGCACTAAAGTTTCAGCGCGTCGCCTGCTACTGTTACTACAGGGGAATCCATTCGGGCAGTTCCTGGTCCGAACGTCACTGAAGAAGAAAGAAATGAAGACCGAAGACGAGTAACAGACAAGGGGGAGTTTGTTGATGCACTTTTTGTGTCTGTCACTAGTCTTATATGTAATGTTGTATTTTGTACGGTCTTTATTGATTATCGAGTCTGTATTCACAGTCGACCAAGTCGGATATCCTCCTATCCGCTTGTGTCTGACTTGTTTGTCTCTTTGTTTTATGTATTGGTCGTAAAACTATGCATGTTGCATGCTAAGGGTATATCTGTCATTTGTTTGTGTATTTGTGCCTTCTGTTTCTGCTGCATGTTGTTTGCAGAAATAGTCAACTGTTTGCAGGCTTTGGCGAAACACTCTGTTTCGTCGAATACCTGTCGACGAAACAGACATGATAACTATTGGTTTTGTTTCGTCAAAGTGGTCAACGAATCATATGTGATTCGTTGACTGTTGGGCTTAGTCTTGGGCTTTCTTCTGTTTCGCCAGCCCAGATTGTGAATCGTCGAGCTTTTCAGCCCATCTGCTATATAAGGCACAGATGGTTCACAGTTTAGTCCTAGAGTTGAGAGAATACCCTTCAAGTTTGTAAGCTGTGTTTGTATCAGTTTGTCATTCTCAACCAGTTAATCAAACGAGTGTGTTTCTTTGGTTAACCATTGTGTGTTATTGTGTTCTATGTTTGATTGGCTTAGTTAAGTAGATTCCGCACACTTAACTTTGTTTGTTATAAACAAGGCTTTGGTAGTGAAAATCGATCCTCCGATTTCGGGACCTATAGTGGTATACTAGTGGGAGTTAATCTTTTTTGTTTCAGTTGTTTAATTACGTAAGGATATAAGGCAATCCGTAGTGGGACGGTATATGGCGGTTGAGTGAGCTATGGCACCCCATAGCGTACGGCCACACCGCTATGGCCAGTGCTATGGGTTTTTTTTGTGTCCTCACGAAATACATAACGCTGGAAAACTTGAAGGTTTCAAAAAAATGACCGTTGAGCGGTCATGTTAATTAAAAAAATAAATTCTTTTAAATTTCTATATATAATCACCTTTTCAACTCATTTTTTAAACAATCTACCACTATCTTCTATCTGTCTTTATTTTATAAAAATCTAGGTTTTTATACAATGCATCCCTACAACAGCGGTTTTGTTCCTCCGCGTTCTAGTGCGGACACGAACCAAACGACCAATCCTAGCCAACCCATTTCTCCGATTCCCACTCGACCCGCCCCCTACGGATCCGGTTTTGTCGAGTACAATCAAAATCAAACCGGCTTTATGAACCTACTGAACCAGCCCCTCTCATGGAACCCAAATCTATACGGTTGGAACCCGAATTACAACATGGGAGGAATCAGGTCGTCTCAAGCCTTCGGCTCGCCACTACGCGAGCCCGACTTTATCCCGGATACACAAACGAAGCCACAACCGGTAGTAGAGGAGGCGCAACAAAACAAAACCAAACGCAACCATAAAAAGATCGAGGAGGCGGGAGTCATCGTCGATGGGATCCGACTTGACTAATGCCTTTCGGAGATGAAACGACGCCTTCAAGACATACTTGACCTAGGGGATCAACATATGGAAGAGAATCGGGAAGTGACCGAGATTATACGGGATAGACAATGAGAAAAAGAATTTGAATTCTACTCGAAACTGCACGACCACCTAACCGGAAAAGCGTTGAAGATGGCGATACAACAAAATGAGTGAACCGAAAAAAGTATAATCTTTGAGTTTTACAGTTTTTTTTTATTTTATTGTAATGTTTTTTAATTTAATGAAATGGTTTTTTTTTTACTTTTTTAATGGTTTTTAATTTTATAAATTTACAAATTAATTATAAAAATTAGAAAATTAATAATTGAGTAATGATAGGTATGAGGCTTTACGACTACACTCTCTTTTGATATAAAGCTCCATAAAGCCCCTCTCTTGCCCTTTTCACCAGTTGTTGTCGCATAACGCCCCCTAAAGGGCTTTATGACTACACATGGTATAAATAGCCAATAGTATTTTCATTAGGGATTATGAATGAAAATTATGAAATTAGTCTGATTATCCCTCTATAATTCTAATCTGATTTCCATCTATTTTCTTGGCCAATCGATTATGGGTTGGAACCACAACTCATACCTAACATATAAAAATTAAAAACTGCAAGGTCGACTGACAACACACCTTATATACTAGGTTCCATGCTAACCAAAAGGATTAGATAAATCAAAACTTGCACTAAGCAGGTGACCTTCAAGAGGCTATAACAGAAAACTGATGAAAACGAGACTTGAAACTAAGACATTTGTCAGAGGTAAATCATATGTTCCCATTGAACTACCCGTTTAAGGTTATAAAATCGTATATTCACATATTCACGTACAAATCGTTATTCAGTTGGTATACTATCTCAAATGAGATGAAATGTGTGGTCTATCTTGGTGAATGGTGATGAATCTAGATCCCCACCCCCCATCAAAAAAAAATCTTCAAACACTGGTTCACACCTTTATAAATTCATGCATGACTCATGTGTTCAAGTTTCCAACATCAGTTACTTCTTCTTCAGTTCTCTCTAGATCAACTTTGATTAGGGAAATGGAGATACCCGTGATCGACCTCACACCGTACATGGACGCAGCTTCTGGCAAGTTCAATTGCGACGAACGCCTGCATCCTGAACTGAAAACGGTGTGCTCATTCTGAAATAAACCGGAGCTCTTCTGGTCAGAGATCCGCGATGCTCGACCGAAGATAATGATCGATTTATCAATATGATGGAGAAGTATTTCGAACAACCAGAAGAAGTTAAGCGCGTCCAAAAGCGTCCTCACCAGCATTACCAGGTAAACTTGGTCACTGGATTAGTACAAAACTAATGACTTTTTTATTTCACTACAAGAAAATAGACCTGCGGGGACAAATTTTTTTAAGCTTTTAGGGAGGACATGTCGTCCCTACAGGTCTCAACAGCTTATAGAGACGACTAGTTGTCTCCATAAGCTTCATCTCTATAGGGCCGTCCCAATAGGTCTCTTAGGTCGTCTCTAAAGGTGTTGTCCCTATAGATTAACTTTTAGAGACGACTTTTCGTAACAATAGAGCTACCTTAAAAAAAACTATTTTAAGTCTGTAAGGACGACATGTCTGTAAGTAATACTATTACTTGACAGGTGGCGTTGGTGATACTCATTTGTTTAGCAGTGATTTTGTGAATTGTTTGTGTATTTTCTTGATCTATACAGGTTTTTGATTGCAATGGATAATACTCGGAAGGATTTCATGTAATCCGGATCTTGAATGGGTACGGATCTTAATCGGATCCAAACAAGACGCATTTGGTTCTATATTATTTCACAAAATGATAGAAGAAGAGGTGTTTAAATAAGAAAACATAATACCTGACATTATTAAATGTTTGAAAAAAAGACACGTGTTGGTCACCCTTTTAGCGACGGGGTGTTAGCGGTGACCTATTAGCAACGACAGGTTGCCGCTAATATACTCTAAGACACTAAAATAGTAAAAATGATTTTTAGGTTTCACTTACTATAAAAGGTAGAAAACACTTCTAGCGAAAAGAACGTTCAATTAAGAAAGATTACAATTTTAAAGTTTGTCGTGATCGTTAGAGGAATTGACCGAGCAGATAACCTAAACCAGCAATAAAATAAATTGAGTTTTTTTTTACATTAGGGGTGATTGTTAGTGATCGGTAGAGATCATAAACTTGAACTGATTACCGTCGGTGACCTGTAACTAATAAAAGTAATAACCAACGTATTTAATAAGATTTTTTTTTAATGTATGCTAGTGATCCGTCCTTAAATTTGAAGATAAAACTTTCTAAACAAGGGTGCATTATTTGTAATTTTTTGTCACTCACTTCCAATGTATTAAAAGATTGATGACTAAAATTGTTTCCTTGTTTACGCATACTCACAAATTTGCATATATTAAAGATGCATTATTTGTAATTTTTACGAAAAAAAAAGTAATTTAAGGCAAACTGAATAAAGTTAAATTGATTTAAATTGTAACAAACTAGCATTAACAAATATGTGCAAAATCAAAAAATAATAATTATTTAATCATTTTATATAGAAAGAATCATATACACCAGTTGAGATTAGCATTAAATATCAGTAAGTATTTACTGAATTTACATGTAGATTTATATGTAATAAAGTTGCACATCGTATAAAAATAATAATGACCTTAAAAAAAGGTTCAAATTTGAAGCTAAATTATGTAACAGGTTGGTTCAACACCAGGAGGAGTTGAAATACCTCGTAGCTTGGTTGATCTTGAAATGCAAAAGAAGTTGAGAGCACTGCCTAAAGATCGACAACCTAAGATTCCAACCGGTCCAGATCTGAAGTCATGGTACACGTGGAGGGTTGGCCCTCGACCATCCAAAACTCAATTTAAGGTTAGGTATATACACCCTCTTTTCGAATGAATCTGTTTTCATGTTGTAGGTCCCTTTTCGCGGAGGATTACGAACCTAAACCTTGTTATACAAACCTACTAGCGAGTGCGGAATCCAAGCTAGCAAGCAAACCGAGTTAGTAGCAAGTAGAGAAACAAACACACAAGTTCACCGATTAACACAACTTGTATTAATGCAATGAGGGTTCGGTTACAAGCTCAATGTTTACAGAAGTGTTCTATAAACTCTCTAAGTGTGTGTGTGAGTTTTGGACAGAATGCTCTCAACCTATCTCTCGGTATCTTTCTGTCTGTGTATCTGTCTATCTGAAACTCAACACATGCATGGGTATATATACCCAGCCCATGAAGTCTGGATCGAAGGATCTGATAGATGGTCCGAAGGATCATCTATCGATCATAGTTCACACGAAAGATCAGCATGGACCTCGAAGGATCATCCTTCGAGGTCTAATGGTCGAACCATGGTCGAACCATATCTTTCGATCACCTCGAAGGATCAGGTGTATCCTTCGAGGCTATCCTTCGATCAGAACATCTTTCAACTGTTGTCCAAGTCAAACCGGAGGATGGTTGACTTGGTCAACTTACAACACAAATCAGGACATCGTTTATATCAGACCGAATACAGACAAAGTACAGACACAAGTGCACCAACAAACTCCCCCTTGGCTGTAGCTTTGTCTTTGTCTTCCAATAAATGTAGACTCGTCTTGGACTTCGACGGTCTTTGGTCTTCGAGTTCCCAAAACTCTGACGTCCTTACAAGTCTTCAATGTCGGAGGATCTTCAAAGTCTTCACGTCTTGAAAGTAGAGAGTGTATCAACAAACTACCCGTATCATGTAGGAAGTGTGTTGACAAACTCCCCCTTAACATAAGCTCCCCCTCGAGTTATGCTCGTGAAAAGACTTTATCTTTATGAAGTGAGATCCTTGTGGTGTTGATGATGGCCAGCGGCAACTCGATCATCTTCATCTTTTGAGCGCCTTCTCGTCGTGTCTTCATTCCAATGCTTGTCATCGACCATGTTCTCCTAGCCTTTAGAATCTGCACATGCAAGAAATCTAAACGCATAATGAGAACAACTGCTTGGAATATAGTATAAACAAATGACACACGAATGACCATGTCATAATCAAACACCGTCCGACAGTTTGAAAGTTTAATAAATTTGCCAATTTTAGTTTTTAACTTTCAAACATGCAAATTTTTGACCGTTTATGAAGATTTAGTCAGTTCGGTTTTCAGTCAGGTTTCAGGTAACGAAGACTTAAGCTCCAACATCGTACGATCGAAAATAAAGTAGAAAGAAAATCTTTTTGGCTTTTATAAAGTTTATATTAAAACACTCCTAAAATCTTTTTGGTATTTTGAAAGTAAAAGACAACAATTTAAAATCCTTTGAGTGTTATCAAACGACATCACCGCTAATGTCGTGCTGATATGCACCAAACGACGAAACTGTTTAAAAGAAATAATAAAAGTTAAGCAGTAAATAAATAAATATATACAGACATTCTTTTTGTGAGTTTCGAGGGTAAGAGAATCATATCAGTGTACGGTCATGCCAAAACACTCTTGTTGTTCAGTTAATTAACATTAAGATTAGCATCCTATAACAATTATCGGTATTGTTGTCCACTTAAGCTCAACTTATCAGATGTAATCATGTTTAGAGGATACGTTAATGTATGATTTATACTTACCGACCGGTGTTCATCCACATCACGACACATTCCCGTATCAAGGTATGCACGAGAGTTCATCTTACCGGTGAGTATACCGATTATCATCTGTTTGACCGTATAAAATGTGAGATACTCACTTATTTTGAATTGAAAACAAGCCCTTTGTGATAAAATCACTTATTGATGAGGAACTTGATTTTCATATGCATGAGGGCACAGGTGCAAGTCCGTGAACAGGTCAGTACTTCCGTACAGCAGAGAGACGAACTTGACACCCGGATAAATGTGATATTTTATCACTTATTTGTTTGGACATGTGATTGTTTATCACTTATTGAGGTCGAATGCAGTATGAGATATGTGCACGTATGTATGGTATCATGGAAGATCTAGACTTGCGTCCCCGTTATTTTTCGGTAAAAGATACAACCATGATACTCAGATGATAAGCAGCATAAAGACCGAATATCTCAGAACCTCGGCAATCTATCAAACGAAATTTCGGTACTAAGACCATATGCCAATGAATGGTTCCCACCTGGTCTTCAGTCGCTTAAGATTTATATCACCCTGCACACTTTAAAATGATTGTGAGCCTACCGATACATCTTATATAGAGCTGCTTATCGTTTTTCATTTAAGGTTTAAAGAGGTTTGGATAGACCACTGATGTACTATCACTTTCTCTTTTGCTCGCCAGGAAACTCATTTTTGTTTTTCTATTGTTTTTGTGTTTTTGAAATTTTTCGGTGTTTTTGTATTTTCAGATTTTGGATTTACTCCCCCTAAAATCAATAAACTAAGATAAATTTAAAAACACACAAAGATATTTACAAAAATGATTTTCCGATGTTGGTTTTACTCTTGCTTGACCTTAATGCCGTTTACCAATAATAAAAAGTCAAATCTTGATTTGTCAAATGCTTTGGTAAATAAGTCGGCACGTTGGTCATCGGTGTGGACCTTAACAACATCGATTAGCCTTTTCTCAAAGCAATCACGTATGAAGTGATATTTGATTTCGATGTGTTTGGTCTTTGAATGCTGCACAGGATTTCTAGTGATATCTAAAGCAGCAGAATTATCAACGTAAATAGGAGTAGTTAGGAATTCAAAACCGTAGTCTCGCATTTGTTGTTGGATCCAAAGAACTTGGGAGCAACAACTTGAGGCAGCAATGTATTCAGCTTCGCATGTTGATGTAGCGACACACGTCTGCTTCTTGCACTGCCATGTAACTAGGCGATTTCCTAAAAACTGACATCCAGCCGTTGTGGACTTGCCGTCGATTTTGCATCCGCCAAAATCAGAATCACTGAAAGCTACCAATTCAAAGTTATTATCCCTAGGATACCACAGACCGGTGTCAGGGTACGCCTTCAAATAACGAAAAATCCTTTTAACAGCAGCAAGATGTGAGGCCTTCGGGTTAACTTGATATCTGGCAAGCAGGCACGTTGGGTACATTATGTCTGGCCTTGATGCTGTGAGGTACATAAGAGATCCGATCATAGCGCGATAGATTGAAGGGCTAACAGCTTCTCCCTTCAAGTCTGGAGTAATTCCGTGATTAGTTGGCAATGGGGTACCAATGGGCGTTGCATCAGACATCTGGAACCGGCTCAAGATGTCACCAACATATTTAGTCTGATGGATGAATATCCTAGACTCCGTTTGTTGTACTTGTAGGCCCAAGAAGAAAGTCATTTCCCCCATAGCACTCATCTCGAATTTATCCTGCATGATGCGCTCGAATTCCCTACACAAGACATCATTAGTAGAACCAAAAATAATGTCATCAACGTATACCTGTACCAGAAGAAGATCTCCATCTTGTTCCTTGATGAAAAGTCATCATACTCAAACATCCAAGGTTGACCCGGATTTTTGACTGGCAAGGTGTGCCTTTGTACTCTGACCTCAGACCATTCCTCGACCCTTTTAGTCTCTAGATTCCAGACTCGTAAGTTAGGGGTGGCATACCCAAGAAAGTATCCATCAATTGCTCTTGCCCCAAACTTTCCATTAGGATCGATGATCGTGCATGGAGCTCCAAACGGTTCGAGATAAGACAAATCTGGTTTCCGTTTTTGAAGAAGCTCAAAGCAGGTCTTGTTGTGCCTTTTGACTGTAAGGACTCTGTTCAATGTGTAACATGCAGAGGCCACCGCTTCAGTCCAGAATGGAATGGGTAGCTGCGACTCTACTAACATTGTCCTAGCAGTTTCGATCAATGTGCGGTTCTTACGTTCAGCGACACCATTCTGTTGAGGAGTATAAGCTGCACTAAACTCATGAAGAATACCCTTTGAAGTGCAGAACTCCGCCATGGGATGATTCTTAAATTCAGTACCATTGTCGCTACGTATCCGCCTAACCTTCAACTTATACAAATTCTCAATCTGAATGATCAAGTTTTTGATGATGCCAAAGGTTTCACTCTTGTGTGCCATGAACGCAACCCAAGAAAATCTTGAATAATCATCAGTAACCACGAGGCAGTATTGATCACCCCGAATACTCTTGTGCTTGACAGGACCGAACAAATCCATGTGCAAACGCTCAAGAGGAACTGCCACTGTGTTGATCTTCTTTGTAGGGTGCTTCTTCTTTGTTTGTTTTCCTTTCTGGCACGAAACACAGATGTCTTGAAGATGAAAATTTTTGAGGGGAACACCATTCACCAATTCATTTGAAACCAAATGATTCATTTTGCGTAAGTGAATGTGACCCATTCGTCTGTGCCAAGAGATAGTGTCTTTTTCTGTGGCTTTAGAAACGAAACAAGTTGCTTGTGCAGACGTAGTAATAGCCTGGCTCATGTCAAGGACGTACAAATCATTTATCCTTGGAGCCGACAAGAGAATCCATTCTTTTGGAATTTTGAAGCCGGGTTTCAGCACATAACATCCATTAGCATCAAAGTGTACTGAAAATTTCTTGTCACAAATTTGAGAAACACTAAGAAGATTGTGATCAAGTTGTTGCACAAAATTGATCTTGTCAAAGCTGACAATCCCGTTAGATATCATTCCTTCACCCGTAATGTATCCACCTTTATCTCCAGCAAAAGCAACATAACCTCCTCTAATAGATTTAACGTCGTAGAGAAGCTTCATGTCGCCCGTCATGTGCCTGGATGCCCCACTATCAACAATCCAGTGACTACTGATAGTTCCTCCTGAAGCACCCTGCACATGAACTCAAATGAATTAGTTGGAGATGGGGACCCAAGCCATTGTGGTCTTGGGTCTTCCATTTTCATCAATGACAATAACTTCTTGTCTTTGATGGTTGGTGAATTGTGATGGTCCCCCTGATTCAGTAACCGATTTAGGTTTCCAAGTCTGTTTGGTTTCACCAGTGTTTTTCTTTAAAATTTTAACTTCTTGATGATTTGAAGTTTTAGAATTTTCTGGTTTTACAACAACAGATTGTTTTTGAACCACATCAGTTTTAATTGCTTTTTCAATTTTCTTGACCTGTTGGCGTTTCTGTGTCTTTTCCCTTTCTTTTACAAGGCGGGGATCTTGTTTTGTGGAAACAGTTGGCTTACGGTCAGTCTTACCACGGGGATCATCAACCTTTCCTTTTTGTTTATGAAGATATGGGCAGTTTCTAATAATGTGCCCAATGGTTCCACACTCAAAACATGATCTTCGTTCTACAAACCCCGAAGAATCATGTGATCGTCTAGCCGATGATGTTGAACTTTGTGAACCCGAGGTACTAGGTTTTGAACTGCTTGGTTCGTTTCTTTTCTCGACAATAGCTTTCTTGACAAAATCTAAGTTAGATTGATTTTCAAACTTTTCAATTTTGTCTGTTCCCGTCGATTTCACAAAGTTAACATTCTTCTTCTTCTTTTGGTTCGGCTTCTTGTTAGCTTGAGCCGGTGTTTTACCTTTGGGTTTGGTGTGATTTTGCTGTGTTGGCACTGTTGGTAATTTCTTGTTACCAAATTGTTTTCGAATTTCAACCTTTGGAATAGGAGGACACTGTGTAACTGTAATTTTAGGTCCTGCCTTTCCCAAGAACTTACTCGTCGAATTCTCAAAGACTTTGCAGATTAAGGATTGATTAACATTCTTAATGGGAAAATCTTTGTCTGAGTAAATTTTATCATCACCAACTAGAGTGTACAGCAAATTCACACTCTCCGGCTCTCCTGCAGATGAGGACTCAGTTGCAATAGTCTTAGCGGGTTGTACAGGGGGATCACATAGAATGTGATTCTCAAGAGGTATGTCCTCATTTTTGGCTACCGCATCAGACTTTGCTGGGACAGTATCGTCAGATTCATCATCAGACGAATCAGCATCCTCAATCACAACTGGAGGATCTTGATTCTGTTCAGCACTCACAAATGTATCTGCTGACACATCTGAATCTGAGGATACTTCCTTTTGGTATCCAAGTCCTGCAGCAAACTCCTTAACATCTAGAGGCACAGAAGGTTCAAAGAAAACCCTGTCCTCTTCATCAGGCATGGCGTCATAGTTATGTCTCACTGGTGGTGGACACTTCTTGTAGCCTATGCATGTGACATCTCTCTTTTCCTTCTGAACGTCAATGATGTGATCTAACACATAGCTAGAACTCAAATAACTGTCTAGCTTGAGTTTGATCGCATCACTTTCGGTTTTCACACAAGCCATCTCTTTTTGCATACTCTCAAGGCGAGATATATACAAATTAATATCAGTTTGTTTTCTTGAAACCATTTTAGTCAGTTCTGTTTTATCCTTCTTTAATGTTTCAATTACTGACTTAAATTCTTTTTCATGGTTTTCATAAAACATGTTGGCTTCTGTGCATTTAGAGAGGTCCACAGTCAACTTCTGATTGTGGATGAATGTCACATCATATTTCTCTTGCAAAGCCTCATGCTTGCTGTGCAAGTCACTCAAATTCTCATTCACAGTAGTATGTTTGTCTTGCAAGTCAAACAAACTAGCTTGTAAAGCATCATGTTTGCCTTGCAACTCAGACATACTTTTCTCCAGATCAGCACATCTAGCATGCAACCTAGCACATTCATCACAATTAACAGCAGTGGGTTCATCGACACATACCTGACTTGATGAACCGTCGACATTAGCCATAAAGGCTGAATGGAGAGAAGACGAAGTATAAGCAGCTTGATCCACCAGAATAGATCTTCTTTGAGTTTCTGCTACAGCTTCCCCCAAGAGTTCATCAATGTCAATATCATCCGAAACATTAGATGTCTCACCCACATGATCATCACCAGAGTTGGATGATTCTTCATCAGCACTCCTGCTATAACCAGAAGAGTCTTCATCTTCAGACGATTCACCACCACTGGCAGAAGATTCTCTACCACTGGTGTGAACCAACTCTTTCACAATTTGAGCAAAACATGCTGTTTCATCAGGAGCATCACCACCCAACTGGATTGACCAGTCACAACCTTCATCCACCTGAACTGCAAGTGCTCGGTTGGTTTGGTTATTTGCAGGCACCAATGAACGCTCATTGTTTCTGTTCTGATTCTGCTGGTTGCCTCGGTTTCTGAAGGGATTTTGATTCCCGTGCTGTGCTGGCTTTGTACATTCCCTTTTAAAATGGCCCCGTTCACCACAGTTGAAGCACTTAACAGCTTGCTTATCGAACCCATACTTGGTGTCTCGCTTACTTTCCAAGCTGGTTCTGCCAGTACTTTCCATCCAATCCTTTGCTCTTCTCACTGCACTCGCAAAGGCCCACTTGATGTCCATCAAGTCCATCTCTTCCTTATCAATCTGCCTGTAATCTTCTTGTGTCAGATTAATGTTTCCAATCTGACCTTCTATCAACCCACAGTACGCGCTCACTACAGTGTTAAGCAGCTCCATGTGTTCCTTAGCTACTTCTACACTGATTTTAGAGAACCTTGACGTGTCGAGCTGTACTGTACTTGACTTTGATTGTTGACCTGCAGCAGATGATGTTCCTCCATAACACGCATATTGAGGTTGTTGAGCAGGAGGAGGAGGAGGTGGTTGTATTGGATTTCCATACAGATCTGTGGTTGGAGGCGGCTTTACAGGAACTTGCACTGGATTGCCATACATATCCGTGCTTGTGACAAACGCCGTCTGAAGTGGAGCATGTGAACCGCCTTTTGCAGATGAAGTAGTGGAGGTGCCATAATACATCTCTGGATTCTGTGGCACTGCAACTCTCTTTGCCTTCAACGTTTCTTCCTGATCCTTGTTCTCCAGAAGCTGCACGAAATCGTTGATATTTGTGGTTTTCAACGTTCCGTTGTACTTCAAGATTTCCAGGAAGTTATTCCATTGAGGAGGCAATGCATCGGCAAACTTCTTTACCACCTCTGTTGGAGTCGTTGTGACTTCAAAGTTTGTCAGCTCAGTAAGCAGGTGATAGAAACGGCTTGTCATATCTCCCAAGGACTCCTTATCCATACATGTGAAGCCATCGAATTCTTTCTTCAGTAGATCTCGTCGTAGTTGACGTGTGGCTTCATTACCTACTCCTCTTGTCTTCAATGCATCCCACAGCTTCTTCGTAGTCTTGAAACTGACGAACTGATGATAAATATCCTTGCTCAGTGCTTGAGTGAGAATAGCGTATGCTTTCTTTTCTAAGTCATACGTCTTCTTTTGATCATCAGGAAGATCGGCAAATGTAGCTGTCGAAGAAGCAGCAACCTCGATAGTTTGATCGAATTCCGTAGTGAACCGCAACCACAACTCTGTATTTTGACCAAGAATGTATGTATGGAAGCGATCAACCCATCCCGGATATTCATTAAGATGCATCAACTTTGGAGGCCTGTTCAAACTTCCGGTTTCACTTTCGCTTAATAGAAGACTTTGAATACTCGGAGTTTGATTTGAAACAAACGCCCATTGACCAGCTGGAGTGGCATTTGTTTGTGAGGATGTAGATACTGGTGATTCGGCCCATGATGGAGATTGACTGGTATTCATGTATTTTCCACTGTCTGGAGCCGGACTTCCCCACCAACTCGGATTCATGATATATAAGCAAAATAAATGCTAAGTAAGAATGATCCGAAAGATACACAGCCGAAGGATCCTGGTCGAAGGATCTGAAATCACAGAAACTTGTTAACAACAAACTGACCACAATCGAAAGATATAACCTTGTTCGAAGGATCAACAGTACTCGAAAGATTACTGTTGATTCTCGAACAATGATCTCGAAAGACTCAAGAACACGAAAGATTCCCTTTTGAAAGATCCTTATCTTTCGTGTTAAATCCTTATCTTTCGACCAACAGATCTCGAAAGATTCACCAATACGAAGGATCCTAATCTTTCGGACACTAGTCTTTCGAAAAGATTCCTTTCTCGAAGGATATAATTCAAACTTTGAAAGATGAATCGAAGGATAGTAATCTTTCGACCCTTTCTTGATCGAAAGATGATCTTTCGATATCGAAAGATATCCTTCGAGACTTCTGACACAAACAAATCTGATGTGAAAGGTTGGTGAAAAGGTGACAGGTTGGTAGGTCAACTTTCGGCAAGATGGTATGTGCAGGCTGTCCTATCACCACCAACTTTGAAAGTTTGCCAAAAAAAGTTTTCCAAAAATGACAACCTTATCTTCAACACCAGTCACCGGAATTTTGAACCGGAATATAGCCGGAAAATTCAAAATCACTTAAAACAATTTTTCAAGTTACCCAACCCCACTTTAAACACTCCCGGTTAGTTTAAACACGTTTTTACTCAGAGAAAATGCAAGAAACTAAGTAAAAACAGGTGCAAAACCAAGTGTTTCAACACACCAAAACTTGTAAAAACCCGGTTTTAAACAAGGTAAAGAGCGAGGCTCTGATACCACTTGTAGGTCCCTTTTCGCGGAGGATTACGAACCTAAACCTTGTTATACAAACCTACTAGCAAGTGCGGAATCCAAGCTAGCAAGCAAACCGAGTTAGTAGCAAGTAGAGAAACAAACACACAAGTTCACCGATTAACACAACTTGTATTAATGCAATGAGGGTTCGGTTACAAGCTCAATGTTTACAGAAGTGTTCTATAAACTCTCTAAGTGTGTGTGTGAGTTTTGGACAGAATGCTCTCAACCTATCTCTCGGTATCTTTCTGTCTGTGTATCTGTCTATCTGAAACTCAACACATGCATGGGTATATATACCCAGCCCATGAAGTCTGGATCGAAGGATCTGATAGATGGTCCGAAGGATCATCTATCGATCATAGTTCACACGAAAGATCAGCATGGACCTCGAAGGATCATCCTTCGAGGTCTAATGGTCGAACCATGGTCGAACCATATCTTTCGATCACCTCGAAGGATCAGGTGTATCCTTCGAGGCTATCCTTCGATCAGAACATCTTTCAACTGTTGTCCAAGTCAAACCGGAGGATGGTTGACTTGGTCAACTTACAACACAAATCAGGACATCGTTTATATCAGACCGAATACAGACAAAGTACAGACACAAGTGCACCAACACATGTTTGGTCATTAATCTTTGTTTTGTATGTGTTTGTTTGTAATCTAGGAATTGAACTCTGAGCCAGTCATACCTGAAGGCTTCCCCGAATGGAAAAAGATCATGGATTCATGGGGATTTAAAATGATATCAACCGTAGAGGTGTGTCATTGTTACATAAATTGAAAGTTGTGGTCCAAAATATTAAATATTGCAACTGGATTGTAAAATTAACGACCATTGACAGCTAGCAATATTTGCGACCACTTAATTTTGAATGCAAAGTTGTCTTTTTTTTTTTTTTACATTTTCTCAATTGTAAATCGGTAAAAAAAAAACTGAAAATACAAAAAAAAAATAAAAAAACGACAATAGTTGCAAAATTGTCGCAAAATTTGAGCCATTTTTTTAGTCGAAAAATGAAATAATAAATAAAATTTGGTTGAAAATCGATCACAAATACTGCAAACGTTGCAACACAGTCACATACACTTATCGCGTAATATAGGTAAAGATAAATAAATTAAAGTTTAAATTGCGGCCGCAAAGTTAGCAGTCATGTCATATTGGTCGCAAAACGATCAAAAATACGAAAATATCATTTAATTTTTAAATTTCCGTCGCAAGTCGGTCGCAAAACTTTGGTCACAAACCGATCGTAACATTTGCGACCGCAAAAATAGTCCCCAGTTTCAATTACACACAGATTTTTGTGACCACGATTGCGGTCGCAAATTGCATTTGCAACTACCCAATTTTCAAGTAATGTGTAGTGTGTAAGACTATTAGTGATCGTCATTCCTTCATATTGTGGTGTATGTTTGTTTATTTAATTACTCTAATATGTTCTCAGGCTGTTGCTGAATTGGCTGCAATTGGATTCGACTTACCAAAGGATTCCTTCACTAATCTAATGAAGTTGGTGAGTCTCTTCATATATCTTCTCTCTAATGGCAGATTATTCTAGTAGAACCATGGCATTGCAGGGTCCACATCTTCTTGCACCGACAGGAAGTGACCTCGGACGCTATGGTGAAGAAGGAACTGTGTTCGCAGGGTATCATAACGACATCAACTTTCTAACGATTCATTACAAAAGCAAGTTCCCTGGTCTAAGTATTTGGTTAAGGAATGGGGAGAAACTTGAAGTGAAAGTTCCTGATGGATGTCTACTTATCCAGGCCGGAAAACAGGTATGTAACAAGGCTATCATCAACTCATTTCGAGTATTCTAAATTAGCGGCTCGAGTGTAAAAAGATAAGCTGAAGCTTGGGGCCTATATTTACTTAAGGGGCCCCAATTATTTAGAGCTTGGCTACGTTTGATTAAGGGAGTGATTGTTGGATTAATCGGGTTCGTTCACGGGTTAGACCGGCCGCGAGTCACGGGTTTTAGTTCGGTCATCGGGTTGCAGATAAGGAAGCTAATGAACCAGAGGTAGATTGGTCATTTAGTACCTTATGTTTACGTGACTGTAACTGGTAGAAGATTTGGTCAAGGATTTGACCGAGTTTCATGCTTATGAACGTGGGTTTATTATGCATGTGCTTTTTTATTAGTTTTGTTATTATAAATAGGATAGTTAGTGTTCATTTATTGATGTACCCTTCTTTTGTTTATCGAATATAACAAGCTGTTGAAGTTCCTTCTTCTCTGCAACTTTACACACAACACATACAAACATAAACAGAGTGTACTGAGTGTGTGAAATTTGGGGCCTGAACCAACATTTGGTATCAGAGCCTAGGGCTCGTAGAAGGCGAGTTTGAAGATAGGAGGAAGCCTCCGCTACCGGCGGGTGTGTCGGTTGGTGGAGGGCAGTCGTAAAAGAAGGTGTTGCTTCGGGATTGTTTAACAGCAGAAGACGGAGACCGGGAGGTTGTTCGTGTCAATCGTTGTCGTGCGGAGAGTACCGGTTGGGATGACGGGGGTGACGGGTGAACATCGGTGTGTCTGGTGGCTGTTAGTTGTGATTAAAGTGGAAGAAAAGGCTGTAGCGATCAGAGGTTACCTGTGTGCAGTGATCGGAGGTGATAGATCAGCAGTGATCGCGGGTCGGTGGTTTCGAGGGTTACCGTTCTAGCAGGTCAAGAGGGTAGCGGAGACGAGTCGAATGCCAAATCAGCGGGCTTGTCAACCCAGTTTGTTGATCGAAGAACGAAGAAGAGATCGTGTATTTTAGTTGTCGGATACTCTTTCTAGCCTAGGAGAAGAATTGCAAGGGGTGCAGAATTCTTTGGGTAGAAAAACCAACGGGTGTAGCGCAGTAGAAACGAAACAGCAGGTGGCTGAGATATTCGTTTAGGGACTCGAAGACGGTGCAGGTGGTAGGCGTCTAGTTGCTGGTAGATACGCAAGGTGTGCTTATCAAGGAAGAGCTTGACAGAATAGTGAAATAACGATCAGGGGGTGAACGGCTTTGGACGGGGCTGAAGTGACCAGAATGTCCGAGATAAGTCGAGTTGAAGAAAATCAGATGTGACCGAGGTTGAGGGCGGGTGTCCGGTAGAAGTCGAGATGATTCGGGAGAGGAGACGGTGACTCGGGTGTCGTGAACGAGTGGAGTGAACAAACCGATTAAGGGAGTGATTGTTGGATTAATCGCGTTCGTTCACGGGTTAGACCGGCCGCAAGTCACGGGTTTTAGTTCGGTCATCGGGTTTCAGATAAGGAAGCTAATGAACCAGGGGTAGATTGGTCATTTAGTACCTTATGTTTACGTGACTGTAAACTGGTAGAAGATTTGGTCAAGGATTTGACCGAGTTTCATGCTTATGAACGTGGGTTTATTATGCATGTGCTTTTTTATTAGTTTTGTTATTATAAATAGGATAGTTAGTGTTTATTTATTGATGTACCCTTCTTTTGTTTATCGAATATAACAAGCTGTTAGTTCCTTCTTCTCTGCAACTTTACACACAACACATACAAACAAATACAGAGTGTACTGAGTGTGTGTAATTTGGGACCTGAACCAACAATATCTTCTGTCTGATCACAACTCCCTCGTTTCCCAATCTCTAGAATTCTTTTTTTCATGAAATTGTGTGATTTCTTGCCTTTTACAAAAAAAATCATACATAAAATGTGTTATGATACTAAGCAAAAAAAAAATTACAAAAAAGACCTTGATTTTAGAATCCGCTTTAGGCCCCGAAAAGGATGAGCCAACCTTATAAATTTGTGTAATCATATTCCCCACGTTTTAGGATCCTAAGCAAAAAGCCTTTGGAGGGTATCCTCAACTGTGAGTGCATGATCAAACTTTCATCTTAGATCAAATCATAGTGTAGTCTATGGATTTAACTAAATCCTGAACCCTAAACTCTAAACTCTAATGTTGATTTTATTGTTCTTTGTTTTGCTAGCTATTTTCCAATGTAGCATCTGATGCTGTGTTGAAGCCTTTGGGACACTTTGCAAAATCACCTCTTGCAGCCAGTTATCCTCCCATGTATGCCGGAGATTATTTCGAAAAGGAGCTTTCTGTGATTAACCTCAAAGGAAAGAATGGGGCTTAGATGCTCATTTTAGTTAAGAATATATCATATATTTATGAAGTGTGTAAGATATAAGGTGAATAAAGAACATGATATATGATTGTTCCGTTGCGAGTTTGATATGATCTTGCAATGTTCATGAAGTTGTATTTGTGGTACCAAGGATTGTAGTCATATGTGGTTTCCTCTCTAAGTGTGTAAATCGCACTTTATATCTATGTAAGTCATGAATATGTAGTCATTTTTGCACATATTAATATAATTGCAGACTCCATTATACTAGTACACTTATGTATAGACTACGAATTCTCTACTCTCTACTGAAATTCATTGATTTTTAGTTCGAATTAAGAGTTAGGATTGTTCTGTTTTTTAATTTGTGATTCATGCTTTAGCTAATGCTTGTCAAAATATGATGGATAATCTTATGATACAGATTGTTCTGTTTTTGAATTCTTGATTTAGTTGAACAATAAGTTTGGAATTAGGGGTTGTTGTTGTGTAATTTGGTAAATGATGAGTCAGTCTTCATACAGAGCTTGATTGGTTGGGGAGTATGTGGCTGGGAAACAGCTCGGGTCGGGTTCGTTTTCTGTGGTGTGGCATGCGAGGCATATGGTTTATGATACGGAAGTTGCGATTAAGGAGATTGTTACTAGAAAGTTGAATAAAAAGTTGGAAGAGAGTCGTGTCTAGTAGATATAGTTGATATTCTACTATGAGTCAAGGATACAGGTGCTGGTTTTGATGAGCCCCTCACTAATGATTGTGTCAAAGCAATCATTCTAGTAAGTACATGCAATGAAAGTTTATCATGTTGTGTAACTTAAACTCAAAAATTTAAAATAACTGATACAAATGTTGTGTGGCAAATTTAGGAAATGTTAACGGTTGGGACAAGTTAGTCTTCGATGACAATTGAATGGGCATTTTGTAAAATGATGAAGAACCCGGAGAAAATGAGGAAAACGCAATCCGAAGTGAGGGAAGTCGTGAAAGGAGATTCGATCACAGAGGCCCGACATACAAAGTATGGATTACATGAAGTTGGTAGTAAAGGAAACAATGAGGTTACATTGTGTGCCTGATATGTGCAAAATGCAACATATAAATTACATCAAATGAGGCATAAAACTAACCTTTTTTAGTACTAATGTTGGAAAAAGTGCGTTTCTTTGTTCCTTTTGAATTTACAGGACCAAACGAGCTTAAAAGAACAAAAGGAGCAAATAAGCAGCCAAAACCAACATAAATAAAAAGAAGGAATAAGCGTAACATGCCCGACCCCTCGGCAGCATCTCCCAAAGCAAAAACAAGGAAACAGAGCCTGACCACGGGGCTGTGCCTAGCTGGGCATGGGGTGTGGTCAGGAGCCTTCACAACAAGACAAACCTGCAGAAGTTTCTACGCCCACCACGGGGCCGTGCCCTGCTCTACACGGGGCGTGGCCAACTCTAAGATACGCAGAATCTTGATAGTACAGCAAAGAGTTGACCACGGGGCCGTGCCCAGGAGACACGGGGTAGTGTGAGACCCTCTACTGACAATTGCAATTAATAAAGAAAGAGAAGATGCTAGCCACGGGGCGTGCCCACTGGACACGGGGCCGTGGCCAGGGCTCTGTTCAGGCTATAAATAGGGGTGTTTGGTTCATTTCAAAGGCATCCCTTAGCAAGCCACTACTCTTCCACTTTGCCACCACTCCACCACCACTACAACACCAACACCCACCACCATCATCCATCATCCATCTTTAGAGTGTGTGTAGTAGTCTCGGGATCCAAGATTGATTGTAAGAGTTCTTGCCAATCAAAGGCCATGTTTGGCTAAGCCTCTTACATCACTTGGTGAAGACAAGTTTTTAATGTATTACTTTTGATTTTTAATCTTTGGGCACTTTTTATTTCGGTTTGTATTAATGACTTTAATAACTAGTTTCTTATGTTGAAGGTGAATTTTCTTTAATTTTTTCATGGTGTCTTGAGGTTACTTTACTGTCTATATAAAGTAAATGATGTCATCATTCGTGTCTTTACGGTCTATATAAAGCGCGTTAACTACCTGGAAGGGGGATAGGGGGATGGTTTGGTAAAGTTCTTGTCTCGTTAAGTGTATAGATCCTGCGAGGACTTGGTTCAAGCTTACTAGGACCTCCTTCAATGCCCAACGGTATTGGATAGTGGGGGTGCGAATAGCTTGAACCCCTCATATGTAAACTACTATTAATACTTTAAACCGACTTCTTGGGATTGTATCCTTGCTGACTCAAACCACTTAGCAGAGGGTAACGTCACCTTCAAAAGAGGGGCCTACCACTTTTCGCATTAATAACTTACTTAATTGTCTTTCAATATTCCGACCCTTTGGGATTGTATTCTTGCTGACTCAAACCACTGGGTTGAGGGTAACGTCATCTTCAAAAGAGGGGCCTACTACTATAACTAAGATAATCTCTTAAAAAGTCCGAAAGTGCGAAAATCATCAAAGGATACGTTAAAGATGAGTTGGATCCAAGTGATTCTATCTTGTCTATCTGTTTTTATTTTATTTATCTTTTCATTTTTAGTTTTATTTTCATGTTTCAAAACTTTTCTCAAAAATTTAGATTGATTAGACGTTGACGCTAAACCGGTGTTAAAACCTCTTGTGTCCTTGGACGACCTCGGTATCTTACCAACACTATACTACGCTCACGATGGGTGCACTTGCCCAAGTGTGTGTTTAGTGTTAGTATAATATCGTGTTTTATAAATTTAAAACTTGAATAATGCATAAAATGGGCTTAAAATGTTAATAAAATCATATCACACCGCACACCAGTGCCCATTTTGCTGACAGGCCCGCAACCACAACTGCTAAAATATTTTTTTATGAAGGTTCAAACATAGGATGGGCACCTTATGGGAACTATTGGAGACAACTAAAGAAGTTTGCTACTTTAGAACTCCTTAGTGCCAAAAAGGTCGATCATTTTTCTATATTCGAGAGGACGAGCTTACTCGTGTGTCTAAGTTTCTTGAATCTTCTTCGGATCACCGATCAACTTTAAGGAAATGACTAGACAGATAGTCAATAACATATTTAGCAGGGCTACATTAGGAGACATCTGCAAAGATCAAAAAATCCTTCTAGAAAATGTATATTTCATGTTGAGAACATTCAGTTCTTTTAACATGTCAAATTATTACCCTCGTTTGAATTTCCTCAATGTCATTCTGGAAAGAAAGCTGAATGGTTGAAGATGCACAAAGAGATTGATATGATCTTGGAAAAGATCATAAAGGAACATAGAAGTAGACACTATCTACATTGAATTTGTATATTTACTAGTTACAATTTTCATGCCTATTTTTTATCTAATCCCAACAAGTGATGCTAGCTAGAATCAGCTTATTTTTTTGGATAATATAAATTTTAGCAATAACTATAAGTGGTCATTTATATGAATTCTTTTAGAAGTTTATTGGTTAATCGAATAAAAATCGGAGTTAGCTTGCCTTTTGTTTTGACCACCTGTTCGAATCGATTTTAGTACTTTACTTGTTCAGTTTCAGTTTGTGATTTTCAAGTGCAGTTTATCTATTTTCACTTGATTGCCATTCTAAAAAAAAGACCCGACCCGACCTGAAACCCATTCTGACCCAGACCCGTTCCGACCCAAACGAAAACAACCCTTTTTATAATTGACTCATTTTGACCCGAACCCGTTTTGACCCATGACCCGACCCATTTGCCAGGTCTATTGATAAACACCCTGTGGTACCGCCCCCTTCCTTGCCTCCCAACCCTCATGCTCAACCCACTCTTGTTGTTGATGAGGAGTGTGTGCTCAAATGTATCCGCTCCTTTCCTAAAGGGACATCTTGTGGTAGGGACGGGATGCGGGCCCATCACTTGTTAGAAGCTATCGGGTGCGAGGGCTCAACGACTTCCTCGGGTTTGCTAACGACCATTACTGAAGTTGTCAACTTATGGCTTGGAGGATCCTACCCTAAGGTGCTGGCGGAGTTTGTTGCCTCAGCCCCCCTTACTCCTTTATTGAAACCCCATAAAGGAATTCGACCTATTGCTGTGGGGGGGTATCTGGCGAATGTTGGTTTCCAAGGTGGCAATGAAGAAGGTCGGGAAAAACATGGCCCAGTACTTTAGGGACTTTCAATTTGGGGTGGGGACGTCAAACGGTGCAGAGGTGGTGCTTCACAGTGCGAACAGTGCGAACAGGTTTCTCAACTGCTTTCATGCAGATGGTTCCTTAGCTTTGCTTACTGTGGACTTCTCCTATGTGTTCAACACGGTTGACCACACAACCTTCCTTAAAGAGGTTCATCAACATTTCCCATCAATCTATCGATGGGTCCAATTCCTTTACGCACATCCTGCTCGGTTGTATGTTGGTAATGAGTGTACTAGGGCTACTACCAGAGTGCAACAAGGGGATCCCTTGGGGCCCCTTCCCTTTTATCTTGCCTTACACCCCCTTATTCTCCGAGTAAAGGACCGTTGTAACCTCCCGTGTCATGCTTGGTACTTGGATGATGGGACGATTATAGGCAACGCGACTGAGGTTGCTAGGGCCTTAGACATTATTAACGAGGAAGGGCCATCTCTAGGGCTTTATCTCAACATTAAGAAAACAGAGGTTTTTTGGCCGACATGTGATGGGCGGAAAGTTCAAGACGGGCTTTTCCCGAGAGGGATTGGCAGACCAGAGAGGGGGGTTAAGCTCCTTGGTGGAGCTGTTAGCCGTGACCCTAGCTTTATTGGGGAGTTGGCAGCGCGGCGGGGGCGATTGACCTCATGAAACTATTGCCCTGTCTTAGGGACCCTCAATGTGAACTCCTTCTGCTAAGGTCTTGCATGGGGGTTGCTAAGTTACTTTTCGGGCTGCAGACTTGCCAACCTCATTTGATGGTGGATGCGGCATCCCGATTCGATGATGGCCTCTGGGAGGCTATAGAAGACATAGTCGTGGGTGGTGGCCCCTTCTTTGGGGATCTCCAATGGCGTTTGGCATCTCTGCCAATGCGTCTAGGTGGTTTGGGCCTGAATAAATATTAGCAAGACCCCGGTTTTTTGTCCTCTCAGCTCGAGATGTTGGGGTTTATGCTTTTGTGGCATCTAGAGCTCAGTCTTGGGAACTACAGGATCATATCCTTCGAAACAGTGGGGTTGTCGGGCTCGACGGGGACTATATGCAGGCGCTCAAACGATTAAATGTCTCTCTCCAGACTTTGATATCGGCGGTATCTCTAACAAGGACACCGCCCCACGAAGCCACAAAAAACTTTGGCGTAGGCTCTGTTTAGCATAATCGCTCAAAGCCTGGGAGAAAATTTTGATTGTCATCTTGCCAGATGGCGGTGCGGGAGTGCCTAAAGGGTCCCCACGCTAAGGATTTTTGACCGTTATCCCAATTGAGGGGCTGGGACAATGTATGTCAGCAGTAGAATACAGAGCAATCCTTAAATAGCGGCTGATGATCCCTAGTACCCAGAAGATGTAACCTTTTCGATATGTCGTAAAGCTTGATGGATAAATACGGAGAGCACGCAGTGTATTGTAAAGAGCTCCCTGGGTTCAAATATCGGCATGACTAGGTGCGAGATGTTTTGTGGGACATCCTGAGAAGAGCTGGGATTTCGGCTAAGAAAGAGGCTCCTATTGTCACACCCCCAAAATCCACCATGCGGAGTACCACCGCTTGGAGGCGTGACATGACCAGGATCGAGCCACCAATCATATCGAACAACATAATTAAGTAATTAAAACCAAATACAATACGGTTGGTGACCAAAAGGAAGTAAACCGATTTTAGGTTAAACAGCGGAAGCATAGAACATAAGTTCAAAACATAGTCCATAGTCCATGGTTCATAAGTTTAAAACGTAGGTTTAATAAGTTCATAAAGTTTATTCATTAAATACAGGACATATCAGTTCGCATCCCACAACGGCCACCTCCATATGCAAGCTCCAAGCATTTAACGACCTGTAAGGCATGTAACAACGAGTCAACAACAAAGTTTTAAGTTGTTTTCCGAAAACGTGGTTTGTCTTTCGTTGGCGTAATTGCCGTGGGGGTTACCCCGTAGTTGAAAGAAAGTTTAACCAGTTCATTCTTTATTACCCATACCCTGTTCATGATTAGTGGGGGCTTCCCCATGTGAACTACTAGACCGTATGGTATCGACTACTACGCAAGTAAGTTGTGCCCTACATCAGTGTCTATCATCACTGATGGTTTGCCATAGTCCATTAGTACACGCCCGTCCGACTGGCACGGTGTGAGGTTTGTTAAACCTAATAGCGCTATTAACTAATGACCCGCTCGCCATTGGCCTCGGCGATTAAGTCGATATAAAAATGAGGGACTTATGATAGAGTTTTGTCTAGTAAGTTGTAAGGTTGTTGTCCTACCCAAGGAGGACGAACGTACGTAGTTCTACCCAAGGAGAATACGCAGGAGTAATATTGGCATCCTACCCAAGGAGGATGGCCGTACATATCCTACCCAAGGAGGATATGTAGATTCAGTTTTAAATTCTTTAACCCATTCCCAAACCACCGGGAATCCCATGCCTTAGAAAGTGTGTGAACTCACCTCGGTTTGCTCGGTTAGATTCTCAATATAGCTAACAGTCAAGGTCGGTCAATCACGTCCTAATATAATTTACCAGTTAGTCATTTAGTGGCTTTCAAATAGAACACAAAGTTCCTACACGTATCTATCACATAACATGCATTGTTTTAACGGTTTATGCCCATCCAAGTTTCCCATCCATTCCCCACTCAAAATCAAACATACGATAATGCACATAACATATATAACATGTTAGATCATTCACGGATAGCATACTCGACATTTAGACACGCAAGGTCACAACTTATATCAATTCAGCATTAATATTCAAAACCGGCTGTTTTCGGACGTTTTAAATAAAATAGTTAAATTATTCCAAAAATTCCCAAATTTTTACAAGATGTCTTAAACGTTCCATATTTTATTGTGTAAAAATATCGGGGTCCGGTTCACTACCAATTTTTTATAAAAAAAATCATATTCCGGACTGAACTTAGATTTATGAATTTCTGACCATAGTCCACGGAACAATTTATTAAAAATTCATCGAGTGTCCGATTTACGAAATTCCAGTGGGGTAATTACACATGCATCGGTTTTCCTCTACTGTACAAATTTCATGGTCCGATTCATCAGAAAACTCAGGTTATGACTGAAAGTACGACACCCATTTATTGCTGTCAAAATTCAGCTTAAGTTGCTGTTACAAATTAACACTTTAAAAATAGTAAACGAAGTCCAAAAATTACGATTCCGGTGCCATTAGAACCGTATTTCATAATATCACATTGTAGACTTAAAATATCAGTTTTTCGTTAGGTTTATTACCTGTTTACAGCCAACTGAAGTTGGCTGTAAAACTTGGACAGATTCTGATTTTTAGTGTTTAACCTTCTAAATCGTGTTCGATCGATACCGTTAACAAGTTTAGTATTCACAACAACATCAAACATTAATATTATCCAGCAATACTTCAGATCATCAACCAATAATCATAATCACACAAGATCTACATGCTTTACACTAATATTCATTCATTAACCACCTTGTTCATCATTTTAGTGGACTTTTAGATTTGGATCTTGTATGTTCATAATTTTTAACCGACTAATCTCTTATTAACCACATCAAACATGAACAAGAAGTTGATTAGAAGCACTTACAACTAGCACAAGGCTAGGGAAGATCAAAGGCGTAAAAGTGGTGGATAAAAGCAAGATAACGAGGTCCTTCACCTTCCGTTAGCTCCAAGACTCCTTATGCGTGACCCGAAAGACTTGTGTGTGCTTGGAATGAGGAGATCAAGAGCCGAAAATGGATGTAGTGGCAAGGGGGTGTTCGGCCGTGAGCTAGGGAGGAGAGGAGAGAAAGAGAGTTTTGGTGGAATGGTGGTATTTATAAGATCTTCCATATAGCATATTCCTAGCATATTCCAAGCATATTCCTAGCATATTCCTAGCATATTCCTAGCATATTCCTTAGGATATTCCTTAGCATATTCCTTAGCATATTCCTTAGCATATTCCTAGCATATTCCTAGCATATTCCTTAGGATATTAACAAATACGTGTAAGCATAACACAGATATCAGAAAGCAGTTAAGTAATTCCACACAGTCGTCAGACACTTTAATTATCATTAATAATTTGTACGGAATACATGGGATTTTGAGGGTTGTCACACCTATGAATTTCCTTACGGACACGTTGGAACTAAACATAAATGGTTAGTTCTAGTTGTTTATGTTTATCTAACTTAGTATATTAGAAGTGTTTAAAGTACTTGCTTCAAGAGCATTGCAAGCACTTGCACTAATGGGTGAAAACGGGTCAAATGGGTAGGGTTGACCTAATTAATAGAGTAATGGCGAAAATCATCAAGAACGCATATAACGAGTTGGATAAATAATACTTAGGTATTAAAAGGGTCGTTATGTGTTCTATTGATTTGCAAGTTAACTTGTTGTTTAGCAGGTATGACATAGATGGGAAACAACGAGTAAAAAGGATGGCATGGGCGACAACACTTCTATGGGAAAAGGTGAGTGACGCTTCACTCAAGTAGTATGTTTTATTAAGTATATTAATACCTTCGTGAAATATTTATATGGTGTGTGGTAAGAACTGTAAAGGAGAGTTAATGTTAGTACGAAGTTGTGTTATAATGGTAATTATCATCGGTGATATAAATATCCGAGTTTATTAGTATGATTAAATCATAAACAAGGTGATGGGAGTAAGATACAGATATTGGGAGTAATAAGCAGTGTAGACCTACCACAAGATCGTTAATATTGAGTATTGAGTATAAGGTGTGTGATCTTTATATATATTTAGTTTGTCTAATATATGAAGTAAAGGAATTGGAACTAATAGGGACAAGATTATTGGAAACAAGGTTGATGGATTAAACCAATGGGTGGTAAGTATCGAGTATGAGATTTTTATTAATATTAAAAGGGGATTGGGATAATAATTATTTGATTGCAGGTTTGTGAGTTGCGTACTTAGCAAGTACACGGGGAAAGCTGTTATGCAAGCTTAAACATAAGGAAGTTTGAATCCCGTATTTGGGAGTTAAGGAGCCTTGTTGTCACGCTTTATAAATTGCGTTAGTTAAATGCAGATGTTTTATTAACAAATCCAAACATTGTTTTGACTAACTTATGGTGTTGTACATCTTAGGTGAATTACAAGTGAAGAGTAAATGGATTTAGTGATTCTAATATGAAAAATGGATTTCAAGAACAGATGGGACACTGAGCAGCTAGGGATAAATGAAATGAGATCCGAGTTAATAAGCTGGAACTGAATGACGAAAGAACGATGGGAGTGACCTACGAGTTACTCAAGTTGAATGTGGTTAAGAATTTGGCTGATCTAAGGCGAGAGTGATCAAGTCTTGGGTCAATAAGAGGAGGATTGGGTTGTGATTTGCCCAACAATTATATGTTTTGGTTATTCAACCTAGCGAGTCTAGTCTTTTGTACTCTAGTGTATTTTGTTTTGCTTATTGCTAGCTCGTTAATGTTTAAAAAGTTATGTTGGTTATGAATCATAGGTTATTGACACAGGTTTTGGTTTTCGTAAGGGTTGTTCGTTAAACGAACGGGTCATGCAGAAATTTTATAAAAATCCTTGCACGTCGTGTATGTAGGTTTGTATCAACTAGTGATTTAAGTATATGAAAGGGATGTTATATTGAGTATAGTTTTCTTTAAAAAAATCTGGGCCTATTTTCCACAAAGTATCAAAATATTGTTTTTATTAATTATGGGTGTTACATGTTGGTATCAGAGCCGTAGCCGTAGGTTGAGAGAATTGAATATGGAGTGGTATTCAGATTCAACCTTAGTGCTCTTAATGGGAGACGAATATTAACCCGAGACTTGATCACGAAGCCAAAGACATGAGGTTAGTAAAATGCTATGGTTATTTGTTAATTTTGTTAATATATCAACTAATGGCAAAACCTTTATTGCCGTAAGGTGGGGAAAGGGGATTACGAACATATGTTAATAAACATAAGTTGAGTTGATAAATCAAATGGATATTTATTACCATGTACTGTGACGATAAATGTTAGATGAAATTCATTGCTTTTGACATGTTGTGGCAATAATAATAATAAGATGTCTGGATAGTATGTGGGCGAATACGCAGGGCCCACGTATTAGTCAACATAGGATACTAGGATGTTCTTTGCGTAGCCATGAATGTGTTAGGAGTACTGAAAAGTAACTGGAATGTTCTACTGATTATGTTGGAAATTGTAATGACAGGAATAATGGAGACAACAAGATGTGGATGAGCACCCATTGGTTGGAATTGTTACTAGTGTGTGAATTTTGGCTGTCAGTAAGTGATGGTATAACTATGAGATAAATTGAGAGACAAAGATCTCTTATATAAAAAAAGAGTGAGGCTTGAGTTGGCAAGCCCTAAAGATGGGAGTGGGTGATCTCCTGACATGTGGTGAATTGGAAGATGCTATGGACGGAATGTCTAACAATAAAGGCAACTCAAGCGAGCTTTGGGAAGCCAAACTGGGAAACAACTTGTCAAAAAGGTAATTTCTAAGGTATGTAATTACATTTGTTTACGAATAACATGTTGTAATGAGCTAAGTAGAAAAACTCTAAAAAGAAGAAGAAATATGAAAGACCTTTTTAGATCACCAGGATAATTAATCTTAAGTAATATCGTGTGAATGGCATGTAAAACCAAAGTATAAATGACCCATGGGGTCGTAGAAGTGGATGTGCTGCCCATTATTATCAATCATAGTCGTGGCTGTGGTTAGAAATGAAAGTAAGCTTGACATTGTCGAATGTAATGGAAAGATGTTAAGAAAAGATAATGCCTTAGGGTATTATGGAAAGAAGTAAAGTAAAGATGATACCTCCATGTAACATGGAAGAAAGTTAAGTAAAGGTGATACCTTCGGGTATCACGGAAAGTAAAAGTAAAGTAAAGTTGAAATTTTCGGATATCATGTAATGAAAGTAAAGTTGATATCTTCAGATATCACGTAATGAAAGTGATGAAAAGTTGATATCTACGGATATCATGGAATGAAAGGTGATTGTCCACGGACATCACGAATGTAAGGTGATAGTCTATGGACATCACGCATAATACTTGGAGTGTAAGGACTCTAAGGGAAGTAAAAGTGAAGTGTAAGGACTTCACGGGTAATAGTGGGGTTTAAGTATCTCATAATCTAAGGGTAATAATTGGATTACAAGTGTTAATGGTTGTAGGACATATGTACTTATTAAGTACACAGAAGTGTGGTGTGCGCACTTGTAGGTACGCACGAAGAGCCCCCTACTTACTTATTAAGTACGCATGTCTGGAAAAGTTTTTGTAAATTGTAATATGGGAATATGAATGTATGTAAGTATGTATGAACCCATATAGGGATATTTAATGAATGAGAAGAGAATACATAAATATGCATATTTATGCTTATGATAAAGACGTTAAAATCCTATGTGATTGAATTATGCAAATAAAAGGGAGGAATTAGAATAATAAATTGTAATAATAGTACTGGCGGATGATAACTCGAAGTGTACGGAGTTCAAGGGTGTTAACATGAAGTGTCCAAACTTCATGGGTAATAACATTGGTGACTAAAGACTTTATGGGAAATGATCATGAGGATAAGTACCTCATGAGTGATTAGATTGAAGCTTTAAGCTTCACGAGTGTCAAGTAATATTTAATTCCCATAAATTGTAATGTATAAAACCAATGTTAAGTAACTGGGTAAAAGTTGAAAAGTTACCTTCATGAAATGTGAATGTAAAATGATTAGTAATCGTTTTCAAAACGTATAAATACTTGGATGTGGACTAAAATGTGAAAGAAAAGTTAATTAATGATAAAGGAATTAAGTGGTTTTACCTTGATTGAAATAATGTATACACTAGAGGTTGAGTAACCTCGTATAAAGGAAGGGGTTCATGTTAGAACTCGTGCTTAATATGGGACACGCATTTTAATTACATTTAAATAAAGATGTATGTTACAAGTGGAATGATAGAGTGATAAAAAACAGAGGTGACAAGCCTTGCAAAGTAGATAAAGCATCACAAGAATGTGAGTATGGTAAGGATTGTAATGATGGATAAGAAGATGGAGGTTCAGGTGCTTGGGGTTGAATGATGGCCAAAGAAGATGGAGTTAATACAGGATTGTTCAATCCCAATAGAAACGAATAACACGAAATTGGAATCCTTAATCGGCGTATTTGTGAGAATTCTATGGGCACTTGAAGTGTTAGAGGTATGGATAAATAATGATAATGATAATTTATATATTGCTATGGACAATTGTGTTAAGTTATTGCAGTATTGTAGCAAGAAACCTGTCAAATATGTGTGTGTGGTGGCCAAGAAGTACCTAGAGCTAAAAGCTGATGGAGTGTGCAAGTTGCATAGGTGGTGTGTAACAAGACTCAAACGAGCATGGATGATGTTCTACTTATCGTGAACGCAAGTAAATTCTAAATGTGAAATCCATTTAATGGATACTTTAGTTTTGATAATAGCTGGATAATAGAATAACAGCTTGCTTAAGCTTAAGGTAGCAAACAAATGGGATGGTGATTGATTATTACCATAAGACCATAACGTAGGGTAATGTATTATCCTTCATGTTGATACGTGCATAGTTGCTATGTAAATAAAGAAGCAAGTACGATTCAAGACTCATTAAAACCAAAATACATGCAGTAGTATAACGTCATTACAAGAATAGACTTATGTTGTTGAGTAATATTGATGTCCAAAAGAGACACATAAATGGCTTACTTATGAGATTACATTGTCACACCCTGATTTTTGCGGAAGCGTGGGTTCATTTGGTGTGACTTCTTAATACCATAGCAATCAATCATAACAATGTTATATGATAAAAACAAGAGATGTTCATCCATTAATAAGGTTTAGAAATAACAATACAACATCATTTTTTTTAAAATGTCGACTCATAAAACAAAATACAACCACAACATAATTTAAAACGTGTTCATATGACACAATAATAGACTTGAATAAAAACACGGTGTAAGGACATGTAACCCGTCCAGGTAAGGGTTACACCTCCTGAACCTACTACCCTGGATGACGTCTTTATTTAGTACGCAGCTTAACACAAATGCAGACACTTGCCAGATTCCTTAGTTTTCCTGAAATACATGTAAGTTGAAAAATCAACAAAAGTTGAGCGAGTTCATGTGTAAGTGAGTATGTATAACCTTTATAATGTGTTTGTATGTATGAAAATCCCTGGTATGTAGCAATTAAGGAAAAAGAGATCACCATTGGGTTGCAAAGCCAATGATATGTGTGAAGTGATGCAGGAAGACTCAAACCTAGCAGATTTGTACGTCGGGCACATAGTCACCACATGGTCCACCCGGCGGACTCAGGAGTGGGGCTCGCTTCACCCGAATAGATCTATCACTTATGACCCTCGGTCCTACAACGAGGATTAATGGCCTTAAGTTCTACCTACCCACTCACATGATCTAAGTAGTATAAACCCTCCTTAAGCTAATCATACCATGTTTAGTAATGTCTGTAATAATTGTCGCATGTATTTCACCCCCGAAGTATAAAACTGAAAAACAGTAAAGAGAAAAGGGGGACATGAACTCACAGTATTGCGTCTTCAGTACTTGTAACTCAAATTTCCTCAACAAACACGACTACCTACAATGGTCTAACGTCTATTAGACGAACGGGTCGTGCCTTGTCTTAGTATTTATGTTTTTGAGTTACGTTTCTGATATTATTCCAAGTTATAATGATTATATTTGGTTTTGGAATAATTGTTTATACAATATTTCTGTATTAATACTTTTCAAGTATTCGTACTCGTATTTCCTTCCCAAGGATGGGGGTATCTTATACATGTATTTTCGTATTTGTATTTGTATATCTTGCCAAGTAACGGCGTCGTATTTCGGTGTATTGTTCTAAAAAAAATATGTTAATATATTCCCAATAATTTTTCCAAAGCCACGTATTTCAAGTCTCACTTAAATATATTTAAATCATTTGTCTAAAACATCTTAATTCTCAAAATATATATATTTTTCCCAAAAATATTATATTTTACTTCATAAATTTTCCAAAATAATATTCTACCAAAAATATACGTATAAGAGTATTCTTCCGAAATACCACGTAAGTTACGTTTTAGTGTTTCGTATTATATCAATACTTGTGTAACTTATATTATTTATTTTGCGAAAGCTTCGGTATTATTTTTGGAGTCGTAATCTCGTGATACCATAAGTTATATTATTTTTACCCTAAAAATAATATAACTAGTTAACAAAACAAGCAAATATTCACACAAGAGTTTTAGTATAAAATATATATTCTAAATATATATTTATTAAGTTTTATTTACGAAAATCAACCTCCGAGACTTTGTATTTTTGTAATAAAATGATGGCGAAGTTTATTTCGAAAAATAAAGTTAAAAATATATTTGTAAAGACTTTGTTAGAAAAATATTTCTAAGTGCTGAAATTCTAGAAAAAATTCGCCAGAGTTTCCTTTGTAAATGGAGGTGTCCATGCTTTTTAGCATATCATTTTCTTTTGTAAAATCATTCAAACAATCATCAATAAACCAACACAAAATTTCTATTCACCAGACTTGGCAAAAATCAACATGAACCATAAACTTATGAACTTGAAAGTTTGTAAAAATATGTAGTAACTTACTAACACAATTAGTAAGTCTTGTTACCTTTAAAAATGTGATTAGTTTCTTAAAAGCTTTATTTTTAGAATGTGTATTTTCACAACTTCTAGTCATGATTTCCAAAAATATTTCCTTGTGAAATTTTCATGTTACACAAGTGCTTATACACTTGTTTACTTACTAAAAATGTGTTTACTTCATGTAATGTCCAAGTTTTAACAAAACTTGTTCCTTTCACTTGGTTCTTTCAAAAAAAAACCGCTCATAGATCTTTAGATCTACAAGTTTATAACTTTATTTTTCTAGAAAACTTACATTTATTCAAGTTCAAAGCTTATGTATGGATGGTTTCATCGTCCTCATATCCAACTTTCACATCTTGCTAGTTCATGTCTTTAAACATGATCTAGCAAGTCCATGTGATGAACCATACCATTCTATCTAACAAACAACATTCAACAAGCATGACAACACAAGAACGACATGATTTTATCTTCTTTTTAACACTATTTCATCTCATGGTTAGTTTATGTTCAAGAGTTTTGATTATGTTCTTTAAAATTCTTGTTATTTCACCATTCTTTTCACTATTAACCACCATAAATATGAAGAATATGAAGATCTAAGGAACTTACTACTAGCACAAGGCTAGGGGAGTTCAAGTGCGTAAAAGTGGTGGTTAAAAGAAAACGTGGGCGGTCCTTGAGCTTCCGAGTGCACCAAGCTTACTTGTCGGGCTTCTTGCACCTTTGTATGTATGTAGAATGCTTGAACAAGACTTGAAGGTGGTAGTCTAGTGGTGTGGTGGTGGCGGCTGAAACTCAAGCAGGAGGAAGAAGAAAGAACTTGTTTGCTAAGTGGGTTTGATGAGAGAAGGTGTTAACCTTATGTGTATTTCTAAGTTTAACCACCATGTAAAATGTTCCTTTAACCAACGTCACTAGCAATTAAATAATCAAAGAAATGTGGGGGTGTGTCCCACCCCTTGTAACCGTCAATTAGGGGGGGTATGGGGTTGGGTTGTGATGGAACTAGTTACAAGTTAGTTGAGTTTGAATGATAAAGTTAGTGTGTTATTGTGTGTTATATAATATAAAGTGTGTTAGGGTGTTCGGGGACCCTAACTAGCTCAGAAAAGTAAAAACAATGTGTTTGGCAATATTTTTATGTTCCGGGTAAAGTCCGGTTGTTCGGTTTGATGTTGTGCGTTAAAGTGCTAAATTAACCTTTAAAGTGTCTTTTACATTATTTTTAATGACACAATAAATTCCCAACACTTTGAAAAGTATCTAGGACTATTTTACCAAGTTTTTGCACTTTACTAGCATTGTTAAATGCTGAATTTTGTTTTAAAAGTGCAGAATTTTGCATTTAAAGTATGTTTTAGGCTCTTCCGGGCACTATAACTATCACCTAGTGACGCAGTTTTATGGTCCTCACCTCCCTACACTCCCTACTAGTGTAGTATTCTATTCCTGGCTCACACTGGCCTCGAAAATATTGTCTGTCGAGGTGCTGGCATTGTCAGCATGTTTCTGGGTTATCCGCTCACTGTGCTAACTGTGCTTTGTGCATCAAGTTTGTCACTAACGTTTGTGTGTAAATAATAGAGTGACAGTATAAAATGTGATGCATGAGTATGTATGTATCAGAAAACCGAAAGCAGTTTAATCATAATTGAAATCAAGCACAGTAATTAAGCACTAATTAAATATTAATTAATTCGTACGGATACCCGTAGATGTGAGGGTTGTCACATTCTCCCATGTTAAGAAAATTTCGTCCTCGAAATTTGTACTACCTTAACTCTTTATGGTTACGTCACACGTGTATGTATAGAAATAATATCAAAGTAAATAATCACTAAACCGAATCAAACCTTACTCACATCAGGTGAGTTCAAAAATATATAATCACCCGAATCCTATGGGTAAAAGGGTATGTACTTTTGGCCTTTGATGTCAAAGGTACAAGACGTAATTTGTGTATAGTCTAGTGTAATCCAACTATCAGGGGGTTTCGCAAAAGAGGAGTTTTGGCTAATAAGATTCTCAAATGATCGATCGCAATATGCAAACGAGTTTTCACAAACCACGGCATTCGCTATATGGATTTAAAATCAATAATTCAAAGGTAATAGTAAAATGATCTGTCAACTCCCGAATAAATGAATGGTAAGGTTTAGTGAGTTGACATTCTTGAATTGCGAAAGTACGCCAAATGAAATTCAAGTGAATTTGGTGTCTCATTGTAGTTGCATCGGAAATGATTAAATGACGAGCCAAACGAAAGTATATGCAGTTTTGTGTGAAACGGTTGACCATGATTAGCACAAGCTACAAGTGAGGTGTCGTAATGACATAATTCAAGTATAGTGGTGGCCGATCAAGTTCACTGTTTTGGAAATCAAATGAGAGTGCACTGAAACAGGCCAGAAGATTTGATTTACACAACGTCATGGGGTTTTCAGTTGAATATGGAACGTCAAAGAGTCACTGTTTTCGGTCGAATGTGGGAAAGCAATAAGTACCGCAAGGCATTCGATTGATTGTAAAAGGATCGTTAGGAGGCACACCGTGATATGAAATGAACCCATGTACCTTTGCCTCAACACACAACTGTGTTGAGACCGATTTCATCGTGATAAACAAGACGGATTTAGGGCAAATTATCAAATAATCAATTAAATCCGTGTATGAAGTGAGTAACCAAATAAGCGCAAGCATCAATTTTGTGAGAGTATCCCCACAAGGTGTCGTAATCAACAAATGATTTAGTGGAATCGTAGACAAGACAAGTCTACCTCGACTCGAAATGAAAGAACCTTTGTAAAATATTCGAATATGATGCCCTCAATACATCATATGACGTCTTAAACGGAATATACGAAATGGATAAGTTCAAGCAATTGAACTTGGTTTCAGTGTAACTCGGCAATAAACGTATGTATCAACAAAGGAAACCTCGGCATGGTCACGAAGATAAACCATGAATGTAACTTAAAATAAATGAAGGAAGTTTCAAGAGGTGTGCTGACTTGTTAGCAAAAGAGCCAACAGCCACAATAATGTAGATCATTCGAATTCACAAATCGGTAATTAAATTTAGCGTCCTAATATTTGAACTCAAATGAAGCGTTTGAAACGAAGTGAAGTCGCACGCGTAGCAAATGGTGCATGCATGACAAATAAGCTTCCAAGAAAGGAATAATGAGTATCTGCTAAAATGAAGAAATGACCAGATATCGAACCAAATATGTGTTCGCTCTTTGCGAAGAAAATTAACATGATGCAACTACCATTAAGGGGAATAGAGATGCAAACGTCTACTCGCTAGAAGTAAAAGAAATTCAAGTACTTTCGGTTTGGTCAACGGAACTGGCATATGTGTCGGGTTAATGGTGTCTGCATTGAGTTAACGGATGTGGTTCCTAAGTAACAACCTTTGTAAGTTTGGACCTGGATCCCTATGGTCCTAAGTACAGGTTTCCTAGATTCTCAGAGTTTCGTATTCGGTGTAGAATCGTTCTGTGCATCGTGTAGGAAACGCCATTCTTGTGTACGCTTAAAACAAGTTATTGTCCCACAATTTTCCCCCGATATACTTTCTTTCTGAATTTACAGCTACTCGATCATCGATCAGTCGAGAAATACTGGTTGGATCCTCGTAGTTAGTCAAATAAGTAGTTCGCCAATCCTTAGCAAGATTCGCTGACTCTTGTTGGCTAGCTTGTCCGGCTCCTGGTAGTTTAATGTTCATTTGAGAGTCATCGTCCTTTCTCTTGACAAGCAGAACTGGGGTTACCTAAAATGGAAATTTTGGTCTGTTATCTTCCTTCTCTATCCACTACTGAAACTACACTGTCAATTCTTGCATTTCCGAAGGTGTATGTCTCTTAGAGTGCATTTACTACAGACGCGGCGCCTGTAATCGAATCGATGGGAAACTTGACTTGTTGTTGAGGAGGTATTTCTGGAAAATCTTCGAGGAAGACTTTAGGATACTTCCTTATCACAGGAATATCTTCATGTTTTGGTTCTTCGACTCCCTCGTCCACGACATGAGTCAAGAACACAACACATCCTTTACGCAACATCCTTCGTGCCTTCAATCAATTTTAGTAATTTTGCAGAGGCGTATCCCGCTTCATGAGTCAGGATTATTTCTTCGTTCGCCATCGCGGTGCGGATATCAATCTCCTATTGATCATTTGTCAACCAATCCATCCAGCTACCTTGTTGAAGTCTCTCCATTCACTGGCAGTAGTTCAAGTGTAAACTCACGCTCTCCGGGTCCTATCTTGCCATGTCCCATTTACTACGTTCGCTTCTACTAGCTTCCCATTAGCTAGTTCTGTCGAGTGCGGGTTATCTAACTTACTTACTACTAAACCGAGTATTCTCTCAAACCCTAGAGATGCGAAGCTAAAATTTGCAATAGTATCTAGCAGCGCAAGTGCATAACGTTGAGTAATATGGGACGTACCGATATCCATGCTTGAATTCCTGGCGTGCTCCCCTAGCTCTGCTACCGAGCTTTTATCCTTGTGCCTAGCTCTTCTTAGGGCAGTATTTTCTGAAGTGCTTCTTGCTCCCACAGTTAAGACAACCTTCAGCATGTTTTTGTTTGCCACTCGTCCTGCCTTCGTCGTTGTCGTTGTTTCCTCCGTGACTCTCGCTATCATCTTGACCTTTATTTCCACTTTCAATACCTTGTCTACAAGTCTCCTTAGGATGCCCCCTCTTACCACAGTTATCACATTTTCCATACCTACATCGCCCGACATGATAACGTAGACAATTGTCGCACTTAGGTAGGATAACCATGTAGTCTTTTCCCTTTTTGGCCTTCTTCTTGTTACTCGCCCGAGTAATCATTTTGAAATTTGCGAACTTTCTCTTGTTATCTCCATGTGACTCTACAGGAGCCTCCTCTTTCTTTTCCACATTGGAAAATTTTCCTTGTCTAATTGCTTCTTCAGTGAGTGCCACGCTTATGCTGATAGCCTCGGTGATCGTTGAAGGTTTAGATGTTGTTACCAGGCTTAGAATCTGAGGTGCCAATCCCCGGATGAAACGTTCGATCTTCCTAGATTCTGGTTCGACCAAATGCAATGCAACTTGTGATAATTCGCCAAATCTCTGCACATATTCAGCTATCTTTGGACCTTCCATATTCAGGTTCCACAATTCAGTTTCCAACTTCTGGACTTCCGCCCTTGAGCAATATCTTTTGCGCATTAGCTCCTTCAATTCGTCCCACGTCAAAGCATACGCAGTAGTCTCGCCCATTGTTCGAACCTGAAGGTTCCACCATGGCAGAGCCCCATTTATTAATAGCCCAGCTACGTACGTAACCTGATGTTCTGGGGCACATTTGCTCAGCCATAAGACAGAATCTGTCTTCTCAACCCAGTGCACGAAGGCTAAGGCACCCCCAGTGTCGTCGAGTCCTCGAGGTTGGTGGTTTAAGAACTGCTCGTAGGTGCAGCCGCTAGGTGGGTTATTTCCTGAGGTGTCTCCACCGTGCTCGGAGCGAAGGGCCTCGAGTTGTGCGATGGCTTGCGAGATGCGTCCTTGCAGTCCCAACTCTAGAGTTATCGGTAGAAGGTTGTTGGTATTGACGTTCCCTGGCATTGACATCTTCTGAGAAGAAGACGGGTTAGGTCGGGTCTTATTCGTTCGGGGAGTGCATACAGTTGTTTAGAGATCATATGCACATACACATAATAGGTTACCAACCAATTAAGCGATAGTATAATCATAGTATAACCAAGCAACTTGGTAATTACATTTATAGCAAGTAAGCACGTAGCATTATAATTATAGCACACATATATAGGTCAAATACGCGCTTAATGAAGACATAGCGATTGAGCTTTCATTGGTCATTGGTCACAAAGTATTGTCGCATGCTTAATGATGATTGACTTCTCATTATTCCATGGCCACAATTGTATCGTCTTCCAAAATGTATCACATCAACAGGGACACAGGGTCACCCTACCCTTGTCCATTAAATATGTTAGTGTATCAAAATTATGCAGTCAGATGAGGTCTTCAAAAGTCTCCACAATCTCGGCTTGTCATTAATGTTGTAACAACTGTCACTAAAATCAATAATTAGGACGATAATTAGTCAATAAGAAAACCCTAATTGAGACACCCAAGTAATTCTGCATTAGCCCTAAAATTTTCAGAACAATCGGAATCAGGATCAAGGCCCCTAAAACTCGAGGGGGGCAAACCCTAGTTTAATAGTTATCTAAAATAAACGTTGCTAGCCTCTGATTGGCCAAAATTTTGAATCATCCAAGCTATACCCGAGCCTAGGCAGCCTATGAATTAGACTGCTTAGCTTACGGACCGCAAAGGAAACGGCATACGGTCCGTAAGCGAGTCCCAAAAATTAGTATAAATAGCAGACATTGGGACATGAACAGAACACTGAAAACGACGCCCAGATTCTCTGTGTACGTCGAATTAGAATCGTTATACTACAATTAAACACACACGATACGAAGTGCTGCCGCAATCAGGGTAATAATTCGATCGCTATTACGATTCAACGTCCGATCGATTATAACTATCCAACGATTGTCCGAGTGCTGCTCAAATTGAGCTTGTACTTTCATTATTCGTCGTGATTTCGACTTGAATATTTGAGTGCTGTTCGAATTCGGACTATGCTCTGTTATTCGTTGTGAATCCGATTGAATTATTAAGTATCTAGGACTATTTTACCAAGTTCTTGCACTTTACTAGCATTGTTAAATGCTGAATTTTGTTTTAAAAGTGCAGAATTTTGCATTTAAAGTATGTTTTAGGCTCTTCCGGGCACTATAACTATCACCTAGTGACGCAGTTTTATGGTCCTCACCTCCCTACACTCCCTACTAGTGTAGCATTCTATTCCTGGCTCACACTGGCCTCGAAAATATTGTCTGTCTAGGTGCTGGCATTGTCAGCATGTTTCTGGGTTATCCGCTCACTGTGCTAACTGTGCTTTGTGCATCAAGTTTGTCACTAACGTTTGTGTGTAAATAATAGAGTGACAGTATAAAATGTGATGCATGAGTATGTATGTATCAGAAAACCGAAAGCAGTTTAATCATAATTGAAATCAAGCACAGTAATTAAGCACTAATTAAATATTAATTAATTCGTACGGATACCCGTAGATGTGAGGGTTGTCACATACATGATCAAAATATGGATTAACATTAAGGATAATGTGATAATATATAATAATTTAGACACGTTACGTGAATGACATGGATATATGGTGACCCATTTAATGAGTACACAATGAAGCTTGTTACACAATTGATATGATTACAGGTGAAAGCGAATATATGTTGAGAACATGTCCTATATGCAAATGTCTAGTATTCAACAGGTTAGACCGGTTAACAAAACGAGCTCTATTTCAGGCTCGAGCTCGGGCTCGGGCTCGTTAAGGCTCGGCTCGTTCGAGCTTTTAACCGAGCCGATCACGAGTAGCTCTCGAACCTCTACCAGTTATACAAGAGTTGAATCATCCAAAAAAAATGGATGATACTTAACTAAAACATGATAAGAGAATTCTCACCAATAACGAGGTACGTGGTTTATCACTTAAACAGTTGATGCTAATATTAACAAGTATTATAGAGGAATTGATTGAAAAAAAATTATTCAAAGCTTTGTAATCTATAACTTAATGATTTTACGTGAAAGTTTTGGGTGAATCATTGAGTTATAACTTATGTTTTTAGTATAATCCGGTTTCGAGGGCGAAACCTATTTTAAGGGGGGTAGATTTGTAACATCCCAAATTTGGGGATGTTCATATATTGACACGTCATGATTTATGTAGCATTTTATATATGTTGAACTAATTAATTATAAAATGAGCAATTCTATTTGAGAATTTAATGACTTAATTTAAATAGCTTAACCTTGTTTACCAAGGTAAGCTTCATTTAGTATTTAAAATATGGTAGAAGTATAAAACTTAACAAGTATTGTAAGAATAAAGAGGTTTGAGAATGGAGGGGCTTATCTTGCCAAATTGTGAAAGATTATCTATTAACCTGAGGTGTAGAGAATTCCAGAAAGAAAAAAAAAAAAAAAAGAAAGATACGTATGTGTGTGGGTGCCATGGGAGCCATGGGTCAAGAAGAAAATCAATGGAAAGCTTCAATACATCGATTTTAGGTAATTGATTAAAGAAATTGAAGAACTTATGAACATCCTCTGTTGTGTAGAAGCCTGGTAAGTAATATCTATACAAAAACCCTAGATTTTCATGTGTTCTTGAGTTGAAAGTGTAATCATGATGAAAGTTAAGGTTTTTGGTGATAGATGATTTATTTCATAAGTTACAGATGATTCTATCATAGTTAGTTTATGTTAATAATACTTAGAAACTCCATTGTTGATTAATATGCATGTTAGGGTTTCTTGTTTAATTGAACAAGATATGACTATAATCTGAATTTTATGACTTTATGTTGATGTTAGTAAGTTGTAATTACCTCTTTGATGATTAGCTATGGTTGTACTTGATCTATGAAGATTAGGGTTCTTGATTTAAATTTGGGATTTTGGAAATTGGATAGTTTTGGAATGATTGTTTGCAAATTTGTAATGTTTTGCCATCCATTGATATATAATTAATGTGTTTGATGTTCCTAACCCTTTCTAAGAGTTCAACAAAAGTTTTAACTATGAAAAGGGGCTGAATTTTATGGTTTGGGTCGAAGTTAGAAGCACCATAAACATGATTTTCACAGCTTTTTAATCAGATTTTGGGCAGACTTCGAAAAATCATATAAAATCAACCGAGTGTCCGTTTGGGGTGTTCTTTATATGGTTGGAAAGCCCCAGGAGTATATTTTCTAAATATGTTTGGAATGAGAGGAAATAAGAATGATAGATATACGAAAACTGCAGTATAAAACAGCTTAGCAGATTGGTTTAAAGCTGAATTATTAGTTGATTTATGAATAGTCCTGTTTCTTCCGAAAATCATAGGAAATTCCAATTGGGGTGATTTTCTTTGGGTTGAAAAGATATAAGAATGTTTTACATATCATATTTGAAGATGTCGAACCAATTAAAACTGTACAAGGGTCTAATAGGCCGAATACAACAGTTGCGCAGAATAGTGGTGCACTAAAATAAAGTTTTTGTAAAACTAAATAAAGAAGAATGTTTGAACACGTTGGAACTAAACATAAATGGTTAGTTCTAGTTGTTTATGTTTATCTAACTTAGTATATTAGAAGTGTTTAAAGTACTTGCTTTAAGAGCATTGCAAGCACTTGCACTAATGGGTGAAAACGGGTCAAATGGGTAGGGTTGACCTAATTAATAGACTAATGGAGAAAATCATCAAGAACACATATAATGAGTTGGATAAATAATAATTAGGTATTAAAAGGGTCGTTATGTGTTCTATTGATTTGCAAGTTGACTTGTTGTTTAGCAGGTATGACATAGATGGGAAACAACGAGTAAAAAGGATGGCATGGGCGACAACACTTCTATGGGAAAAGGTAGTGACGCTTCACTCAAGTAGTATGTTTTATTAAATATATTAATACCTTCGTGAAAAATTTATACGGTGTGTGGTAAGAATTGTAAAGGAGAGTTAATGTTAGTACGAAGTTGTGTTATAATGATAATCATCGTCGGTGATATAAATATCCGAGTTTATTAGTATGATTAAATCATAAACAAGGTGATGGGAGTAAGATACAGATATTGGGAGTAATAAGCAGTGTAGACCTACCACAAGACCGTTAATATTGAGTATTGAGTATAAGGTATGTGAGCTTTATATATATTTAGTTTGTCTAATATATGAAGTAAAGGAATTGGAACTAATAGGGACAAGATTATTGGAAACAAGGTTGATGGATTAAACCAAGGGGTGGTAAGTATCGAGTATGAGATTTTTATTAATATTAAAAGGGGATTGGGATAATAATTATTTGATTACAGGTTTGTGAGTCGCGTACTTAGCAAGTACACGGGGAAAGCTGTTATGCAAGCTTAAACATAAGGAAGTTTGAATCCCGTATTTGGGAGTTAAGGAGCCTTGTTGTCACGCTTTATAAATTGCGTTAGTTAAATACAGATGTTTTATTAACAAATCCAAACATTGTTTTGACTAACTTATGGTGTTGTACATCTTAGGTGAATTACAAGTGAAGAGTAAATGGATTTAGTGATTCTAATATGAAAAATGGATTTCAAGAACAGATGGGACACTGAGCACCTAGGGATAAATGAAATGAGATCCGAGTTAATAAGCTGGAACTGAATGACAAAAGAACGATGGGAGTGACCTACGAGTTACTCAAGTTGAATGTGGTTAAGAATTTGGCTGATCTAAGGCGAGAGTGATCAAGTCTTGGGAGCGGGTCAATAAGAGGAGGATTGGGTTGTGATTTGCCCAACAATTATATGTTTTGGTTATTGAACCTAGCGAGTCTAGTCTTTTGTACTCTAGTGTATTTTTTTTAGCTTATTGCTAGTTCGTCAATGTTTAAAAAGTTATGTTGGTTATGAATCATTGGTTATTAACACAGGTTTTGGTTTTCGTAAGGGTTGTTCGTTAAACGAACGGGTCATGCAGAAATTTTATAAAAATCCTTGCACGTCGTGTATGTAGGTTTGTATCAACTGGTGATTTAAGTATTTGAAAGGGATGTTATATTGAGTATAGTTTTCTTTTTTTTAAATCTGGGCCTATTTACTGCAAAGTATCAAAATATTGTTTTTATTAATTATGGGTGTTACAATTTGCAATTCAGAAAGGGGTGGCGGCGTAGCTTGTTGCCCGTCTACCTTCTGTTTTGATGTAACTTGGCAAGTATGAATGAAAAGCAAGAAAAGGACAAAATTATAATAATGAGTAATGACAAATTAGATGAAAAACTTCATATCTTACAAAGTTTTTAATTCGAAACTATAAATAAGGTGTGCACCTCTGAAGAAACTAAAACCCGTAACTGCAACCCACCACCAATTGACCAAAATATCTACACTTGGAGAACCAAATACCGCAAACAAACTAGAATGGAAATTTTACAGTTCCTCCATACATGGTGTTGTCATTCTTAATTCCTCCCTTAGGGTCTGCTCTCCCTTTATGCGTGAAGGAAGCAAACGAGAGGTGGGTATTTCTTATACAAGCTACTAGCTAGTTACCGAAACTTTAGGGATGCTAGCTAAGATCACTTTAGCTTATTCCAAGTCCTACACATTCTCCTCAAATAAAAATCATTTTCTTTTCTTTCAGATCCATCTCTTATCTTTTCCACTTTGAAAATTCTTAGTTTTTAACCCTTTCATATTCTTATCCTAAGATCGAACAACTAAATAAATTCACACTTTATACAAATAAACTAATTACTTTTCAAGAGTTCCAAAAAATGCACAAAGTCACAAACTGAACTGAATAACTCAATGTGAAGTTTTCTACATTTTTACCACAAAGAAATATTCCCTTTTAGACATCTTGAGTTGATAAGTAACTTAGTTTAACACACTGAATTTTACCATAGCTTTGTACATTCCTCATGCAATTAAGTAAAGTTCACCCTCTTTAAATACTACAGTGAGTCCCTCCCTAACAACAAATATACCTATTGAAATTTAGCCATGTTGCTTCCTCAATATGATACACTTTCATGTAGTTAGCTCTTGTATAGTGCATCGTTTATGCTCAACTAACTGCATTTATCATGTCTTCAATTCAAATTCTTAATTCAACAGACTCGCTTCTCTAACTAATTCTTAACTAAAACTATATTATTCTAATTCTGACTCAAAAGAGTAAAATGCCCGGATAGTCCATGTGGTTTGTAAAGTAACGCCTATAGTCCCCAACTTTTGTAAATTACACCGGTTCTCCCTGTAGTTTGACAGTTTGTTACTCGGATGCTCCCTGGAGTGAATGGGGGTCAGTTTTCTCAGTTAAGTAGGTGTGAAATGACTATAATACCGTTAATATAAAATAAAATAAAATAATCAAGTATTAAATAAATAAAACATGTATGTATATACACACACTTACTGACACTTATATATCTTTCTCTTTCTACTCTCTCTTTCTATCACTAAAAACCACCATCACCATCACCTCCACCGCCGCCATCACCACTCCCCACCACCGCCATCCCCTTCCACCACCACACGCTCCGCCTCCTAACCCCATACCTGCCTCCACCATCAACCATCAACCACCCATCCCCAAATCAACCACCCCCATCCACCTCACCCTGTCGCCTTCACCAACCCCACCACCCTCCACCACCGATCGTACACATAATCTAAAACCGATTTCAAGATTAAGCTCCTAGCACCTGCGAATTTCAAATTTTGTATAATTTTATACAACTTTTATGAAAATGAAAATTTGTCAGAATTTAGGGTTTATTGAGGTTCAATTAAATTAGGGCAAACTGATTTACCTTGTGAAACGGCTACGACGGTTTTTTTGGATCATCGGAGTTGTTAACTCTCACACGTCTGAGCCTCTTTTTGTTCTGTGTTTGTCTAATTTGTCCATTAATTATGGAGGTGCACGATTGGGGTTGGGGGGGGGGGTTGTGGTGCTCTGTGATTTGCAGGTTGCACACCGATGGAAGTCTGATTTGCAGGTTCAGGAGGTGTGCTAGGTGGAGTTGAACGTGATGCGAAGGGTGACAGCTCTAACTTAACGGAGAAAACTATCCCCCATCGATTTCAGAGGTGATGAACTAGGGTTCGATAATGGCTGGCGAACTCGTTCTTCCGGTGACTTAGGTAGTGTCGCCGGCAAGAAGGTGGGGTTAATGGTGTGCTAGATGGAGAAGAAAGGGTGAGGTTGAAGATGTTGTTTTGGTGGGTCCCACAACTATTTATTAATGGATTTCTTTTAATGTTTTAAACTTTGTTTTAATAAGTAAGGAGTAATTTTGTCATTTTACATAGATTTAACTGAGAAAACTAACGGACATCCACTCCAGGGACTATCCGAGTAACAAACTGTCAAACCACAGGGAGCACCGGTGTAATTTCCAAAAGTTGGGGACTATAGGTGTTATTTTACAAAACCACAGGGACTATCCATGCATTTTACTCAACTCATAATAAAGCAAACTTAAGCATTCCTATGTTGTGTAGCTAGTAGCTTTTTTAAGCATGGTTGTAAAAATCCCGACTAGCATCCGATCAGTCACCGATTGATCGCTAGTTGAAGGTTCACCGAGTATTTTATCTCTAATCGTCCAATTAATCCAATTAATCGCTAGACAGTCAAAGGCGGCCCTAGGCGGTCCTAATCAACCAAAAATTGATGGTTCCAGCCAATTACCGGCCAAATTCTAGCCATTTTCTAGTCAAACCTTGAAAATTTCGGTGATTAATCTTGTCTACCTAAAGAAATAAGTTGACGAGGGATTAAACCTTGTCTTGCTAAAAATATTATCCATAAAAATGTGTGTGTATATATAAAAAACTAAATAGTAAATATATAAATCCCAATCCGATTAATCGATAGTCCGTACCTCACCAGCTTCACCAGCTGACTAGCGCCTAGCGATTCTTACAACAATGATTTCATAGTATACCTAGCGATTGCTGAGTTTGGTAGTTAGTTAGCTAAGTTTGCAAATGATAATTAATCTTTGACCAAATACTTAAAGCTGAGCATGTATATTTTAAGAATTTGCAACTTAAACACATTTCACAGTATACTTAGCTTTCTCCCTCTAGATTAATATTCTTAGATTTTAGCTTATAAGGGCTCAATAAGTGACCTGCAGGTTGATCCCTATATAGCATCTATAGTCAAATGAGCCTATACATGTTAATCTATCATGTGCATAGAATCAATCTACAAGACACTCAAAATGTACAAACTACAAAATACCATCAAATTAGCATCTGTAACCAAGATAAAAATAGCCAAAATAGGAACTTCATCAGTTTACCAAATCGCATGGGACTTCAAACCTACATCAACTTCCATGAACAAACAACAACGCCAAACACCAACAAAACCCATAGCCTTACCCGGTAATCATCTTCCCAGCCCCTTCACCCGTAAGAATCTCCAACAACAACGAATGATCCAACCGCCCATCAATAATACGCGCAGTCTTCACCCCTTTCCCAAATGCCTTCACACAACAACTCACTTTCGGAATCATCCCACCCGCAATCTTCCCATCATCTATCATCCTCCTCACCCCACCCACATCAATCTCCTTAACCAAACTCCCCGGATCATCCTTATCCCCCAATATCCCTGCCACATCCGTCAACAACAACTTCTCCGCCCCCAATGCCACCGCCAGCTCCCCTGTAGCCGTGTCCGCATTAATATTATAACTTTGCCCCGTCCCATCCGCTGCCACCGAAGCAATAACCGGTATATACCCGTCCTTCACCAACGGTTCCAACACCGACGTATCCACACTCGTAATTTCTCCAACAAAGCACAGCAGTAAATATCCGCCCATCTATTCCACACAACCCGCCCGCTTTATTACAACCCAACCAAATGCTTATTCACCTTACCCACCAAAACCATGGACACAATCTCCATCGTTGACACATCAGTCACCCTCAACCCGAAAAAACTCGACTGAATCCCCAACCGGTTCAGCCACTGGTTAATCTCAGGTCCCCCACCATGAACAAACACAATACGGAGGCCAATGCAGGAGAGTAGAACAAGATCGGCTATTACGGAGGCTTGCAGGGCTTTTGATTTCATGGCGGCGCCGCCGTATTTGACCACCACAGTTTTGCCACGGAACCTTTGGATGAATGGGAGGGCTTCTGAGAGGATTTTGACTCGGGTGTTGTTGTGAGGGTTTGTGTTAGTGTTTGTTGAGATGATGATGATTTGATAAAAATCTTGAGGGTTTTGTGGATTGAAGGGCCGAAGAGAAGGGTTTTTTGTCGTGATTACTTTAAAAAAACAATAAGAAGAATTAATATTACAACAGGAAATGGTAAGAATTTTATTAATGGGAACCAAGAAGGAGATGAGAAGCAGAGGATTACAAATGAAATGGGAAAAAGAAAGTAACAAAGAAGGTGGGAAAGAGAAACCAATAACTAATTTCATCATGCATGCTCACACACTCCTTGCTCACCCTTATTTAACCTTGCTGCATAAGTTCGTTGTAACAAACTACTAATGTGGCTAAATCTAGTCCCTTAATCTTTCTGGCACCTTTTTAATACGTGAGCTTCTTTTTAAATCAGGCTGGAACATTGAGTCATTCTCTGTTATTGGATTGTTTGGGCCCAAAGTGTTCACAACATTATTGCTGCAGACATGGTAGTGTTGTGGGGAAATTTGCAGGCGGGGCGAGGGTTTTTCAGTGTGTGACTGTTCTCCTAGTTAAACGCCTTCTTAGCAAATTATCGAAACCAACCTGTGCACCTGTAACCGGAAGAAGTGAACTGAAGTGTAAATTTGGTTTTTGTTTCAGTTCCTAACAGTATCCCAATTGTGAATTCGGTTTGGTTAAACAAAGTTTTAATTCGGACTGGTTCGGTTTTCGATTAAGGCCAACAAAATTCAAAAGCAAATAAACCCATATCCAAATCGATGGACATCCCTATCGTTACGCAAGATGTTGGAACCTTTTAGGTTGCTCAGGCTGAACTTAGAAAGCGTCTAAGTGTCACATGAAGGTTCGAAAGTTTAACTCTGTGACACTAAGCTCAACAACATAAGTTTGTTTTTTTATATAAAGCTACAATTTTACCAAGTATAAATCAAAGCTTCATATTAACTCTTCAACTCTGTCATTCAATAGGTTTGGGTGCATGCCTAATGAGATGGGGCAAACTTTCCACCCACCCAATCATATTGTGCCATGTCATTTCCGCTCTCATTCTCCCCTCTTGGCCAAAAAAACATAGGGGTTGGTTTCCCCCAAACCATTTAAAAAACACAAAACATCATTGGTTGAATGCTAGTGGGCCCCACCCAACATGCATGTCCAACGTTCCCCTTCTCCCTTCCCGCATGCGGCAAGCATCCCCCGGAAAGTCTCCACCCCGCGCGGCAAATCATGGTGGTGGCGGTGTTTGCCAATCGGTAAAGGGCTTGCCGCGACCACCCCGTACACCCTTAGGCAACTTGTTATGAAGCCAAGTGGGGCTAACTTACTTGGTAGAGGTTCTTGACTCTTAGTAGGGTGCATTATTGTAAATATAGGGGTTTGGGAATAGTAAGATTAGCCGTTCTAAATGTTAATGTATACTATAAAAGTTAAAGATGTAATGAATCATTTTAACTTCTAATGATTCCATTCTTATAGTAATGAAAAGCTTATATCAAATTTAAAATACACCTTATTACATTTTTTAAGTGGCAATATATTATACTAATTAGGTCAAACGTCCGGGTCAAGTCGCGGGTCAGAACAGGTTCGGGTTAGAATGAGATCGGGTCAGAACGGGTTCAGGTTAGAACAGGATCGGGTCAGAATGGGTTCGGATCACAGCAAATCTAATTTGGTTTGGGTTAAAATTGAACAAAATAAGTTTAGGTTAAAACAGGTTCTGATCAAAATAGTGCAAATTAAAAAAGGTTATGACCAAAATGAGTTCAGGTTGATACGAGGTTGTTTAAAAAATATCAAATGCTTTTTTTACCATTTTCTCTATCATAATTTTATAAATATTTATTATTCCACTAGCCATTGATTGATGCTATTGGAGTACTGGGTGATATTATATAAATGCCACATGTATATTTTTGTAATATGTTACACCAACTTTGGAGGTGGAGACGATTGTGGATATTTTGGTTACAACAATGATTGATGGTGGTTGGTGGTTTCAATTGCGTTAATTGGTGGTGGTTGCGGCAACGTTGGTTAGTGGTGATTGATGCGATGTTGATTGGCGGTGCTTGTGGTTATGGTGGTGTGTTTGTAGGGGTGGTTGGTAGGCGGTAGTACATTGAAGCTAGAGTTGAGGTGGTGGTCCGTCGAAGTTGATGTTTGTCATGAAACGTATAACCAACAATCTCACGTGATTTTATCATCTAAGATGTCGTCGACGCGTTCTTACTTGTTCTAACACGTCTGAATCCGATCCGTTATAGTATGTTCTAATCCGTTTGAACCCGTTCTAATATTCAAATAGGTTTTACGTCGCCCATTCTAACCCATTCCATGCAATCTAATGTTGCTGCCTATTTTAGCCCAAAATATAAAATTTCTTGCCCAAACAAACATGTTTCCACTACTCAAGGTCAATAAGCCAGGACTAATATTTGGTTTAAATAACCGGGCAAGTATCACCTAATACCATACATGTTTGAACCTGTGAAAAATATATAATTTATATCATATACGGTATTCTAGAATTACGGGTTCAAGTTTTCCTACCATCACCAGCTAAACATGCTCTTGAAGTCAAATAATCAACTTCATTTACATAATTTTTTTTAAAGAATGGGTTATCTAATTCTAAACTTACATCGAATGACGTTGGTCTTCAATCCGGGACCGTATCATGTCCAAATGGCGTTTTGGTGAAAATACACTTATTGATAGCAAAGCTGAAATCCCATAATTTGGAATAGCTTGTTTGGTGTTTAAGGGACATGATTACAAATCGAGTATCTAACTGAGATTGCCACTGGTGTGTCATTACAGTTCACCCGACTATGATTATGGATCACATAAGACATGACTTAAATCGAATTGATGATAGTAAAGTTGGTTGCACAACAAAAAAGTGATTATCTCAATGTGCATGATTCCATAATTATCTCTTAATAAACTAAAAAAATAGATATAAATATATAAAACATCTTCTAAAACAACTAACTAGTGGTTATCTCAATGTACAATCAATCAAATAAACAAACACCTTAAAATCAGCATCGTGAATGAAAAAACATGTTTTTTAAACTGGGCACGCCACACAATACAACCATTGACATCTGTGATTAGTTACCATTTTGTCCAATGCACACACTTCAAAGCTCAAATCAGAGCACTAAAATTACCACTTTTTCCTCATGCTCTACGGTTTCTATGTATCTTTTAATACTAAGGCTGGCTGAAGAGTGTGGTATAAAGCTCCTTATTACGCCACATCAGCGTCATGTCACATAAGGAGTTTTAAAGCCCCTCCCTTTAACTTGCATGCAATGGTTTAAAGCCCATTTAAAACCCTCTATTAAACAAAATAAAAAAATAAAGAGAAGAGATTTGATTGGTTGAAAAGAATGTGCCCCACCTTCAAAGCCATTTTCTGGTCGTTAGCGTGCTGGCGGACAAGGGGTAGCGCCCCCTTGGTAACATGCAGGGGAAGGGGGAGGGCGCCAAAGGGAGCCAAACTTGGTGATGTGGCGTGGTGGTGCGAGGCCACACCCCTGGCCTAAAAGGATCTAACCTATAAATATTTTGAGAAAAAGACAAATACAATCCTGTTGGATGTTGGAAATGGAAACCTTGATAATATCCTTTGAACCATTTTCATGTTCCTTGTTTCAACAAGATCGACATCCTTGAAAAGCAATCAAAGCAAAAACAAGATTCACAGACAGACAGACACTCATCATTGATGTTTAAGCACACAGACAAAGCATCAAAAGCATTATTCCCTTTATTAAATCTTCATTCTTTTCATGCTTTAGGAAGCATTTCAACTTTGAAGTGTTCTTGATCAACATCCAATCCAATGGTATGTCAAACTACCATTCTGGTTGTTTTTTTAGGGTAATTTAAGGTCAGAAGTTTAAAGTTATTCCATTTCAAACCTAATTAAACAATGGCTGAAATTAGAGTTAAAAAGATTAGAAATGTACCAATTGTTGTAACTCTCCTTATCCTCCTGATATGTTTCCTAATAAACCCAAATCATCATCATCATCACCATTATCGTCTTCACCTTCTAAGCACCAAAAACATGCCCAAGAAAAACTTGATAAGAAACCCTCATGTGGATCCTTAAAGTCAGAAGAGTTAATTACACAGATTGACCCTGTGCTTTATAGCTAGCTTCACCTTTGGGTACTAACTTTTTTTTAACAGGTTTAGGTTTTATGGTTTCAATTTTGTAACATCTTTAGGTACTAACACTAAAATTATCAATATAATGACTAAAATACCCTTCCAGTTTTTTTAATTTTATCAATGTAACACCTTTGGGTACTAACACCTAATTTTATTTAAGTTTAAATCAAGTTTACAAAATCTATTTTTTTTATTTTCATCTTTTTATTATATCTCTTAATTAACATAAAATGTCACACCCCCAAAATCTACGTGCGGAGTACCACTGCTTGGAGGCGTGACATGACCAGTATCAAGCCACCAATCATATTGAACATATAAGTAAATAGTAAAAGTCATTCATCAATACGAAAGGTGTTTTCAAAACAAAACATAGTCAAATGTGTAGCGGAAGCAATACTGTAAAAACCCAACATAAGTATTAAGTTGAAATGTCATAAAAGTGTTTATCATAACATCCACCATCTGTGCCCACAACGACCGCGCCTCCCGTGCAAGCTCCATGGGTACCTATGGTCCTGCAAGGCATGTAACAGAGACTCAACAACTAGTTGAGCGAGTTCACAGTAAGTAAGTTCGTAATAGTAGGTCCGTTGCATCACCATGCGTTATTAACTAAGTCAATTGTATGTTCATTTAGTGGGGGGCTTCCCATGAGTGTATGTACTAGACTGGGTATAACCATAAGTGTTCTTCTAATCCCGAGAACAGTAGTACGTACAAGGTTTACGTAGGTTTTACGTAAGTGTCCTTCTCAACCCGAGGACAGTGGTACGCGGGGGTTTACGTAGGTTTTACGTAAGTGCCTGTCACAACCCGAGGCAGTAGTGAATATAAGTTTACGTAGGTTTTACGTAAGTGTCCTTTGCATCCTTAGGACAGTGATAAGTACAAGTATACGTAGGTTTTACGTATGGGTCCTTCGCATCCGAGGACGATGGTAGTTAGTCTAGTAACAGTGTAAGTACAAGTAATCGTTCAACCCCATTATTCAAACCCATTCCCTACCCCGGGAATCCCATGCCTTGGTAAGAGTGTGAACTCACCTTGGTTTGCTCGGCAGATTACACGAAAAGTTACTTGAACTAAGAGTGGTCAACCACGTCCTAACAGGGTTACCATATAAGTCAGGTCTCGGTTCAAGTAATGCACATAATTTTCACACAAGTTAACATGTTACGAGCACGTATAGATCATGGCAACACTTTAACAGATAATTACATAACATAATCACTCTTGTACGATTCAAGGGATTGGGCTCGCACAAGTCTAACCGCCTTGTGCGATTCACCCTTAGAAGCCCAATAGTACCCGGCCCAAATTAAGCATAAACAGTCCAACATGTAACGGCCCAAACAAATAAACATCGGTCTTGTGCGACTGAAAGTGTCTTGTGCGACTGAGGACATCTTGTGCGTCTGGCACTTGTGCGATCCAGTTGGGTTGTGCGAGTGAATATTGGGCTTTCAGGCCCAACAGTCCAAATGTTTGTGTGTGGCCCAAGATCTTGTGCGATCGGCACCATCTTGTGCGATCCACCAGACCTTGTGCGATCATGCATAAATAAACAGTACTAGGTGCCTTATGTGATTGTACCCTGTCTTGTGCGATGTACTTGTGCGAGATCAGGTCTTGTGTGACCTGATCTTGTGCGACCGAGAGGGAGCTTGTGCGATCTGTTTTAATAGCCGGATATTATGCTATTCGGTTAGCATCATTCAAGAGTTTCCTTCTTTACACTTTATCAATTAACAAATTTCCAATTATCCGTTTAACATACAATTGATCAAACTGAGCATATTCTAATAAATTCTCATGAACCCTAATAATCATAGTTATGAGCAATAATCAAACATTCAATCTGGATCATTAGGCTAGCAACTTTTATATCAACATGCAATACTAATCATCCTACAACCACAGCCGATTATATATATATATATATATATATATCCGATTCTAAATCTAGATCATTAGTTGCATCATATGTTTTGACAACCCTATATCGATCAATAATATCATACATGTGAGCCGCCTATCATCTATTCATAACATAAATCAATCGTATCTCATCCGTAAAGCATCACGAAGGAACATATGAATCACAACATCATACAATTAATAATTAAAGTACTAACCGATTAGGAGGATCAAATAGAAAGGGTGATCCGAACCCAAGAAATCTTCGATGGGAAGTGAGGGGTGTGTGTGGCTGCCGTCGGGTTCGTGAGGGAGAGAGAGAAGAGTAGGGTTTGTAAACTTGTGTGATTAGGTAAAGTGTGGAATTTATACCCACACTCTAGGTGTTGTGCGATTAATAGAGTGGGTCGAACCCTCCTAATGGGCTCCCCTTTATGGGTTTCGAGTACAACAAGTGTAGTCCGAATAGACTTGTGCGATCGACCAAGCATTGTGTGATCAGTTTATATTTGTGTGATAATAGTACATACATACATTACACAAAACACATAACATTTCATTAATCAATCAGTTCACATAGTCACATAGTGTTCACATTCGTTACATCGAAGCACACAACAAGAGGTTTGAAATACGATTTGTCACATTATCCCCAAGTTGAAAGAAATTTCGTCCCGAAATTTGGTACGTACTTACTGAGGAAGCTAGTTAAGTTGAATGGTTTTCCTGGGGTGTCACATCCTCCCCCCGTTGATCTGGAATTTCGTCCCGAAATTCCGTGGTAGCTTCAGCCTCAGTAGTGGTTGTACTGTTTACGAACAATTGGGGATACTTTTCTTTCATTTGGTCTTCGCGTTCCCAGGTGAACTCTGGGCCACGACGGGAGTTCCAACGAACCCGAACAAGAGGTATTCTGGTGTGCTTGAGGACCTTAACATCCCGGTCCTTGATTTCGACTGGTTCCTCGACGAATCGCAACTATTCGTCGATAGTGAGCTCCTTCAAAGGAACTATGAGGGTCTCATCTGACAGACACTTCTTCAGATTCGACACGTGGAAGACGTTGTGAACTGCACCGAGTTCTGCTGGTAGGTTTAGCCTGTAGGCTACCTTGCCTATTCTTTCTATGATTTCGAACGGTACGACATACCGCGGATTGAGTTTGCCCCGTTTGCCAAAACGAACCACACCCTTCCAGGGTGAGACTTTAAGTAGCACTCGATCCCCAACTTGGAACTTGAGCGGTTTCTTGCGCTTATCAGCGTAACTTTTCTGACGGTCACGAGCCGCCGCCATGCGTTGCCGTGTCTGTGCAATCCGTTCAGTAGCATCAACTACCATTTCTGGACCTGTGATTTGACTATCCCCCACCTCTGCCCAACAGAGAGGTGACCGGCATTTACGTCCGTACAATGCCTCGAATGGAGCGGCTTGAATGCTGGTGTGGTAACTGTTATTATACGAAAACTCCACCAAAGGGAGATGTTTTTCCCAGCTGCTGCCGAAATCGATAATACATGCCCGAAGCATGTCTTCTAGGGTTTGAATCGTGTGCTCAGACTGCCCATCCGTCTGAGGGTGATAAGCTGTGCTCATGTCTAATCGAGAGCCAAAAGATTTGTGCATCGCTTGCCACAGTTCTGAAGTGAAACGTGCATCACGATCCGAAATAATGGAGGTTGGCACTCCGTGCCTTGAGACAACTTCCATGAGATATATGTCTGCTAGAGTGGAGAACTTATCCGTTTCCTTGATGGCCAAGAAGTGAGCAGACTTTGTGAGTTGATCCATGATCACCCAAATAGTATCGTTCCCACGCTGAGATCTACGTAGGCCAGTAACAAAATCCATGGAAATTTCCTCCCATTTCCATTGTGGTATTTTGGGTTGCTGAAGTAGGCCTAATGGTTTCTGGTATTCCGACTTGACTCTTGTTGGATCTGAGTTTGATTTTGATTGTATTTTGTGTTTGAAAATGAGATGAAAGTGGATGAGTGTGCAGCGGAATTAAGATGAAAACAAACTTTGCATACAATCAAACGAGAGTAATACTTTGATCAAACATCTTTACACAATGAACCGAAAGATTGAATTTATTTCAACAACGATTACAATGATTGATGAATGAATGCAAACTCCCCCTCAGCTAGAGCTCAGTTGTTTGTTCGTGCAAAGAAGACAAATGATGCAAAAGAGCTAATAGAACAGTACAAAGTACTGAACTATTTATAGGCACTTGCAAACTACTGAGCATCTTAGCTGACGTCACCATGAAAGTGACATCTAACCTCCTAACAAACTCTAACCTCTGATCTATACAGACACTGCTTGTGTTAGCTACTGCTAATACATTCTATTACAAAACAGACTTTAGAACAGCTGCTGCAACCTTCTACTGCTGTGAACCCAGCAGCACTTGTCCGGATCAGCAGTGCTTGACTCAAAGCAGTAGATTGAATCAGCAGGACTTTAGTCTTCCATCAGATCTTTTACTTGAGCAGCAGTTGTAGGTCAGCACTTTGCAAGATCAGCATATAGGAGGTCATTAGTTGTTGTAATCACTTTCAAGGGGAGAGACTTGTATGTAAACATCTGCTTATTCTGGATCCACTGCTCTGATCCAGTTTTGGCTTTAATTATCTGTTCCTCTGATAGGGTTCAATCCCAACAATCTCCCCCTGGAACAGATAATGCCAAAACTCTTCATTATTGTGGACATTTTATTGCCTCATTAACAGCTCCCTTATCTGACCTTTAAATTGTAGTTCAAAGTCAAGGGCATCTGTGTCTTCATCATCCCTGCTAAGTGGAAGATCAAGGAGATCCTGCAAATCTTCAAGACTCAGGCCAAGAGCTTGTTCCCTTGATATTTTCTTCACTTCTCCACCAGACCTGATCAAAGTCAATACGCAGGTCTGTTTGTCAGTTTCCCACTTTTGTATTTTTGAGCCTGGTGGGTTTCTTGGGAGATGTTTATTAGCAGAGGTATTTGGTGAGACTGGCCTATTCATTACTGACTGAGCAGTATTTGCAGTTTGACCCAAGCCAAGAGATTCTATGAACATTTTCTTTATGCCTTCTTTTACAAGGTCATCTCCTTTTATCATCTCTTGGATGGTTTCATCTCTCAACTGTTTGTGTATCCTTCTTTTATAGATGGCATTACCAGTTGGAGCAGTGGCTCTCCTGATTTGCAGCTTTGATGGTCTTTTTGAAACCGCTGCTTCAGGATAGTCAGGTTTTTGAGGAACTTTTGGATCTTTCTTTCTTAATTCCTCCAACCTTTTGTAGGTTGTCCTGACCACATCTTCTTTCCATCTTGCAATTTGTCTTTTGTTACCATATTCAACAGCAACCATTCTTCTCTCATTCTTTTCAGTTCTACCTGTTTGTCAGGTATATTCTTTCTAAACTTTGCCCCGTCAGGAGGAGTGTGAGTGACTTTCCCTTTTATCATGTCTTGAATTCTTGCTGCTTCATCTTCAAGCTCAGGAACAGTCCACTCTTTGTACATGTATCTCTCTCCTTTGTACTTCTTGTGAGCCATGATGCTTTCAATGTAGACTTTCTTCAAAGTTTCAGCTGCTCTTTCTGAAATTTGTTGACTGACATTTTTTGCAAATCGTTCAAGGGAGCTGACTTGTGTGAGCAGATATTGGTAGTATCTAGAAATTTCTTTGTCAGATTTCCCTTGTGTGTTTCTTTTCGAGATATCCTCTGCTTGCTTGGCCTTTATCTTCAAATATTCATCAACATTTTTGGGCCAGGAATATCCTTTTATTGATGGCAAACTCCTTTTGGCAGGGTCATCCTCGTAATAAAAAGATTTTATTTCTTCTCTAACAGCTTCTAGTTCAAGAGGAAATTGAACACCTACAGGAGGTAAGGGCTTGTGCATTGGAACTGAAGAAAGAGGAACTGGTTTTGGTATTGTGACAAGAGCTAAAGATTTTGAAGAAGTTTTGGATGGTGAAGTGACATCGTCTTTAAGAATTAGCCTTCTCCTCTTTATTTGAGGAGGGACTGATGATGTTTTGGATGGAATGGTGGTTGTAGTGGCAGTGGTTTGTGATAGACTAACAGTTGTTGAAACAACTGGTGTTCCAACCACTGTTGTCTTTACAGCAGATGTTATAACAGCTGCTGTCTTCTGCCTTTTGGCAGGAGGTGATTTTGTTTTTGGTGGTGATGGTGGTAAGGCAGTGGATGTAGTGTGTGTTGAAGTGGATACAGCAGGAGTTACAACAGCTGTTTTAGGTGGTGGTTTTGGAGCAGACTTTGAACGTCTGGTTGGAATGGATTTGGGTAGCCTGATTCTTCTTGTAGGCTTCTTCTTTTCATCAATAAGATTTTCATCATCTCTTGACCCTGAAGTACCCTGATCCGGATAATCCACCCTGGCTTTCTTTTTGGCCTCTCTATCCCTTTTTACACATGCAACTGCTTCTGCAAGTGCATTTGTAGTCACATCAATTTTCTTGCTCCCATCTGGCAAAGGGATCTTTTTGGTCATGTTTGAATTTTCTGGTGCAAGGTAAAGACCATCCTCTATTCCCTTTCTTCTCCATTCCTGAATTTTCTCCCCCTTTTTGGCATTATCTTCGGGAAGTTTATCAATGAAGAAAACTGGTGGGTGAGCAGTGCCAGTGGTGTGCAGGATCTGAGATTTGAGAGCCTTTAGATCTGCCTGGGTGTTTTTGAACCTTGACTCCATTACATTTCGCATCTGTTGAACATGTTTTTCATGTTGCTAATCTGCTATTTGTGCTTGATGATGGAGAAAAGGTTGAAATAGAGTCCAGAGCTCATTTGTAGCAGATGCCTGGGGTGGAGCAGGTGCTTGAGGTGGAACAGCAGTGGATTGTACCTTTTGTACTTGTAACAACTGTTGTAGCATATCTTTGAGTTCTGCAACAGAGTTATCAAGTTTCTCAACACGAGCCGTCAATTTCTGGTACTTTAAACCATCACCCAACTTAATGGGATCATCTGATTTCCCACTAACAGTGGTTTTATCAGTGGTTGAAGTAGGGAGTGTACTCCAAACATTAACCACTGATGCCCCTTTTTCTTGGTACTGGGGTCTTCTTCCTTCAACACTTGACAACCTTTTGATGTTGCCAGTAGGATAAATAAATCCACTGGTGGTTGGCAGAGGTGCTATAAAAGGAATTGCCTCCAAGGAAGTCTTATTGATGTAACCACTGTCCAACTGAAAACCAGTGGGTTCAACAGTTGTAGTGCTTCACTTGGATTACCACAAAGAGTTACTTGTAACTCAATGGGTGTAACCTCCTCAGGTTGTGTTGGTGGGTTAGCAATGAATGATACAGCAGGTTCAGTTATTTGTTGAGGCATATTCTCATTAACAGGTGATTGAGAAGGACTGGGTAATGCCTGGTTCAAATCAATTGCATCCAACAGAAGTTGTGTTTTTGGTGGAATTGTGGATGTGATGGTGGGTGTAGAAAGCGGATTTGCCCCGGGCATTGAGCTGTGGATGATGGAAACGAGTGTATCTAGAGCATCATAATGTGGTGGCCCTTTGTGTACAACCTGTTCTTTTTGTGAAGAAGCAGGAGGAGTTATGGTTATGGGTTGAGATATTTGTACCAACTGCTGTGAGGAAGAAGCAGCAGTGGTTTCTTGTGACATTTGTGTTGTCACAGGCATTAACTCTGGTATCTCATCCTCCAGAGATGCCGTTTTGATTGGTTTGGGGGGTTTTTGATTTTTCTTTTTGTATAGCCTTTTGGGATTGGTAGGTGTGGGTTTCAAAACAGTTGGTCTGCTGCTTTGATCACCTAAAGCAGTAGGCTCAACAGCAGATATGTAACACCTCGAATTTTTGTGTCCAATGATGTGTTAACACGTGGCATTTGTTTACACGTGGCATCTATAATAAATAAGGGACTAATTTTGACAAACCTTGAAAGTATGTAAATTCGAGGGTTATAAATGTCAACAAGGGTAAATATACTGTATAGTATCCCTAAATAATGCTTAAACCTTCAATCGAATAAATTATAGATCGTACAAAAATAAAACGCGGAAGAAAGTGAGAGATTACAAACTACAGGGGTTAACTGTGTCAACATGTTTAATAATACCTCTGAGTGACCCTTTAACGTTCCAAAGACTTTGTAACGGTATTATACCCTCACTAAAATAATATATATGAATTTCGCGAAGTTTCGATATGAAACGAGAAAGTTACGATCGAATTCGTAGAAGAAGGGTTAAAAGCGTCAACAGTGAAAGTTAAGGCTTTCCAATATAATTAATAAATAAACCGGGGACTTAATAATGCGGGTAATTAACACGAGGCCCCTATCGGTAAATAACCGAGGGCCAAACCGCAAAGTTACCCCTTCAAACCCGAAAGGTCAGGTAAATCATTACGAAAGATCTCGTTATTAATGGTCGGATTCTGCAATCATTACAAAAAGATTTAAAAATCCTGAAATCTTAACCTTAGGCGACCCGCGTGAAGGTTAAGGATTAGTTGAGGCGGGCCACGAGCCTCCTCACTAATTCGCCTGATTTCTTAACCTTTAGGCGACCCGCATTAAAATGCATGGGAACTCCCATGCGGGCCGCGTAAAGTGCCCAGATGCAGAATGGTTGTAACTACTTGGCTTTTGGAGCTTTTGAACGATCAAACAACCATTTAATTGAGCATGGGTGCCCCCTACACGACCCATACCACTTAGGGACACCTGCCCATGATCCATGATCAATTGTAGCTTGTTGTGTAATGATCTTGAAGGCTCTTAAGCACTATAAATAAGCTACATTGGCTCATATCATTCACAACATCAAAACACACAACTACTGATCATTCTAAGTGCTCCCAAGCATTCTCTTCTGCTCCATAAACAAGAACACACTTCTGTAAGTCGTTCACAATCAATTTGGTCTTGCATTTCCATAGTTATAGCTCATAAACGCAACCGTCGTAACTAACGGTTGTCATTGCAATATCTTGCAAATGGTTCAGTCTTATGACGAATCAAAAATGGTTATGAGTTGGTATTTATGTGGGTATTAAACCTCTAAAATGGTTCCCCCTGATCACCACTCTAACTATGTCAATTATCGAGTCAAACGTGCGGTTAAAAAGTCAACAGAAAGCTATTTTAGCGATTTAAGCATAATCTGTAATGTATATGTTATGGAACCTGTTTTGACAATCATAAACCATGATAATAAGTATATAAACCTGTTTGCGCTCGTTTGAATCGATCATTTACTATATAGAACCGGTTCGGAGCCGAATGTCGCAAAAGTTTGACTTTTGCTTTGACTTCAGTTCTGACCCGTTTTAGTGAGGTATGAATATACCTTAGGACTCTCTTAGGACCAGGTCACATGTTGGAATACGCCTCTGTGGTCGGTTCATGAGTTATCCAAGACTTTAGCGCATTTCCGTCATTCGCCTAAAAGTTGACCGTAACGGCCTTTTAAAATTAAAACAAGTATTTCGGACACGTGAACGGACCAAAACCTTGCTTGTTAAAATATAAGCATGTCCCTAAAGTTTCACGTCAATCCGAGGTCTAGAATGAGAGTTATGCTAAAAGGCGCACTTTTAAGAAAGTTTTGTAATTAACGGCGCAATTAGCATAACGCCCATCTAACCCAAGTTTTCGTCACCAAAACTTTTACCCACTGTGGTAAAATAATATTTTGGGAATTTTAAAGATTTTTAATAATTTTTACCTTGCTCATAACCTGCGGTTATGGCTACGGTTCGGTAAATACCGAATATGCCCTTTTTGGCCAAAACGAGAGTTCTACAAGGTCTTTTGACCCGATTCCAATTGCCACTGGTTTTAAATAATAAATAAAGTATTTTAAGCTTTATAAGCTGTTCGGGAAACTCAGATTTCCTGTAGAACTCGAAAATCCCTTATAAAGTCTTTAAAATGACCGAAAAGCCCCTACGAGGCATAATATTGACTTAAACTCGTTACGGGCATTACGGAAGGTATCCTACTGATACCAAAATACTTTTAAGGCATATTGACTTAGGAAATAAGCGTACGACACTTATGGTTAACCGTTTCGCCTATTTGCGCACACGGTACGGCTCACGGAACTAGTTTTCGTGCAATAGCCGATACGGGTCAAATTATATTATTTGAACCCCAAAATCTAGAGTATGAACTATAAACCCATATAAAACAAGTCACTGAACTTGTTGGGTCCAAATCATACTCCATTCTCGGTTTTCGCCTTTCCGTGCGAATTAACCATATCTATGTATCGGAATCAACCGGTTTAAGCTACGGCTAATACAAGGACCGTTAGGATTCTAAGTGGTTAATTAAAACCTTCGTTCCAGATTAGGAGCCCCAGTAAAAGCTATCGGTGACTTGATCTAAATTAAGGATTAATACTTGCAAAGGTAAATACTTTAACTTATTTCCCCTATATGGGCTTGGGTTACGGTATATTAATACCGCTTGATTGAGCATTATATAATTCCATCGCTTAGGTGGTTAATTGATTAAATATGATTGGCTCATTTAAACAGTTTTGTTGCTTATAAGCCTTTGGGGGGTTTAATGACCGTTGTCCCGGATATCCTCGGCATCATTTTACGAAATGGCCACGACCATCGACATCCCGGTGTAGGCGTACACCCGGTATAAAGTGTCGACACTAAAACTAAAAGACGTAGCCGTTGGTTTCTGTACTACGGTTTTACGCAAACGTGGTGTGTCTATAAATCTTTAACCCGGCACGACCCGGGCTACTGAACGCATAAAAGAACATGTAAAACGTTCACAAGATCACTATGAATTTTCCCAAGTTATGAAAGAGTTTGTGCCTTGTGCATTCAAATCAATTTTAATAAACATTTTCAAATGTGTCAGTTGAATGTATTTACCAGTGTAAACTGACGTATTTTCCCCAAAAAGATTAAGTGCAGGTACCTAAACGTAATTGGCTGGTATTAGCTCCCTAGCGTCGGGATAAGCCTCGCAAGCTTGATTGCAGTATCTAATGGAACAATACTTTATCTGTATTTACGATCCACTGTGGATATTCAACTTTTGTAATACATTTTGATATTACAATCAGAGGTTGAAATTATATATTTAAATTAAGCTTCCGCTGTGCATTATATAATTGTGTGGTTTGACTATATTGTTGCCAACATCGTCACGGTAATCCCCCACCGGGCCCACCGGTGAGACACGTGGAAATCGGGGTGTGACAGGTTGGTATCAGAGCCAACATTGAGTGAATTAAACACTATCCTATTGTGTTTAATCTCAATGACACAATTGCACATACTTGAGTCTAGACAAGAACTTAGGACAAATTCGGATTGATACTCCTTTTTGTCTTTATTTTTCGATTTGATTTTTAATAAGTTTTGGAGCAGGAAAATGCCACCTGTTATATTCCGAGGAAGAGGAAGGGGACGAAGAGGCCGAGGAGAAATCGTGACACATCACGATCAAGAAGCTGGACCATCTGGTACAAGACATCCTTCGATGACACGAAGCGAAGAGCCACAACGACGAAGAGATCTTTACGAACCAGCGAGGCATTCCACTTCGCACAGCTCGACGCCATCCTACCGGCACTCCTTTGGGCCAAATTCAGAAAATGATCCCAACAACCCACAACCTTCCTTCATACCTCTACAACGTTCGGTTTCGCACCGGAATTATGACGACCCTACTCCATACTACGTAGCTCAGTTTAATCCAGCTGACTACATACAGGAACCTTCAGGTTTTGTTCCACTTGGGCCACAAGACCATTTTTCTGAAGATCCCATGGAGGAAGATGAGGATCCAACTGAACCAGCTCGTGGTACGCCCACGCATCCGATAGAAGTATCTGATGGATCTTCATATCATGGTCCGCAGTATCAAGGCCCAGACAGCTTTATGGCCTTGTTTGACCGACACGAGTGGTACAACACACCATCTCATCAGACACAACAACCGAGACATCCACAGGATCCCTCTGAGGATTCACGCTTTGAGGCAGTTACGCCACCACCTCCGCCACCGGCACAACCAGTAATACCTGATCCGCCGAGGCGTAGGAGGACCAATGCTCGTATGTCTACACGAGGAGGAGGGGGTAACCACTTCAGCACTCCTCGACATTCTAGTAGCAGCCACTATCCGCCGCTACAAGAAGAAGGACCTTCAAGTCCTATACAAGAAGCGAACTCCGCACCTACTGCACGAAATTCGCCACCATTTGGGTATGACCAACCCATACCAGCTTACACAGGTCCAACGGCTTACAACCCGTTTGAACCGTCACAAGCACAATACAACTACGACTATGAGCGCGACCCATATGTGGTGTCGGCTAGATATAATGCGCGCTACCCTGACGGAGCACATGGAAACATGGGACCACCGGATTACTCAGCTCATGGGTATCCAATACCTCCCAGACCTCCAGTTCCGCATCAAGCGCCACAACCACGATTCTCTCCTCCTGAACAGGAAGAAATACTCCATCGACTAGATCGAGTGGAGAGAGAATTCGAGGAAGAGAAGAAAAGCCACCGAGGATTTCTCAAGGGCTTGGCGAACCTACTAAAGGGCAAAAAGAAGAAACGTGACCACTAGCCCTTAATAGTAGTACTACTGTAATTTCTACTTTAAAATAAGTCCCTGTGTGGACAACTTATCGTATTTCAGTCCCTACGTGGACTTATCTTTAGTCCTTGCATGGACACCTATCTTATATTAGTCCCTGAGTGGACTTGTCACTTATTTTAAAACCTCTATGGAGGTATGTATTATTTGAAAGACCCGTTTAGGGCAATATGTAATTGTATTTGAGATTTTGGAATGTATGTTATGAGTTTTTAATATATATAAAAAAAAATAAATCAAAACCATTCCTTTTACATTGATCTGCCTAAATAAAGAATCTTAAGGGGGTGAAACCTAGCTTGGGGTCTTTTAAGATCAGTCAAGATGGTACGACCTAGCTGAAAAGATTCTGATTCCCTGTTAACCTCTGTACGCATGTTAACATTCATGGCAGATGTGATTCGTTAAAATCACGCACGTCATTCTTATACAATAATCCTTTAAAGGATTTCAAACCCAACTAAATGATTTATAAATCGTGGGTTAAATCACCAATGAAGGTGATCAATACTAAAACATCCATTAGTGATGCAGTGCCTACGGGCCAGAACTATTAAAACATCCATTAGTGATGCAGTGCCTACGGGCCAGAACTATTAAAACATCCATTAGTGATGTAGTGCCTACGGGCCAGTATTATAAAGACATCCATTAGTGATGCATTGCCTACGGGCCAACATATTAAAACATCCATTAGTGATGCAGTGCCTACGGGCCAGAATTATTAAAGACATCCATTAGTGATGCGTTGCCTACGGGCCAATATTATTAAAAAAAAACATCCATTAGAGATGTAGTGCCTACGGGCCAACCATATTAAAAAACATCCATTTGAGATGTAGTGCCTACGGGCCGACCATATTAAGACATCCATTAGAGGTGTAGTGCCTATGGGCCATAATAATTGTCTTATAACGACAAAAGACAGTGGTGGTCTATGACTCCCTGTCGAAAAGAGATAAAGAACTACGGTTCAATTCTCTATGCCTTTGATTCTCTGAAATCTCGGCTAATATTATAAAACATCATCATGATTAGGCTTTATGCCGCCAATATTATCTATATAGTTGAAATAGGAGATATTCAAATCCTAATATTTAATGAAATAAAAAGTTAACCAAATATGGTCTCTGTACCATGGTTGACAAATTGTCATAAAAGACAATCATATAATAATCTCCTAAATTAAAATTTTGTTATCTTCTGTAACAGATTCAAGTTACAAATGGCGGATCCCAATGGAGAGAACAGCCACACGAATGAAGATGACTATGACAATGCGTCAGTACATTTGACAGGCGCACAGCTAAAGGCTCTGATCAACAATGCTGTCCAGGCAGCTATTGATCGTCAAAACACTGAGTCTCAAGGCAGATCTGTGTCAAAACCACCCTCTAAACCAAAGACACACTCCAAACCACCCTCTGAACCCAAGAAAGATGACGACAAGCATTCGTCTACTGAGCACAGCGTTCACCGCGATAGAGAATATACTGATGCGTCCAGTGCTAAGGGTTGCACCTACAAATACTTTGTATCATGTAAGCCCCGTGAATTTACAGGGGAAAAAGGTGCGGTTGACTGTATCACCTGGCTGGACGAGATGGACACGATAGTGGACATCAGCGGGTGCGCTGAGAAGGACGTGGTTAAGTTTGTGTCCCAGTCATTCAAGGGCGAGGCCCTGGCATGGTGGAGAGCTCTGGTGCAGGCTTCAGGTAAGTCTGCCTTGTACAAAATGTCATGGGGGGAGTTTATTACCCTCATAAAAGAAAACTACTGCCCTCAGCACGAGGTTGAGAAGATTGAGGCTGATTTTGTCTCACTAGTGATGACAAACCTGGATTGTCAAGCTTATCTGACAAGCTTTAACACTATGTCACGCCTGGTGCCATATCTTGTGACACCAGAACCACGAAGAATTGCCCGATTCATTGGGGGCTTAGAGCCGGCGATCAAGGCCAGCGTAAAGGCCTCTAGGCCAACGACCTTCAGGTCAGTTACTGACCTCTCCTTGTCTCTTACACTTGATGCTGTCCGTCTGAGGGCACAAAGGAGCAAGGAGGCTGAAAAGCGAAAACGTGAGGATGATACCTCACGAAAGTCTGGGAAAAAGCACCGTGGAAACGGTGAGGGCAAGAGAGGGTCGGAGGCAAAGAAGGAGGGGCAAGCTGATGGAAGACCTCACTGCAAGGTCTGCAAGAAACCTCACTCCGGGAAGTGTAGGTTTGCGTCTGGTTCGCAGTCGCAACAAAGGACTCCACCCTGTGGGCTATGCAAGTCCAAGGAGCATAAGACAGTGGAGTGCAAAAAGATAAAGGACGCAACTTGCTATAATTGTAATGAAAAGGGGCACATAAAGAGTAATTGCCCGAAGTATGCCAAGAAGGCAGAAGAGACTAAGAAGACAAATGCGAGGGTTTTTCGCTTGGATGCAAAGGAAGCGGTCAAGGACGACAATGTGCTTACAGGTACCTTTCTCGTAAATAATATATTTGCAAGAGTACTGTTCGATTCTGGCGCTGACAAGTCCTTTGTAGACCAGAAATTTTGCCAACTACTAAATATGCCAATCAAAACCCTTGACGTAAAATACGAAGTAGAGTTAGCAGACGGCACGATAGAAACCGTCTCTACTATTCTAGAAGGATGTGAAATATCCATTAGGAACCATTCTTTTCCTTTATCTCTACTTCCCTTCAAATTGGCGGGTTTTGATATCGTGCTAGGCATGGACTGGTTATCCCATAACCAGGCCCAAATCATTTGCGGCAAAAGGCAAATAGTTTTAAAGACTCCGAGTGGTGAATCTCTTACCATTCGAGGGGATACGCATTACGGATTGCCCAAAGACGTATCTATGCTGAAAGCTTCAAGGTGTTTGAACAGAGGCTGTGTAATTTACATGGCTCAGGTGATAATTGAAGAACCAAAGCCGAAGATCGAGGATCTTCCTGTCATTTCTGAATACCCCGAGGTTTTTCCTAAAGAACTACCTGGTTTGCCACCAGATAGACAAGTGGAGTTCAGAATTGACATCATTCCTGGAGCAGCTCCGATAGCAAGAGCACCTTACAGATTAGCGCCAACGGAAATGAAAGAACTGAGGACCCAGTTGGATGAACTGCTGGCGAAAGGTTTTATCAAACCTAGTTCATCTCCCTGGGGAGCTCCTGTCCTATTTGTAAAGAAGAAGGACGGATCGATGCGGTTGTGCATCGACTATAGAGAGCTGAATAAAGTTACCATAAAGAACAGATATCCTTTGCCAAGGATCGATGATCTGTTCGATCAGCTGCAAGGAGCGAGCTACTTCTCAAAGATCGACTTAAGGTCGGGTTATCATCAACTAAGGGTCAGAGATGAAGATGTACACAAGACTGCATTCAGGACTCGCTATGGTCATTACGAGTTCCTAGTGATGCCTTTTGGGCTCACAAATGCACCGGCTGCGTTCATGGATCTCATGAATCGCGTTTGCAAGCCGTACTTGGACAAATTCGTCATAGTCTTCATTGACGATATCCTTATCTATTCCAAGAACCAAGCTGACCACGAGAAGCACCTCCGTTGCATTCTCGAATTACTACAGCGTGAGAAACTCTACGCCAAATTCTCGAAGTGTGAATTCTGGCTACGAGAAGTTCAGTTTTTAGGACACGTTGTGAGTGAGCGTGGTATCCAAGTGGATCCCGCTAAGGTGGAGGCAGTCATGAACTGGCAAGAGCCAAAGACGCCTACCGAAATCCGTAGTTTCCTGGGATTAGCAGGATATTACCGGAGATTTATTGAGAATTTTTCAAGGATTGTTGCGCCCTTGACTTCCTTGACCAAGAAGAAAGAAAAGTACATTTGGGGCCCAAAGCAGCAAGAGTCCTTCGAAATACTGAAGCAAAAGCTAAGCAACGCACCTGTGTTGACATTACCGGAAGGTACAGATGAATTCGTAGTTTACTGCGATGCATCACACACAGGCATGGGGTGTGTTCTTATGCAAAAGGGCAAGGTGATTGCCTATGCTTCAAGGCAATTAAAGGTGCATGAAAAGAATTACACCACCCATGATTTGGAGTTGGGTGCCGTTGTATTTGCACTGAAGTTGTGGAGGCATTACCTTTATGGTATTAAATTTGTGATTTATTCTGATCACAAAAGCCTCCAGCACCTGTTCAACCAGAAAGAGTTGAACATGAGACAACGCCGTTGGATGGAAACCCTGAATGATTATGACTGTGAAATCAGGTACCATCCTGGCAAGGCGAATGTGGTCGCCGATGCATTGAGCAGGAAAGAAAGGGTAAAACCCATTCGAATCAATGCCAAGAGCATTGAAGTTAAAAATAATTTGATTGAAAGGATTTTGGCTGCACAGCGAGAGGCTGTGTTGGAAGCTAATTATCCAAATGAAAAACTGGGAGTAACTGAGGAGCAGTTGACTCTTAGCAAGGATGGAATCCTAAGACTGAATGGACGTATATGGGTTCCAGTTTACGGAGGACTACGTGATGTTGTTCTCCAGGAAGCCCATAGTTCCAAATACTCAGTCCATCCTGGTGCTGATAAGATGTACCAAGACTTAAAGGCAAATTATTGGTGGATAGGCTTGAAAAAGTCTGTAGCCGCCCATGTAGCAAAGTGCTTGACTTGTGCTCAAGTCAAAGCCGAGCACCAAAAGCCGTCTGGCTTGCTACAACAGCCTGAACTTCCCGAGTGGAAGTGGGAATGCGTAACTATGGACTTCATAACCAAGTTACCCAAAACCAGGAAAGGAAACGATACAATATGGGTCATAGTTGATAGGCTAACTAAATCAGCTCATTTTCTACCCATCAAGGAGACGTATAGCTCCGATATGTTAGCCCAACTTTATGTTGATAAGATTGTAGCCTTACACGGCATACCTGTGTCTATTATCTCCGACAGGGATACTAGATACACATCTCACTTCTGGAAGAGTTTCCAGCAATCTTTGGGCACGCGTTTAAATTTTAGTACGGCTTACCATCCACAGACGGACGGTCAAAGTGAGCGTACTATCCAAACGCTAGAAGACATGCTTCGTGCATGTGCGATCGATTTAGGTGGTAACTGGGATAAAAACCTACCCCTGATCGAATTCTCCTACAATAATAGCTACCACACCAGCATAAAGGCTGCGCCTTTTGAGGCATTATATGGTAGGAAATGCAGATCGCCTGTTTGTTGGGCGGAAGTAGGAGAGGTCCAATTATCGGGACCAGAGATTGTTTTCCAGACGACGGACAAGATTGTCCAGATCCGGGAACGTCTCAAGGCTGCCCGCGATAGGCAGAAGAGCTACGCTGATCCAAAGCGTAAGGATTTTCACTTCGAAGTAGGTGAAAAGGTATTACTTAAGGTGTCACCCTGGAAGGGGGTGATGCGTTTCGGCAAGAAGGGCAAGCTGAGTCCGAGATACATAGGGCCTTTTGAGGTCATTGAACGAGTCGGATCAGTTGCCTATAAACTAAACTTGCCTGAAGAGCTCAATGGAATTCACAATGTGTTCCACATCTGCAATCTCAAAAAGTGCTTCGCCGACGAATCGTTGGTGATTCCACACACAGATGTGCATATAGATGAGAGCTTAAAGTTCATAGAAAAACCTTTGTCGATTGAAGATCGACAGGTGAAGAAGCTTCGCAGAAAGCACGTACCGATTGTAAAAGTCAAATGGGATGCTCGTAGAGGTCCTGAATATACGTGGGAAGTCGAAGCTACAATGAAAGAAAAATACCCCTATTTATTTGAGTAAATCTCGGGTCGAGATTTATTTTAAGGGGGTGAGGATGTAACACCTCGAATTTTTGTGTCCAATGATGTGTTAACACGTGGCATTTGTTTACACGTGGCATCTATAATAAATAAGGGACTAATTTTGACAAACCTTGAAAGTATGTAAATTCGAGGGTTATAAATGTCAACAAGTGTAAATATACTGTATAGTATCCCTAAATAATGCTTAAACCTTCAATCGAATAAATTATAGATCGTACAAAAATAAAACGCGGAAGAAAGTGAGAGATTACAAACAACAGGGGTTAACTGTGTCAACATGTTTAATAATACCTCTGAGTGACCCTTTAACGTTCCAAAGACTTTGTAACGGTATTATACCCTCACTAAAATAATATATATGAATTTCACGAAGTTTCGATATGAAACGAGAAAGTTACGATCGAATTCGTAGAAGAAGGGTTAAAAGCGTCAACAGTGAAAGTTAAGGCTTTCCAATATAATTAATAAATAAACCGGGGACTTAATAATGCGGGTAATTAACACGAGGCCCCTATCGGTAAATAACCGAGGGCCAAACCGCAAAGTTACCCCTTCAAACCCGAAAGGTCAGGTAAATCATTACGAAAGATCTCGTTATTAATGGTCGGATTCTGCAATCATTACAAAAAGATTTAAAAATCCTGAAATCTTAACCTTAGGCGACCCGCGTGAAGGTTAAGGATTAGTTGAGGCGGGCCGCGAGCCTCCTCACTAATTCGCCTGATTTCTTAACCTTTAGGCGACCCGCATTAAAATGCATGGGAACTCCCATGCGGGCCGCGTAAAGTGCCCAGATGCAGAATGGTTGTAACTACTTGGCTTTTGGAGCTTTTGAACGATCAAACAACCATTTAATTGAGCATGGGTGCCCCCTACACGACCCATACCACTTAGGGACACCTGCCCATGATCCATGATCAATTGTAGCTTGTTGTGTAATGATCTTGAAGGCTCTTAAGCACTATAAATAAGCTACATTGGCTCATATCATTCACAACATCAAAACACACAACTACTGATCATTCTAAGTGCTCCCAAGCATTCTCTTCTGCTCCATAAACAAGAACACACTTCTGTAAGTCGTTCACAATCAATTTGGTCTTGCATTTCCATAGTTATAGCTCATAAACGCAACCGTCGTAACTAACGGTTGTCATTGCAATATCTTGCAAATGGTTCAGTCTTATGACGAATCAAAAATGGTTATGAGTTGGTATTTATGTGGGTATTAAACCTCTAAAATGGTTCCCCCTGATCACCACTCTAACTATGTCAATTATCGAGTCAAACGTGCGGTTAAAAAGTCAACAGAAAGCTATTTTAGCGATTTAAGCATAATCTGTAATGTATATGTTATGGAACCTGTTTTGACAATCATAAACCATGATAATAAGTATATAAACCTGTTTGCGCTCGTTTGAATCGATCATTTACTATATAGAACCGGTTCGGAGCCGAATGTCGCAAAAGTTTGACTTTTGCTTTGACTTCAGTTCTGACCCGTTTTAGTGAGGTATGAATATACCTTAGGACTCTCTTAGGACCAGGTCACATGTTGGAATACGCCTCTGTGGTCGGTTCATGAGTTATCCAAGACTTTAGCGCATTTCCGTCATTCGCCTAAAAGTTGACCGTAACGGCCTTTTAAAATTAAAACAAGTATTTCGGACACGTGAACGGACCAAAACCTTGCTTGTTAAAATATAAGCATGTCCCTAAAGTTTCACGTCAATCCGAGGTCTAGAATGAGAGTTATGCTAAAAGGCGCACTTTTAAGAAAGTTTTGTAATTAACGGCGCAATTAGCATAACGCCCATCTAACCCAAGTTTTCGTCACCAAAACTTTTACCCACTGTGGTAAAATAATATTTTGGGAATTTTAAAGATTTTTAATAATTTTTACCTTGCTCATAACCTGCGGTTATGGCTACGGTTCGGTAAATACCGAATATGCCCTTTTTGGCCAAAACGAGAGTTCTACAAGGTCTTTTGACCCGATTCCAATTGCCACTGGTTTTAAATAATAAATAAAGTATTTTAAGCTTTATAAGCTGTTCGGGAAACTCAGATTTCCTGTAGAACTCGAAAATCCCTTATAAAGTCTTTAAAATGACCGAAAAGCCCCTACGAGGCATAATATTGACTTAAACTCGTTACGGGCATTACGGAAGGTATCCTACTGATACCAAAATACTTTTAAGGCATATTGACTTAGGAAATAAGCGTACGACACTTATGGTTAACCGTTTCGCCTATTTGCGCACACGGTACGGCTCACGGAACTAGTTTTCGTGCAATAGCCGATACGGGTCAAATTATATTATTTGAACCCCAAAATCCAGAGTATGAACTATAAACCCATATAAAACAAGTCACTGAACTTGTTGGGTCCAAATCATACTCCATTCTCGGTTTTCGCCTTTCCGTGCGAATTAACCATATCTATATATCGGAATCAACCGGTTTAAGCTACGGCTAATACAAGGACCGTTAGGATTCTAAGTGGTTAATTAAAACCTTCGTTCCAGATTAGGAGCCCCAGTAAAAGCTATCGGTGACTTGATCTAAATTAAGGATTAATACTTGCAAAGGTAAATACTTTAACTTATTTCCCCTATATGGGCTTGGGTTACGGTATATTAATACCGCTTGATTGAGCATTATATAATTCCATCGCTTAGGTGGTTAATTGATTAAATATGATTGGCTCATTTAAACAGTTTTGTTGCTTATAAGCCTTTGGGGGGTTTAATGACCGTTGTCCCGGATATCCTCGGCATCATTTTACGAAATGGCCACGACCATCGACATCCCGGTGTAGGCGTACACCCGGTATAAAGTGTCGACACTAAAACTAAAAGACGTAGCCGTTGGTTTCTGTACTACGGTTTTACGCAAACGTGGTGTGTCTATAAATCTTTAACCCGGCACGACCCGGGCTACTGAACGCATAAAAGAACATGTAAAACGTTCACAAGATCATTGTGAATTTTCCCAAGTTATGAAAGAGTTTGTGCCTTGTGCATTCAAATCAATTTTAATAAACATTTTCAAATGTGTCAGTTGAATGTATTTACCAGTGTAAACTGACGTATTTTCCCCAAAAAGATTAAGTGCAGGTACCTAAACGTAATTGGCTGGTATTAGCTCCCTAGCGTCGGGATAAGCCTCGCAAGCTTGATTGCAGTATCTAATGGAACAATACTTTATCTGTATTTACGATCCACTGTGGATATTCAACTTTTGTAATACATTTTGATATTACAATCAGAGGTTGAAATTATATATTTAAATTAAGCTTCCGCTGTGCATTATATAATTGTGTGGTTTGACTATATTGTTGCCAACATCGTCACGGTAATCCCCCACCGGGCCCACCGGTGAGACACGTGGAAATCGGGGTGTGACAAGATACCTGAGGAGCAGTGGTAGCTGCTAAATTCTGCTCAGGCACCCCTGCTTGTGTTTTGCAAGGTGCTAACATTCGTGAAAAAGTTTCAGATGTTAGGCAGTTTATTACAGTTATCTCACCTTGGTTTATTAAAGCTAAATCATCCTTACTGAATTTCTTTTCAAAATAGTAACTTAAAAACCTTGGAAACAGTAAGAATGATTTGGTTTCAACATTATTAACCAAATCTTTAAAGATTTCCCGAGAATAGTTAAAATTTTCTTCTTGAAGAATTGCATATCCCAGATTTTGAATCTTTATAGGGATCTCATTAAAAGAAGTGGTTTTGTTTGAAACACATAGTAGGAGGGTATGAAATAGGAATCTGGTTGTAGGAGGAAAATAACCTTTTTCTAAGGTAAGTTTCTTCATCATTGTAGCTTCATACCCTCGTTCAATGAAGTCAATGTGCAACTCGTTTTTAGTGAAGGAAGTTTTACCTGCCTGATCATCGAGTTGAAAGACTTCGGAGATGGATTGTGGTGTGATTTGGACCTTTTTACCCTTTATAGAAGAGTGTATGGTGGTTGCAATGTCTCCTTGTTTGTCAAGGTTGCATTCTTCCAAAACTCCCTTTGGGTCGCCAAATAGATTGGTGCATCGGCGGTGAACAAAGTTTTGTACTTTGATTTTGCCATGATGGTAATAATGGAATCGAAAACATTGGTGGTTCCTGGTTTTGTGAGAAGACCCAGGAGATTGTGAGATGATTTGAATGGAATTTCAGTGGAGGTTGCCTTTTTAGAGGCTGTTTTTGATGATGATTTTGATGTGGGTTTTGCAGATGGCTTCGATTTTGTCATTTTTGAAACGAATGATCGAAGGAAACTGTGAGAGATGAGAAGAAAAACTGCTTTGAGAAGAGAATTTTTTAAGAATTCAATTCGACAGTAAAACCCTGTTTTGGTGGTGAGTGGGGGATTTTATAGGGAAGAGAGTGAATGCTGACGTGACAGCCGTTACAAAAGGTCTGACTGCTATGTACTGCCCACGTGACAACCCCTGGTGAAAATGAAGGACAGTACTTTGATGAAAGCAACTGATGAAGGCAGTGGTAAGGAAGCAGTGGATGATTTTCACTATCAGTGGATAGCATATCAGTGGATAAGACACTGCTTTTGAACAACAGAGGTTATCAAGAAATGAGAGAACAGAGGTTGCCTTTCAGCAGTGGGCAGGCTTTTTGAAGTAGAGCAGACTTTTGAACAATCAGTGGTTATGGCAGACTTTTAAGGATTTTAATGAAATTTTCATTTTTAGCTATTTTTAAGGATGGATTTTTGATTTTCTGAAAACATTTTGTTGCTTTTATTCATAGAAAAACAAGATGTTGCTTGTTATTCCATGTTTAGCATCCCAATCCTAGAGACCAAGCTTTCAAAAGTGGTTGTATCAAGTGCTTTTGTGAGCACATCTGCCAGCTGGTCTTTAGTTGGGACATGATGCAGAGAAATCAAACCTTTTTCATAGCAATCCCTCACAAAGTGATGTCTGATGTCGATGTGCTTTGTGGTAGAGTGGGAAACTGGATTTTTTATGATATTTTCTGTTGCCTGGCTGTCCAACATGAGTGGTGTCTTTAAGGCAGTGATACCAAAATCCAATAACTGATTTTGAAGCCACAGGAGTTGGGCTGTACAGCTTGCAACAGCAATGTATTTAGCCTCAGCAGTGGATGTTGAAACTGCTGCTTGCTTTTTGCTTTGCCAAGAAACTAAGCAATCACCTAGAAACTGGCACCCTCCTGAAGTGGACTTCCTTGTGGTGTGACATCCAGCAAAGTCACTGTCTGAGAAACCTGAAAGCTTGATATTCCCATTAGCTGGATACCAGATACCAAGTGTGGGAGCACCTTTTATGTATCTGAGAATCCTTTTTACAGCAATGAGATTTGATTTTCTGGGAGCTGATTGACTTCTTGCACAGACACATGTTGCAAACATGATGTCTGGTCTAGATGCAGTTAGGTACAATAAAGACCCAATCATGCTTCTATAAAGTGTTTGGTCAATCAGCTCATCCTTTTCATCAGACATGACCAGCTTATTTGTTGCCATTGGTGTGCTGCATGGTTTACAATCATTCATATCAAATTTGGTTAAAAGTTCTTTAGCATATTTGCTTTGATGAATGAAAGTTCCATTTTGCAATTGCTGTACTTGGAGACCAAGAAAGCATTGCAGCTCACCCATTGCACTCATTTCAAACTCAGCTGTCATGAGTTCTCTAAACTCTTCACACATTTTGGTACATGTGCTTCCAAAAATAATGTCATCCACATAAATTTGGACAATCATTACATCTTTCCCTCTCCATTTAAGAAACAGTGTTTTATCAATGGTACCTCTTTTGAAACCATTTGAGAGTAGAAAGTTGGAAAGAGTTTCATACCAGGCCCTTTGTGCTTGTTTCAAGCCATACAAGGCTTTGTTTAGCCTGTAGACATGATCAAGATAAAATGGATCCTCAAAACCTGGAGGTTGACATACATACACCTCTTCATGCAATGTACCATAGAGGAAAGCACTTTTGATATCCATCTGAAACACCTTCATGTTGTGGTTGACAGCAAAGGCCAGGAATAGTCTAATAGCTTCCAATCTTGCAACAGGGGAGAATGTTTCATCATAATCAATCCCTTCTTCCTGTCTGTAACCTTGAACCACAAGCCTGGCTTTGTTCTTGACAACAATGCCCCTTTCATCTGTTTTGTTCTTGAAGACCCACTTTGTGCCAATGGGACTAACCTCTTCTGGCAGTGGTACAAGCTCCCATACTTGTTGTCTTTTAAACTGTTGGAGCTCCTCTTGCATGGCTTCTACCCAGCTGTTGTCTTTTAGTGCCTCTTGGTACTTGACTGGCTGATGGAGTGATAGAAAACCAGCAAAAAGACAAATGTTTTGGGTTTGGCTTCTTGTGAGCACCCCTTCATTGATGTTGCCAATGATTTGATCAGGTGGATGAGATCTCAAGAAGATTAAATCTCCTTGGTATGGTATGATGGCATTTGTTGGTGAAGGCTGCAAATGTGTATCATCTGAGCTAACCATTGCTGGTGACTTTGATGACCCAGCAGTGGCTTCAAAAGGTGGTGGAATAGGAGGTAATGAAGTGGACAACTGCTGACTTTTATCCACTGTTTGAGGACTTTTGTCAGCAGTGTTTGAGGATGTGGAAGCAGTGGTGAATGGGCTACTTTGGTCAACAACTGTTGATGTAGCAGTGGTTGAGCTTTGACATATGTTTTGAACAACTGATGCTTTTCCCTTTGTGGCAGACCTTTGAGGGATGATGATTTCATACCCATAGTCTGGTGTTGTATCCTCTGTTGGACCTGCACTGTTAGTCTTGACAGCAGTATTTTCAAAAGTAAACTTTTCAAGATCAAACAGATCAGCAGGATTTGCTGGGATTTTCATTGAAGAAAGTTCATTAAACTTTACATTCAAAGTCTCTTCCACTGCCTTGGTCCGTGTATTGAACACTTTGTAGGCCTTGGCAGTGGCTGAGTATCCCAGATGATAACCACAATCAATTTTGGCTGCAAATTTTGAAATGGAATCTTTTAAGTTCAAAATAAAGCATGGGCAGCCAAACACTTTGAAATATGAGATCAGTGGTTTGATTTTATACAGAATTTCATAGGCAGTCTTTTTGTGCCTGGGGTTTATTAAAACTCTATTCTGGACATAGCAAGCAGTGTTTACTGCCTCTGCCCAGAAAGTTAATGGCAAACCTGAATCTGCAAGCATAGTTCTGGCAGCCTCAATCAAGGTTCTGTTCTTTCTTTCCACAACCCCATTTTGCTCTGGTGTTCTAGGGATGCTGTACTGCCTTACAATCCCTTTCTTCACACAGAAGGCATCCAACTCCTTATTTTTAAATTCTGTGCCATTGTCACTCCTGAAGCTTTTCACTGGAAGGTCAAATAGCTTTTCAACCTGTGTCACAAAGTCTTGCAAAATGCCTGCAGTCTCATCCTTAGAGTGTAAAAAGAAAGTCCATGTAAACCTAGAAAAGTCATCAACAATAACCAAACAATATCTTTTCTTCTTAAGGCTCATGACTTGTACTGGGCCAAACAAATCCATGTGCAGCATTTGCAAACATTGGGTTGTTTTGGACTCTTCAATGGACTTATAAGAACTTTTATGCTGTTTTCCTTTTAAACAGGAAATGCAATGTTCAGAACAAGAAAACAATTTTTGTGGTAGGCCTCTCACCAAACCATTTTTTGAAATTTCTGTGATTGTCTTAAGATTTGTGTGCCCCAGCCTTCTGTGCCAAAGTTCTATCTCTTTGTTAGAGGCAGCTGAGAACAGACAGGCATCAGCTCTGGGACACTCTTTTGACATATCAACAACATAAACATTGCCACTTCTTTGAGCAACAAGTTTAGTTTGACCAGTTTTGATTATTGCTTCAATCTTTTTGACCATGTCTGGTCCAACAATCCTACAACAATCTTTTGTGAAGAATGACCCAAACCCTTTGTCACTCATTTGAGATACACTCAGAAGGTTGAATTTCAGATTGTCTATTAGATTGACATTTTCAAATTTTACATTTCCAGATTGCACTGTACCAGACCCCAGAACTTTCCCTTTACTATTATTCCCAAAGGATATATCACCCCCTCCATGGATTTTAAAGTCTTTGAGGAGGGCTTTACATCCTGTCATGTGCCTGGAGCCTCCACTATCTACATACCAAAGACTATCAAAGCATGCAGAAGCTCCCTGCACATGAAGTAAAAGGATTAGTTCATTAAGGACTCCAAAGCCAACAAGGCTTTGGATGGAGTCTCAACAGTGTCTGGTATGGATGCAGTGTGATGGACAGTGGTTAAGTCAGGGGTTTGGAGTGTTTTAGTACTGTTTCTAGCTAACCACTGTTAGGGGTCTTGACCAATCACCTGCTGATAACCAAAAAGATGCCTGTTCACTCTGGGTTTAGAGGGCTTTTTGTAGACCTCATAAACGTGTGGAATCCTTTGGTAAGACTGTTTTTCCTTGCCTTTTCTTAACTGATTGGCAGGAGGTGCATCAGTAACCTGAACATCTCTTTTGACAGATGTTTGGTTCAGCTGTTTTGTGACAGCTGTTTGAACTGGCACAAACAGTGGTTGTTTCTTGGTGAATTTGACAGATGGTGATGATGCTGATGAACTCAAGGATGTTTTAGCAATGTACTAATTCTTCTTCACATCAAAGTTTTTGAGATACACACATGCTTGAGTTTTATGGTTTGTTTTACCATAAACACTGCAACTTTCAGCTGAAGTAATGACACTTGTTTTGTTTAAATCATAAGCTTTTAAGTGGAAGCAGTCTTTTGTTAGATGATTCCTTTTCTCACAAAATTCACAAAACAAGTTATCATTTTTTTCTTTCTTCTTTCTCTTTTCAGACTCTTTTGCAGCAGAGGTTTTAACCACTGCTGGGATGTCTTTGAGAGGTATGATTTTAGCTTTTGGAGCTTTAACACCATCAGTTGATGTAAAGTCCATTGGCTTGAAATTTTCAAGAATATCACACTCATCAGACCATTTTGGTTTAAACTGATGATTCTCAATCTCCTCAAAAACAGAGGGGCCCAAAGGTCTATCAAGTATGATTTTGTTACCAAGTTTGTCAGTGATCTTCACTTCTTGGCCATTCTTGTTTGTGGGAATGAACTCAGCAGTCCCATCAGGGGTTGAGACAGATTTTCCAAAAACAATGTTTTCATCATCATGTTTTCTATAGCCAACCCCAAATTTCACATTGCTTTTTATCTGTTTCTCAAGCATAACCTCATACCCTTTGCATGATTCCACCCATCTCTCACATGTGATCTGGGTGGATTCTAACTCCTTTTTGCAACCTTGGTATTTTTCTACCAAGGTTTGGAGTTGGGTTTTGGTTATGCTTTGCTCTTCTTTCATGTTGCTAATCTCTTTCTCTTTTTCAGCCAATTTGTTTTTAAGTTCTTTTAGAGATCTTTCAAATTTGACTTCATCAGATAAGATTTTATCACGAAGATTTTCATTCACCTCTTTGATGTTAGCAAAAACAATAATGCAATTGTCAGAACATAGTTTTTCAAGAACTTGAGGTGATACCTTGGCAGCAACCATCATTGCACAATCACATTGAGGATTTTCCTCATCTTCGGCTCTCTCTTCTTTCTCACCTGCCTTTTCTTCTTCTGACCATGGATCTGTCAGTGGTTCAATCAGGGTGCCTGAACTTTCTCCCAACAGTACTTCATTAGCCACAGCAGTAACCACTGCTTCAATCACCACATCCACTGTTTCAGAAACCAGCTGTTCCTCTTCAGATTCAACACCCTCCTGTATTGACTCTAATGCCATCAAACAAAATTCATCATGAGAAGAAACATTGGAAGCATAGAGTGCAAAATTTTCATCACTAAGGTCTTCAGGCATACTGCTCCAGTCAACAAACCCTTGAGTGAAAAAGCTTTGTTGATCTGGTTGTACTGCTGCTGGAGCAGTGGTTTGAGGTGCAGGTTGCACTTGTGCCTAAGGGACAGGGGTTTGAACATATTGGATCTGTGGAGCAGCTGTTTGGACATAATGTACTGGCACAGGGGCAACAGCATAGTGAGCAGTGTTCACTTGAGCTGCTGGGGCATATTGGGCATAGTGCACAGTGTTTTGATTTTGAGGTCTAGGGTTTGAACTAGGATGAGTGATTATGGGGCCAGCAGTTTGACTCCTACATTCCCTAGCAAAGTGTCCTAACCTATTACACTTGTAGCACTTGATTTTCGATTTATCCAACCCAACCCTTAGATTCCCATGCAACCCTGGGAATTTTCGCCCTGTTCTTTTATAAAATTTGCTAGTTCTAACACTTAGAAAAGCCAGTTGATGCAGGATGTCCATTTCCTCTAAATCAGTGGGGTCAAAATGCTGTAGATCATTGAGTTCAAAGCTTAGATTGTCTGACATCTGGTTTTCGTTTGCAGTGAATGCATAACTTGTAGAGTAAGGATCAGGGTTGTTAAAATTTGCACCAGCAGTTATGTTAATGAAGTGATCATAACCCTGATCCTTACCACTACTCCCAGATTCTTCTTAACCTAAAAGAGCAATGTTACCGAATGTATAATCATCAACGGTTTTTCCTGAGTCTTGTAACTTCCTTTTCTGGTTCAACTCCCTTTCCTAGGTCAGGAGTCGACCATGGAGTTGGGTCAAGGTCAGATCCTTGAACTCAGGTGAATTTCGGGTGACAAAAGCTATGGTGTCCCATTTTTCTGGCAGTGACCTGAGGAACATGCTATTTTGAGTTGAGTTTGTAAAATTGGTTTTAACAAGCCTCAGTTCACTGATGAGACAACTGAAACGCTCAAATTGTTGCGTCAGTGATTCACCTTTAACATGACAAAATGTTTCATACTGTTGGTTCAGTATTTCCCTATTGTTTTCTATGACTTCTTCGGTACCCCCAAACTGTTCCTTAAGCGCGTCCCACAATTCTTTGGCACTGTTACAATGTAACAGCCCAGCATATATTTCATTGGGCAGCGTTGATGCTATGATGCTAAATGCTTTAGCATCTAGCTCAATCCTTTGAAAATCGGTTTTGGTATAATTTTCAATAGGTTTTGGAACGGATGCTTTAGCATCTTCAGCGCTTGGCACTGTAGGAACATGGGGACCAAAGACTACAGACCTCCAACAACCTGTGCTTTGTTGAGCGAGGATGTGACCCATCCTCCTCTGCCAGATGTTGTACTCATTTCTTTTTAGCATAGGTGGTTTAAAAAGCGAGCCGATGTTGTTTTTATCATCCTGAGATTGTGACGTCATTCTTGTTGTTTTACAAATACTGAGAAATCAACTTTAATGGTGATTAATCCTTACTCTGTTTTTCAACGACGAACAAACGATCAGTATCAACTATTATGAGCTGAACTCTTTACGTCAAAATGATTGTTAAATCAAATTTGACTGTCCTAGCTCTGATACCAATTGTTGGATCTGAGTTTGATTTTGATTGTATTTTGTGTTTGAAAATGAGATATAAGTGGATGAGTGTGCAGCAGAATTAAGATGAAAACAAACTTTGCATACAATCAAACGAGAGTAATACTTTGATCAAACATCTTTACACAATGAACCGAAAGATTGAATTTATTTCAACAACGATTACAATGATTGATGAATGAATGCAAACTCCCCCTCAGCCAGAGCTCAGTTGTTTGTTCGTGCAAAGAAGACGAATGATGCAAAAGAGCTAATAGAACAGTACAAAGTACTGAACTATTTATAGGCACTTGCAAACTACTGAGCATCTTAGCTGACGTCACCATGAAAGTGACATCTAACCTCCTAACAAACTCTAACCTCCGATCTATACAGACACTGCTTGTGTTAACTACTGCTAATACATTCTATTACAAAACAGACTTTAGAACAGCTGCTGCAACCTTCTACTGCTGTGAACCCAGCAGCACTTGTCCGGATCAGCAGTGCTTGACTCAAAGCAGTAGATTGAATCAGCAGGACTTTAGTCTTCCATCAGATCTTTTACTTGAGCAGCAGTTGTAGGTCAGCACTTTGCAAGATCAGCAGATAGGAGGTCATCAGTTGTTGTAATCACTTTCAAGGGGAGAGACTTGTATGTAAACATCTGCTTATTCTGGATCCACTGCTCTGATCCAGTTTTGGCTTTAATTATTTGTTCCTCTGATAGGGTTCAATCCCAACAACTCTCGCACAAGTCAAACATTTGCCGACGTAAGTTGCAATGTGGGCCTTCATACTAGGCCACCAATACGTAGTTCTACGATCGTGGTACATTTTATCCGAACCTGGATGTACCGAGTAGCGAGACTTATGTGCTTTGTCCATTACAAGCTCGCGTATCTTACCATAAAGTGGGACCCAAATACGCCCCGTTACATAATAGGCGCCGTCTTCCTTCTGTTCTAATCGTTGCCTTGAGCCGCGTAGGGCTTCTGCCCTGACGTTTTCTGGTTTCAATGCTTCCACCTGAGCATCTCGTATCCGTGCAGGAAGACTAGACTGAATAGTGAGTTGCAATGCTCGTACGCGTCTAGGCGTAGTGTCTTTCTGACTGAGGGCGTCAGCCACCACATTGGCTTTGCCCGGATGGTACTTGATGGAACATTCGTAATCGTTTAAAAGTTTGACCCATCGTCGTTGACGCATGTTCAATTCCTTCTGCTTGAAGATATGCTCGAGACTCCTGTGATCGGTGTAGATGGTGCACTTGGTACCGTACAAGTAGTGTCGCCATATCTTAAGTGCAAAAACAACAGCTCCCAGCTCTAAATCATGTGTCGTGTAGTTCCGTTCGTGACCTTAAGTTGGCGCGAAGCGTAAGCAATAACTTTATCCCGTTGCATCAATACACAACCAAGCCCCTGTATCGATGCGTCACAAATAGACCACAAAATCGTCCGTGCCCTTTGGCAATGAAAGAATAGGTGCGCTGCATAGTCTATCCTTTAAGTGCTGAAAAGCTGTTTCCTGAGTATTACCCCAATGGTAGGTGACACCCTTCTGTGTCAGTAGTGTAAGTGGCTGAGCAATCTTTGAGAAGTCGTTGATGAACCGTCTGTAATAGCCCGCCAAACCCAAGAATTGGCGTATTTCCGTTGGTGTACGTGGTGCAGGCCAGTTCCTGATCGAATCTACCTTGGATGGATCAACATGAATCCCATCCTTGTTTACTACATGGCCTAGAAAGTGGACTTCACGAAGCCAGAAGTCGCATTTCGAAAACTTGGCGTATAACTGTTCTGTTCGAAGGAGCTTCAGAATAAGTTGCAAATGCTGCTCGTGTTCCTCCTGACTCTTGGAGTAGATCAGAATGTCGTCGATGAATACAATCACAAACTTATCTAGGTAGGGTTTACACACCCTGTTCATAAGATCCATAAAGACTGCAGGCGCATTCGTTAGCCCGAATGGCATAACTAAAACTCGTAATGGCCGTAGCGAGTTCTGAATGCTGTTTTGGAGACGTCCTCATCCCGGACTCTCAGCTGATGGTAGCCTGACCTCAGATCTATCTTTGGGTAGTAGCTCGATCCTTGCAACTGATTGAATAAGTCATCAATACATGGAAGAGGATAGAGATTCTTCACTGTCACCTTGTTGAGTTGACGGTAATCTATGCACATCCTGAAAGTTCCATCTTTCTTCTTTACAAACAATACTGGGGCTCCCCAGGGCGAAGAACTAGGACGAATAAAGCCCTTATCCAAGAGCTCTTGTAGTTGCTTAGACAGTTCTTCCAGTTCTGTTGGAGCTAAGCGGTATGGTGCATGAGCTATGGGTGCTGCTCCAGGAGCTAGCTCGATCTGGAATTCGACCTAGCGGTGAGGCGGTAGACCAGGTAAGTCTCCAGGAAACACTTGAGGAAAATCACGTACAACTGGGATATCTTCCAATCTCTTCTCTTTTGTTGATGCGTCAGTAACAAGTTCCAAAATGGCAGTGTGACCCTTTCGTAAAAACTTCTGGGCCTTCAGGAAGGAGATGATGCCAACCACTGCACCACTCTTGTCGCCTTGAACTTCAAGAGGTTCTTGACCAGAATGGGGAACACGAACTATCTTCTCTTTGCATAAGATCTCTGCTTGCTGTTGGGATAACCAATCCATCCCAATGACGATGTCGAAACTACCCAAAACTATAAGAATGAGATCGATCAAGAAAGTCTGACCGGCGAGGATAAGATTACAACCCTGAACTATGTGTGTGGCCTCTAGACTTTTACCGTTAGCTAACTCTACGACGTGTTTAGTGTTCAAAAGTGTGGGTGTGCGCTTGAGCATTTGACTAACTTTCAAAGACATATAACTGGTATCCGCACCCGAATCAAACAATACAGTAACATAAAAGTCGTCAAGAAGAAACTTACCCATAACCACGTTGGGATCATTCCTAGCATCACCCTGCCCCAGCACAAAAGCACGACCCCTAGAGCCGTGGTTCCCATCATTGTTATTTCCCCCGTTGTTGTTTCCATTGCCCTGATTATTGTTGTTGTTGTTGCCCTGGTTTCTGTTTAACTAGGGGCAGTGTCTCTTGAAGTGACCTTCAGCGCCACAATGAAAACATCCTTTGTTGCCCTGTTGCTGATTCTGCGGTGTTTGCTGCTGCTGCTGGTTCTGAGTCACAGGCTGTGGGCTCCTACAATCCTTGGCCCCATGACCCATCTTGAGACACCTCTGGCAACGACCCTTGTTGCACTGGCCACTGTGGTGTCTGTTACAGTTGTTGCACCTTGGGTGATTTCCTTGGAGTGTAAGGACTCTAAGGGAAGTAAAAGTGAAGTGTAAGGACTTCACGGGTAATAGTGGGGTTTAAGTATCTCATAATCTAAGGGTAATAATTGGATTACAAGTGTTAATGGTTGTAGGACATATGTACTTATTAAGTACACAGAAGTGTGGTGTGCGCACTTGTAGGTACGCACGAAGAGCCCCCTACTTACTTATTAAGTACGCATGTCTGGAAAAGTTTTTGTAAATTGTAATATGGGAATATGAATGTATGTAAGTATGTATGAACCCATATAGGGATATTTAATGAATGAGAAGAGAATACATAAATATGCATATTTATGCTTATGATAAAGACGTTAAAATCCTATGTGATTGAATTATGCAAATAAAAGGGAGGAATTAGAATAATAAATTGTAATAATAGTACTGGCGGATGATAACTCGAAGTGTACGGAGTTCAAGGGTGTTAACATGAAGTGTCCAAACTTCATGGGTAATAACATTGGTGACTAAAGACTTTATGGGAAATGATCATGAGGATAAGTACCTCATGAGTGATTAGATTGAAGCTTTAAGCTTCACGAGTGTCAAGTAATATTTAATTCCCATAAATTGTAATGTATAAAACCAATGTTAAGTAACTGGGTAAAAGTTGAAAAGTTACCTTCATGAAATGTGAATGTAAAATGATTAGTAATCGTTTTCAAAACGTATAAATACTTGGATGTGGACTAAAATGTGAAAGAAAAGTTAATTAATGATAAAGGAATTAAGTGGTTTTACCTTGATTGAAATAATGTATACACTAGAGGTTGAGTAACCTCGTATAAAGGAAGGGGTTCATGTTAGAACTCGTGCTTAATATGGGACACGCATTTTAATTACATTTAAATAAAGATGTATGTTACAAGTGGAATGATAGAGTGATAAAAAACAGAGGTGACAAGCCTTGCAAAGTAGATAAAGCATCACAAGAATGTGAGTATGGTAAGGATTGTAATGATGGATAAGAAGATGGAGGTTCAGGTGCTTGGGGTTGAATGATGGCCAAAGAAGATGGAGTTAATACAGGATTGTTCAATCCCAATAGAAACGAATAACACGAAATTGGAATCCTTAATCGGCGTATTTGTGAGAATTCTATGGGCACTTGAAGTGTTAGAGGTATGGATAAATAATGATAATGATAATTTATATATTGCTATGGACAATTGTGTTAAGTTATTGCAGTATTGTAGCAAGAAACCTGTCAAATATGTGTGTGTGGTGGCCAAGAAGTACCTAGAGCTAAAAGCTGATGGAGTGTGCAAGTTGCATAGGTGGTGTGTAACAAGACTCAAACGAGCATGGATGATGTTCTACTTATCGTGAACGCAAGTAAATTCTAAATGTGAAATCCATTTAATGGATACTTTAGTTTTGATAATAGCTGGATAATAGAATAACAGCTTGCTTAAGCTTAAGGTAGCAAACAAATGGGATGGTGATTGATTATTACCATAAGACCATAACGTAGGGTAATGTATTATCCTTCATGTTGATACGTGCATAGTTGCTATGTAAATAAAGAAGCAAGTACGATTCAAGACTCATTAAAACCAAAATACATGCAGTAGTATAACGTCATTACAAGAATAGACTTATGTTGTTGAGTAATATTGATGTCCAAAAGAGACACATAAATGGCTTACTTATGAGATTACATTGTCACACCCTGATTTTTGCGGAAGCGTGGGTTCATTTGGTGTGACTTCTTAATACCATAGCAATCAATCATAACAATGTTATATGATAAAAACAAGAGATGTTCATCCATTAATAAGGTTTAGAAATAACAATACAACATCATTTTTTTTAAAATGTCGACTCATAAAACAAAATACAACCACAACATAATTTAAAACGTGTTCATATGACACAATAATAGACTTGAATAAAAACACGGTGTAAGGACATGTAACCCGTCCAGGTAAGGGTTACACCTCCTGAACCTACTACCCTGGATGACGTCTTTATTTAGTACGCAGCTTAACACAAATGCAGACACTTGCCAGATTCCTTAGTTTTCCTGAAATACATGTAAGTTGAAAAATCAACAAAAGTTGAGCGAGTTCATGTGTAAGTGAGTATGTATAACCTTTATAATGTGTTTGTATGTATGAAAATCCCTGGTATGTAGCAATTAAGGAAAAAGAGATCACCATTGGGTTGCAAAGCCAATGATATGTGTGAAGTGATGCAGGAAGACTCAAACCTAGCAGATTTGTACGTCGGGCACATAGTCACCACATGGTCCACCCGGCGGACTCAGGAGTGGGGCTCGCTTCACCCGAATAGATCTATCACTTATGACCCTCGGTCCTACAACGAGGATTAATGGCCTTAAGTTCTACCTACCCACTCACATGATCTAAGTAGTATAAACCCTCCTTAAGCTAATCATACCATGTTTAGTAATGTCTGTAATAATTGTCGCATGTATTTCACCCCCGAAGTATAAAACTGAAAAACAGTAAAGAGAAAAGGGGGACATGAACTCACAGTATTGCGTCTTCAGTACTTGTAACTCAAATTTCCTCAACAAACACGACTACCTACAATGGTCTAACGTCTATTAGACGAACGGGTCGTGCCTTGTCTTAGTATTTATGTTTTTGAGTTACGTTTCTGATATTATTCCAAGTTATAATGATTATATTTGGTTTTGGAATAATTGTTTATACAATATTTCTGTATTAATACTTTTCAAGTATTCGTACTCGTATTTCCTTCCCAAGGATGGGGGTATCTTATACATGTATTTTCGTATTTGTATTTGTATATCTTGCCAAGTAACGGCGTCGTATTTCGGTGTATTGTTCTAAAAAAAATATGTTAATATATTCCCAATAATTTTTCCAAAGCCACGTATTTCAAGTCTCACTTAAATATATTTAAATCATTTGTCTAAAACATCTTAATTCTCAAAATATATATATTTTTCCCAAAAATATTATATTTTACTTCATAAATTTTCCAAAATAATATTCTACCAAAAATATACGTATAAGAGTATTCTTCCGAAATACCACGTAAGTTACGTTTTAGTGTTTCGTATTATATCAATACTTGTGTAACTTATATTATTTATTTTGCGAAAGCTTCGGTATTATTTTTGGAGTCGTAATCTCGTGATACCATAAGTTATATTATTTTTACCCTAAAAATAATATAACTAGTTAACAAAACAAGCAAATATTCACACAAGAGTTTTAGTATAAAATATATATTCTAAATATATATTTATTAAGTTTTATTTACGAAAATCAACCTCCGAGACTTTGTATTTTTGTAATAAAATGATGGCGAAGTTTATTTCGAAAAATAAAGTTAAAAATATATTTGTAAAGACTTTGTTAGAAAAATATTTCTAAGTGCTGAAATTCTAGAAAAAATTCGCCAGAGTTTCCTTTGTAAATGGAGGTGTCCATGCTTTTTAGCATATCATTTTCTTTTGTAAAATCATTCAAACAATCATCAATAAACCAACACAAAATTTCTATTCACCAGACTTGGCAAAAATCAACATGAACCATAAACTTATGAACTTGAAAGTTTGTAAAAATATGTAGTAACTTACTAACACAATTAGTAAGTCTTGTTACCTTTAAAAATGTGATTAGTTTCTTAAAAGCTTTATTTTTAGAATGTGTATTTTCACAACTTCTAGTCATGATTTCCAAAAATATTTCCTTGTGAAATTTTCATGTTACACAAGTGCTTATACACTTGTTTACTTACTAAAAATGTGTTTACTTCATGTAATGTCCAAGTTTTAACAAAACTTGTTCCTTTCACTTGGTTCTTTCAAAAAAAAACCGCTCATAGATCTTTAGATCTACAAGTTTATAACTTTATTTTTCTAGAAAACTTACATTTATTCAAGTTCAAAGCTTATGTATGGATGGTTTCATCGTCCTCATATCCAACTTTCACATCTTGCTAGTTCATGTCTTTAAACATGATCTAGCAAGTCCATGTGATGAACCATACCATTCTATCTAACAAACAACATTCAACAAGCATGACAACACAAGAACGACATGATTTTATCTTCTTTTTAACACTATTTCATCTCATGGTTAGTTTATGTTCAAGAGTTTTGATTATGTTCTTTAAAATTCTTGTTATTTCACCATTCTTTTCACTATTAACCACCATAAATATGAAGAATATGAAGATCTAAGGAACTTACTACTAGCACAAGGCTAGGGGAGTTCAAGTGCGTAAAAGTGGTGGTTAAAAGAAAACGTGGGCGGTCCTTGAGCTTCCGAGTGCACCAAGCTTACTTGTCGGGCTTCTTGCACCTTTGTATGTATGTAGAATGCTTGAACAAGACTTGAAGGTGGTAGTCTAGTGGTGTGGTGGTGGCGGCTGAAACTCAAGCAGGAGGAAGAAGAAAGAACTTGTTTGCTAAGTGGGTTTGATGAGAGAAGGTGTTAACCTTATGTGTATTTCTAAGTTTAACCACCATGTAAAATGTTCCTTTAACCAACGTCACTAGCAATTAAATAATCAAAGAAATGTGGGGGTGTGTCCCACCCCTTGTAACCGTCAATTAGGGGGGGTATGGGGTTGGGTTGTGATGGAACTAGTTACAAGTTAGTTGAGTTTGAATGATAAAGTTAGTGTGTTATTGTGTGTTATATAATATAAAGTGTGTTAGGGTGTTCGGGGACCCTAACTAGCTCAGAAAAGTAAAAACAATGTGTTTGGCAATATTTTTATGTTCCGGGTAAAGTCCGGTTGTTCGGTTTGATGTTGTGCGTTAAAGTGCTAAATTAACCTTTAAAGTGTCTTTTACATTATTTTTAATGACACAATAAATTCCCAACACTTTGAAAAGTATCTAGGACTATTTTACCAAGTTTTTGCACTTTACTAGCATTGTTAAATGCTGAATTTTGTTTTAAAAGTGCAGAATTTTGCATTTAAAGTATGTTTTAGGCTCTTCCGGGCACTATAACTATCACCTAGTGACGCAGTTTTATGGTCCTCACCTCCCTACACTCCCTACTAGTGTAGTATTCTATTCCTGGCTCACACTGGCCTCGAAAATATTGTCTGTCGAGGTGCTGGCATTGTCAGCATGTTTCTGGGTTATCCGCTCACTGTGCTAACTGTGCTTTGTGCATCAAGTTTGTCACTAACGTTTGTGTGTAAATAATAGAGTGACAGTATAAAATGTGATGCATGAGTATGTATGTATCAGAAAACCGAAAGCAGTTTAATCATAATTGAAATCAAGCACAGTAATTAAGCACTAATTAAATATTAATTAATTCGTACGGATACCCGTAGATGTGAGGGTTGTCACATTCTCCCATGTTAAGAAAATTTCGTCCTCGAAATTTGTACTACCTTAACTCTTTATGGTTACGTCACACGTGTATGTATAGAAATAATATCAAAGTAAATAATCACTAAACCGAATCAAACCTTACTCACATCAGGTGAGTTCAAAAATATATAATCACCCGAATCCTATGGGTAAAAGGGTATGTACTTTTGGCCTTTGATGTCAAAGGTACAAGACGTAATTTGTGTATAGTCTAGTGTAATCCAACTATCAGGGGGTTTCGCAAAAGAGGAGTTTTGGCTAATAAGATTCTCAAATGATCGATCGCAATATGCAAACGAGTTTTCACAAACCACGGCATTCGCTATATGGATTTAAAATCAATAATTCAAAGGTAATAGTAAAATGATCTGTCAACTCCCGAATAAATGAATGGTAAGGTTTAGTGAGTTGACATTCTTGAATTGCGAAAGTACGCCAAATGAAATTCAAGTGAATTTGGTGTCTCATTGTAGTTGCATCGGAAATGATTAAATGACGAGCCAAACGAAAGTATATGCAGTTTTGTGTGAAACGGTTGACCATGATTAGCACAAGCTACAAGTGAGGTGTCGTAATGACATAATTCAAGTATAGTGGTGGCCGATCAAGTTCACTGTTTTGGAAATCAAATGAGAGTGCACTGAAACAGGCCAGAAGATTTGATTTACACAACGTCATGGGGTTTTCAGTTGAATATGGAACGTCAAAGAGTCACTGTTTTCGGTCGAATGTGGGAAAGCAATAAGTACCGCAAGGCATTCGATTGATTGTAAAAGGATCGTTAGGAGGCACACCGTGATATGAAATGAACCCATGTACCTTTGCCTCAACACACAACTGTGTTGAGACCGATTTCATCGTGATAAACAAGACGGATTTAGGGCAAATTATCAAATAATCAATTAAATCCGTGTATGAAGTGAGTAACCAAATAAGCGCAAGCATCAATTTTGTGAGAGTATCCCCACAAGGTGTCGTAATCAACAAATGATTTAGTGGAATCGTAGACAAGACAAGTCTACCTCGACTCGAAATGAAAGAACCTTTGTAAAATATTCGAATATGATGCCCTCAATACATCATATGACGTCTTAAACGGAATATACGAAATGGATAAGTTCAAGCAATTGAACTTGGTTTCAGTGTAACTCGGCAATAAACGTATGTATCAACAAAGGAAACCTCGGCATGGTCACGAAGATAAACCATGAATGTAACTTAAAATAAATGAAGGAAGTTTCAAGAGGTGTGCTGACTTGTTAGCAAAAGAGCCAACAGCCACAATAATGTAGATCATTCGAATTCACAAATCGGTAATTAAATTTAGCGTCCTAATATTTGAACTCAAATGAAGCGTTTGAAACGAAGTGAAGTCGCACGCGTAGCAAATGGTGCATGCATGACAAATAAGCTTCCAAGAAAGGAATAATGAGTATCTGCTAAAATGAAGAAATGACCAGATATCGAACCAAATATGTGTTCGCTCTTTGCGAAGAAAATTAACATGATGCAACTACCATTAAGGGGAATAGAGATGCAAACGTCTACTCGCTAGAAGTAAAAGAAATTCAAGTACTTTCGGTTTGGTCAACGGAACTGGCATATGTGTCGGGTTAATGGTGTCTGCATTGAGTTAACGGATGTGGTTCCTAAGTAACAACCTTTGTAAGTTTGGACCTGGATCCCTATGGTCCTAAGTACAGGTTTCCTAGATTCTCAGAGTTTCGTATTCGGTGTAGAATCGTTCTGTGCATCGTGTAGGAAACGCCATTCTTGTGTACGCTTAAAACAAGTTATTGTCCCACAATTTTCCCCCGATATACTTTCTTTCTGAATTTACAGCTACTCGATCATCGATCAGTCGAGAAATACTGGTTGGATCCTCGTAGTTAGTCAAATAAGTAGTTCGCCAATCCTTAGCAAGATTCGCTGACTCTTGTTGGCTAGCTTGTCCGGCTCCTGGTAGTTTAATGTTCATTTGAGAGTCATCGTCCTTTCTCTTGACAAGCAGAACTGGGGTTACCTAAAATGGAAATTTTGGTCTGTTATCTTCCTTCTCTATCCACTACTGAAACTACACTGTCAATTCTTGCATTTCCGAAGGTGTATGTCTCTTAGAGTGCATTTACTACAGACGCGGCGCCTGTAATCGAATCGATGGGAAACTTGACTTGTTGTTGAGGAGGTATTTCTGGAAAATCTTCGAGGAAGACTTTAGGATACTTCCTTATCACAGGAATATCTTCATGTTTTGGTTCTTCGACTCCCTCGTCCACGACATGAGTCAAGAACACAACACATCCTTTACGCAACATCCTTCGTGCCTTCAATCAATTTTAGTAATTTTGCAGAGGCGTATCCCGCTTCATGAGTCAGGATTATTTCTTCGTTCGCCATCGCGGTGCGGATATCAATCTCCTATTGATCATTTGTCAACCAATCCATCCAGCTACCTTGTTGAAGTCTCTCCATTCACTGGCAGTAGTTCAAGTGTAAACTCACGCTCTCCGGGTCCTATCTTGCCATGTCCCATTTACTACGTTCGCTTCTACTAGCTTCCCATTAGCTAGTTCTGTCGAGTGCGGGTTATCTAACTTACTTACTACTAAACCGAGTATTCTCTCAAACCCTAGAGATGCGAAGCTAAAATTTGCAATAGTATCTAGCAGCGCAAGTGCATAACGTTGAGTAATATGGGACGTACCGATATCCATGCTTGAATTCCTGGCGTGCTCCCCTAGCTCTGCTACCGAGCTTTTATCCTTGTGCCTAGCTCTTCTTAGGGCAGTATTTTCTGAAGTGCTTCTTGCTCCCACAGTTAAGACAACCTTCAGCATGTTTTTGTTTGCCACTCGTCCTGCCTTCGTCGTTGTCGTTGTTTCCTCCGTGACTCTCGCTATCATCTTGACCTTTATTTCCACTTTCAATACCTTGTCTACAAGTCTCCTTAGGATGCCCCCTCTTACCACAGTTATCACATTTTCCATACCTACATCGCCCGACATGATAACGTAGACAATTGTCGCACTTAGGTAGGATAACCATGTAGTCTTTTCCCTTTTTGGCCTTCTTCTTGTTACTCGCCCGAGTAATCATTTTGAAATTTGCGAACTTTCTCTTGTTATCTCCATGTGACTCTACAGGAGCCTCCTCTTTCTTTTCCACATTGGAAAATTTTCCTTGTCTAATTGCTTCTTCAGTGAGTGCCACGCTTATGCTGATAGCCTCGGTGATCGTTGAAGGTTTAGATGTTGTTACCAGGCTTAGAATCTGAGGTGCCAATCCCCGGATGAAACGTTCGATCTTCCTAGATTCTGGTTCGACCAAATGCAATGCAACTTGTGATAATTCGCCAAATCTCTGCACATATTCAGCTATCTTTGGACCTTCCATATTCAGGTTCCACAATTCAGTTTCCAACTTCTGGACTTCCGCCCTTGAGCAATATCTTTTGCGCATTAGCTCCTTCAATTCGTCCCACGTCAAAGCATACGCAGTAGTCTCGCCCATTGTTCGAACCTGAAGGTTCCACCATGGCAGAGCCCCATTTATTAATAGCCCAGCTACGTACGTAACCTGATGTTCTGGGGCACATTTGCTCAGCCATAAGACAGAATCTGTCTTCTCAACCCAGTGCACGAAGGCTAAGGCACCCCCAGTGTCGTCGAGTCCTCGAGGTTGGTGGTTTAAGAACTGCTCGTAGGTGCAGCCGCTAGGTGGGTTATTTCCTGAGGTGTCTCCACCGTGCTCGGAGCGAAGGGCCTCGAGTTGTGCGATGGCTTGCGAGATGCGTCCTTGCAGTCCCAACTCTAGAGTTATCGGTAGAAGGTTGTTGGTATTGACGTTCCCTGGCATTGACATCTTCTGAGAAGAAGACGGGTTAGGTCGGGTCTTATTCGTTCGGGGAGTGCATACAGTTGTTTAGAGATCATATGCACATACACATAATAGGTTACCAACCAATTAAGCGATAGTATAATCATAGTATAACCAAGCAACTTGGTAATTACATTTATAGCAAGTAAGCACGTAGCATTATAATTATAGCACACATATATAGGTCAAATACGCGCTTAATGAAGACATAGCGATTGAGCTTTCATTGGTCATTGGTCACAAAGTATTGTCGCATGCTTAATGATGATTGACTTCTCATTATTCCATGGCCACAATTGTATCGTCTTCCAAAATGTATCACATCAACAGGGACACAGGGTCACCCTACCCTTGTCCATTAAATATGTTAGTGTATCAAAATTATGCAGTCAGATGAGGTCTTCAAAAGTCTCCACAATCTCGGCTTGTCATTAATGTTGTAACAACTGTCACTAAAATCAATAATTAGGACGATAATTAGTCAATAAGAAAACCCTAATTGAGACACCCAAGTAATTCTGCATTAGCCCTAAAATTTTCAGAACAATCGGAATCAGGATCAAGGCCCCTAAAACTCGAGGGGGGCAAACCCTAGTTTAATAGTTATCTAAAATAAACGTTGCTAGCCTCTGATTGGCCAAAATTTTGAATCATCCAAGCTATACCCGAGCCTAGGCAGCCTATGAATTAGACTGCTTAGCTTACGGACCGCAAAGGAAACGGCATACGGTCCGTAAGCGAGTCCCAAAAATTAGTATAAATAGCAGACATTGGGACATGAACAGAACACTGAAAACGACGCCCAGATTCTCTGTGTACGTCGAATTAGAATCGTTATACTACAATTAAACACACACGATACGAAGTGCTGCCGCAATCAGGGTAATAATTCGATCGCTATTACGATTCAACGTCCGATCGATTATAACTATCCAACGATTGTCCGAGTGCTGCTCAAATTGAGCTTGTACTTTCATTATTCGTCGTGATTTCGACTTGAATATTTGAGTGCTGTTCGAATTCGGACTATGCTCTGTTATTCGTTGTGAATCCGATTGAATTATTAAGTATCTAGGACTATTTTACCAAGTTCTTGCACTTTACTAGCATTGTTAAATGCTGAATTTTGTTTTAAAAGTGCAGAATTTTGCATTTAAAGTATGTTTTAGGCTCTTCCGGGCACTATAACTATCACCTAGTGACGCAGTTTTATGGTCCTCACCTCCCTACACTCCCTACTAGTGTAGCATTCTATTCCTGGCTCACACTGGCCTCGAAAATATTGTCTGTCTAGGTGCTGGCATTGTCAGCATGTTTCTGGGTTATCCGCTCACTGTGCTAACTGTGCTTTGTGCATCAAGTTTGTCACTAACGTTTGTGTGTAAATAATAGAGTGACAGTATAAAATGTGATGCATGAGTATGTATGTATCAGAAAACCGAAAGCAGTTTAATCATAATTGAAATCAAGCACAGTAATTAAGCACTAATTAAATATTAATTAATTCGTACGGATACCCGTAGATGTGAGGGTTGTCACATACATGATCAAAATATGGATTAACATTAAGGATAATGTGATAATATATAATAATTTAGACACGTTACGTGAATGACATGGATATATGGTGACCCATTTAATGAGTACACAATGAAGCTTGTTACACAATTGATATGATTACAGGTGAAAGCGAATATATGTTGAGAACATGTCCTATATGCAAATGTCTAGTATTCAACAGGTTAGACCGGTTAACAAAACGAGCTCTATTTCAGGCTCGAGCTCGGGCTCGGGCTCGTTAAGGCTCGGCTCGTTCGAGCTTTTAACCGAGCCGATCACGAGTAGCTCTCGAACCTCTACCAGTTATACAAGAGTTGAATCATCCAAAAAAAATGGATGATACTTAACTAAAACATGATAAGAGAATTCTCACCAATAACGAGGTACGTGGTTTATCACTTAAACAGTTGATGCTAATATTAACAAGTATTATAGAGGAATTGATTGAAAAAAAATTATTCAAAGCTTTGTAATCTATAACTTAATGATTTTACGTGAAAGTTTTGGGTGAATCATTGAGTTATAACTTATGTTTTTAGTATAATCCGGTTTCGAGGGCGAAACCTATTTTAAGGGGGGTAGATTTGTAACATCCCAAATTTGGGGATGTTCATATATTGACACGTCATGATTTATGTAGCATTTTATATATGTTGAACTAATTAATTATAAAATGAGCAATTCTATTTGAGAATTTAATGACTTAATTTAAATAGCTTAACCTTGTTTACCAAGGTAAGCTTCATTTAGTATTTAAAATATGGTAGAAGTATAAAACTTAACAAGTATTGTAAGAATAAAGAGGTTTGAGAATGGAGGGGCTTATCTTGCCAAATTGTGAAAGATTATCTATTAACCTGAGGTGTAGAGAATTCCAGAAAGAAAAAAAAAAAAAAGAAAGATACGTATGTGTGTGGGTGCCATGGGAGCCATGGGTCAAGAAGAAAATCAATGGAAAGCTTCAATACATCGATTTTAGGTAATTGATTAAAGAAATTGAAGAACTTATGAACATCCTCTGTTGTGTAGAAGCCTGGTAAGTAATATCTATACAAAAACCCTAGATTTTCATGTGTTCTTGAGTTGAAAGTGTAATCATGATGAAAGTTAAGGTTTTTGGTGATAGATGATTTATTTCATAAGTTACAGATGATTCTATCATAGTTAGTTTATGTTAATAATACTTAGAAACTCCATTGTTGATTAATATGCATGTTAGGGTTTCTTGTTTAATTGAACAAGATATGACTATAATCTGAATTTTATGACTTTATGTTGATGTTAGTAAGTTGTAATTACCTCTTTGATGATTAGCTATGGTTGTACTTGATCTATGAAGATTAGGGTTCTTGATTTAAATTTGGGATTTTGGAAATTGGATAGTTTTGGAATGATTGTTTGCAAATTTGTAATGTTTTGCCATCCATTGATATATAATTAATGTGTTTGATGTTCCTAACCCTTTCTAAGAGTTCAACAAAAGTTTTAACTATGAAAAGGGGCTGAATTTTATGGTTTGGGTCGAAGTTAGAAGCACCATAAACATGATTTTCACAGCTTTTTAATCAGATTTTGGGCAGACTTCGAAAAATCATATAAAATCAACCGAGTGTCCGTTTGGGGTGTTCTTTATATGGTTGGAAAGCCCCAGGAGTATATTTTCTAAATATGTTTGGAATGAGAGGAAATAAGAATGATAGATATACGAAAACTGCAGTATAAAACAGCTTAGCAGATTGGTTTAAAGCTGAATTATTAGTTGATTTATGAATAGTCCTGTTTCTTCCGAAAATCATAGGAAATTCCAATTGGGGTGATTTTCTTTGGGTTGAAAAGATATAAGAATGTTTTACATATCATATTTGAAGATGTCGAACCAATTAAAACTGTACAAGGGTCTAATAGGCCGAATACAACAGTTGCGCAGAATAGTGGTGCACTAAAATAAAGTTTTTGTAAAACTAAATAAAGAAGAATGTTTGAACACGTTGGAACTAAACATAAATGGTTAGTTCTAGTTGTTTATGTTTATCTAACTTAGTATATTAGAAGTGTTTAAAGTACTTGCTTTAAGAGCATTGCAAGCACTTGCACTAATGGGTGAAAACGGGTCAAATGGGTAGGGTTGACCTAATTAATAGACTAATGGAGAAAATCATCAAGAACACATATAATGAGTTGGATAAATAATAATTAGGTATTAAAAGGGTCGTTATGTGTTCTATTGATTTGCAAGTTGACTTGTTGTTTAGCAGGTATGACATAGATGGGAAACAACGAGTAAAAAGGATGGCATGGGCGACAACACTTCTATGGGAAAAGGTAGTGACGCTTCACTCAAGTAGTATGTTTTATTAAATATATTAATACCTTCGTGAAAAATTTATACGGTGTGTGGTAAGAATTGTAAAGGAGAGTTAATGTTAGTACGAAGTTGTGTTATAATGATAATCATCGTCGGTGATATAAATATCCGAGTTTATTAGTATGATTAAATCATAAACAAGGTGATGGGAGTAAGATACAGATATTGGGAGTAATAAGCAGTGTAGACCTACCACAAGACCGTTAATATTGAGTATTGAGTATAAGGTATGTGAGCTTTATATATATTTAGTTTGTCTAATATATGAAGTAAAGGAATTGGAACTAATAGGGACAAGATTATTGGAAACAAGGTTGATGGATTAAACCAAGGGGTGGTAAGTATCGAGTATGAGATTTTTATTAATATTAAAAGGGGATTGGGATAATAATTATTTGATTACAGGTTTGTGAGTCGCGTACTTAGCAAGTACACGGGGAAAGCTGTTATGCAAGCTTAAACATAAGGAAGTTTGAATCCCGTATTTGGGAGTTAAGGAGCCTTGTTGTCACGCTTTATAAATTGCGTTAGTTAAATACAGATGTTTTATTAACAAATCCAAACATTGTTTTGACTAACTTATGGTGTTGTACATCTTAGGTGAATTACAAGTGAAGAGTAAATGGATTTAGTGATTCTAATATGAAAAATGGATTTCAAGAACAGATGGGACACTGAGCACCTAGGGATAAATGAAATGAGATCCGAGTTAATAAGCTGGAACTGAATGACAAAAGAACGATGGGAGTGACCTACGAGTTACTCAAGTTGAATGTGGTTAAGAATTTGGCTGATCTAAGGCGAGAGTGATCAAGTCTTGGGAGCGGGTCAATAAGAGGAGGATTGGGTTGTGATTTGCCCAACAATTATATGTTTTGGTTATTGAACCTAGCGAGTCTAGTCTTTTGTACTCTAGTGTATTTTTTTTAGCTTATTGCTAGTTCGTCAATGTTTAAAAAGTTATGTTGGTTATGAATCATTGGTTATTAACACAGGTTTTGGTTTTCGTAAGGGTTGTTCGTTAAACGAACGGGTCATGCAGAAATTTTATAAAAATCCTTGCACGTCGTGTATGTAGGTTTGTATCAACTGGTGATTTAAGTATTTGAAAGGGATGTTATATTGAGTATAGTTTTCTTTTTTTTAAATCTGGGCCTATTTACTGCAAAGTATCAAAATATTGTTTTTATTAATTATGGGTGTTACAATTTGCAATTCAGAAAGGGGTGGCGGCGTAGCTTGTTGCCCGTCTACCTTCTGTTTTGATGTAACTTGGCAAGTATGAATGAAAAGCAAGAAAAGGACAAAATTATAATAATGAGTAATGACAAATTAGATGAAAAACTTCATATCTTACAAAGTTTTTAATTCGAAACTATAAATAAGGTGTGCACCTCTGAAGAAACTAAAACCCGTAACTGCAACCCACCACCAATTGACCAAAATATCTACACTTGGAGAACCAAATACCGCAAACAAACTAGAATGGAAATTTTACAGTTCCTCCATACATGGTGTTGTCATTCTTAATTCCTCCCTTAGGGTCTGCTCTCCCTTTATGCGTGAAGGAAGCAAACGAGAGGTGGGTATTTCTTATACAAGCTACTAGCTAGTTACCGAAACTTTAGGGATGCTAGCTAAGATCACTTTAGCTTATTCCAAGTCCTACACATTCTCCTCAAATAAAAATCATTTTCTTTTCTTTCAGATCCATCTCTTATCTTTTCCACTTTGAAAATTCTTAGTTTTTAACCCTTTCATATTCTTATCCTAAGATCGAACAACTAAATAAATTCACACTTTATACAAATAAACTAATTACTTTTCAAGAGTTCCAAAAAATGCACAAAGTCACAAACTGAACTGAATAACTCAATGTGAAGTTTTCTACATTTTTACCACAAAGAAATATTCCCTTTTAGACATCTTGAGTTGATAAGTAACTTAGTTTAACACACTGAATTTTACCATAGCTTTGTACATTCCTCATGCAATTAAGTAAAGTTCACCCTCTTTAAATACTACAGTGAGTCCCTCCCTAACAACAAATATACCTATTGAAATTTAGCCATGTTGCTTCCTCAATATGATACACTTTCATGTAGTTAGCTCTTGTATAGTGCATCGTTTATGCTCAACTAACTGCATTTATCATGTCTTCAATTCAAATTCTTAATTCAACAGACTCGCTTCTCTAACTAATTCTTAACTAAAACTATATTATTCTAATTCTGACTCAAAAGAGTAAAATGCCCGGATAGTCCATGTGGTTTGTAAAGTAACGCCTATAGTCCCCAACTTTTGTAAATTACACCGGTTCTCCCTGTAGTTTGACAGTTTGTTACTCGGATGCTCCCTGGAGTGAATGGGGGTCAGTTTTCTCAGTTAAGTAGGTGTGAAATGACTATAATACCGTTAATATAAAATAAAATAAAATAATCAAGTATTAAATAAATAAAACATGTATGTATATACACACACTTACTGACACTTATATATCTTTCTCTTTCTACTCTCTCTTTCTATCACTAAAAACCACCATCACCATCACCTCCACCGCCGCCATCACCACTCCCCACCACCGCCATCCCCTTCCACCACCACACGCTCCGCCTCCTAACCCCATACCTGCCTCCACCATCAACCATCAACCACCCATCCCCAAATCAACCACCCCCATCCACCTCACCCTGTCGCCTTCACCAACCCCACCACCCTCCACCACCGATCGTACACATAATCTAAAACCGATTTCAAGATTAAGCTCCTAGCACCTGCGAATTTCAAATTTTGTATAATTTTATACAACTTTTATGAAAATGAAAATTTGTCAGAATTTAGGGTTTATTGAGGTTCAATTAAATTAGGGCAAACTGATTTACCTTGTGAAACGGCTACGACGGTTTTTTTGGATCATCGGAGTTGTTAACTCTCACACGTCTGAGCCTCTTTTTGTTCTGTGTTTGTCTAATTTGTCCATTAATTATGGAGGTGCACGATTGGGGTTGGGGGGGGGGGGGGGTTGTGGTGCTCTGTGATTTGCAGGTTGCACACCGATGGAAGTCTGATTTGCAGGTTCAGGAGGTGTGCTAGGTGGAGTTGAACGTGATGCGAAGGGTGACAGCTCTAACTTAACGGAGAAAACTATCCCCCATCGATTTCAGAGGTGATGAACTAGGGTTCGATAATGGCTGGCGAACTCGTTCTTCCGGTGACTTAGGTAGTGTCGCCGGCAAGAAGGTGGGGTTAATGGTGTGCTAGATGGAGAAGAAAGGGTGAGGTTGAAGATGTTGTTTTGGTGGGTCCCACAACTATTTATTAATGGATTTCTTTTAATGTTTTAAACTTTGTTTTAATAAGTAAGGAGTAATTTTGTCATTTTACATAGATTTAACTGAGAAAACTAACGGACATCCACTCCAGGGACTATCCGAGTAACAAACTGTCAAACCACAGGGAGCACCGGTGTAATTTCCAAAAGTTGGGGACTATAGGTGTTATTTTACAAAACCACAGGGACTATCCATGCATTTTACTCAACTCATAATAAAGCAAACTTAAGCATTCCTATGTTGTGTAGCTAGTAGCTTTTTTAAGCATGGTTGTAAAAATCCCGACTAGCATCCGATCAGTCACCGATTGATCGCTAGTTGAAGGTTCACCGAGTATTTTATCTCTAATCGTCCAATTAATCCAATTAATCGCTAGACAGTCAAAGGCGGCCCTAGGCGGTCCTAATCAACCAAAAATTGATGGTTCCAGCCAATTACCGGCCAAATTCTAGCCATTTTCTAGTCAAACCTTGAAAATTTCGGTGATTAATCTTGTCTACCTAAAGAAATAAGTTGACGAGGGATTAAACCTTGTCTTGCTAAAAATATTATCCATAAAAATGTGTGTGTATATATAAAAAACTAAATAGTAAATATATAAATCCCAATCCGATTAATCGATAGTCCGTACCTCACCAGCTGACTAGCGCCTAGCGATTCTTACAACAATGATTTCATAGTATACCTAGCGATTGCTGAGTTTGGTAGTTAGTTAGCTAAGTTTGCAAATGATAATTAATCTTTGACCAAATACTTAAAGCTGAGCATGTATATTTTAAGAATTTGCAACTTAAACACATTTCACAGTATACTTAGCTTTCTCCCTCTAGATTAATATTCTTAGATTTTAGCTTATAAGGGCTCAATAAGTGACCTGCAGGTTGATCCCTATATAGCATCTATAGTCAAATGAGCCTATACATGTTAATCTATCATGTGCATAGAATCAATCTACAAGACACTCAAAATGTACAAACTACAAAATACCATCAAATTAGCATCTGTAACCAAGATAAAAATAGCCAAAATAGGAACTTCATCAGTTTACCAAATCGCATGGGACTTCAAACCTACATCAACTTCCATGAACAAACAACAACGCCAAACACCAACAAAACCCATAGCCTTACCCGGTAATCATCTTCCCAGCCCCTTCACCCGTAAGAATCTCCAACAACAACGAATGATCCAACCGCCCATCAATAATACGCGCAGTCTTCACCCCTTTCCCAAATGCCTTCACACAACAACTCACTTTCGGAATCATCCCACCCGCAATCTTCCCATCATCTATCATCCTCCTCACCCCACCCACATCAATCTCCTTAACCAAACTCCCCGGATCATCCTTATCCCCCAATATCCCTGCCACATCCGTCAACAACAACTTCTCCGCCCCCAATGCCACCGCCAGCTCCCCTGTAGCCGTGTCCGCATTAATATTATAACTTTGCCCCGTCCCATCCGCTGCCACCGAAGCAATAACCGGTATATACCCGTCCTTCACCAACGGTTCCAACACCGACGTATCCACACTCGTAATTTCTCCAACAAAGCACAGCAGTAAATATCCGCCCATCTATTCCACACAACCCGCCCGCTTTATTACAACCCAACCAAATGCTTATTCACCTTACCCACCAAAACCATGGACACAATCTCCATCGTTGACACATCAGTCACCCTCAACCCGAAAAAACTCGACTGAATCCCCAACCGGTTCAGCCACTGGTTAATCTCAGGTCCCCCACCATGAACAAACACAATACGGAGGCCAATGCAGGAGAGTAGAACAAGATCGGCTATTACGGAGGCTTGCAGGGCTTTTGATTTCATGGCGGCGCCGCCGTATTTGACCACCACAGTTTTGCCACGGAACCTTTGGATGAATGGGAGGGCTTCTGAGAGGATTTTGACTCGGGTGTTGTTGTGAGGGTTTGTGTTAGTGTTTGTTGAGATGATGATGATTTGATAAAAATCTTGAGGGTTTTGTGGATTGAAGGGCCGAAGAGAAGGGTTTTTTGTCGTGATTACTTTAAAAAAACAATAAGAAGAATTAATATTACAACAGGAAATGGTAAGAATTTTATTAATGGGAACCAAGAAGGAGATGAGAAGCAGAGGATTACAAATGAAATGGGAAAAAGAAAGTAACAAAGAAGGTGGGAAAGAGAAACCAATAACTAATTTCATCATGCATGCTCACACACTCCTTGCTCACCCTTATTTAACCTTGCTGCATAAGTTCGTTGTAACAAACTACTAATGTGGCTAAATCTAGTCCCTTAATCTTTCTGGCACCTTTTTAATACGTGAGCTTCTTTTTAAATCAGGCTGGAACATTGAGTCATTCTCTGTTATTGGATTGTTTGGGCCCAAAGTGTTCACAACATTATTGCTGCAGACATGGTAGTGTTGTGGGGAAATTTGCAGGCGGGGCGAGGGTTTTTCAGTGTGTGACTGTTCTCCTAGTTAAACGCCTTCTTAGCAAATTATCGAAACCAACCTGTGCACCTGTAACCGGAAGAAGTGAACTGAAGTGTAAATTTGGTTTTTGTTTCAGTTCCTAACAGTATCCCAATTGTGAATTCGGTTTGGTTAAACAAAGTTTTAATTCGGACTGGTTCGGTTTTCGATTAAGGCCAACAAAATTCAAAAGCAAATAAACCCATATCCAAATCGATGGACATCCCTATCGTTACGCAAGATGTTGGAACCTTTTAGGTTGCTCAGGCTGAACTTAGAAAGCGTCTAAGTGTCACATGAAGGTTCGAAAGTTTAACTCTGTGACACTAAGCTCAACAACATAAGTTTGTTTTTTTATATAAAGCTACAATTTTACCAAGTATAAATCAAAGCTTCATATTAACTCTTCAACTCTGTCATTCAATAGGTTTGGGTGCATGCCTAATGAGATGGGGCAAACTTTCCACCCACCCAATCATATTGTGCCATGTCATTTCCGCTCTCATTCTCCCCTCTTGGCCAAAAAAACATAGGGGTTGGTTTCCCCCAAACCATTTAAAAAACACAAAACATCATTGGTTGAATGCTAGTGGGCCCCACCCAACATGCATGTCCAACGTTCCCCTTCTCCCTTCCCGCATGCGGCAAGCATCCCCCGGAAAGTCTCCACCCCGCGCGGCAAATCATGGTGGTGGCGGTGTTTGCCAATCGGTAAAGGGCTTGCCGCGACCACCCCGTACACCCTTAGGCAACTTGTTATGAAGCCAAGTGGGGCTAACTTACTTGGTAGAGGTTCTTGACTCTTAGTAGGGTGCATTATTGTAAATATAGGGGTTTGGGAATAGTAAGATTAGCCGTTCTAAATGTTAATGTATACTATAAAAGTTAAAGATGTAATGAATCATTTTAACTTCTAATGATTCCATTCTTATAGTAATGAAAAGCTTATATCAAATTTAAAATACACCTTATTACATTTTTTAAGTGGCAATATATTATACTAATTAGGTCAAACGTCCGGGTCAAGTCGCGGGTCAGAACAGGTTCGGGTTAGAATGAGATCGGGTCAGAACGGGTTCAGGTTAGAACAGGATCGGGTCAGAATGGGTTCGGATCACAGCAAATCTAATTTGGTTTGGGTTAAAATTGAACAAAATAAGTTTAGGTTAAAACAGGTTCTGATCAAAATAGTGCAAATTAAAAAAGGTTATGACCAAAATGAGTTCAGGTTGATACGAGGTTGTTTAAAAAATATCAAATGCTTTTTTTACCATTTTCTCTATCATAATTTTATAAATATTTATTATTCCACTAGCCATTGATTGATGCTATTGGAGTACTGGGTGATATTATATAAATGCCACATGTATATTTTTGTAATATGTTACACCAACTTTGGAGGTGGAGACGATTGTGGATATTTTGGTTACAACAATGATTGATGGTGGTTGGTGGTTTCAATTGCGTTAATTGGTGGTGGTTGCGGCAACGTTGGTTAGTGGTGATTGATGCGATGTTGATTGGCGGTGCTTGTGGTTATGGTGGTGTGTTTGTAGGGGTGGTTGGTAGGCGGTAGTACATTGAAGCTAGAGTTGAGGTGGTGGTCCGTCGAAGTTGATGTTTGTCATGAAACGTATAACCAACAATCTCACGTGATTTTATCATCTAAGATGTCGTCGACGCGTTCTTACTTGTTCTAACACGTCTGAATCCGATCCGTTATAGTATGTTCTAATCCGTTTGAACCCGTTCTAATATTCAAATAGGTTTTACGTCGCCCATTCTAACCCATTCCATGCAATCTAATGTTGCTGCCTATTTTAGCCCAAAATATAAAATTTCTTGCCCAAACAAACATGTTTCCACTACTCAAGGTCAATAAGCCAGGACTAATATTTGGTTTAAATAACCGGGCAAGTATCACCTAATACCATACATGTTTGAACCTGTGAAAAATATATAATTTATATCATATACGGTATTCTAGAATTACGGGTTCAAGTTTTCCTACCATCACCAGCTAAACATGCTCTTGAAGTCAAATAATCAACTTCATTTACATAATTTTTTTTAAAGAATGGGTTATCTAATTCTAAACTTACATCGAATGACGTTGGTCTTCAATCCGGGACCGTATCATGTCCAAATGGCGTTTTGGTGAAAATACACTTATTGATAGCAAAGATGAAATCCCATAATTTGGAATAGCTTGTTTGGTGTTTAAGGGACATGATTACAAATCGAGTATCTAACTGAGATTGCCACTGGTGTGTCATTACAGTTCACCCGACTATGATTATGGATCACATAAGACATGACTTAAATCGAATTGATGATAGTAAAGTTGGTTGCACAACAAAAAAGTGATTATCTCAATGTGCATGATTCCATAATTATCTCTTAATAAACTAAAAAAATAGATATAAATATATAAAACATCTTCTAAAACAACTAACTAGTGGTTATCTCAATGTACAATCAATCAAATAAACAAACACCTTAAAATCAGCATCGTGAATGAAAAAACATGTTTTTTAAACTGGGCACGCCACACAATACAACCATTGACATCTGTGATTAGTTACCATTTTGTCCAATGCACACACTTCAAAGCTCAAATCAGAGCACTAAAATTACCACTTTTTCCTCATGCTCTACGGTTTCTATGTATCTTTTAATACTAAGGCTGGCTGAAGAGTGTGGTATAAAGCTCCTTATTACGCCACATCAGCGTCATGTCACATAAGGAGTTTTAAAGCCCCTCCCTTTAACTTGCATGCAATGGTTTAAAGCCCATTTAAAACCCTCTATTAAACAAAATAAAAAAAATAAAGAGAAGAGATTTGATTGGTTGAAAAGAATGTGCCCCACCTTCAAAGCCATTTTCTGGTCGTTAGCGTGCTGGCGGACAAGGGGTAGCGCCCCCTTGGTAACATGCAGGGGAAGGGGGAGGGCGCCAAAGGGAGCCAAACTTGGTGATGTGGCGTGGTGGTGCGAGGCCACACCCCTGGCCTAAAAGGATCTAACCTATAAATATTTTGAGAAAAAGACAAATACAATCCTGTTGGATGTTGGAAATGGAAACCTTGATAATATCCTTTGAACCATTTTCATGTTCCTTGTTTCAACAAGATCGACATCCTTGAAAAGCAATCAAAGCAAAAACAAGATTCACAGACAGACAGACACTCATCATTGATGTTTAAGCACACAGACAAAGCATCAAAAGCATTATTCCCTTTATTAAATCTTCATTCTTTTCATGCTTTAGGAAGCATTTCAACTTTGAAGTGTTCTTGATCAACATCCAATCCAATGGTATGTCAAACTACCATTCTGGTTGTTTTTTTAGGGTAATTTAAGGTCAGAAGTTTAAAGTTATTCCATTTCAAACCTAATTAAACAATGGCTGAAATTAGAGTTAAAAAGATTAGAAATGTACCAATTGTTGTAACTCTCCTTATCCTCCTGATATGTTTCCTAATAAACCCAAATCATCATCATCATCACCATTATCGTCTTCACCTTCTAATCACCAAAAACATGCCCAAGAAAAACTTGATAAGAAACCCTCATGTGGATCCTTAAAGTCAGAAGAGTTAATTACACAGATTGACCCTGTGCTTTATAGCTAGCTTCACCTTTGGGTACTAACTTTTTTTTAACAGGTTTAGGTTTTATGGTTTCAATTTTGTAACATCTTTAGGTACTAACACTAAAATTATCAATATAATGACTAAAATACCCTTCCAGTTTTTTTAATTTTATCAATGTAACACCTTTGGGTACTAACACCTAATTTTATTTAAGTTTAAATCAAGTTTACAAAATCTATTTTTTTTATTTTCATCTTTTTATTATATCTCTTAATTAACATAAAATGTCACACCCCCAAAATCTACGTGCGGAGTACCACTGCTTGGAGGCGTGACATGACCAGTATCAAGCCACCAATCATATTGAACATATAAGTAAATAGTAAAAGTCATTCATCAATACGAAAGGTGTTTTCAAAACAAAACATAGTCAAATGTGTAGCGGAAGCAATACTGTAAAAACCCAACATAAGTATTAAGTTGAAATGTCATAAAAGTGTTTATCATAACATCCACCATCTGTGCCCACAACGACCGCGCCTCCCGTGCAAGCTCCATGGGTACCTATGGTCCTGCAAGGCATGTAACAGAGACTCAACAACTAGTTGAGCGAGTTCACAGTAAGTAAGTTCGTAATAGTAGGTCCGTTGCATCACCATGCGTTATTAACTAAGTCAATTGTATGTTCATTTAGTGGGGGGCTTCCCATGAGTGTATGTACTAGACTGGGTATAACCATAAGTGTTCTTCTAATCCCGAGAACAGTAGTACGTACAAGGTTTACGTAGGTTTTACGTAAGTGTCCTTCTCAACCCGAGGACAGTGGTACGCGGGGGTTTACGTAGGTTTTACGTAAGTGCCTGTCACAACCCGAGGCAGTAGTGAATATAAGTTTACGTAGGTTTTACGTAAGTGTCCTTTGCATCCTTAGGACAGTGATAAGTACAAGTATACGTAGGTTTTACGTATGGGTCCTTCGCATCCGAGGACGATGGTAGTTAGTCTAGTAACAGTGTAAGTACAAGTAATCGTTCAACCCCATTATTCAAACCCATTCCCTACCCCGGGAATCCCATGCCTTGGTAAGAGTGTGAACTCACCTTGGTTTGCTCGGCAGATTACACGAAAAGTTACTTGAACTAAGAGTGGTCAACCACGTCCTAACAGGGTTACCATATAAGTCAGGTCTCGGTTCAAGTAATGCACATAAGTTTCACACAAGTTAACATGTTACGAGCACGTATAGATCATGGCAACACTTTAACAGATAATTACATAACATAATCACTCTTGTACGATTCAAGGGATTGGGCTCGCACAAGTCTAACCGCCTTGTGCGATTCACCCTTAGAAGCCCAATAGTACCCGGCCCAAATTAAGCATAAACAGTCCAACATGTAACGGCCCAAACAAATAAACATCGGTCTTGTGCGACTGAAAGTGTCTTGTGCGACTGAGGACATCTTGTGCGTCTGGCACTTGTGCGATCCAGTTGGGTTGTGCGAGTGAATATTGGGCTTTCAGGCCCAACAGTCCAAATGTTTGTGTGTGGCCCAAGATCTTGTGCGATCGGCACCATCTTGTGCGATCCACCAGACCTTGTGCGATCATGCATAAATAAACAGTACTAGGTGCCTTATGTGATTGTACCCTGTCTTGTGCGATGTACTTGTGCGAGATCAGGTCTTGTGTGACCTGATCTTGTGCGACCGAGAGGGAGCTTGTGCGATCTGTTTTAATAGCCGGATATTATGCTATTCGGTTAGCATCATTCAAGAGTTTCCTTCTTTACACTTTATCAATTAACAAATTTCCAATTATCCGTTTAACATACAATTGATCAAACTGAGCATATTCTAATAAATTCTCATGAACCCTAGATAATCATAGTTATGAGCAATAATCAAACATTCAATCTGGATCATTAGGCTAGCAACTTTTATATCAACATGCAATACTAATCATCCTACAACCACAGCCGATTATATATATATATATATATATATCCGATTCTAAATCTAGATCATTAGTTGCATCATATGTTTTGACAACCCTATATCGATCAATAATATCATACATGTGAGCCGCCTATCATCTATTCATAACATAAATCAATCGTATCTCATCCGTAAAGCATCACGAAGGAACATATGAATCACAACATCATACAATTAATAATTAAAGTACTAACCGATTAGGAGGATCAAACAGAAAGGGTGATCCGAACCCAAGAAATCTTCGATGGGAAGTGAGGGGTGTGTGTGGCTGCCGTCGGGTTCGTGAGGGAGAGAGAGAAGAGTAGGGTTTGTAAACTTGTGTGATTAGGTAAAGTGTGGAATTTATACCCACACTCTAGGTGTTGTGCGATTAATAGAGTGGGTCGAACCCTCCTAATGGGCTCCCCTTTATGGGTTTCGAGTACAACAAGTGTAGTCCGAATAGACTTGTGCGATCGACCAAGCATTGTGTGATCAGTTTATATTTGTGTGATAATAGTACATACATACATTACACAAAACACATAACATTTCATTAATCAATCAGTTCACATAGTCACATAGTGTTCACATTCGTTACATCGAAGCACACAACAAGAGGTTTGAAATACGATTTGTCACATTATCCCCAAGTTGAAAGAAATTTCGTCCCGAAATTTGGTACGTACTTACTGAGGAAGCTAGTTAAGTTGAATGGTTTTCCTGGGGTGTCACATCCTCCCCCCGTTGATCTGGAATTTCGTCCCGAAATTCCGTGGTAGCTTCAGCCTCAGTAGTGGTTGTACTGTTTACGAACAATTGGGGATACTTTTCTTTCATTTGGTCTTCGCGTTCCCAGGTGAACTCTGGGCCACGACGGGAGTTCCAACGAACCCGAACAAGAGGTATTCTGGTGTGCTTGAGGACCTTAACATCCCGGTCCTTGATTTCGACTGGTTCCTCGACGAATCGCAACTATTCGTCGATAGTGAGCTCCTTCAAAGGAACTATGAGGGTCTCATCTGACAGACACTTCTTCAGATTCGACACGTGGAAGACGTTGTGAACTGCACCGAGTTCTGCTGGTAGGTTTAGCCTGTAGGCTACCTTGCCTATTCTTTCTATGATTTCGAACGGTACGACATACCGCGGATTAAGTTTGCCCCGTTTGCCAAAACGAACCACACCCTTCCAGGGTGAGACTTTAAGTAGCACTCGATCCCCAACTTGGAACTCGAGCGGTTTCTTGCGCTTATCAGCGTAACTTTTCTGACGGTCACGAGCCGCCGCCATGCGTTGCCGTGTCTGTGCAATCCGTTCAGTAGCATCAACTACCATTTCTGGACCTGTGATTTGACTATCCCCCACCTCTGCCCAACAGAGAGGTGACCGGCATTTACGTCCGTACAATGCCTCGAATGGAGCGGCTTGAATGCTGGTGTGGTAACTGTTATTATACGAAAACTCCACCAAAGGGAGATGTTTTTCCCAGCTGCTGCCGAAATCGATAATACATGCCCGAAGCATGTCTTCTAGGGTTTGAATCGTGTGCTCAGACTGCCCATCCGTCTGAGGGTGATAAGCTGTGCTCATGTCTAATCGAGAGCCAAAAGATTTGTGCATCGCTTGCCACAGTTCTGAAGTGAAACGTGCATCACGATCCGAAATAATGGAGGTTGGCACTCCGTGCCTTGAGACAACTTCCATGAGATATATGTCTGCTAGAGTGGAGAACTTATCCGTTTCCTTGATGGCCAAGAAGTGAGCAGACTTTGTGAGTTGATCCATGATCACCCAAATAGTATCGTTCCCACGCTGAGATCTACGTAGGCCAGTAACAAAATCCATGGAAATTTCCTCCCATTTCCATTGTGGTATCTTGGGTTGCTGAAGTAGGCCTAATGGTTTCTGGTATTCCGACTTGACTCTTGTTGGATCTGAGTTTGATTTTGATTGTATTTTGTGTTTGAAAATGAGATGAAAGTGGATGAGTGTGCAGCGGAATTAAGATGAAAACAAACTTTGCATACAATCAAACGAGAGTAATACTTTGATCAAACATCTTTACACAATGAACCGAAAGATTGAATTTATTTCAACAACGATTACAATGATTGATGAATGAATGCAAACTCCCCCTCAGCTAGAGCTCAGTTGTTTGTTCGTGCAAAGAAGACAAATGATGCAAAAGAGCTAATAGAACAGTACAAAGTACTGAACTATTTATAGGCACTTGCAAACTACTGAGCATCTTAGCTGACGTCACCATGAAAGTGACATCTAACCTCCTAACAAACTCTAACCTCTGATCTATACAGACACTGCTTGTGTTAGCTACTGCTAATACATTCTATTACAAAACAGACTTTAGAACAGCTGCTGCAACCTTCTACTGCTGTGAACCCAGCAGCACTTGTCCGGATCAGCAGTGCTTGACTCAAAGCAGTAGATTGAATCAGCAGGACTTTAGTCTTCCATCAGATATTTTACTTGAGCAGCAGTTGTAGGTCAGCACTTTGCAAGATCAGCATATAGGAGGTCATTAGTTGTTGTAATCACTTTCAAGGGGAGAGACTTGTATGTAAACATCTGCTTATTCTGGATCCACTGCTCTGATCCAGTTTTGGCTTTAATTATCTGTTCCTCTGATAGGGTTCAATCCCAACAATCTCCCCCTGGAACAGATAATGCCAAAACTCTTCATTATTGTGGACATTTTATTGCCTCATTAACAGCTCCCTTATCTGACCTTTAAATTGTAGTTCAAAGTCAAGGGCATCTGTGTCTTCATCATCCCTGCTAAGTGGAAGATCAAGGAGATCCTGCAAATCTTCAAGACTCAGGCCAAGAGCTTGTTCCCTTGATATTTTCTTCACTTCTCCACCAGACCTGATCAAAGTCAATACGCAGGTCTGTTTGTCAGTTTCCCACTTTTGTATTTTTGAGCCTGGTGGGTTTCTTGGGAGATGTTTATTAGCAGAGGTATTTGGTGAGACTGGCCTATTCATTACTGACTGAGCAGTATTTGCAGTTTGACCCAAGCCAAGAGATTCTATGAACATTTTCTTTATGCCTTCTTTTACAAGGTCATCTCCTTTTATCATCTCTTGGATGGTTTCATCTCTCAACTGTTTGTGTATCCTTCTTTTATAGATGGCATTACCAGTTGGAGCAGTGGCTCTCCTGATTTGCAGCTTTGATGGTCTTTTTGAAACCGCTGCTTCAGGATAGTCAGGTTTTTGAGGAACTTTTGGATCTTTCTTTCTTAATTCCTCCAACCTTTTGTAGGTTGTCCTGACCACATCTTCTTTCCATCTTGCAATTTGTCTTTTGTTACCATATTCAGCAGCAACCATTCTTCTCTCATTCTTTTCAGTTCTACCTGTTTGTCAGGTATATTCTTTCTAAACTTTGCCCCGTCAGGAGGAGTGTGAGTGACTTTCCCTTTTATCATGTCTTGAATTCTTGCTGCTTCATCTTCAAGCTCAGGAACAGTCCACTCTTTGTACATGTATCTCTCTCCTTTGTACTTCTTGTGAGCCATGATGCTTTCAATGTAGACTTTCTTCAAAGTTTCAGCTGCTCTTTCTGAAATTTGTTGACTGACATTTTTTGCAAATCGTTCAAGGGAGCTGACTTGTGTGAGCAGATATTGGTAGTATCTAGAAATTTCTTTGTCAGATTTCCCTTGTGTGTTTCTTTTCGAGATATCCTCTGCTTGCTTGGCCTTTATCTTCAAATATTCATCAACATTTTTGGGCCAGGAATATCCTTTTATTGATGGCAAACTCCTTTTGGCAGGGTCATCCTCGTAATAAAAAGATTTTATTTCTTCTCTAACAGCTTCTAGTTCAAGAGGAAATTGAACACCTACAGGAGGTAAGGGCTTGTGCATTGGAACTGAAGAAAGAGGAACTGGTTTTGGTATTGTGACAAGAGCTAAAGATTTTGAAGAAGTTTGGGATGGTGAAGTGACATCGTCTTTAAGAATTAGCCTTCTCCTCTTTATTTGAGGAGGGACTGATGATGTTTTGGATGGAATGGTGGTTGTAGTGGCAGTGGTTTGTGATAGACTAACAGTTGTTGAAACAACTGGTGTTCCAACCACTGTTGTCTTTACAGCAGATGTTATAACAGCTGCTGTCTTCTACCTTTTGGCAGGAGGTGATTTTGTTTTTGGTGGTGATGGTGGTAAGGCAGTGGATGTAGTGTGTGTTGAAGTGGATACAGCAGGAGTTACAACAGCTGTTTTAGGTGGTGGTTTTGGAGCAGACTTTGAACGTCTGGTTGGAATGGATTTGGGTAGCCTGATTCTTCTTGTAGGCTTCTTCTTTTCATCAATAAGATTTTCATCATCTCTTGACCCTGAAGTACCCTGATCCGGATAATCCACCCTGGCTTTCTTTTTGGCCTCTCTATCCCTTTTTACACATGCAACTGCTTCTGCAAGTGCATTTGTAGTCACATCAATTTTCTTGCTCCCATCTGGCAAAGGGATCTTTTTGGTCATGTTTGAATTTTCTGGTGCAAGGTAAAGACCATCCTCTATTCCCTTTCTTCTCTATTCCTGAATTTTCTCCCCCTTTTTGGCATTATCTTCGGGAAGTTTATCAATGAAGAAAACTGGTGGATGAGCAGTGCCAGTGGTGTGCAGGATCTGAGATTTGAGAGCCTTTAGATCTGCCTGGGTGTTTTTGAACCTTGACTCCATTACATTTCGCATCTGTTGAACATGTTTTTCATGTTGCTAATCTGCTATTTGTGCTTGATGATGGAGAAAAGGTTGAAATAGAGTCCAGAGCTCATTTGTAGCAGATGCCTGGGGTGGAGCAGGTGCTTGAGGTGGAACAGCAGTGGATTGTACCTTTTGTACTTGTAACAACTGTTGTAGCATATCTTTGAGTTCTGCAACAGAGTTATCAAGTTTCTCAACACGAGCCGTCAATTTCTGGTACTTTAAACCATCACCCAACTTAATGGGATCATCTGATTTCCCACTAACAGTGGTTTTATCAGTGGTTGAAGTAGGGAGTGTACTCCAAACATTAACCACTGATGCCCCTTTTTCTTGGTACTGGGGTCTTCTTCCTTCAACACTTGACAACCTTTTGATGTTGCCAGTAGGATAAATAAATCCACTGGTGGTTGGCAGAGGTGCTATAAAAGGAATTGCCTCCAAGGAAGTCTTATTGATGTAACCACTGTCCAACTGAAAACCAGTGGGTTCAACAGTTGTAGTGCTTCACTTGGATTACCACAAAGAGTTACTTGTAACTCAATGGGTGTAACCTCCTCAGGTTGTGTTGGTGGGTTAGCAATGAATGATACAGCAGGTTCAGTTATTTGTTGAGGCATATTCTCATTAACAGGTGATTGAGAAGGACTGGGTAATGCCTGGTTCAAATCAATTGCATCCAACAGAAGTTGTGTTTTTGGTGGAATTGTGGATGTGATGGTGGGTGTAGAAAGCGGATTTGCCCCGGGCATTGAGCTGTGGATGATGGAAACGAGTGTATCTAGAGCATCATAATGTGGTGGCCCTTTGTGTACAACCTGTTCTTTTTGTGAAGAAGCAGGAGGAGTTATGGTTATGGGTTGAGATATTTGTACCAACTGCTGTGAGGAAGAAGCAGCAGTGGTTTCTTGTGACATTTGTGTTGTCACAGGCATTAACTCTGGTATCTCATCCTCCAGAGATGCCGTTTTGATTGGTTTGGGGGGTTTTTGATTTTTCTTTTTGTATAGCCTTTTGGGATTGGTAGGTGTGGGTTTCAAAACAGTTGGTCTGCTGCTTTGATCACCTAAAGCAGTAGGCTCAGCAGCAGATACCTGAGGAGCAGTGGTAGCTGCTAAATTCTGCTCAGGCACCCCTGCTTGTGTTTTGCAAGGTGCTAACATTCGTGAAAAAGTTTCAGATGTTAGGCAGTTTATTACAGTTATCTCACCTTGGTTTATTAAAGCTAAATCATCCTTACTGAATTTCTTTTCAAAATAGTAACTTAAAAACCTTGGAAACAGTAAGAATGATTTGGTTTCAACATTATTAACCAAATCTTTAAAGATTTCCCGAGAATAGTTAAAATTTTCTTCTTGAAGAATTGCATATCCCAGATTTTGAATCTTTATAGGGATCTCATTAAAAGAAGTGGTTTTGTTTGAAACACATAGTAGGAGGGTATGAAATAGGAATCTGGTTGTAGGAGGAAAATAACCTTTTTCTAAGGTAAGTTTCTTCATCATTGTAGCTTCATACCCTCGTTCAATGAAGTCAATGTGCAACTCGTTTTTAGTGAAGGAAGTTTTACCTGCCTGATCATCGAGTTGAAAGACTTCGGAGATGGATTGTGGTGTGATTTGGACCTTTTTACCCTTTATAGAAGAGTGTATGGTGGTTGCAATGTCTCCTTGTTTGTCAAGGTTGCATTCTTCCAAAACTCCCTTTGGGTCGCCAAATAGATTGGTGCATCGGCGGTGAACAAAGTTTTGTACTTTGATTTTGCCATGATGGTAATAATGGAATCGAAAACATTGGTGGTTCCTGGTTTTGTGAGAAGACCCAGGAGATTGTGAGATGATTTGAATGGAATTTCAGTGGAGGTTGCCTTTTTAGAGGCTGTTTTTGATGATGATTTTGATGTGGGTTTTGCAGATGGCTTCGATTTTGTCATTTTTGAAACGAATGATCGAAGGAAACTGTGAGAGATGAGAAGAAAAACTGCTTTGAGAAGAGAATTTTTTAAGAATTCAATTCGACAGTAAAACCCTGTTTTGGTGGTGAGTGGGGGATTTTATAGGGAAGAGAGTGAATGCTGACGTGACAGCCGTTACAAAAGGTCTGACTGCTATGTACTGCCCACGTGACAACCCCTGGTGAAAATGAAGGACAGTACTTTGATGAAAGCAACTGATGAAGGCAGTGGTAAGGAAGCAGTGGATGATTTTCACTATCAGTGGATAGCATATCAGTGGATAAGACACTGCTTTTGAACAACAGAGGTTATCAAGAAATGAGAGAACAGAGGTTGCCTTTCAGCAGTGGGCAGGCTTTTTGAAGTAGAGCAGACTTTTGAACAATCAGTGGTTATGGCAGACTTTTAAGGATTTTAATGAAATTTTCATTTTTAGCTATTTTTAAGGATGGATTTTTGATTTTCTGAAAACATTTTGTTGCTTTTATTCATAGAAAAACAAGATGTTGCTTGTTATTCCATGTTTAGCATCCCAATCCTAGAGACCAAGCTTTCAAAAGTGGTTGTATCAAGTGCTTTTGTGAGCACATCTGCCAGCTGGTCTTTAGTTGGGACATGATGCAGAGAAATCAAACCTTTTTCATAGCAATCCCTCACAAAGTGATGTCTGATGTCGATGTGCTTTGTGGTAGAGTGGGAAACTGGATTTTTTATGATATTTTCTGTTGCCTAGCTGTCCAACATGAGTGGTGTCTTTAAGGCAGTGATACCAAAATCCAATAACTGATTTTGAAGCCACAGGAGTTGGGCTGTACAGCTTGCAGCAGCAATGTATTTAGCCTCAGCAGTGGATGTTGAAACTGCTGCTTGCTTTTTGCTTTGCCAAGAAACTAAGCAATCACCTAGAAACTGGCACCCTCCTGAAGTGGACTTCCTTGTGGTGTGACATCCAGCAAAGTCACTGTCTGAGAAACCTGAAAGCTTGATATTCCCATTAGCTGGATACCAGATACCAAGTGTGGGAGCACCTTTTATGTATCTGAGAATCCTTTTTACAGCAATGAGATTTGATTTTCTGGGAGCTGATTGACTTCTTGCACAGACACATGTTGCAAACATGATGTCTGGTCTAGATGCAGTTAGGTACAATAAAGACCCAATCATGCTTCTATAAAGTGTTTGGTCAATCAGCTCATCCTTTTCATCAGACATGACCAGCTTATTTGTTGCCATTGGTGTGCTGCATGGTTTACAATCATTCATATCAAATTTGGTTAAAAGTTCTTTAGCATATTTGCTTTGATGAATGAAAGTTCCATTTTGCAATTGCTGTACTTGGAGACCAAGAAAGCATTGCAGCTCACCCATTGCACTCATTTCAAACTCAGCTGTCATGAGTTCTCTAAACTCTTCACACATTTTGGTACATGTGCTTCCAAAAATAATGTCATCCACATAAATTTGGACAATCATTACATCTTTCCCTCTCCATTTAAGAAACAGTGTTTTATCAATGGTACCTCTTTTGAAACCATTTGAGAGTAGAAAGTTGGAAAGAGTTTCATACCAGGCCCTTTGTGCTTGTTTCAAGCCATACAAGGCTTTGTTTAGCCTGTAGACATGATCAAGATAAAATGGATCCTCAAAACCTGGAGGTTGACATACATACACCTCTTCATGCAATGTACCATAGAGGAAAGCACTTTTGATATCCATCTGAAACACCTTCATGTTGTGGTTGACAGCAAAGGCCAGGAATAGTCTAATAGCTTCCAATCTTGCAACAGGGGAGAATGTTTCATCATAATCAATCCCTTCTTCCTGTCTGTAACCTTGAACCACAAGCCTGGCTTTGTTCTTGACAACAATGCCCCTTTCATCTGTTTTGTTCTTGAAGACCCACTTTGTGCCAATGGGACTAACCTCTTCTGGCAGTGGTACAAGCTCCCATACTTGTTGTCTTTTAAACTGTTGGAGCTCCTCTTGCATGGCTTCTACCCAGCTGTTGTCTTTTAGTGCCTCTTGGTACTTGACTGGCTGATGGAGTGATAGAAAACCAGCAAAAAGACAAATGTTTTGGGTTTGGCTTCTTGTGAGCACCCCTTCATTGATGTTGCCAATGATTTGATCAGGTGGATGAGATCTCAAGAAGATTAAATCTCCTTGGTATGGTATGATGGCATTTGTTGGTGAAGGCTGCAAATGTGTATCATCTGAGCTAACCATTGCTGGTGACTTTGATGACCCAGCAGTGGCTTCAAAAGGTGGTGGAATAGGAGGTAATGAAGTGGACAACTGCTGACTTTTATCCACTGTTTGAGGACTTTTGTCAGCAGTGTTTGAGGATGTGGAAGCAGTGGTGAATGGGCTACTTTGGTCAACAACTGTTGATGTAGCAGTGGTTGAGCTTTGACATATGTTTTGAACAACTGATGCTTTTCCCTTTGTGGCAGACCTTTGAGGGATGATGATTTCATACCCATAGTCTGGTGTTGTATCCTCTGTTGGACCTGCACTGTTAGTCTTGACAGCAGTATTTTCAAAAGTAAACTTTTCAAGATCAAACAGATCAGCAGGATTTGCTGGGATTTTCATTGAAGAAAGTTCATTAAACTTTACATTCAAAGTCTCTTCCACTGCCTTGGTCCGTGTATTGAACACTTTGTAGGCCTTGGCAGTGGCTGAGTATCCCAGATGATAACCACAATCAATTTTGGCTGCAAATTTTGAAATGGAATCTTTTAAGTTCAAAATAAAGCATGGGCAGCCAAACACTTTGAAATATGAGATCAGTGGTTTGATTTTATACAGAATTTCATAGGCAGTCTTTTTGTGCCTGGGGTTTATTAAAACTCTATTCTGGACATAGCAAGCAGTGTTTACTGCCTCTGCCCAGAAAGTTAATGGCAAACCTGAATCTGCAAGCATAGTTCTGGCAGCCTCAATCAAGGTTCTGTTCTTTCTTTCCACAACCCCATTTTGCTCTGGTGTTCTAGGGATGCTGTACTGCCTTACAATCCCTTTCTTCACACAGAAGGCATCCAACTCCTTATTTTTAAATTCTGTGCCATTGTCACTCCTGAAGCTTTTCACTGGAAGGTCAAATAGCTTTTCAACCTGTGTCACAAAGTCTTGCAAAATGCCTGCAGTCTCATCCTTAGAGTGTAAAAAGAAAGTCCATGTAAACCTAGAAAAGTCATCAACAATAACCAAACAATATCTTTTCTTCTTAAGGCTCATGACTTGTACTGGGCCAAACAAATCCATGTGCAGCATTTGCAAACACTGGGTTGTTTTGGACTCTTCAATGGACTTATAAGAACTTTTGTGCTGTTTTCCTTTTAAACAGGAAATGCAATGTTCAGAACAAGAAAACAATTTTTGTGGTAGGCCTCTCACCAAACCATTTTTTGAAATTTCTGTGATTGTCTTAAGATTTGTGTGCCCCAGCCTTCTGTGCCAAAGTTCTATCTCTTTGTTAGAGGCAGCTGAGAACAGACAGGCATCAGCTCTGGGACACTCTTTTGACATATCAACAACATAAACATTGCCACTTCTTTGAGCAACAAGTTTAGTTTGACCAGTTTTGATTATTGCTTCAATCTTTTTGACCATGTCTGGTCCAACAATCCTACAACAATCTTTTGTGAAGAATGACCCAAACCCTTTGTCACTCATTTGAGATACACTCAGAAGGTTGAATTTCAGATTGTCTATTAGATTGACATTTTCAAATTTTACATTTCCAGATTGCACTGTACCAGACCCCAGAACTTTCCCTTTACTATTATTCCCAAAGGATATATCACCCCCTCCATGGATTTTAAAGTCTTTGAGGAGGGCTTTACATCCTGTCATGTGCCTGGAGCCTCCACTATCTACATACCAAAGACTATCAAAGCATGCAGAAGCTCCCTGCACATGAAGTAAAAGGATTAGTTCATTAAGGACTCCAAAGCCAACAAGGCTTTGGATGGAGTCTCAACAGTGTCTGGTATGGATGCAGTGTGATGGACAGTGGTTAAGTCAGGGGTTTGGACAGTTTTAGTACTGTTTCTAGCTAACCACTGTTGGGGGTCTTGACCAATCACCTGCTGATAACCAAAAAGATGCCTGTTCACTCTGGGTTTATAGGGCTTTTTGTAGACCTCATAAACGTGTGGAATCCTTTGGTAAGACTGTTTTTCCTTGCCTTTTCTTAACTGATTGGCAGGAGGTGCATCAGTAACCTGAACATCTCTTTTGACATATGTTTGGTTCAGCTGTTTTGTGACAGCTGTTTGAACTGGCACAAACAGTGGTTGTTTCTTGGTGAATTTGACAGATGGTGATGATGCTGATGAACTCAAGGATGTTTTAGCAATGTACTAATTCTTCTTCACATCAAAGTTTTTGAGATACACACATGCTTGAGTTTTATGGTTTGTTTTACCATAAACACTGCAACTTTCAGCTGAAGTAATGACACTTGTTTTGTTTAAATCATAAGCTTTTAAGTGGAAGCAGTCTTTTGTTAGATGATTCCTTTTCTCACAAAATTCACAAAACAAGTTATCATTTTTTTCTTTCTTCTTTCTCTTTTCAGACTCTTTTGCAGCAGAGGTTTTAACCACTGCTGGGATGTCTTTGAGAGGTATGATTTTAGCTTTTGGAGCTTTAACACCATCAGTTGATGTAAAGTCCATTGGCTTGAAATTTTCAAGAATATCACACTCATCAGACCATTTTGGTTTAAACTGATGATTCTCAATCTCCTCAAAAACAGAGGGGCCCAAAGGTCTATCAAGTATGATTTTGTTACCAAGTTTGTCAGTGATCTTCACTTCTTGGCCATTCTTGTTTGTGGGAATGAACTCAGCAGTCCCATCAGGGGTTGAGACAGATTTTCCAAAAACAATGTTTTCATCATCATGTTTTCTATAGCCAACCCCAAATTTCACATTGCTTTTTATCTGTTTCTCAAGCATAACCTCATACCCTTTGCATGATTCCACCCATCTCTCACATGTGATCTGGGTGGATTCTAACTCCTTTTTGCAACCTTGGTATTTTTCTACCAAGGTTTGGAGTTGGGTTTTGGTTATGCTTTGCTCTTCTTTCATGTTGCTAATCTCTTTCTCTTTTTCAGCCAATTTGTTTTTAAGTTCTTTTAGAGATCTTTCAAATTTGACTTCATCAGATAAGATTTTATCACGAAGATTTTCATTCACCTCTTTGATGTTAGCAAAAACAATAATGCAATTGTCAGAACATAGTTTTTCAAGAACTTGAGGTGATACCTTGGCAGCAGCCATCATTGCACAATCACATTGAGGATTTTCCTCATCTTCGGCTCTCTCTTCTTTCTCACCTGCCTTTTCTTCTTCTGACCATGGATCTGTCAGTGGTTCAATCAGGGTGCCTGAACTTTCTCCCAACAGTACTTCATTAGCCACAGCAGTAACCACTGCTTCAATCACCACATCCACTGTTTCAGAAACCAGCTGTTCCTCTTCAGATTCAACACCCTCCTGTATTGACTCTAATGCCATCAAACAAAATTCATCATGAGAAGAAACATTGGAAGCATAGAGTGCAAAATTTTCATCACTAAGGTCTTCAGGCATACTGCTCCAGTCAACAAACCCTTGAGTGAAAAAGCTTTGTTGATCTGGTTGTACTGCTGCTGGAGCAGTGGTTTGAGGTGCAGGTTGCACTTGTGCCTAAGGGACAGGGGTTTGAACATATTGGATCTGTGGAGCAGCTGTTTGGACATAATGTACTGGCACAGGGGCAACAGCATAGTGAGCAGTGTTCACTTGAGCTGCTGGGGCATATTGGGCATAGTGCACAGTGTTTTGATTTTGAGGTCTAGGGTTTGAACTAGGATGAGTGATTATGGGGCCAGCAGTTTGACTCCTACATTCCCTAGCAAAGTGTCCTAACCTATTACACTTGTAGCACTTGATTTTCGATTTATCCAACCCAACCCTTAGATTCCCATGCAACCCTGGGAATTTTCGCCCTGTTCTTTTATAAAATTTGCTAGTTCTAACACTTAGAAAAGCCAGTTGATGCAGGATGTCCATTTCCTCTAAATCAGTGGGGTCAAAATGCTGTAGATCATTGAGTTCAAAGCTTAGATTGTCTGACATCTGGTTTTCGTTTGCAGTGAATGCATAACTTGTAGAGTTAGGATCAGGGTTGTTAAAATTTGCACCAGCAGTTATGTCAATGAAGTGATCATAACCCTGATCCTTACCACTACTCCCAGATTCTTCTTAACCTAAAAGAGCAATGTTACCGAATGTATAATCATCAACGGTTTTTCCTGAGTCTTGTAACTTCCTTTTCTGGTTCAACTCCCTTTCCTAGGTCAGGAGTCGACCATGGAGTTGGGTCAAGGTCAGATCCTTGAACTCAGGTGAATTTCGGGTGACAAAAGCTATGGTGTCCCATTTTTCTGGCAGTGACCTGAGGAACATGCTATTTTGAGTTGAGTTTGTAAAAGTGGTTTTAACAAGCCTCAGTTCACTGATGAGACAACTGAAACGCTCAAATTGTTGCGTCAGTGATTCACCTTTAACATGACAAAATGTTTCATACTGTTGGTTCAGTATTTCCCTATTGTTTTCTATGACTTCTTCGGTACCCCCAAACTGTTCCTTAAGCGCGTCCCACAATTCTTTGGCACTGTTACAATGTAACAGCCCAGCATATATTTCATTGGGCAGCGTTGATGCTATGATGCTAAATGCTTTAGCATCTAGCTCAATCCTTTGAAAATCGGTTTTGGTATAATTTTCAATAGGTTTTGGAACGGATGCTTTAGCATCTTCAGCGCTTGGCACTGTAGGAACATGGGGACCAAAGACTACAGACCTCCAACAACCTGTGCTTTGTTGAGCGAGGATGTGACCCATCCTCCTCTGCCAGATGTTGTACTCATTTCTTTTTAGCATAGGTGGTTTAAAAAGCGAGCCGATGTTGTTTTTATCATCCTGAGATTGTGACGTCATTCTTGTTGTTTTACAAATACTGAGAAATCAACTTTAATGGTGATTAATCCTTACTCTGTTTTTCAACGACGAACAAACGATCAGTATCAACTATTATGAGCTGAACTCTTTACGTCAAAATGATTGTTAAATCAAATTTGACTGTCCTAGCTCTGATACCAATTGTTGGATCTGAGTTTGATTTTGATTGTATTTTGTGTTTGAAAATGAGATATAAGTGGATGAGTGTGCAGCAGAATTAAGATGAAAACAAACTTTGCATACAATCAAACGAGAGTAATACTTTGATCAAACATCTTTACACAATGAACCGAAAGATTGAATTTATTTCAACAACGATTACAATGATTGATGAATGAATGCAAACTCCCCCTCAGCCAGAGCTCAGTTGTTTGTTCGTGCAAAGAAGACGAATGATGCAAAAGAGCTAATAGAACAGTACAAAGTACTGAACTATTTATAGGCACTTGCAAACTACTGAGCATCTTAGCTGACGTCACCATGAAAGTGACATCTAACCTCCTAACAAACTCTAACCTCCGATCTATACAGACACTGCTTGTGTTAACTACTGCTAATACATTCTATTACAAAACAGACTTTAGAACAGCTGCTGCAACCTTCTACTGCTGTGAACCCAGCAGCACTTGTCCGGATCAGCAGTGCTTGACTCAAAGCAGTAGATTGAATCAGCAGGACTTTAGTCTTCCATCAGATCTTTTACTTGAGCAGCAGTTGTAGGTCAGCACTTTGCAAGATCAGCAGATAGGAGGTCATCAGTTGTTGTAATCACTTTCAAGGGGAGAGACTTGTATGTAAACATCTGCTTATTCTGGATCCACTGCTCTGATCCAGTTTTGGCTTTAATTATTTGTTCCTCTGATAGGGTTCAATCCCAACAACTCTCGCACAAGTCAAACATTTGCCGACGTAAGTTGCAATGTGGGCCTTCATACTAGGCCACCAATACGTAGTTCTACGATCGTGGTACATTTTATCCGAACCTGGATGTACCGAGTAGCGAGACTTATGTGCTTTGTCCATTACAAGCTCGCGTATCTTACCATAAAGTGGGACCCAAATACGCCCCGTTACATAATAGGCGCCGTCTTCCTTCTGTTCTAATCGTTGCCTTGAGCCGCGTAGGGCTTCTGCCCTGACGTTTTCTGGTTTCAATGCTTCCACCTGAGCATCTCGTATCCGTGCAGGAAGACTAGACTGAATAGTGAGTTGCAATGCTCGTACGCGTCTAGGCGTAGTGTCTTTCTGACTGAGGGCGTCAGCCACCACATTGGCTTTGCCCGGATGGTACTTGATGGAACATTCGTAATCGTTTAAAAGTTTGACCCATCGTCGTTGACGCATGTTCAATTCCTTCTGCTTGAAGATATGCTCGAGACTCCTGTGATCGGTGTAGATGGTGCACTTGGTACCGTACAAGTAGTGTCGCCATATCTTAAGTGCAAAAACAACAGCTCCCAGCTCTAAATCATGTGTCGTGTAGTTCCGTTCGTGACCTTAAGTTGGCGCGAAGCGTAAGCAATAACTTTATCCCGTTGCATCAATACACAACCAAGCCCCTGTATCGATGCGTCACAAATAGACCACAAAATCGTCCGTGCCCTTTGGCAATGAAAGAATAGGTGCGCTGCATAGTCTATCCTTTAAGTGCTGAAAAGCTGTTTCCTGAGTATTACCCCAATGGTAGGTGACACCCTTCTGTGTCAGTAGTGTAAGTGGCTGAGCAATCTTTGAGAAGTCGTTGATGAACCGTCTGTAATAGCCCGCCAAACCCAAGAATTGGCGTATTTCCGTTGGTGTACGTGGTGCAGGCCAGTTCCTGATCGAATCTACCTTGGATGGATCAACATGAATCCCATCCTTGTTTACTACATGGCCTAGAAAGTGGACTTCACGAAGCCAGAAGTCGCATTTCGAAAACTTGGCGTATAACTGTTCTGTTCGAAGGAGCTTCAGAATAAGTTGCAAATGCTGCTCGTGTTCCTCCTGACTCTTGGAGTAGATCAGAATGTCGTCGATGAATACAATCACAAACTTATCTAGGTAGGGTTTACACACCCTGTTCATAAGATCCATAAAGACTGCAGGCGCATTCGTTAGCCCGAATGGCATAACTAAAACTCGTAATGGCCGTAGCGAGTTCTGAATGCTGTTTTGGAGACGTCCTCATCCCGGACTCTCAGCTGATGGTAGCCTGACCTCAGATCTATCTTTGGGTAGTAGCTCGATCCTTGCAACTGATTGAATAAGTCATCAATACGTGGAAGAGGATAGCGATTCTTCACTGTCACCTTGTTGAGTTGACGGTAATCTATGCACATCCTGAAAGTTCCATCTTTCTTCTTTACAAACAATACTGGGGCTCCCCAGGGCGAAGAACTAGGACGAATAAAGCCCTTATCCAAGAGCTCTTGTAGTTGCTTAGACAGTTCTTCCAGTTCTGTTGGAGCTAAGCGGTATGGTGCATGAGCTATGGGTGCTGCTCCAGGAGCTAGCTCGATCTGGAATTCGACCTAGCGGTGAGGCGGTAGACCAGGTAAGTCTCCAGGAAACACTTGAGGAAAATCACGTACAACTGGGATATCTTCCAATCTCTTCTCTTTTGTTGATGCGTCAGTAACAAGTTCCAAAATGGCAGTGTGACCCTTTCGTAAAAACTTCTGGGCCTTCAGGAAGGAGATGATGCCAACCACTGCACCACTCTTGTCGCCTTGAACTTCAAGAGGTTCTTGACCAGAATGGGGAACACGAACTATCTTCTCTTTGCATAAGATCTCTGCTTGCTGTTGGGATAACCAATCCATCCCAATGACGATGTCGAAACTACCCAAAACTATAAGAATGAGATCGATCAAGAAAGTCTGACCGGCGAGGATAAGATTACAACCCTGAACTATGTGTGTGGCCTCTAGACTTTTACCGTTAGCTAACTCTACGACGTGTTTAGTGTTCAAAAGTGTGGGTGTGCGCTTGAGCATTTGACTAACTTTCAAAGACATATAACTGGTATCCGCACCCGAATCAAACAATACAGTAACATAAAAGTCGTCAAGAAGAAACTTACCCATAACCATGTTGGGATCATTCCTAGCATCACCCTGCCCCAGCACAAAAGCACGACCCCTAGAGCCGTGGTTCCCATCATTGTTATTTCCCCCGTTGTTGTTTCCATTGCCCTGATTATTGTTGTTGTTGTTGCCCTGGTTTCTGTTTAACTAGGGGCAGTGTCTCTTGAAGTGACCTTCAGCGCCACAATGAAAACATCCTTTGTTGCCCTGTTGCTGATTCTGCGGTGTTTGCTGCTGCTGCTGGTTCTGAGTCACAGGCTGTGGGCTCCTACAATCCTTGGCCCCATGACCCATCTTGAGACACCTCTGGCAACGACCCTTGTTGCACTGGCCACTGTGGTGTCTGTTACAGTTGTTGCACCTTGGGTGATTTCCTCGATACGCACCCCTTCCCTGATTGCCCAAAGATTGCTGACCAGGACTCTGATAGTTGTCAGTCTTTCGCTGCTGCACCTAAGACTGAACTGAAGCTGAACCCTTGCTGGAATCCCCCTCCCATTTCCTCTTGTTGTCACTGGGAGTAGCAGGAGTGGCAAAAGTGGTAGCGGTACTAGTAGCACTGATACGCTTAGGCAGCCTGTTCTGATCCACTGCCTGATCTGTGAGGCGATGAGCTAGGCGTTGAATATCCTGGATATTACTAAGGTTAGCCGATGTCACATGGCTCTGAATTTCTGGCGCTAGCCCCTTGAGATACAACTCAATGCGCTTGATTGGAGGGTCCACCATAGTTGGACACAAGATGGCCAGCTCGTTTGACCGTTTCGTATAAGCTTCAATTTCCGACCCTGTCATTTTCAGATGAAAAAGCTCCACTTCCAACTTGTGGATGTCGTCACGTGTGCAGTATTCTCGTTTGATGAGTTCCTTGAAATCATTCCAAGGGGTGGCATTAGCAGCTGCCAGCCCTAATATCTGAACTTGCGCATTCCACCAAGTCAGCGCAATGCCTTCTAGAGTACCAGTGGCATACTTCACCCTGCGAGCCTCAGGGCATTCGCACATCTCGAATACTGACTCGAGCTTTTCAAACCAATGGAGGAGTCCAACTGCTCCTTCAGTGCCACTGAACGTGCTTGGATGACAGTCATGAAATTCTTGAAAGTGCAAACAGGTTGCTGAGCGTGTTGACCTATTGTGTATAAGAATAGGACATGGTTAAACACAAGAGTTGGTTTTAGGAGTATAGGATCTAAGGGTCCTAAAGTGAGTTACGACTGCAGGATATACCTCCTGCTTGTGCAGCTGCAAGTGCCGCAGCAACTTGTTCTTAATGAGAGCCGTCAACTGGGCTTGTGTCATGTTAACGCGTCCAGCCATGATCTTCATAGCAAAGGTAACATAAGTAAGAGAGGTCCGCGAATAGTACGATGACAGGCGAGAGTGAGCACACAAGTATTCTCAAGCATTAGTGGTTATGTGTATCTAAGCATACCATGAGCAAAGTTCTATGTAATCTAGCAAGTAGGCAATAAAACATATACCATATCACCTAGAATGTTGAGTCTTGCACGTGGAGCGAAGCGTCGTTGTGGATCGTTGAGCACAGTTCTGGTTATAGTCTGGTTTTAATAAAAATGTTTTCCCATTATTAAAACCCAGTTCTCTATAAACCTGGCTCTGATACCAATCTGTCACACCCCCAAAATCCACGCGCGAAGTACCACCGCTTGGAGGCGTGACATGACCAGGATCAAGCCACCAATCATATTGAACATATAAGTAAATAGTAAAAGTCATTCATCAATACGAAAGGTGTTTTCAAAACTAAACATAGTCAAATGTGTAGCGGAAGCAATACTGTAAAAACCCAACATAAGTATTAAGTTGAAATGTCATAAAAGTGTTTATCATAACATCCACAATCTGTGCCCACAACGACCGCGCCTCCCGTGCAAGCTCCATGAGTACCTATGGTCCTGCAAGGCATGTAACAGAGAGTCAACAACTAGTTGAGCGAGTTCACAGTAAGTAAGTTCGTAATAATAGGTCCATTGCATCACCATGCATTATTAACTAAGTCAATTGTATGTTCATTTAGTGGGGGGCTTCCCATGAGTGTATGTACTAGACTGGGTGTAACCATAAGTGTTCTTCTAATCCCGAGAACAGTAGTACGTACAAGGTTTATGTAGGTTTTACGTAAGTGTCCTTCTCAACCCGAGGACAGTGGTACGCGGGGGTTTACGTAGGTTTTACGTAAGTGCCTGTCACAACCCGAGGCAGTAGTGAATATAAGTTTACGTAGGTTTTACGTAAGTGTCCTTTGCATCCTTAGGACAGTGATAAGTACAAGTATACGTAGGTTTTACGTATGGGTCCTTCGCATCCGAGGACGATGGTAGTTGGTCTAGTAACAGTGTAAGTACAAGTAATCGTTCAACCCCATTATTCAAACCCATTCCCTACCCCGGGAATCCCATGCCTTGGTAAGAGTGTGAACTCACCTTGGTTTGCTCGGCAGATTACACGAAAAGTTACTTGAACTAAGAGTGGTCAACCACGTCCTAACAGGGTTACCATATAAGTCAGGTCTCGGTTCAAGTAATGCACATAAGTTTCACACAAGTTAACATGTTACGAGCACGTATAGATCATGGCAACACTTTAACAGATAATTACATAACATAATCACTCTTGTACGATTCAAGGGATTGGGCTCGCACAAGTCTAACCGCCTTGTGTGATTCACCCTTAGAAGCCCAATAGTACCCGGCCCAAATTAAGCATAAACAGTCCAACATGTAACGGCCCAAACAAATAAACATCGGTCTTGTGCGACTGAAAGTGTCTTGTGCGACTGAAAGTGTCTTGTGCGACTGAGGACATCTTGTGCGTCTGGCACTTGTGCGATCCAGTTGGGTTGTGCGAGTGAATATTGGGCTTTCAGGCCCAACAGTCCAAATGTTTGTGTGTGGCCCAAGATCTTGTGCGATCGGCACCATCTTGTGCGATCCACCAGACCTTGTGCGATCATGCATAAATAAATAGTACTAGGTGCCTTATGTGATTGTACCCTGTCTTGTGCGATGCACTTGTGCGATCAGATCAGGTCTTGTGTGACCTGATCTTGTGCGACCGAGAGGGAGCTTGTGCGATCTGTTTTAATAGCCGGATATTATGCTATTCGGTTAGCATCATTCAACAGTTTCCTTCTTTACACTTTACCAATTATCAAATTTCCAACTATCCGTTTAATATACAATCGATCAAACTGAGCATATTCTAATAAATTCTCATGAACCTAGATAATCATAGTTTTGAGCAATAATCAAACATTCAATCCGGATCATTAGGCTAGCAACTTTTATATCAACATGCAATACTAATCATCCTACAACCACAGCCGATTATATATATATATCCGATTCTAAATCTAGATCATTAGTTGCATCATATGTTTTGACAACCCTATATCGATCAATAACATCATACATGTGAGCCGCCTATCATCTATTCATAACATAAATCAATCGTATCTCATCCGTAAAGCATCACGAAGGAACATATGAATCACAACATCATACAATTAATAATTAAAGTACTAACCGAATAGGAGGATCAAACAGAAAGGGTGATCCGAACCCAAGAAATCTTCGATGGGAAGTGAGGCGTGTGTGTGGCTGCCGTCGGGTTCGTGAGGGAGAGAGAGAAGAGTAGGGTTTGTAAACTTGTGTAATTAGGTAAAGTGTGGGATTTATACCCACACTCTAGGTGTTGTGCGATTGATGGAGTGGGCCGAACCCTCCTAATGGGCTCCCCTTTATGGGTTTCGAGTACAACAAGTGTAGTCCGAATAGACTTGTGCGATCGACCAAGCATTGTGTGATCGGTTTATATTTGTGTGATAATAGTACATATATACATTACACAAAACACATAACATTTCATTAATCAATCAGTTCACATAGTCACATAGTGTTCACATTCGTTACATCGAAGCACACAACAAGAGGTTTGAAATACGATTTGTCACATAAAATCTATTTATTTTTTTATTTTTTATTTATAAATATAAATTAAAAAAGTCAGAAAATGTCCGCTCCATTTTTTATGTATTAATAATATTACTAAATAATACTAGATAAATATCTGACTAATATTTAGAAACTCTTTAAAATATAAATTAAATAATGAAACAAATGATATAATAAGTATCTATTAAAATCTATAGCAATCTTGAAAACACACGAATATAATATCTGAAAATTAGTTAAATTAATATATCAAGATATGTAGCATAATCGAGAAAAACTGTTTAAAAATAACTACAAGTAATTTGATATATTTTGTGTAAAATCGTAGAAATGTATAATCTAATCTGATTTGTTTGTTACGATGCACATTTTGAGGCGATGTGCTTAAACCATAACGTTTCTATTTTATTTGTGTATCTATGTGCTTAGGAAACACTTTAGTTCTGATGATATACAGTCTTTTATTATTGTTGTTATTGGTTTTATATTATTTAACCCCATATATTTAAAATTACAAAAATTAAAACTAAGTTTTATACATTAAACACGCGTAATACACGGAGTTTTAACCTAATATCTTAATAATAATTTATTTGCACATTACCAACTATTATTTTACCTATTGAATTTTTAGTTATTTAAGATTTTGAACAACTTCTATCGTGCTAAATTATTTATCATTTCTTAAAAAATTATATATAATTATTTACTTATAAAAAAATAAATAGATTTGATGTTAATTAAGAGATATAATAAAAAGATGAAAATAAAAAAAAATGATTTTGTAAAATTGATTTAAACTTAAATAAAATTAGGTGTTAGTACCCAAAGGTGTTACATTGATAAAATTAAAAAAAAAATAGAAGGGTATTTTAGTCATTAAATTGATAATTTTGGTGTTAGTACCCAAAGGTGTTACAAAATTGAAACCATAAAACCTAAACCTGTTAAAAAAAGTTAGTACCCAAAGATGAAACTGGCTATAAACCACAGGGTTCATCTATGTAATTAACTTATTTTTAAATTTAGAACTTTAGATTCTTGTATTATGAATTTACATCGAGATAGTTGGTAAACGGTCAACAAGCTGCGCCGCTACCTCTTTTTTAATAGCAAAATTACGTCTTTTGAAAACTACGTCCATAGATCTCGGGTTATAACATTACTATACGACACTTTAAAATATTAAACCGATACGATTTAAAACCCACTTTTCAAAATAAATCTTACTTGTGGGATGTATTGGTTTGGTGGTTGTCATTCTAACCACAACCTTAAAATACACATATTGAGTTATTTCACAACAAAACCCTTCCTCCTCACACACACACACACAAACAAAAACAATGGCGTCCCCAATCTCCCGCCGACTTGCATCCAAGGTTCTGCACCCATCTTCCTACTCTGCACTCTTCTCACTCCACCACTTAAACCCTAATCACCCCCACCAATCCTTCACGCCCACTACCCCCAATTTCACCACTTTCAATCCCACATCATCAACCCGCAATTCAATCAAATCAAACACCATTTTCAACCATAGCCTCACACTCCAATCTTTAACCCCAAAATTCTTCTCAACCTCCACTCCTCAACCCGATCCAGACCAAACCCACAAGCCCAACAACAATCCAAACAAAACCCTTGAAGATTTCCAGCATCAAGAAATCACAGGACCCACAGTCGAACGAGATGATTCGGCGCTTGCGAATGAGACCCGCCAAGTGCTCGATGAAATGTCTAAGAGAGTTCTCATTGTTAGTAAGAGTTTGGCTTTGCTGGGTCTGTTTCAATTAGGTTTAGGGGCCTGGATTTCGTATGTGACGAAGGGTCATCCGATTCCGGAGGTGTCGGTTCAGAGTGTTTTGGCGTTTGGGTTGCCGTTTTCGCTGTCTTTGATGCTGCGGAGATCGCTGAAGCCGATCGGGTTTTTTAGGAAGATGGAGGAGCAGGGGAGGTTACAGATTTTGACTCTTGCAATGCAAGTTGCTAAGAGTGTTAACGTGTTTTTCGTTAGGTTGAATGTGGTTTCTTATTTGTGTATTGGTGGTGCTTCTCTTGGGTTGCTTGTTATTGCTTTGTATTGATGGTCTGTTATTTTGGAGACGTGGGTCTCAGCGGGCAGTCTCCGTCTTCTGGGATAGAGGAAAGGTTTAACTCATACCGTACCGATAGCTTACGATGGTGCGTTTTTGTGGGTACTTTTTGTTTTTTTGTTTGTTATTTGATAGAATGTCATAGATGCCACAGGTTTTAATAATAAGTTTGATTAAGAAATTGTTTTGAGGTGTTGGGAAATGATGATCATGATATGGGAGATTTTGTTTAAGCTTTTTGTATGCCTGATTTAAGTATGTTCTGTATATACGGGATCTGCGCTAGACCTTGCATTTGATGGTGAGTTCATTGTCGGCGCAATACAGCAATGTTCGAATTGTGAATTAGGATCTTAATGGCGTGGAAGTTGTGTTCGAATTCGTCATGTTGGAATCGAAGAAGAAACTTTGGGTTTTTCTCATCCAATATACCTGAATTGAGCCCGTAGAGTTCTATTTCTTTTTTTTTTTTTTTTTCATAAATTTTGCATCAGAATATGGTAGATTTCATGATGTTAAGGACTTACAGGCTTGTGAACTGAATGATAACTAGCAAGGGTGTTTATTGTTCAGTGCGGATCGTTTTAATAATAATTGGGGTGCTAGTAAGGCAGCTAAGCAATTCGTTCGCAGGTTGGCAGGTTTTGTGTCGAACCAGATATAAACCTGAAAATTTTACAAACTTGAATATGACACGCATATTCATAGGATGATACAAACACGGTTTATTTTATCCAATAATTTTATTTAATTTTTTTTCATATTAATACCATATAAAGCTTACCCATGTTGTATATTCTAACTTTTCAAAGCAAATATATTCCAAACTAGGTTAGAGCCTGCGTGTACACGCGGTTTAACAAATGAAAGTACTTTAAATTTGTTTAGAGCCAATACAGATTTGTTTCAAATCATCATGTATGCCTAAACTTTATTACATATCCTTAAAAAAAATTTATGTTGAATAAATCCACAATGGAAATGCAATCACTGGGGCCTCACCTTCATTCAAAGTGTCATGATTTGTTTGTAATCCACATTAGTTGTACCAAGAATCGATATCAGTGTAGGCACTACTTTAGAACTAAAATCATAATATCTCCGTTGTTTTGTTTTGTGCCAATCTGAAAAACAAATGTCAAAACTAAAAAGTTTTACAAAATTGGAATGAAATCATTAAAATTGGTATATGAGGGTCTCACACAGCAACTATAAAACATAAAAGAGTAAATTCCTTTTTTGAGTCCCATCATCCTAGTGCAATGGTCGATGTCAACTTCCTCATAATTTATCTCATGGTACTTCCTAGAACTTTACGACAACATTACCAATGACAAAAAAAATTAGTATAGTGCATTAGTGCTACGGATGCTATCTCCCTTTCACGGGTATTAGCATAATAAAAACGTATTCAGCCACCCTAAAACTTTCCTGAAGAATATTAATTTTAAGACTTTTAACAACTCCTGCACCACCTAATGTTAAAAAAATAAAAGACATTGACATTTAAATGTTAAAATAGGTTTTGGTTAAGACGGTCTTTTTTTATTACTGATCCAAGCAGGTTAGGACAAAAACTTGTTGCCCATTAATAATTATTCAGTGCCTTAGTTATGATTACGAAAAAAAATTTTCAATAATAAACTGAATCTTACATTAAAATGCGTTGAAGGTTGTACACATTAAAATTAAAATTTTTGCCACTATCAAGTTTCAGCCCATTACCGTTTTAGTTAAACGTTTAACTTGACCTGTTTGAGAAAAAGCACAACCCAAATCGACCCAATAAGAAGATAACAGGTCACACTTACGTGACATTGTACTCTTCATCGGTGTTTCCACGGATTATAACAAACTTGAAAACATCATATTGGTGTAACCAGGTAAGCTTGGGTATATCGAAATTATCAGTTTTGATAACCATATGGACATGAATCTTGAGAAAGACAAAGGTTGCTAAGCTATAGGGATGGGCTTTTTTTCCCAAATACCCGTACTCGTACCCGTACCGTACCCGTACCCGTACCTGTATCCGTACCGATTTTAGGTATTTGGTACATGTATCGGTACCCAGTTTTATTGATTTTGGTATTCGGTACTTTCGGTATTGGTACGGGTACGGGTACGGGTAAAAACGGGTACTGGTACCGAATTCTATGTATACCTTTAAAAGTTTTTTTGTATTATGTTTTATTTCATATTATGGTATTTATAGTGTACTCGTATTGATTTTACCTATATGGTACCCGTATCGTATTGGTACTCGTACCAATTTTACCTATTTGGTACTCGTACCAATTTTACCTATTTGGTACTCTTACTATAATGGTATTCATGTCAATTTTACCTATTTAGTACTCATACAAGTGCTCAAAAAGTAAATAAAAACAAAATGGTACCAAGCGGGTACTGTACCGAAAATACCCGTACCAGTACCCGTACCGTACCTATATATTTGGTATGGTATTTGGTACCTAGTTTTGTTCAAATTCGGTACCGGTATTTTCGGTACTGGTACGGGTATAGGTACGGGTACTGTACCAATCTCATCCCTACTAAGCTATCAGGTTATTCAACACACAATCTTTATTAAAATAATGAAAAGTATGAATCAACATAACAAACTTACCATGAAGAGAATGAAGAAAATTATTGCCGCATGATGCTGTTAGGGGTTCGAGGCTTGAGAGATGTATACGGTGAGAAAGAAACAAATAGGATAGGTTATTGAATTAATAATAAGAATTTGTATTAGATTAGATTAAATATTATTATTATTATTTTTATTAGATATACCATATAATATAATGATAACGATGATAAGAGTTGGATTTGATTTATTAGTTTAAAAAAAAAAATACCAAACATAAATATGGGAAATTTATCGAAACCAGTACCCCATTGACTTTATTTTAATTAAATTAATAATGATTTACATAAATTTATTTGTTAACACAAATCAGTGTTTATTTTTTCTAAATGAATTTAGTGAATTTATTAGATTAGATTAAATATTATTATTATTAGTATTAGATTAGATTACAAATTACTTAATATTATTATTATTTGTATTAGATTAGATTTAATATTATTGTTATTAGTATTATTAATAATTTTAATCAATTAAATGAGAGGATGACAAGTGTCCTAAAACAGGTTTCTTTTATTATAGAAAGTATAGATATAGAGGTGTTTTAATAAACTTTTAAATTTGGATACAAAAACTCACCTGAATGACCTAAGCTATTACATAAACATTTTTTGAATTAAATAAAAATAAATAGGATAAATCTGTCAGCCTGCAAACCTATCAAGTTCACAAAAACATTTCTTGTTTAGCCAAACATGTTTTACAGGTTCAATTTAAACTAAACTCAAAACATATAAGTTACATGTTAGGTTAGTGTACTTCCGTTCCGTGTCATGTCAGAATTCACTCTCAAGTATGAGATTAAGTTTTAGCAGTTTTGCAGGGTGACGGTTTTGCTTTACGTTTAAACTGATTTCATTCTTCAACTCT